>NC_136641.1:22240558-22840558 GCF_949748355.1 Melanostigma gelatinosum | reverse complement strand
AGCTGTTGGCCCACACCTCTCTTTGTGTGTGTGTATGTGGACATACTATTTGCATTTGTGCCTTCAAACGTGTGTCTGGCCATCATTCACTTTGACAAACGTTCATGAGTAGCCATAGAGTCATAGATTAAAAGGGTATGTGTGTTATTGAGACCAACATACACAGTGGTCGTCAATAAACATACAAAATAAGGAAATAATAGAGAAGCTGTGAGCATCCATAACAGTGATTTTGTCTAGAATATGGGGAGACAGAATACCATCATGATCATACTCTGTCTTCTTTCAGTAAATTTGGGGGGGGGGGGGGGGGTGCTATCAATAACAAAACTGACACATTCCCATTTTTAATTGGCCTATAATACTACACTACTTTTAAGAATACTTTTTAATACAAAAGTCAGTTAAGTCAATGATCAGTTAAGGTGTGTGGCTCTGACGTCAGTATTTTCTAAAATCCCGTCTGTGGGGATTTTTTTTTCTCTGACTCATTCACATAAAAGTCATTTGAAAAGAACATCTGAAACAAAAAGGGGTTGAGTCCATGAGTTAGTCTCTCCCACCGCGCTGAGATTACTGGTGATGTGGTGATTCGTTGAAAATTGATTCAGATAATCAATAAATCGTTTGAGTGAAGCAAAAATGATGGTTCTGTGATTTGCCATATATGGCTACGAGTGAAACGAACATCTTTGGGTTTTTGAGGATTGTTTGGATAAAATTACTTAATTTGAATATGACACTTTGGGATCGGGGACATATTTATTTTCATGTTGACGATATCGAGAAAATACTCAGCACATTAATGACAGTCGAAAATACTAGACTGCAACAAATGCATTTTTATGAATGAATTTTCTTTCATCGGAGAGCATCACTCCTCAGACACGAGACGGAATAAGAATGAAAAAAACACGCGCATGTTGCCTCTCTGTGCGCAGAATGATTCATCAACCACCGTTTGCTCACGAGACAGTGATTTTGGGTCCGATAGTTCGTTTTCGGAGCTGAGCGTTTTTTTTTTTGTCGTGGGTCCTCGGATGCACCCCCGCCCCCCCCCCCCCCCTACCCCCGCCCCCCCACCTCTCTCATCCCGCGTCTCGACGGACCAAACGCTGCTGCAGCAGCATCACCGGCAGCAGCCTCCAAACTGCGTTTTCCCTGCCGCGATGGATCGCTGTGTAAACCGGTGAGCTGCTACCAGAGGACCGGCTGAACTGTTCGGGGAGGGGGGGTGAGAAGGACCGACAAGCGATGGCCGCTGCGAGAATGTGCCATACATCTAAGGGATAAAAAAAAAAAAGAAGATATATATTTCCAGCAATATTATAGGATCGTCTTGTTTACCTTCCCGACAGATCAACAGCCGGCTGACAGTGATATTACGGTCGACATGTAAGAGCTGGATAACTATTCCTGTGTGACCGACTCCCATCTGCAGCTCATCACATAACATGAAAAAGGTAAGCTTGTTGTCAGGTTCGGGGTTTACATTGCGGGCGTTGCGGGGTTTCTGTCAAAAATAATAAAATAGAAACTGACGGCTCGACTGGAGCTCATCAAGCTGCATTGTTGCAGCGACAATCCCCCCCCCCCCCTCTTTTTCCTGAGTTGAAATGAACGATTTGCCTGCTTTAAATAGGTCGCTCTTCACCTGTCGACTCGCGAGTGCGTCTGTTTAGCTGCAAGATGCCGATATGTGACTCGTAAATGTCACGTCAACAGCCATGTCAAGTTGACTGCTCGAGCCCAAAATCATCAGTTCACTAAAGGGATGAATGGCAATGCAACATATTTAAATCTGAAACATTTGGAAGTTGTAATGTGTATAACCTGTGTTGGACAAAGTTAATCCATTGCTTTCGTGATCTCTTTAGGGGGGAAAAGCAGCAAGTTCATTTAGAGTTTCGAAAACACGTCTCTTTTGAGAACAATTAGGCGCATCTCTGTTAGCTTTTAACTCAGTGCAGATTTTGAATGAATCAACACTAAATTACCATTTACTTGTACTTGGTTGCATGTTTTTTTTTTAAATCAGTACAAAATCTGAATGACCGCAGCTTCTATGTCTTCGCTTTGAAGTTTCCTTGCTCTCACCGCTAGAATAATTGGAAACTATAACTGTTTTCTGGTATTAAATGTTAGTAATATGTGAGAAACATGTTTCTTGGGGCCCCATGTCCTCTGGTTCCCTGAGTGGACACCACGCACACTTCTCTTCTGATGCTGCGGATGAGGCTGCATCCACTTAGGAGGGTTTTGATCAATAACCAGTTCATCGAGGCCCGTGTTTCAGTAGTTGTTGTCAAACAGGAGTCACTACAATTAAAAGCCCATTTTGTTGTCGTGGAAGGCTGATTAATAATTCATCCGCAGCTCAATAGGACCACAAATCTGTGGATGGCACGCCGAAGGATGTTAGTGTAGCAGTGTACAAGCCTCTGCTGCTGGCAGAGGAGTGCTTTGGGCAGGCTAATGGGTTTACACGTCATGATGTAAGCTTGATGGTACACCTTTTTCTGTTTCCTGAACCTGTGTGATAAACAGCTGGAGAATCCAAGCACACACACACACTCACACACACACACATAGTAGTGTAGCAGTAGAAACGGTATACTGTAAAAAGCTGTGGGTTTCCTGTATGAAGCAGCTCTGCGGTGGTGGACTATAGGCTCTCACTCAGGTGTCATATCTGCTGCCAAGGAGCCAACAGCCGTGATGATAATGTACCAGAGAGTTTGAAGAAAAACCCAGAGCTGGCTCCGATCCAGAATGGTGGGTGTTTTATTTTTTTTTAACTGGCTTAGTCAGGGCTACTGCAGGGAGTGATTAGATAGGATGCTGTACAGTATCACACACATCAGTATGACGTCAAAGGGCACAGAGCTTGAAAAGTCTTTTCAGACCAAGACCCTGTGGAGTCTTACAATAACTGAACCAGTACATGCGCAAACAGTGATATTGAATACATTAAAGGGACAGTTCATCCCAAAATCAAAAGTACATATTTCCGCCCTCTTACCTGTAGTGCTGTTTATCAATCTGTTGGTGTGAGTTGGCTAGTTTTGGAGGTATCGACCGTAGAGATGTCTGCCCTCTCTACAATATTTTTACTGGCCCTTACATGGTCACATTATGTTTTTTACGTTTGTAATTCTGCTCCTGTTAAGCACTTTGTGACTAATGTTTGTGAAAAGTGCTTCATAAATAAACCTTACTTACTTACTTACTTACAATGTAATGGGACTATATGGCACTCAGCTTGCGGTGCTCAATGCGCTAAAAGATGCATGTGGAAAACTTTTCTCTTTCCAGAAATCATGATGCGGTTACTCAAGATAATCCACAGACCGGGTCATGATTTCTGGAAATCATGTGTTTCAGATTTGTTTTAAATTTTTACTCTGCTAATCATTGAATCTGGAAAGCCCTTTGTGCTCAAACTAGAAAAGTATATTTTTATTATTAATCCACTAGTCCGCGATATCTCAATTGTTTCTGTCACCCAACAACAAGCTGTTATGATGGCTAATGCTATAGCTAGCTTCTGCTTGATGAAAAAGGGGACACTTAAATCTGGAAAACAATTTGACTCTGTTTGTAAAGGCCACAATAAAATGGATTTATTTAGTGTTGTGTTAAAGCAGTTATAATTTATTTTCTAATAAGCTGCGATCATTTCACTGCCAGTTCGTCACGTACAAACAATGTAAGAAAATTGAAGGTGATGTTTGGACCAACGCAATGTCAATATTGTATTCTGGTTGTTGATTGGTAGCTTAATTTCACGTGTTTTCTGATGTCCCGCCCTAAAGGAAGGAAAGCAGGAGCTCGTTTATCTCTGTCCTCCACCGCCATTTACTTACATGTCATGCAGGTGTCGCTGTTGCAGCATTTTGATCATGGATTGTTTTTCTTAAGAAGAGAGGAACATTATTTGTAAATGATGCTGACATTTGGTATTGGTTTATTTCAACCATTTACTCTCATTTTTACATTTTGATCTTCGTCTCGCATTCGAGCTTCTGCATTATATGACCTCCTGAAGTATGACTGCCCGTGCTGGGGGCGCATTAGCTGTATCATGAGAAGAGAAAGAGCAGAAATGTCACAAGGTATTGGCCTAATTGGCATTTCAATGAACAGGGACGCTAAAGCCGCAGCCTCTTCTCCCTTTTCTCTTCATCTTTCTGTTTTATTAACATGCATGGCTTCTCTTTGCCGGTCTCTCTATATCAGTCGTACATATTGTGTTGGGTGTAAGGTCAGTTGACCAACACAACAAGGTAATTACAATACAGCAGAATCACCAGCCTTCCATGTCACCCGTCACGCTGTGTTGTAGTGAATGATGTAGTGTTGTTCACCGAGCCAGTATGGATTATTTAGCTTCCTACGTTATGATGTATCACACTCGTGTTATCAGTATGGAGGATTTGAAAGGACAATACTAATGTGTTTACGGCCTGTGTGAGTAACTTTGACTTTGTCTAAATACACTAGATGTACAATTTCAAGCTGTTGTTTCTCTATATTTGCCATAGCAACAAGCCATCGGTGTAACTTCAGTTCAGGCAGAAGAATGCTGCTCTGAGCTCAGCCATGTGCACACTTCCCGTTCTCCGTGGCAGACGTGTCTTAGAGCTCCATCTGATCAGCTGTTGTCTCAGCGCCTCCTTCTACAATTTGTGGATGAAGAGGATTCAAATGGAGAGCAAAATAGTGTGATTTCCGTCCCAGAGGAGAGCGGCTCATCTCGCTCTGCATCACCTCAAAGGAGAGAGGTTTTATGACCTCAGCAATGCAGCTCTCAGTCCGTCTCGTGCAGGAGCTGGTGAAGTGTTTGGAGGTGATTAAAGTCGGCCTCCTCTGATGCTGCTCTGTGCTGCTGAGTCAATGACCTTTGCTGCCATCAGGTCACTGCACTCAACAATCTCCTCCTCTCCTCCCTTTTGCTTTTGTCTCCTCTGCTTTCCTCCTCCTCCTCCCCCCCCCCCTCTTTTCTCCTCTCCTTTCCATTCATCTCCTCTCCTTTTCTCTCCTCTCCTCCCATCACCTCCCATCTACTTTTTCCCCCTCTCTTCTCCTCTCTCCTCTCCATCGTCTCCTCTCCTTTACTCTTTTCTTCCCCTCCTCCTTTTTTCTCTTTCCTCTCCTCTTTTCTCCTCTCACTTCCTTCTGTCTCCATTACTTCCTTCACCTCCCTGCACCTGCCCTCTCCTTTTTTTCTCCACTCTACTCCTCTCCTCTCCTCTGTTCGCCTCCTCCTCTCCTCTCTATCGTCTCCTTTCCTTTTGTGTTTCCTCACCTGTCCTTCTGTCTCCTCACTGCTCCTCTCCTTTTTCTCCTCTTCTCTCCTTTCATCCTTTCCTCTCCTCACTCAAGGACAAACCGTTCGCTACGTCACGCCAAACAACCGTCTTTCCTCGTTGCATCTCAGTATTCGTCCAATCCAAGTTCTTGTATAAGAGCTGAAAATAGAAACAACTGTTTTACAGTAGGCCCCTGACACGCATCTTGCTATCGCGCCTGTATCTGTCATTTTACAATAAGTCCCTGCCTGGGTTCGCTGAATGGATCCTCTGACACAAATTTGCATGTTAAGCTGAACGTTCCTCACCAGGGACGATTATTCAGCACACAGCAATTAATGAGTCGGTGTCCCCTGGTGATTAATAATGTCTCATGTGTCCAATGTGAGGAGGTCCCAGAAACAGCTGTTTGTAAATGTCAGTGTTCGTATGGAAGTCCGTATTTTTCGTTCAACTTACGAAGATTTATAGACTTCTCGGGGACGTTAAACATTAAAATTGGAGTTTAAATCACGTGGACATTGGTTGATGCACCATCCTATGCAGCAAGAAACGAACTGATACGGACAAGAAATGAAACAGCCTTGATGGGGAAGCTGCCTCACACGACTCAGAGAGGCATTCGCTGTGTGAAAGAAGAAGCAACACAGAAAGGCGCCAAGGATGCTGCAGAAATAATGCAGGGTGATTTTCAAAGCTCAGGGATATTTTGTTTTGCCACTACAAAGAGAATTTCTATAACCTTTGCTTGAATTTCTGGGGCACTTCTTGGTGATTGTGTCTGTGGGTGGTTTGTGTGCAGATATAAAAATACCTTTTTTGGACAGAGACAGAGCTCACAGGGTTTCATTGTAATATCCGCTGCCCTTGAATCACAAGTTGGCTTTAATTACTTCCCTGTAAATATAAGAAACCTGTTGTTCAAAACAGATTTGTGCCTTTTGGAAACCCGCTTCCCTCTGGCAGGTCCAAAGCAAATGCTACAAATTCACATCCATATTACAGAGAAGTGCAGGATGGCAGATTGACTTCAGTGTGTTGATGGCCAAGCATGTGGGAACATTGTGGTAACGAGCATGCAGACAAGATGGAAGGAAAAAAATCGTACTTTATTACTAAGTTCTTGCTGCATTGTGCAAAGAAAAAAAAGATCAATTCCTGTCTCAGAACTGCCTGCAGCAAGATTCCCTCTCATTAACGCCAAGTTAAATTGATTGTCTCCTCATTAGTTTCATATCGTACTCGCTGACTAGCGAATATAGTTTTCTTACGCTGAAATGTTCGCATGTAGCTTCACTGCGAGGTCTCCAGTTCGCAAGCTTGATATGGAGTCAGAGAGCAGATCGGAGCCCTCTGAAGATTAACACCATGGGATGGCTGCCTTCTGGCTCCTGCCTCCGATTACATTCACTCAAACCGAGACCTGACCCCGGGTTTGCCTGTGTGTGTCACAGCCCCGGCCCCGAGCGCCATATGGACACAACATCTCGTGTTAGCGCGCCAGTTGCCATCACTGCTTCTCCCTTCGCCACACCAGAAGACTGTTTTCACCTTTTGATGAAGGATGGGGGGGAGGAGGAGGTTCACTTTGTTTCATACACAGATACCAGCATCGGGGTCAATAGAGATAATTAACACACGTGAACAAGACCGATGTAGATTTGTAAATGTGGCTCTGGTTGCATTTATTACGAAAGAATAAGTCTGTTTGCTAAAATATATGCTTGTTATTCATTCCACAAGACACTTGAGCTGAAAGCAGTGCTCAAAGTGTGCCGGTACTCACCTTGACGCAGTATCGACACTTCTACTTCTGTGATTGCCCTCAGCGTTTCCTGTGGCTGCTTCACAATCAAAGCCACTCTGTGTTTCGCCAGTTGAATGTTTCAAACTTTGCTGGATTATGTGCATGCGTCACTTTCCTGTGTGGATCCCTCGTGCTTTGGTGGGCGATCTGATTCCAGCACAGGAAGGGAGAACTCTGCTACGACCAAAAAAACAATTCTGTTCTATTCAGAAGGATAATTACTGATCTGGAAACACATAAAATTGGTATACACAATTCTTGCTTGCAGTTGCACTGCAGTTACGATATATTTGGCCTGCGGAGGAGTGACGTCGTAGCAACCTGTCAATCACAAGGTAGCCTGACCTAAAGCATGCCCTGCTTTATTGTCTATTTTACTCTAACAGGACCATTATTTCCTAAACGAACATCACGCTGTATTGAAGAAGACTTGAAACTAGAGATTGAGAAGATTAACTTTACTGGGTAATAAATCAAGTGAGTATTAGAGTAATTTTCTCATAGACTTCACAATCAGACTTCTTTTTTGCAAACAGCGGAGTCGCCCCCTGATGGCCATTAGAAGGAATGCAGGTTTTAGGCACTTTGGCTTTGGCTTCAGAACCGGAGGTTGCCGCCTGATTGGTACTGAACGTGTTGTCCCCGGATGCAAGTTGTGAGTTGTTGAATCATCCAATGTTGACATAATTACGATCGAGGGATACAGGGCTGTTTAAAATAGATATAAAAAATAGTACTATATAAATTACAGCCCAAAATGTAAACAAATTATCAAACCAAACACAGAGAGCAGAGTCTCTGTGATAATTAATGTTAAACTTCAGGTAACAGTTCCCCCCTGAACTGGACATATGGCAACGAAAACATAACATCTGGACTGTGAAAGTTCCTCACGCCTTTGTGATTTCGGCATTTCATTCCACATTAAGCAGGAGAGATTGTCAGAGAGTACAACAAAATCTAGGTCTTCATGTGCTAAAAAATGTTCCCCTCTCATTAGTAGACTTTTCATTTCTCCTCAAGGAGGACAATGACCTTTAATATGTTAATGTAACTCTACTGTGAAAGCAGTAACTCTGCAGTCACTACTCCCATTAAATGATTTACCCACCTCAAAAAAACACACACAGATAAAGGTGCAGTTCTTGGAGGGTACACCCTCGTCTCCTCGAAATTACGTCAGAACTTACTGCCGAAAACGTAGCGCAACGTTAGTGCGGCATGGATTATGTTCAGATTAAGTTGCAGCGTTACTATGTTAGCCAGCTAGTGGTTAACAGTGGTCTTGTGTTGGGTGCTGAGCAGTTAGTGTACAGGTTTTTTATTTTAGAGGTTTGTCACTGAAAACATCAGAGCGTGATAAGAGTGGTGAGAGTAAATCAAAACAGGAAAGTTGCCATGAAGCTCCATAGAGCTGAGGGGAACTGGAGGCAGGCGATAAAGTAATTGTTGTATTGTACTCTGAGTGACCCCTTTCACATCCACCTCGTCAGGTGATCCTTTTTGAACAAGACCATCGACTTGATGACAAAATATCAGTTTTTATTCACGTGACTTTTTGCTTTTCTCGGAACATAATCTACGCTACAAATTAGAACTATATGAGTGTTATTTCTCAGAGACCGGATCAAAGTTTCACCGTGTATGAGCCATCATAATGTCAATCCATGTTTCAGGTTGGGTTTTGTAGATGGTTTCTAAATGTTTTGCTGCACCCGTCCTTTTGTTTGCTGCTTCAGTAACTCGCAACTAATTTTTGGTCAGGAGAGACTCTCAAGCGCACCCACACAGCTCCTTCACTGTCAGGGCCACAAAGAGTCAAGAACAACATTCAACCTTGTGACATTACACACCTCATCCTACAAACACACACACACACACACACACACACACACACAAACTTTGACCGTAGGTAGAGTGATCGTGCACAGTGTCATCCTCAGCGGTGAGGCAATTTGAAGCATGTCTCCCTTTTCACAGATAGATGCAACACGTCCCCGAGGACGGCTAAGCACAAACACTCTCATGATCACTCACCCTCACTATAACCTTCAAGCTAAATAGAACAGTTTGCCATATGACATAAGGTGTGCGACTATTTGTTTTATTTGTTATTAAAGTTTTGGCCCTCAGTGCATCTGTTCTGTGAGCCTGGATGCTGTTATTGTTATAACCTTATAGAACAGTTTACCTATCTATACAGACAACTGTGCTTTGTCAATTGTACATTCCGAAGGGTTTTTCAATTTGTTAATCCCTGGGGCATGAATCCTCCCAAACCGAGTTGATACTCTATCCACTGCTCTCCGTTTTATCTTAGCGATTAGCACGGCAAGAGATTTGCATGACAATGTGGTCCCATCTTCGCTCTCTTCAAACTTAAAACGGCATCAGCACATACGACGTCTGCCCGTGTTTGTGTGCTTCGGTATGCTCTCAACATATATTATTCATGGTGCATTCATTCGTTGCCCAAAGTGGAGCTTGTTGTGTTTAAGTAGCACTCAAAGCCACATATCTCGACATATGAGCACCAGACATTCATTATGCCATGACCGTCTCCTCGTATGTTGTACACGGTATGACACAACGTTTACCGTACGAAATCACATCTGTTAATGAACCACTGTGTTTAACAGATTGATTTGTTCCCTGTTCTTTAACGTGGGGACGTCGGTGCTGTGTGTTTTCGCCGGATTTAGAGAGAAGATGTGTGATGTAATAGAGAAACTTGTGTTGCTCTGCCACTGCGGCAGGATTAGCAACACAGGCGAAGAACTGACTTCTGCAATTCCTCTGCTGTCTTGTGTGTGTGTGTGTGTGTGTGTACCTAAACCTCTTAGCTGCCACAGCGGGCTGTCTGTATTGCTTAGAATTTCCTCAACATGACTTGACCTCCGGTCTCGCTGTCATCCTGCGTGGAGCGTCAGTCGATGAGCAGGTCAGCTGTAAATTCCTCTCGTGCTAACTGTACGACGGCAGGAACCGCCTCCATCCTCACCCTACTGAGGGCATACGTCCTTGTTTGTGTTTCTACAGCCTGCGCGGCTTTATTGTAAACACCACTGTTGCATAATTTACAGCCGGAGGGAGGCAGCTGTTCCTGAAGACTGGCAGGTAATGGGGCAGCAAGATGCTCCTGAGCCTCACAGGAGGCAGGAGGGCGAATCCAGGATGACTCAGCGATGTAATGCAGTTCCAGCCCTTCCCAAAGGGACCCTGTCTGGAAATATGAATGGAGGTCCTTGATAAAGGAGCTGTCTCAGACTTCCTCTTGAATGCAATACATCTCAGTCGCTCTGTTACATGAACAGTCGAGCATTAGCGGCTGACTAATGACAGAAATGGTACTCTCCGATTCGCCACCTGCATGGAGAGCATCTGTCCGTCATCCCAAGGCAATCTAACACGTTCTTAATCTGTTGTTGGCGGTGATGAATCTCATCTGGAGAATTGCAAGGGCTCCCAAAGGTCACTGTTTGCACTCTGGCGTCCTCTCATCTCCTCATCTCTCCATCTAATCTCTTCTACTTTAATTTGTTTTGCACACAGAAGCGCACGCGTAGAGTAAATACCATCACATTCTGTTGTTACATTTATTCTCTGCCGTGCAAGTTGAGAAAAATCTGCCTTGTTTTGATGAGTTGAATTTGAGTGACAGGTTTTGGTTGTTGGCTTACAACAAATAGAGAGAGAAAAAAAGCCCACAATGCATTACCAAAATAGAAGTTGTTTTCTATAGATAGATACTACAAGTTGATGCTCCTAACAATATTTATTTAGCACAGCTTCAGCGTTTCAACATCACATCTTTGTCGTTAAACAGACAAGATCCTGATATAGAGTTAATGCCCGATTTGCCTCAAAAATCAATTAGAGACTGTCCTCAAGAAGAGCGACAGTGTATTGTTTAATTTGGAGGACTTGGTACTTCAGGGATGGCCAAACGTTTTTGATTGTGTGTCATATGCAGAATAAAATAAGGAGTCACAGGCACGGTGTTTCTGGAGCAGAAAACCCCATGGGCCGTAGAAAATTAATGTTCTATCAAAAACACTACTAAGCAGTAACTAAAACAGGCAGATATTGCCAAATATTGGTCTCTGTTCATGGGCCCAGATAAAAGATTGCGATACAAAATATAACGTCAGATGAAAATCTATAAGTTTAATATTAAGATGAAACAAACACAACAGGCAGAAATGGTAAAATATGAATTTCTGTGCCAAGAAGTTAAGACAGAGATAATGTTGCTAAATTCAGTCAACATTTAGTGTTTAAACTGATGTGCAATGTACATACAATGCAATTCATTATACGCTGAAGACATATTGCAGTTTATATTTAACAAGTCATCGCGGAGCATTTAAAAACAGCCGCGTGCCGTAGTTTGGCCAGCCCAGTGTTACTACAACATGTACGCGCAATCCATCCAGAATTGCAACAGTTGCAACAGTTTGAAATCAAAACATCAATTAGCGTTTCAAAAATGAAATGCAAGATAACAAATCCATCAACGCATAGCTCAGTAGTATGTTAGTCTGATTCGCAGAATAAGATCCTCTCCTTTCAACACAGTGTATTTGATTAAGATTGGATCAAAACTTTGTTGCTGTACTCCATTGTTTTTGGAGTATCACTTCAGAGTGCAGCTGCATTTCTCTTAAAACTTAAAATAGTTTACTCACTGAAGTAGCTTCGACAAGCTAAACCACTGCATTTGACTTGCAGTACTTCTCGTATTGATAATACTCAATGAAAGGTGGTGTTTAAGGCTTGCTGCTGGGGATTCACATGCTGTGTCAAAATGTTTTTTTTTGATAAATAAAGATGCGTTTCTTTGTCTCTATCAAAGGTTGCTTATTCGCCCTCGAGGAGAGAAAACGATGTCAGTGGCGGATTCATTTCAGTAATTTGTAATAGAATATCAGACAGCCTGTGCTCAGCCTGCAGCATATTCTTGGACTGACTTACGAACAGTGGTTGTTGCTCCTGCGGTAACAAGATCGATGTGTGGCCGTCGTCGGGGCGGTGTTGTTGTGAAATAGTGTGCAATAGATTTGTCAAAATGCTTCAACGGTTGAGAGGATTGAGATGGAAAGAGAAGTGAGCGAAACACTTTTTTTTTTCTCTTCCTGAACGAGAGAAAGGAGGGTTTTCCATCAGGCAATATGCTCTCTGGTATAGCTGTGTGATTGTTTCTGCCTGATCCTCCTGCATACGCCTGGTCACTGCGCTGCGTAGAGTCTCATTAGTATGGGTGTCAGTGCCTCTCCTTCAGCTGAACCTGCCATGGCACTACTGTAGTAGCGCTGCTCGCCTGCCTGCCGCATTGTCCCTGGATGGCCGATGTGAGGCTGCCGGCTCTCTCTCCTCCCAAGGATGACTGAAATGTGGGCGAGCGTCAGAAGCTAAATGTCATGATCCAAGCAAAGGAGATGTGTGTGTGTTGTTGCAGAGCAGCAAAGCATGTTTTATATGGAACAGGGAACCTGAAAGTGGCCTTTGTTGTTATCATCGCTAACAAATGCAAACGTAAAGTCTGCGTTGCAATGAACAGTCACAACTTAGGGGCTGTAAACAACTATTCAAATGCATGTGAGAGGGAGAAGACTCTTGTTTTACTCAAACGGATTCAATGTAATCCACTGTATGTTATACATATACTGTGTATCATGATTGGAGGCTGTAGTTGAAGTATTGAATACACACCTTTCACCTGAGGAGCTAATCACAATGTCCATGGTTCGATTCCGGGCCGAGATTTGTTTCATCTCATACCTCTCTCTTTCTCATGCCCTTGTTTCTTCTCTCTCCAGACTTTCTAATTATCTTTTCATAAAAAGAAAACAGCTGACCCGTGCTGTTTAAGAAGCTGATCTCCAGTGTGTAGTTTTACTATTCTTCGTAGCAATTTTGGACATGACCTTCGATGGAAAAGCTTCAACTCGTCTCAGTTCAACCAGGAGAGACTGCATTTAGAGTCGACGAATGTATTTTATTGTGCACAATAAAGTAAGAAAGGTGGAGAGTTTTTGGCGATTAGACCCCATCAGGGTGTCCGAGACCACTTGATTGACACTTCAGACCCCCTGAAAGTGTCAATAGCAAACTTGCAGGGGGGTCTCTAAAATCATTATTATTTCTCACTTGCAATTGTCACCAGAATGGCTTTTAAAAGCTTACTAATGCTCAGCAACAGGTTACGCAGATCGCGCCTGCATGTCTACACGTCTGTTTGTGGACCCAAATAGAACCTCAAATCTGATCCAGTGCCTTTTGTGACAACCTGGATTGAAGCAGGACATTGTCTCTCCTCTTCTTTGATACTCGTGTGTCATGTGTGTCCGGTTAGCGAGAGAGAGGCGAGAGTGCTGTCTGTTTATTCTATTGCAGGTTGTTGTTGTTGTGTGAACGGCCTCGTTGTTAACAATATTAGCCGAAGTGATGTGTGTTCAAATTGTGTACAGCCTAGTTGTCTTGGCCTGCATTCATGAATTAAGTCTGTGTAGGTCTTCAGCATAATACTGGAGAACTGGGTGGGGGTGTGTGGGTGGGGTTTATCGGGGGTTATCGGGGAAGACGGGACCCCCAGATTGCCTCCGGGTATTTCGCACACTAGTTAGCGATATCGTGGTTAGTGCAGAAGAGAGTTGACTGAAGATCTACATGATGAGATGAGGAGCGGTGTTTCTGGTGAGCCCAGTGGAAGGGACCTTGGGCACCGCATGTGATGAAGACTGGAGGTGGAAAGGGAGGAGGAGGGTTCACACTGTAATTACAACTGACAGCAGAGATAACTGATTTTTTTCAGTTGACAGCAATGACATGATAGTCTTATGGAGATCGTGATAGAGAGTGAACGCCCAGAGTCAACCGACGGAGTAGAAGCTGGAGAGGGAGAGGTTTTCGAATGATGGCATAAAAAGGACTGTGGAAGCCATAGAAATCCAGCTACACAGGACATTAAAGCAAGATAAAGGGGCCGTCCACCCAGCCAATCCTTGGGATACTGTCTCTGAAAAAACTGCCATGAAACACTGATGGCGCATGTTGAACATCACGTGTGATGCTTCAAACAAAAGTGCTGAAGCCAGAGCTGTGACTGCAGACTTGAGTCTTGGACTCGATTCAGACTTAAATCACAGAATTGAGGACTTGAGCCCCGTCTTGGACTTGATTTAACTTACTTAAACCTTGAGGAATGGTTTGACATTTCTGGAAATGCACTTACCGGTATTCCTTCCCGAGAGTTAGATGAAAAAGTTGATACAACTCTCATGTCTATATATATATATATGTTTTAAAAAGTTCCTTTGGACAGAACCAGGCTATCTGTGTCCTCTGTTTTCAGCATTTGTACTAAGCCAAACTAACCGCCTGCTGATGAATCCCAGAACGCATATTCAACAAAATGTCAAACTGCTCCTTTAAAAGCAACAATCCCAGAATAATAAAAAGTATATAAGATAGAGTCAGGCAGGCCTGGCGTAGCCCAAAACCTTGAGTACTTAATTATTAGGCCTAAAGAACTTGTATATGTAAAAACACTATTAACACCACTGCCAATTAAATAGTCAGCAGTCCGAGGCCTGAAATATCTACAACGGCACAGACTTGAGTTGAACTTGCCATCGAGAATTCAAGACTTGACTTGCAAAAATGAGCTCAAAAGCACATGATCCTTGTCTCATTTCACCAAACTACTTACTGAGCAGCTTTGCCGTGATCTACTGTCAAACAGATGGACAAACAGGCTGCTGGCCTTTCATCAAGAACCCTCATTTGGACCTCAAACTCACCCTGACGGGCTTTCAAGCCCCTTGTTCACAGCATTGAAATGAAGTGAGGTTAATACTGGCAATGAACGGGAGGAAGGGGTGATTGTATAAGCATAGAAAAGAGCTGAGTGCAGAGATGTGTACATTCTCTCTCTGTGCATTCAGGGCCGTTGTCCTTTGTCCCTCCTCGAGGCCAGAGGATAAACTCTCCTCTCACTCCCTGCTGCTATGTCATCACTCCTGGCATTCATTCAATCGGTGTGACAACAAGATAAAAAAAACATGCACTGCCTTTGCAAAGTCACCTGATTATGCAATATTCTGTTTTTAGCCGTCACAGCTTCGGCTCATTGATTCACATAACGCAGTGCTTTAAAAACCCCACACAACACAGGAAATCACGGATAAAACGTATTATTAGAACTTTCACTTCATTGAAGGGCCATTGATGTAATATCACGTGAATTGGGAGACCATGTTGGGCTTTGTTATTGTGCTGTGATTGCACCGAGGCCCTGCTGCGTGGTTTGCCATGTTCCCACCGGATCTAACTTTTAAAGATATCACATTTCAGTCGTCATGGTTTCTCAGACCCTCCTCCCACCTGCTCCATGTGGACGCACGCCGCGGGAGTGAGGTTTTTTCTTTTCCCAGGCTTGACTCTGAGACACTGACACCCGCACGATTTTGTTCCTCATGCTCACAATAAGACACATTGACATCTTGTCTCAGTGTCTTTGATAATGCATTTGGTCCTTTTCAAATGAGAGGCCCATACATCAAGCTCGACAGATCTGTCGCGCAGCAGTCTCACCTCATCACTTACATTCTCTCACGCTGTACAATCGTTTTCGTCTGTGGCACTCCCACGCATTCCTGTTTACCTACTTTTATTTTGCACTCTCTGCTGGCAGTTTCTTAAATGCTCCCTCTTCGTTTATTTATTTTTTTCCTCTCAAGTGTTTCTCCTTGTCTCTGCCCTTGTTGCTGTCTGTTTCTTCTTCTTAATGTTCTTGCCATCCTGGCAACGAGTCTGTCGCACTGAGACTCATCTCAAATTTCCGTTTGACTCAGACGCTCCTCGCCTCCTTGTCGCTTCTGAATTACAATAATGTGCAACGCTCCCCTCCTGGTAGCAGCAGCCTGGACGAGATGGAAAATGGAAACTCCTGATGGAAAATGTATTTAAACATTAGGGAGGCCTGGTTTTGTAAATTAGCAGTGTTGGCGACTCCTGAGAGTAAACAGGGCAGGCCAGGCTCATTTATCACCAGCTGAAGCCTTAAAGGCAGAGTGGACTCGGACCAACAGGTGTATACCACAGAGGAGGAAAATGTCAGCTGAAGTAATGGAGGTTGTGGTACGGTGATGAGGTTGTGATTCATTTCTGTTGATGTATTTCAATGTCAAATGTTGGTTTTAAATGAGGCTGTCGTTCCTGGTGCTGATGAAGATGAAGATGGTGGTGAAATGCGCCTATCAATCTCTTTCTCAAGCGTCAGCTAAAGCTTTTTCATAAACAGCAACCACAGCATAGCAGCCTGTCAAGCCTGTCAAGATTTTTTTCACATGTTTCAGTCAGTTTACATTTCAATAGTTTGTGGACTTTGTATTTCAAAAGCCTTGTTTACGAATAGCACATCCACTGTGTGGAAGCTGAGGCTAATGTTAGCAGGTCTTGCTGTTTTGGGGAAGTTCAGACTCCAGACTGAGATCGCCTTACGTTTGCCCAACAAATTGGTTCGTGCTCATCCTAGAAATGCTAAAAGAGAAAACACACTCTTTCAAGAACAAACCAGATATGTCAGAATAAGAAGAACAACATTTATTTATTTCCATGTCTTATACATGGACCACTCCAGAGATGATGTTTTCACATAACTTAGCTTATTTTAGCTGAATTAGCCAGTTATAGCTGATTAAAACCTGCCATTGACGGTTGTCATTTCAGCTGACAAACTCGACAGTCAAGCACCCATTGTTTCAAAATAATTCTAATTTTGATTGATAACTCTGCCACCGTTATCATTGTCAACTGCATGTGTGACTTGTGACAGTAGAAAACTGGACAGGTGTAACAACAGAACCTAAAGGGGGGGGGGAGCAGTTGGGTGTTTTTGTGCTTGTTAGTATTTAAGTGTTTTTATTGTACTTGTAGTTGGGTGTAGGCCGCACTTTAAAGAAAATTCCACAAAGAGATCGATTCTCCAAAACTCATCAGTGTCGGTTCTGGCCGGGTTTGATTCACGGGCCACCTCCTCTCTTGATTGATCCCGCTTTGTTCCCGAGATCAAGGCCTCCCCCCTGGCTCACCATGTGGTCAGGATTTGCATTCAGCGTTTCATTATCAAAGACTATTCAGCACCCTGGCACCCAAAATCCCTGGTTCTGAGTGATGTATCCTTGAACAAAGAAACTGTAACTTTTGCATTATGTATGTGCTTGGTGTTCAGTATGCTAATGGTGAACATTATTATTTTTCCCCATGACATATGGCTGCTCTCATCCCGGTGTTACACCATACATGTGATACAGTCAACTTTTATTAAATTCCCAACAAATACAAGTTTTTAATGGAAGTATCTGGAAGTCACCTTGTAAAAATAACATCTCAGAAGTCTGTTTTGAAACGAAAGTTCTGTTTGATTCAAGTCTCAAATACGTTTAAGGTTGTTTGTTCCAACTTTATTCATTTGCTGTCAAAACAGTTTCACGAAGTAACCCCTTTATTTGATCAACTCCCACTAACAGATTACAGATAACCAGCAGTTGATCACTTCATTTAACCAGCAAATTTGCTCATCAGCTGAAACCACTGCAGGATCGACATGAATATTAAGTTTGCCTCAGAAGTATGAATCATCATTACCCTTTAACTATAGCGTGCTAGCTAGCGGACTCGTGGCGTGTTATTTGTTGTGATCAACCAGTGGTGCTGATGTCAGGAATTATTCTCTGCAGTCACTTGTCATGAATCACATGAATCGCTTTTTTTTCCTACCGTCTAAAGCTTTATGTTTATCTGTTTCAAACTGATCAAGCGGTTTCTTAAATTACACACATATAATTTATACCCATAACACACATTGCAAGTACCATATAGATGCGATCTGTAACACGAGCGCAATTAACAAAAATCTAATGATGTGCTTGACAACAACATTCAGAATAACCTGGTCCATATATCATCAGCTCCACTCCTAAATAGTTCATCTGAATACATACAGCCTCATTCATATTTTCTTTCCTTTCAGCGCTTCTACAGAACAGAAGACATGCAATAAAAGACATTAATTAATAAACAAACAGAAGCACACTCAGCCATTGGAAGCTAAAAATTAGCCTGTTCTCTATTCTGTACAAGGGGGGCTGTAAACATGGCCGCAGCCCAAGTGTGGAACAACTGCAGTAACAATAGCTGTCAGATTATCAGTTGAAGCCAATGTTACTTTGAGATTTCAGCACACAGCTGTATCCCTTTCTTTGATTATTGGTATTAGAGCAATAAAAATGGCTTCTCATTTTTCTTCGGTTCGTAATCCTCTGAATATCAAATCTCATTTTAAGCTCATGAAAGGCCAATGGTGGCCCTGTGTGGTCTTAATGTCAGACGACAATGCCAAATCCTACAAAAACGGATAAACTACTTGAATTCCTCTATAATGGTTATTTTTTTTAAGCCTGTCCTTAAAACTAAGGGGCCTTCATTCCCCCAATCAAATAAAGGTTCATTCAAGACGTTTGAGTCATGCAAAATCATACGTTTAACACATGACATCTCTCTGAAACATAAATCTAGCAAAACAAATAATTCCCCCCATTATGTACACAACCTTTTGTGACTTATAACACACATTTCTTGCTAACAGCGTTGATATTTTGTCAATACAATAAAGTGTGTACAACGTGTAGTGGAATATGTGAACACTCTGAATGAGATAGCTCCACTTTATTCCAATGCAGTTTCACTGATTGAAATGACTTGAAAGTTAAATCTTAAAACAATTGAATCTGCTTTAAAAAGCTGAAATGTCATTTTACAGCAATCTGAGATTTCTTTCAGAATATTTCTTGAATCAGTCGATTACAGCCAATTACAATGCCTGTGATGAATACCTCCTGAGGATTATTTGTAGTACTGGCTGTAATGTCCAGATGATTTGTATTGATTCGGACATCGGTCACCGTCCAGTCAGTGTTTACTGTTCCTTCATAAAGATATGACTCAGCAGCAGTGTAGACGGCAATCCAGTAAGAGCAGCGACTACGCATTCATTTAACGATTCAGATTTCTCTCATGACGTATGTGGCCGCCGCTGGTGTCGTTGATCGTAGTTTTCGACACGAGCTCGTGGTGTGAAAAGCTTGGTGATAAGCTCTGTAACCCAGTGCGCCTCCTCCTGTGTGTGTGTGTGTGTGTGTGTTTTGGTGCAGCTGGCCTGACAGCAGCATGATGGCTGTGTGTGATGGAGTGTTCACAGCAGGCCGACCAGAGTAATGAGAAGTGCATGGCTGCAGCTGATACTCCAGGGCCTGGCTCACCTGAAATTGATAAGCACTCATGCACCCACACAGCCTCAGCCTCGCCCTAATACAATAAACTTAAAACGTTTTCGAGGACGCTCGTATCACTTCATTTATCAAGCCTTTTTTTTTTTTACCTCCATGTCCACTGTGAGGAGGATTTATGTGTGATGCTATCAAGGCTTTAATGGCATAAGCCCTTCTTCACTTTGTCAGGGATATTGACCGATGTTTCATAAATGTTGCCGTGGAAAATTGAACAGTTTAAGAGGATTGCACAGCAAGGAGATGAATTCTTCCTCTATTCGTCATGTCTGTTGCTGTGTCGACGCTTGCATGTCGTTCCCGTGGTCACGGACACGGCGGTTCAGACTTCAGGCTGGCCACTTAGGTTTGATCTCACTGTCAGATCAATAAGATGTTCGGAGCTGTCTCCTGAGTGTTGGCCTCGAGAAGCCCTTTGGTACAGAAGGACAGATAGTGAGAGTGGTTAGTGTGGAAGAGTGACCAAGTGGTGGGAGAGTCCGTCCAGTAATTGTTGCTTCATAGTGGCTTGATGGAGCCAGTATGACCGAAAACGGTCAGTTAGTGCGGAGTGTTGCTTCAGGCCCCAGCGAAACCAAGAAATTCTCCCTCACACTCATCAAACACCGACACTTGATCAGTAGCCCTGAGCAACAAAACCACTTCGTTAGATTTAGGAAAAGACGTTAATTAAGTTGAGTAACGACTCACGTGACTACCGAGTCACGTGACTAGCGACTCACCTGACCAACGACTGACATGAGAAGGTGTTTGCTTTTCGTTTCACGCGGGACACGAACAGCAGTTTCCTCCAAAAAAGTCCTGCGTTTGTTTGACCCACCTCTCCAGGCACCCGTCCTGTCTGGACTATCTCGCTCTTTATACTACGCAGTCGCTCTGACCTTCTGGGTAATCTGGTTACTGACCAACCGGCGGTATTTTACAAGTTGGGAGTGAGACCAGGGTTGGCGAAACGTAGAATATGATTCAGGATAAAAGGTGGAGACAGCAGAAGCTGGAGAAATATTTTTGATAGATTTACTGCTCTTTTTGCTCCCACTGCTTTTGTTCATACATCCGTGGCCTTTCCCCTGTCTTGTCCACGAGCACGAATGCCCCCTGTTGCTGATTCGCTGGAACAGTGTTGTCTGGCTTGGTTTCAGCCACTTTATTTGTTTTCCATTTACAGAGTCAGTGCTGTGTAAGAACACCGGATTTCTTTTCAGCGATCACAAAGAACGGACAGCTAGCGGACCGTATTGGATTAAAGTAGCTGCCTGCACCTTTAATGTGTTTAAAGGCGTATCAGCCGCTAAGGCTGCGTTCACATTACCGGGCTTAATGCTCAGTTACGATTTGATTTTTTTCCCCCAAGATCTGATTTTTCTGCACAGACTGTTCACATTGGTGTTTGAAGTGACCCATATCTGACATCAGAGTGAATGGCTCTCTGCCCTGAAACACCTCACATGCAACCAATAACATCACACACACTGGTGAATGAAAATACACACTGGAGTTGCATGGCCAGTTATCAGATATGTATTGGATTTAGGACCACATATGAAAGTGGACCAGATCTGATTTGAAACTTCCGTCATGACAAAGTGCGCCAGGTTATAGTTAGATAGTTGGTATAGGAGTTTGGAACAAAGTGGTGGACCGACATCACCTTCCTGAGAGCCATGTGTGGCTAAAAACTCTTTACATTCACACATTGCAATGCATTGAAAACACACAATTTGTTTTAATTTGATCTTATTGGGTAGTACTGCCAAATGGGCAGATTTTGCCAGTATGG
Source organism: Melanostigma gelatinosum (assembly GCF_949748355.1). NCBI lineage: Eukaryota > Metazoa > Chordata > Actinopteri > Perciformes > Zoarcidae > Melanostigma > Melanostigma gelatinosum. The sequence continues at coordinate 22,819,309 of NC_136641.1, read as the reverse complement.
TCTCGGGCTGTGGACTAAACGTGACAGCACAGCCAACATTACAAATAACCATTTTCAGGGTAATGGAGAAGTGACTTGGCAGAGTAGTGAGAGACATCCATATAATTTCCTCATCCAAATATATGAGCTGCAGCTTTAAGATGATGACCAGCACTTTGTGGTACATTTGAGCTGTTGCTTACAACAGGGTGTAATTGTTTGGGTTGTACGAATTCTGTCTCACCTGCAGACGACAACAGTCCGTCTTTACGTCTGTCCACGTACTGATGGATGACGCGATGTGACACACTCAACCAATGATGTCGCTCAACTTTAATGTGCTAAGTGGATGGCTTTCATATCAGGTGCTGCAGCCCCCAGGGGGCTCATGCTGGAGTTTGCTCCAGCATGAGAAAAAAAAATACACACAACCAAAATGACAAATGTCTACACTATGTCTGAGCACCTTCAGAGAGCCGGCGCTGGTTTCCCTGACAACATTAGAGGCAAAATCGATTGTGCTCAGCTCCTCCGAGAGTGGAGATCGTACTCGGTTCAATCACCAAAGCACCTGCTGTACAGTATTTATTCGCGACTTCACGGCATGCGGAAGTTTCTCCCAATCCAAGCATGCCTGCAGGAAATCATTAAGGCTCGTTATGCAGGCCGTAAACGTCTACAAGCATCACACGCTGCAGGCGTGTGGAACGATGCTGCATCGTTTGAGAGCGCTGCCATTTCCTCACCGTGTCCTCGTCCTTTCTGAGTGATCTCGGTGGTTCTTTGTGGTTCATGCTGTTACACTTTTACAATCGGAAAATGTGCTGAAACTTGTTTTGTTAAAAAGATCCAAATGCTTTTCCATCTCTGCTCGTAACCGCCCGCAGTGCTTAGGCTCATCGGTGTGTGTTGCTGCGTCCTGTTCCTTGTACTCCACAGAAGTTGGTGCCATATATTTGTGTTCATGATGTAACTGACCAGCATGATGCCTGTGCAGCGCCTTGATTTTGCTCAGCTGTTTGCAGTCTGCTGTCATGTCCCCCAGTGTCATGTGCCTTGTCATTGCAGTCTCTCTCTCGATCTCTCAGAGAAGATAAGAATCACCTGACTTTGTTGTGCTGACACGGTTAACGTATCTAAATTACAATGAAGAGACTCGAAATGACATTACTGCACACACATGCATGCTCGCATCTGACAAACAAATTGTGCTTTACACCCTGTATACCTATTCTATGGAGATAAAGTCTCGGGAGGACGGTGCCTATTAGTGCATGATTGACATTAGTGGAATTTCTTATGTAACCCGTGGAGGGACAAGGACATTGTTATTGCTCGTTTTCCCCGTCATCTGAGTTTAGCGGCGGCTGTGAGTTTTTTCCCCCTTTTGGTTCAGCTCCCAGGGCCAAATGATTCAGAGATGCTGTCACAGGACACAAGTTAATGAGTAGACCGCACTACTGCAGCATGACAGCATGGAGGTCTGCTCAAATACATTGCGGCAAAGCGCGCCTGAGCATCCAAGGACAAAGCTTTGTGACTTACACCGGATGTATGTATTGTGTGTCATTGTGTGCGTGTGTGAGTGTGTTTGTTGAAGGGGGGATGGGTGCTTGTTTTGACTAATATATACAGTCTGTGTGGTATGTCTGAGTCTGAGAGTGTGTTCAAAGAAAGTACGTCCTGGCCTTCATCCCAAATGCACTTTATTATCCTACCAAGACAGTGCAGCTTCAACTTGACAGTCAGTGTCCTACATGCACATGGAATGCAGGTTGGATGCAAGTTTTGCTGTGTTTGATCCACCGGGCGGCAACCTCCGGTTCTGAATAGTGAAGCTTATGCAGAAGTTCCTTAAACCTGCATTCTTTCTAATAGCCATCATGGGGCGGCTCCTCTGGCTACAAAAATAAGTCTGATTGTCTTTGATGAGAAAATTACCTGGCTTTTCATTACCTCAGTTAACGTTTTAAATATGCGTTTCAGGTCTGTGACTTTTTTCTCAGGTAGGACCCAAATGGGACAGTCAATCATGGCCCTTTTATGAAGACTTCCTGTTTTCAACAGACAAACGAGTCAGAGGAAGGCTTTCATTGATGGAGAGGTAGTTTGATGAAGCAGACAACAGAAGACAGCTGATTCTTAAAGGAGTAACCCAGCGATTGATCACCCCCGTCAAAAAAGGATCAAAATGGATGCCGCAGACCTTAATATATCCTCTTTCTGGACCTACACCTCCCATAATGCAACTCAATAGCCCAGATGTGACATCATAACTCATATAATCACTCTATAAATGTGTGGTCTCCAAGCCTAAACTGCAGACACAAATATACAGGGAAACACATTCTGTTTCTAACGTGGGGAAGGACAACTAAATTGGAATGTAGCACCAACCTTTTTTTGTGTTGTGTTGTAAATCTCAAAAGGTCTTGATGGGTAAATTTCACATACACAGTGCAAACATTTTCAAAATTCATAGAATTTAACTTAAACAGATAAATAGAAGTGTGTATATTACTCTCGTATGAAGAGTTGTGAGATTAGACTCCTGAATGCAGTATTATTTTGCAGTATTATTTTATTCATTTTTGTATTATTTTATTATTACTTACTGATTATTACAAAGCCCCAGACGACAGGCTGAGCATTCCCTGAGACATTAAATTTACTTTAAAGTGAAAAATCGGTGGAGTGCCCCTTTAATTTAGTTCTTCGTCACCTGGGCTTCATTTACAAAGATTTTAAATTGACATTGTCACCATCTAATTTCATGCAGCTCAAGTTATTTTGTATTATGCAACACCCTTTTTAATTTTTAAAATGCCTGCCTATTTTCAGCTCATTACTTTTGGGAAATAATGGCCTAAATATAGCAACAGAAATAATCACAAAACGTACATTGAACTGAGGCTAATATCTACAGTCGAGTAAAGTACTGGCCCGGCAGTACTTTACTCGTCACGGTGTTTTTTTTCTGTCTGTCTTTGCTGACGCTCCACTGAACCTTCAGACAGACTATCGGCCCATGTTCTCATAAATATAATATACATGTCTGTGTTCAGCGTCTCAGTCTTTTTCGCACAGAAAGAGCAGGGAAAAGATCAGTGTGGCCACTCATGTGTATTCAGGCAGAAGGAACAACAGCCGGGTGCATTCTCTATGGTGACTAGAGCGGCTTCTATCTTTCCCTCCCCATTTAGAAAGACCATGCAGAATTAACCTGCCTGCTCCGGAGGAGAACAAATCTTCTGTTCTCTCATTCCCGTGCAAGCACCACCGCTCACATATACAAAGAGTATACACACACACACAAACACACACACGTTGATGGCACATAAATGCACACACACTCATAAGCCCCCATCATGAATATAGATAGTAATGAGCTTTTCCTCTGTATCTGGGTTCATGCTGCTGAGAAGGGATTGTCCCTCATGGCCGCGGTGGCACTGTCACCAAATGAAGATATGCAGTTCATCTAAAATTGAATATCACCCTGGCTGGGATCCATAATTCATTATCTAAGTGAAGACGTGACTCTCATGAAGTGGATGAGATTTAAAGGCTCAGTGGGAGGGGTTGATAGAACAACGGCCCACACCAGGTGCCCTCATTCAGACGGCAGCTGAGATCCCTCCCTGTCGCTCCCGTATCCCTTTGAGAGGTAAAGTTCAAGGCTCGTCATTCCAGGAGGTTATCTCTGTCTTCCAACTGTGGCAGCTCTTTAGCTGCCACAGTCCCTGCCATTCAGTACTTATGCTAATGAGCACGAGGAAGCACTTAAAAGCTTTTAATTTCCGCTGTTTGACACCGTGCCATAGGTGATATGTCTAATATATAAGCAGTCCAGGAGTAAGCAAAAGAGACACGCAGGGGTGTCATAGTTTGCTTTTATTTGCATTTATTAAGGCACTGGATCAAATTAAAGTGTCTCCTCGTGTTTTTCATCGTATTTGTAGTGCTAGTGAATACAAGATAATGTAGATGTATTCTGCCACATTATGTAAGAAGAGTTACATGCTGCAGGCTCTGTGAAGCTGTGCTGAGGCACGCTGGTGCTTTGAGTGGAATTCTAACGTGAGCACACACGCACAGTGGCAATGCTAACATGCTGATAATTAGCAGGTACAATGTTTACCATATTCACCAGCTTAGTTTAGCGTGCTAGCGTGCTAATTAGAGCTAAACACAAAGTAAAGCTGAGGCTGATGGGAATATCATTTCAGGTATTTGGTCATAAACCAATGTATCAGACAGAAATTATGAGCTGATGATGCCGCGAGAGGAAAGTCAGGATCATCAGAGTGCTTACGGTTCAACCCGAGGAGAACGTCTGGAACTAATTTCAGCGCAATCCATTCAATAGTTGTCAAGACATTTCCCTTCAAACCACCAGTGTCCATCTCTTGGTGGCACATCAAGAATACAATCATGAATCCATCCATCCAATCCATCACATAGACGTTGAGACATTTCACTGGATAAGTGAAAACTTTGACCTGTTGTTGGTGCTGGATGAACAGTCAGGAGATCACCAAAGATGGTATAGGATTCTTCCTATAGGGACTATAAATAAATGTGAAATTGAAGGAAAATCCATCCAAAGATATTTCAATCTGGACCAACACACTGAAGAAAAAGTGTTTCAGGATTGCTTTTAACCGTACAAGATTTTGATTTAATATTCTTTCAAACGCCACTGTGGCCCATATATCTGAAAGTCCTTGAGGTGGCAGTATCAAAAATGAATTCACAAATAGCGAGCTTGTCCTTTACAGTTTAGAGTTTTATCGCAATAAATCAGATTCACATTTGCGAATGTGAATCTCCCAGTTGGCTGACAAGAGCGAGAGAGACTGACTGAAGTTCAGATGAGGAACACACGTTCACCCTTGGCGGGTGTCCTGACACACACGTGTCTTGTCAGTAAATTCATGATCTCATGTGCAGACTACTTCTTTCTGCCTCTGTCTGTTGGGAATTAATAGTTGAAGGCTTAACTTCATGACTTTGCTTCTGACAGCACTGGCTGTGAATCTGAAGCTGAATTCCACGGCTTGAGATAGGCTTGAGATGGGCCTCGTATAAGACAGTATGATGTCAGTATGATGACATTGAAGTATATCAGTGTTGTAGGCTGGATAACAATAAAATCTCTGAATACTTTTATAGGACCAAAGATCATTCATTCAATTCTTAAGCACTCTCGATGGCGTAATCTACCCGACTGTAACTGTAACTCAGGAGTTTTCTTTAGCAGCAGCTGCATCCAGTTTGCTCTTACCAGTCATTTAAACGATACACGAGCCCCCCTTTTTAATTTAGATATTCACAGCAGCTATGTTTACTGCGTCATCCCTGCCACTGTCAGCACTTTTTTTTTTCATTTTGTGTTACGCTGTAAGAGCGGGGAGGGATGCGAGGATAACAATGAGATGAAAGAGGAGGAGAACATGAGGAAGCATTTATTCTGCAGCACAGTAGAGAGCACAGTGTGCGAGCGAACCCAGTGAGCATTTTTTGGTTCAAAAGACGTTTAAAAGACGTCTAAAGTGAAAGTTTTTTCACCGACTATTTGTAGACGTTGATTCAACGCTCACGTTTAGACCAGATATCAACGTGATGTCCAATACTGGCTTTCAACTGATAAATGTGGATGTGGTTTCTTAGTAAGCCTCTAAATCATGATATATTAGTATTAGCACAATGTAGAGGACGAACAATTATAGTATTGCAAATCACGTTTAAATCTGGTCTAAGCGTGAACATCTTTTCAACGTCTACAAAAACCTTTCACTTTTGAACCAATTCTGACCTTCTTTTCAGCGTCGGGCGTAGACGTCTTTTAGACGTCTATTCAACCGAAAAATGCTCACTGGGAAGGATGAAGTAAACACAGCGGCCCTTTTTTTTATTGCCTTTTATCCTCAGAGAACGTTTGTAAAAACTGTCCAGTTTGATTTTTCAGCAGGCCTAAAGAAAGCCCAGATGACTCATGTGCAGACTGTTTGCACTTAGAGTAAAAACGTAATGGTCCCGGGCGTACTTTCCCTGTTCTGAATCAGCCCTTTTATCAGGGAATATTTTGGAGTGTCATTATTTTGGGAGACAGAAAGAAAAGCCTGTCCTGTGAATAATTGATAACTAACCAGAGATGGAACCCAGTCTATTTGTTTCAAAGTTCACTTGCTGAATATTTTAGCAGTCAAGTGTTGTCCACGTCAAAGTCATTTTTTCTACAGAACAAAACTGCCACAGGACAGTTTTTGCAGTGGAAAAATACTTTATCACATTTTTCACATCCTGTGTGGGAGTTGAAAGTTTCTCAATGTCTGCCCTCTTTGTGGGGGATCATACATTTCTAAATAAATAAATAAAAAACCCTGTCAGAGCTCTCATCATGACAATTAGTCTTGGCAAAGCCTTTGGCCCCGTAATTAACACCAGTCCAATGAGGAGCCGTCTCCACCAACGACCTGACAGCCCTGTGTCCTTCTTGGCCTCACACATCAGGGCCAGTGTGTCGCAGCAGATCTCCGTTCGCACCCATTTCTGCACTTAAAACTCTCGTCTCTGCTGCCTGCAGACGCTCCCCCGGGTGTTGCCAGACCAACGCTTTCCACCAACCTTCATGAACTGTTAAATCAGTACGGTTACAATCATTGCTTGCACTCCCCCAAAATAGGTTGAAATCATAACATGCATTTATAGGCAGTATTTTCGTTTTCCAAACCAAAAAAAAAGCCACCATGTTGCTGTTAAATCAGCCATGTCCTCCACCATGACAGAGTGCCTCTTTAGTATGGAGGTGGGAATGGACAAAGGGGACATGGGAACTGAGGGCTCAGCAAGATTTGTCACATCTTGACACTCGCTTTGCTCCAGTAACCCGTGTCACACTAGGTCAACGTGATCCACCCCATTTCTGCAGAGAGATATTTCCTGGAGCAGATAGGATGATGGAGGTCGATGTGCAGCTGGTGTCTTTATGTGGGAACCAGAGCTACGCAGGTAACAGGATCTGGCACTCGGGGTGAAGTCACACGGTGTGGACTAGCTCTTACGCGTTAGGAAAAGTCAAAACAGGTGGGTTTGATTCATGCATCGCATCGTATTCAGTGCTATCGCCGAGATAACCCTATCGATCAATGTCTGAACTGGTCGTTTACTCTCACAACTACTCACCTCTCTCATCAGCATCCATTCCTGACTTTACCTTTCACCAGCTCCTACCTCCACACCTGGACCGCAACACACAGTGAGCTGCAAAACCGAAAAAAAACAGTAACTTTGAGAAGCTGACTCAACTGCAAACTCTGTGGCATTATCACCTCCCCTTGGGATGCTCTGATTAACTCTTCCTAACCACAGAGATTTATGTGCTGCTTCTTTTACTTAATTCCTTATCTCCGCTGCCATGAATAATTCATGTGAAACTGGAGAAGTGAGAAGACATTGAGCTCGGGAAGGCTGGGAGATGATCGAGGACATCTTGCCTTGTCTTTGCTGTAAGTGTGTGACCTGAAGTATATACTGGGTTTGTAATTGGAAAAACAACAGAAGTCTGGTTCAGTCTGGAAATATGAAGGTTAGTGACATAACACAACTGTCCTTAAAAAATGGTTTATTCCAAAAAGTTTAAAATGAGTTCAAACTCTCTGAAGCAAAGAGGAAAAACTCAGGACAGCTTGTTGTGTTTTTAAAATGTTCACATGTCAATACAATTTCAGATATATCAATTTTGAAAGTAACATGCAAGTAATGAAGACTTTCCACACATATACCTCCCTCCAAAATATGACATTACACATTAACCAACATCATTTCTATTTAATCAGATTTGAAAAAAACAACTATTAAACTGTTTTATTCAGTATAAGTTACTTTCCGATTGAATTTAGAATGTTTAATGTAATTCTGCGACAACAGAACTGTGACACAGAATTTTGTTCTTCAAAATCACCCAGCAGAAGACTTCCGTGAGCTCTGTTTAGATGTCTGACTATAGAAACATCAGATAATGAAGAAGACACAGCTCAAAGCCATTTTACTGAAAAGACAACCGACGTTATTTTCAATAGAGTGCTGCAGGGATGATGTATTTCTGTAGGCCCAGCCGGAAGCTTCGCACCGGGACCCTCGACAAAAAGCCAATCGGATTTTTCTCTTGGATTTTAGATTATTGCTTAAAGTATAAGCTCTGTGCCAAACAAACATTTATGATACTTGCAAGTTTTCTACAGCAAGATAATCTTCCCAGATGACCACCACTTTTTAAATTATTCATGCCGCCTTCCAGTCTCCTGGTCGATGTTACCGACAGTTGTTGCATGCGGCGTTATACTCTCCCTCAGGTTTGTCCTGTCTTTAAGGAGTTAGTCGTAGATGAGGTGCAGTTGAAAGCACTGGAGAAAGTGAGTAAAATGAGTGAGTGGACCTTGAGTTAGGAATCTTTCGTGTCGTCTAACTGATGGGAATAAATTCCTGTGACAGAGTTGCTTTTGTCTGCTGGGTAAACTAGTAACTGTCACATCAAATTGTTTCACGTCACAGACGCAAGAGGTGGTCCTGTGTCTCCCGAGACATTTTTTCATTTAAATCTGCTTACTTACTTTGTGCAATGTATTCAAAGGAGTTTTGGTGAAGGCTTCTTTTGAATGAATTGAAAATCTCAGCTGTCAGAAAAATAGCCAAATGATTTTGGGTTGGAGCTCAGCCTTTTTTTTATTTTTTTTGCCTTTATGCATTTTCAATCTCAACTTCAAAATCTTTCACACGAACTCCTTTTCTCTCTGTCAGCTTGCCTCACTCTTCTCTGCCTGCTTCATTTTCCTTTTTTATCCATTCTTCTTCTGCCTTGAAAGTTATTGATTCAGCCATCTACCAGAGAAAACGTCTCTGAAAAAAAGACAGGAAGGGCTGGTAGAGACCTTGAGGGCCTATTCGTACATGTACAATGACAGAAGGTTCGCTAAGGTCTCCTGGGTTTAATGTGTTTGTATTTAATCCCCTCAATTTATGCAGACCATGAATAGCTTTCAAAGTAAACTGCTTTTTGTGCCTGTTGTTCGCTATTTGGTTCGCTATTAAAGATGTAAAGTGCTTGCCTCATTCTCCCAGTTTTTACACACGTCAGAAAAACAGTTCAAAAGGAGGTGTTTGTCATTCGCCACACTTGACATTTACTTACTGACGATTTGTCACAGATAAACATTTTTATCAGGTTTAAAGATGTTATGTGCAATCAACTGTTCTGTTTTATATAAAATCCTGGACGAGGACTGATACGTTTAGTAAATGTTGAGCTGTAACTCATTAATTGAAATTCCGTAATCGTTCATTAAGAGACTCTGCCTCATCTGTTGTACGTAAAGAGCCTAAATCTCCAAATAAGAATCAAAGCTGAGCTGAATTGGTTTTAGTTCTGTTTAGGGTTTAGTTTAGGAGGGACAAACGTCTTGGACTGTATCCATCTTAACGTATTCATCAAGCTTTCTGTTTTTTCTTGTATGCATAAGAGATTTTAATATTTGTGATGCAACTTTGATGGCATCTGATTAAAGTTTCACACCCTGTACTGAATTCTAACTAATTTAAATGATTTCATATCAAACAGAATTGCTTTTGTGCAATGAAGTGAGGCCGAGTTTCTGTTGACTGTTCTCTCCTAGAATAGAGGGAATATTATTACACCAAAGTCACACTAGATGTAGATACTCTGCTGAAGCTAAGCTTGTTAGATGTGTACATTATTGGGTCCAGTGTACTCTTCATGTAGTGGTATTAATGTCAAATTTAAATTAGTGCTTAAAGAGGAAGTTAAACATTTTGGTAAATATGCTTATTCACTTTCTGGCTTTGGGGTGTTGTTAGGCAGATTTAGTTCCCTTTGGTTCGAGCCACGCTAGCTGTTTTCAGTCTTTATGCTCAGCTAAGTTAGCCGGCTGCTGGCGGTAGCTTCATACGTAGCATTCAGTCATTTGGTATCAGTCATCTTGACTTCTTTTTATCAGCTCAGAAATGTGTCTGTGTGTTATCTCGAGTAACTGGGACAGAGTATCCAGAAAAACAAATATGTTGTTGTTGATTTTCCACTTGAAACATTTTGTTTTGTTTGTTGTTTAGTTCTACCACTTCATGGATTTCCGCATTTCTGAATACAGATGTCAACATGTTATGAGTAAAGTGAGAGACGTGGTTTTGTTGAATGGTAAAACACAGTTTATATAGAATAACAGATATCAGAAGCATGCGATAAAGTGTGATGAATGAGCTGCTGCATGAGCTCTCCGGATGAGTCCAGATGACACATCTCTGGTGGAGGAGGAACTTTATTTGATGAAGCAAAATCTATAAGAATGTGTTTATGTATTCGTGAATCTATGTGAATAGATAATGGACTGTTAACTGGACATAGTATACTTCCTTCAGTCACATTGTGCACAAATCTCTCTAATTGCTGACGGTTGTCATTCTGTTGTTATTTTTTTGCACTGCCCTCCGTTAAAATCAAGTATAAATAGTGACAAAGCGAGTGCAGGCTTTAATTCGGATGAAATTCATCCCGGGGAGATTAAAGTGAAGGCCGCTATCTCCGGATCTCAGTGTCATCCTAAGTGTGGTGAAAAGACAAAGCAGCGTGACCTTTGACCCATCAACCCAAAGTCACAAATGAGATACAGCTGGAAAAGATGTGACACATCCTGTGGCTATACGTATAAGCTGAGATGTAGGCACCACAGAGGGTTAGAGATCTTACTGATTTAAAAGCTAAACTCCAAAGCCGACATATGGTTTTCCTTGAGCTGATTGGCGGAGAGGCTCGGGGTTGATGGAGCTGTCCAGGGTCCTGACCTTTGGTGCTGGAGCGGAGTGGAGCGTCTCTGAGCTCTCCTCAAAGTCTTTATGAGCTGAGAGGCACAAAGTACACGGCTATTTCAATGATTTAATACAAGTGGATATCCCAAATATTTATTCAATTTATAAGTGGCACAACTCTTCTCCAGAACACCATTTTGTTTTGCTGCCTTGTCCTCATCAAGGTGATGTCTGATGACGTTACAGTGTCCTTATCTGCAGTCAGTTGAGTAGTCTTGTGACTGATACATCACCATAAATGGCAAGCATACAAACAACAGTATTATCATACTTAAAGGGAATCATCAGCCATGTTACACACAATAAGTCTGTTTACAGGTTGTAGGGAGTACTGCTTGGGTTGAAAAAGGTTTTTTAAAGCCCTTTGTGGCTCTCGAGCAGTGATTCTCAACTGGTGGGTCACGGACACCCTTCTCTCAAACATAAACCTGTTGAGTACTTTCGAAGATGACTTCAAGACCCGAGGACATCACGAAAGTGAATCACTTCTTCGTGCTCGAAGCAAGAACATGCACTCCGTGCATCTTACCAGGTGGCACATCGTATTACTAAGTTGAAGAAGCCCCACACCATTGCCGAGGACCTTATCTTTCCTGCAGCCATGGACATGGTGAGAGAGGTGCTGGATCAATCAGCAGGGGATGAACTGAAAAATATACCTCTGCACAAGAGAGCTCCCTACTACGACGACTGCAGAGGACATTTTCAGCTCAGGTTCAAACTGCACCATCTTTTCATGCAATCAATTTGAGAAGTTGAACATTTTCCTCGATTTGGGTCATTAAGGGGTGATGGTGGGTCCTGCAGCCAGACCAGTTGAGAACCACTGAGCTCGAGGGTCAATTTGTCGCTCGAGTCAGCGTCACTTGTGGCAGATTATTACAAGTTTAAAGATGAAAAATATCTGGAGGCGAAGAGTTAGAAAGAGTTTACCAGACCTCTGCGGCCCGCTACTCTGCCTGAGGCTAACGGCTCGAGGCAACATTAGCAGGTGTTGCATTCTGGGTAATGTATGCGCTAGGTTTTGACATGGAAAAAGAATGCCTTGAGAAGAATATAAATGCATGGAATAAATGTTGTAGGAGTACATGGTGAAAATTCTAAAAATCATACCTGCTTAACAATCCATTGTCTTTGTGAGCATGTTAGCATTTTGCTTAGCTTACCTCTGATTCAAAGCCCAGGGGGAATTTTGAGATATGGCTTGAACCCGGCATGATGAGTCTAGGAGCAAAGCAGTGGTCCGTACTCCATACTTGGTTCATACGGCGACTTGAACCGGCATTTCCCAAACGAAGTCCCTACGGCCGAGCTACTGCCGCCCGCAGCGCCATTTTTAAATTTGTGGACAGACAACAAAGAGGGGTATTCCTGCCACAGCAGCAGCGCCACAGATCTCGTAAGAGCGGCCTCTGTGTTGTTGCCTCCTTGGAGCATTGTTCCTATTAATCAGAAAGCCATTTGTGATGCCGCATTAAACCCTCGGATGTCTAAAATGTGACAAATGATGATTACCTGGGGGAAATCGATGATGATCACCACACTATTAATGGTCCCTCTGCAGGAACAGCATCCATCGACGTACAATTCTAGCGAGATTCACCGGCAGAGGAGCTCTAATTTAGAACTAGCATTGTGTCAGGTGATTTAATCACTATGGTAGAGAAAGGGATCCTGGTAAAAAACAAAACAAAAAACAACGAAAAGAAACGCTTGCATCTGCTACCTCTTGCCTCTTTTGATATCAAACAGATGAAACAAAAAGAAAACAAAACCTGCATTGTCTTATCCAGCCAGCGTGAATACAACCGCTCTGTTCTGAGAGCAGCCGGTGAGTCAGACTGTGTGGCATCCAACGAGAGAGAGAGAGAGAAAAAACGGGAGGGGACTAAAATAAAATAGTGTATGGAGGCTGTGTTATAGTTTCTTCATGGTCAAAAGCATACTCACTGAACACTTACTGCCCTCGGCCTCTCTCAGGTCAAGGAGGGACAATGAGCTCGGTGGCATTGACTGCCACGTCTGTGCAGCCATGTGTCACCTCTCTCCAGGGGATAAAATCCATATGTCACCTGCAATTTATGGTCTGCTTCTTGCATGTTCCCACACATGAATAAGTTATCATACGAGTGTGACTAGCGCTTTGAGTTGGTTAGATAAGGGCTTTAATGTTCCTGTGTGTGTGTGTGTGTGTGTGTGTGTGTGTAAGTTCAGGTGTGTACAGCGCACCAGGGCCAGGGGGTGGCCTTTACTTTTGCATGATACAGCGGTTTTCCAGCTGATCACTGACTTGATTTGTCATGTGAGATTGCCCCTGAGAACCGTCTGACTGCAAAGGTCGTGTTTTTTGTTTGTCAAAATGCATTAAATGCAATAAAATGGTCTTTAAAAAAGGTGCAAATTGTGCACCTTTTTTAAAGACCATTTTCAAAAAATGTAGTATTATTGCTGATGACTGTTTGTGTCTTTTCTTTTTGGTTCATTTTGATCGTCACTGATATCTGTGGACATCAACTTCTTCAGTTTATGTTACAGTAGATGTGGAGATGGAAATGCAATGCTGATTGGAAAATCTCTGTGGGTTTGTTACTATGAGAAACCTCTTTCACATCACATCAGCGGTACTCACCAACATGAATTGTATATTGTATGATATGAGGATTGAGTCTACTTTTTTTTTACCATTTTGAAACCTGCATTGTTTACATCCATGTTTTTACTTGTTAGCAATTTTCTCCTTCCTTCTCGTTGCTGCTGCATTGTTGTATTTCTTGATGCATTTCCACCACCTGTACATCAGTGGAATAATATGAAACCACTGCATCACCCACGACCACTAGTGCTGCTTTATAGCACAACTAGTGGTCGAAAATGTTCATGGAAATCATTGTTAGTCGCAAATTGTAGTCCGAATTAAAAAGATGAGTGTGATGGTTAAAATGCAGTCTAAATAGCTTATAGCATCTGTGTGTGTGTGCGTGTGTGTGTGTGTGTCTTTCTTGTTTTGTCGCTGAATAAAACTGACTGGCTGAACACCAATGAGGTGGTGGTGGAGGTGTTAAAGAGGTTAGGAGAGAATCTCATTGTCCTTTCGGAAAGCAATCACAGGGACAGAAGAAGATTGTGTAAATGTGTGTGTGCGTGTGTGTGTGTGTGTGTGTGTGTGTGTGTGTGTGTGTGTGTGTGTGTGTGTGTGTGTGGAGGAGACAGAGAGAGAGGAGAGTGTGTGTGAATTTACAGTATGTTTGTGTGTGTGTGACAAAGCAAAAGAGCTGGAGAGAGGAGGAGATAAAGAGAGAAATATAGGTATAAGAGAGAGGGAGGAGACGAGGGGATGGTGAGAAAGAGGGAAGAAAGGGTGGCAGGCAATAAAGCGCCCCATCAATCTGGTAAATGAGTGTCCTTCCACCAGAGGGTACTCCGTGGAAATGCAGCTTGGTGTTCATCAGTCACAGGTTTAGCACTCGTCCGCGCTATCTCACCCTCCGCTCCAACACTTCCTTATCGAAAGAAAGTAGCAACATGACAAGTGCTTTGTGTACGGGTCACTCTGCTAATTAGACCTCATAAAATGACATAGTATGTACTTGTCCATGTGCCACCTTCAACGAGGGTACCAGCATTCGTTAGTGAGGTGTTTGTTTCAAATATCACCCCATGCAAATTAGACTTTTAGTCAATTATGTCTTTATCTTGCAAATTGTTTTTGTTGCCAGTCTTAAAAACATGGTAGTTGACATTGTTTTTGTGAAAGTATAGGATGTATAAAACTTAGAAGAATATTGGCAATTGTTTTTAAAGTGTCTCTGTCAAATGTTCCTTTATGAGTAACATTAAATCTCTGGTAAAGGTCTTAATCAGATCAAACTGCTGATAATTAACCTGCGTTACTGTAATCAATATTTTTGATTAAAAATGGATTAAATTGCTATGTGTAATGGGAAATGCAGGTCGCTTGCAGTGATGAACCCACGGAGAATTATCGCCTGACTGCACTTCCTCTCAGTTTACACCTATCATCTCATTGTTTTGGTTTCAAAGTCTGAGACTGCTGTTTTGGTTCACTCTTAACCCAAAGTTTGACGAGCCGATGAGCATTTAGCAGCTAAAGACAGATATTTCCCGAAGTAGTTGGCGGAGGAGTTAAAAATGAGCGAATAGAAATCTTAAATTCATCATGTGGCCAGAAACAAGACTCTAAATGAGGGACAGTGTTGCTCTGGACTTGTACTCTTTGCTACATTGGACACTTCCTTTTTTTGCTCTGTTTTTGTTCTCCACCTACTCCTGACAGAAACGTTTGGCTCTTTAGCTGCTAAGTACCTCACTATGTTCACCACCTAGAGTAGACGCGAACTTTTGCTGTGATGTTTGGCGCCGAGCAGGTATACTGTACAGTGAGTTTTTACATTTTTTTTTTCTAAAACCGTTTCCTGTTGTGGTGAGAGTAAATACAAACAGTAAAGTTGAGAGGCAGAAAAACGAAAACATTTTTGAAAGTTGCAATAAAGTTCTGTAGAGTTTGAGAAGAACTGCAGAGTCAGTCTGTAGGTCCGTAAGTACAAGCGACCCCTTTCACATGCATGTAGTCAAGTGATCCATTGTTAATATAAGTACATTGACAACAGCAACTTTAAGGAAATAAATGGTAATGCAGTAGTACTGGGTACTATTTTCCGCCATGATTTTGGTGGACGTCATCATGTAAGCCGTGGATCTTCACCATCCAGCACTCAGACTATGAACTTATCCAGGAAGAGTTTTGATTGTTCTGTGTGTCAACATTAATCAGCTAGGAAGGGAACAGAAGGCACACAAATGTGGCCGCAGATGGACAACTTTCATGAAAACTGAAATCTCTGAGGAGCTTCAGATGCACGTTTGGAGAGATTTTTTGTGTGCATTATTTGCTAAATGAAATGTTATGCATATTTGGAAGCTTTTGTCATTTATTTCTGTTCAGAACTAAAAAGAAGGCTGTTGTCAAGGCTGAGCTTTGATGGTGGAATTGCTTTGTGGTGATCTGATGCTCGGAGCGTAAAGCGAGTCAAGCGTTTGTCATTGTTCTCACGAGTATTGTGACGCGACCACAGAATCCCATGGCTGTTAGTGGTGGTGACAATGTGAGAATCAGTTATACACTTCTGAGAATAATGTTAAGACTCTATTCTGTGCTCACACAATGATGCGAACGTTTGATATCGCTGTCAGCGATGGAGAAAGAAACCATACGCAGATTGGAGTTTGTTGAATGGGGGATGCTGCTATTCAAATCTGCATGTTTTTGTGTTTTAATATCGGCTTTCTGTAAATATTATCTGTTTACTGGAGGTTATTGTTGTGTGGTATTGTTTATTGTGCTCCGTCTCTACAATTTCAACCACAGTGTTTTCTCTTTTTTTCTTTTCCCAATGATTCAGTGTGCTTATCAGTGCACAAAACCCGAATGAATGCTTGAAAAATCTCTTTTCCTGGAATAATGTCTCTTCCTGGAAAAATAGTACACGTCCCTCAGTTTACAGTGAATAATAAGATATTTGTTTACATGATACAGCTTTCTTTCTGTCCAAAAATAAGTTGGAATATTTTAAGTCAGAGAAACATGTTTTCTCTGACATGTTTTCTAATTTGTTTATTGAATTAGACATCTTTAAAAAATAAAACAAATGACATTAACACGAGTAAGCACTTAACAGTAAGCACCTTGAAGAAAAAAATATAACAAGTGAAAAATAAAATCAAACCACCACCAAGAGTTCACTGCTTTTATTTAACACCATATACACACTTATCAAGTCCTATAAACAGACTCTAATCATCAGGATCCATCTTAGTGAACCTCCACCAGCAGCTTTAACTGTAGAGAAACGTGAAACTGCAGCAGCAGCAACTTACTCTGACCTACAAAGGTCACACTAATGCGAGTTCAACGAGGATCAAAGAAAACTTCTTCAGTCATTTGGTGACGTCAGCGCATGCAGATGTCCGGGCTTGTTTGAAGCGTTTCACTGATAACAGTAATTTACTGGATGCTGTGATTGCTTTTAACAATTGCTGTGATCCTGTGACCCACACATCTAACCACAGCCCACAGTGTGTCTGTGTCTGTGCAGTGCAGCAGGCTCATGGAGACATGAGACACCCAGGAGACGGGCCAAGCTCAAAGCTCCGTCCTGAAGCGTTAAAACGTCCCACGGGGATGGACCCTCACTTCCCCTCTGCTTTTCTTTTTAAAGCTGCCGGACCATCTGGCTGCAGATGAAGCAAGAGAAACCTGCCCTCGGCTTTTGTCCCTTCGGCTTCTGTTGTATCTCAAAGTCAGAGTAATGAAATTGCTTTTTTTGCTACAGAACACGTCCCTGTAAATCACCTTTCCTGTGTTCAACTTTAAGGAAAAAATCCAAAATGGATCAAAAGAGAGGGATTCCTATTTGAACAATTTTGGTTTGATGATGGTGCCCCCAATTTTTTGCATTCATTTGCCGGAATACCGTTTTCTGTCTGTCCACGTAGTTGGAGAACTTGTTTCCATACAGCCAATCAAATCTTTGCATAGAGCAGTTAGGTCAGTGTTCTAGCATCGGCAGACGGTCACACTGAGCAACAGCCAGACAGCAGCCTGCTACACAGCACAAGAGATACAGACTTGGCAACAACCACCCATATAAGCCTTTCCTGCTAGTGTCCCGAACTAACTCACAAACATGAAGCGCAGGCTAGATATAGTTAGCTGGTCAGCTGCATGAAAACATACCTCCAAATGGCACTACGGTCCATTTCCATGCAGGTGTGGTCCTTACGCTTCAATAACTCTGCTAACAGTGTCTGCCCACGGCTTGTAAACTACAGCACAAGTTTGTTTTCTTTTTTTCTGCTGCTCAGCCTGCCAGCTGCAATCAAACAGACACCGACTCGCCTCTCCGGACGGCTGAGACGAAAGGAGCATTACTAATATTTCCGCAAAGACTTTTTAAATTTATTTTCTTTTAATAATAATAAAAAAACTATGTACTGTACATTTAAAAAACATGATGACAGCAGGACTCAACAACAAAGATTACCTTGGGCAAGCGGTAAAAATTGAATTAAACACATCGTTATCTGGAGCTGATAATAGAAGTAGCTAAGGAGTGAGCTGTCTTGCTTCCTTCTCATCTACTTGCACTTGGGCAGTACAGATCGGGCATTTCATTGCACCGATACTCAAAGCTCATCTGGGTTTAGCTAGCTCACCAACACTATGTAACTCTTGTCCCTCATGCTGGCCCTGACAGCTTCAGTGAGCTGACCCTCAGTTAATCTGCACTGACGTCTCCCTTTCGAGAACTATTTTCTGTTGTCTTTTTCAATATTAGCCTCGCCACACTCTTTAAATGAATGCTTTTATTTCTTCTATTCTATTCCAAAGCTTTGATCTTAAAAGGCGTCGTTCTTTCATAATGATAGCGCTCTGCCCTTCATCACTGGGGAAGTAAAATATGTAGATGCTCTGCTGTACTATAATCCCAGTGTGTTACACATTTGCAGGCTCATTATTCTGCTGTTCCCAAGTGCCGTGTCTATCCACTGAAATCTACAATGCTGCAGGAAAAACAACGCGACCGTGGGTACATTTATGTGGATATGGTGATATACCTGGTTCTTTCAAGTAGCAGGAAAGAACCAAGAAATGTATAAATAAATAAAAAAAACTCTAGCTGCTTGTAACTCAAAATATAGCATCTAAACCCCCATAAAGATGCTCTATTTTCACTTTGCCTGCTCCATAGGCTTAGCCACTCATCTCAGTTGCAAGATGACAGCACAGTCAAGGATGAATTAGTCTAACGCTGCGGTGGCTAAACGCTGCCCATCATTCCTAGTCTTGGTTGCTGCCGTTGATCCACGTTCCCTCTACTTCGTGTCCCTTGGTGTCAAGCGCACATGCGATCACAGACCAGCTGGAGAGCGCTGACTGATGAGCTTTGTCAGCAGCGAGATGGCAGCAGCAGCAATGGAAGTACTCCCAGCACTCTCCCAAGATGGAGCTACAGTGCGTCATCTGTGAGACATATACTGGCGAGGCAGAGTATTCCGTGTTCACCTCCAGTCCATCATCCCTGCACAAGCTGCCTGCTAACAGGTGTCTACAGGGCCTACTTGATCATATCTGAGAATTTGTAGGAAATGATGGCTGAAGCCAATCCGGGTTCAGCCATCAAGACAAATTCCAAGATTCTACCTTTTGCAACAACACTCCTCCGTCAGATGATGTGCTAGCTACAGACTTGGTGACCAGTAAAGCTCACCACACATTCTGGCCAATGAGTGGGAGCAGGTATATGTTAACCAGATGTTCAGATCTGTACAGATAAATTGACCAAGTCAAAGACCTCAGAGCATCCCTCTTCCTTACCAACACATCATTCCAGCATCTTAAATGAGAGAGAGGTGGAATATGTTCCTTTGAAAGATGCATCTTCCAAACATCTTGCTGGTACAGAAGACAAGGCGTGTTTATGGCTAAAAGGAGGGACACGTGCAGAACCGTGGCCTTGCACATTGTGTCTCGCTCTTGCCCCCAAAACTGTCCTAGCCCCAGTCCAGCTGGCAGAGTCAACTTACCCTGCAGTGACCAATGCTCCCCCATCTGAATCTCCATAGTCCTCCGGGTCTTACTGAATCACCAGCCTGCTCTCACAGCTGGTGAAAAAGAGCTCTTGTGGCAGAAAATAATGTGTTTTGAATGTGCGTGATGCTGAGGAAATGTTCACAGTATTCTCTTACTGAATGTGATACGTGAAATGCTCACATCTGAAGCATCCTCTTGCCCATTGAATGCATCCGAGCGATTTTGTCGCAGAGCACGTGAAGAAGCAATTAACAGTTATTTCATGTATACCACAATTGTCTTTGGAGATGGAAGACTGAAAGGTGAACTGTGATGAGTTCAACCTCCTGATTGATTATGCACCACTTACATTTACTTAACACTAAAATCTCACTGTATAGCCCGCAAAGGTTACACATTTACATTCAGGCTTTTCAGGGCACCTTCAAAGACACATAGATAGAGACATGATTGACCTTAGTGATAGGATATTAACTTACAAATGGACATTAAGAGGTATTGTCAGAGAGAAGTCATTTTCCTTTCGTGACCCCGTCAACATGAAAGATGTGCAGATAATTCGTTTTTTAACAATAACAATTTTGAAATGATGCACATAGGCTGGGGTTTGGAGTACAGATCGACGCTCCTGCTGTGGGGGAGGAGGTGGAGGAATAATTGGTGGGCTGGAAGGTACCTCAGCCTCAGTTGAGAAATGGGGGAACTGTAGCTCGAGGTTGTGCTGGTGGTCAAGGTAAGGCAATGACAAAAAGTTAAGCTTATAGGGCACGTTCTCTTACTTCCATTTTGTTATCTGTGTATCAGTATTAAAAGCAAGTTTATGTTTAAGTTTTACGACTGATGGAGAGCACTGTCTCTACACTATATTACCATGTTAAGACCTGCTGACACTGCTATATATTCAGTTATGAATGTGATTCCGTGGCTTCATTTGGTCCTGTTACTTCCATTGCTGGCTAAACAAGCTTTGATGTTCACTCTAATTAGACCACTTTGCAGCACTTTTGAGAAATAAATAAATAAATCTGTGCATATTTGATGTGACCTTGCTGTAATCCTCTCAACAGCCCCAGCTCCTGTTTAAGTGTGTCCTCTTAATGGACAGATATGCTCGTCCTCCAGCCCTCTGCTCTAACCCCGTCTGACCACGGCTGCCCGGTCCTTTTGCAGTGCACCTAAATCTGGATCCTGTTGGATGCTCTGATCCCTTCACGAGAGCAAAGCGGCATATTCCTTTTATTTCGTTTTGAGTGCTGGGGCCGGTGTGAGCAGCGAGGGAAAGCTTGCTGTGTGGCTGCCCTGATCTTGCGTCCCATGGGATTTACGTGGGAATATCTCTGAGAAATCCGAGACCCCGGGGCTAGAATATGATGTTGCTCAAGCTGTCGTGGTTTATGGTAATGCAACTACAAACCCCCGATGCAGCAATATGTTGCTCTTTATATTTACACAGTAGGTCAATTTCAGGGCCGATTTTTGTAGATTATTGTCCAGATTGGTATTATATTAATTGTCATGAGGAATCCCTGTTCAGTAAGAAATCAATGCAGAACTGAGTGGACACAAGCAATAAAGAAGATTTAAGCTTCTGGTCCAGCTGTATATTAAGTCGAGTCCTACTCTGGGGTCAGCTAGCATTGAAGGAGACAAGTCACACACAATCAAACGGATATATTTAATGCAGCATTCAAAGAGCAACAATAGTGTGAAAATGGGTTAAAAATACAAGATGCTATTAAAGGCCCAGTGTGTGAGATTTAGTGGCATCTAGTGGTGTGTTGCAGATTGCAACCAACTAACTCACCCCTCCCTTTCCAAGCGTGTTGGAGAACTACGGTGGCCTTTGGAGGTATCTTTAGGATGTTAGTACAACTAGGATCTACTGTTGTCAATACTCTGCTTTGCTACATGAGTAAGTAATTGCTATTAAAAATATATAGAGAATTTTTTAAACAAATACATTCTGAAAAGGATCAGAATATATATTTAAAATATATCTAAATATTACTTATAGAGGAGCAACAGTTATGTTTACACATGTTTAACAACAAAGTCATGATATAAAGTCATTAATATCTCACTGGAAACGAATGGGAAATGTTTTAATTCAATAAATAACACTTTTGAGTGAAGTTTATAAAGAATGAAGGACATAGACATCCGTCATTTTCAGTCATTCCTCCTGTCCTCTGTCCTCCTGACTTCGTAACGTCGTGGCTTATCAATACTCCGGTCATTTCGCACAGGGCCCGTTTAATACCGGGTTTCGGAACGCATCCCTACCTTCAGATAACGTAGAACCGTGAATGAGCCAGTGTCCGTTCACGGCTGCTGTGGAAACATGGCGGTGCAAGATGGCGGACTCCGTGGAAGACGACCCGCTCCCTATGTAGATGTTAATGGCTTTTTCTAAGCTAACGAAAATACTACAACTCTTAGTTTCAGGTGATTATAAACTGATTAAAACATAGTTATGAATATTATATTCCATTGCTGCCAATTAATCCCCCTAAATTTTGCATTCTCTTAAAATATATTTGCGCAGAGCATAATGCCAGACAGCAGAAAACTCAAACAAAGTTCAAACAAAGCAATTGTGCTACATCCTATGGCATAGTTTAGCCTGTTTTGCTTTTTCTGTTTCCAGAGTAGACTGAAGCGTTTCCTCTCTAAACCCTTCTGAACCCTTTTGTCTTTTATTCTATTCATAGTAAGTCTTACTAGCCAGCAACAGCTCTACATTCACGTTAATGCGTAGCTGTGCAAAAAGACAATATTAGGATTACAGACAGTTTTTTAAATTAAACCCATAAATGTTAACCCTTCTATTCGGCACTATACCATGCGTTCTCTTCTTGCAGAGTCACTGAAGTGGATCTCTGTGGCCAGGCAGTGCTGAGGTGTTGGCACAAGATGTTACCAGCTGAAAACATACAGAAAGGAACCAGCAGCAGTACAGTAAATGGTAATTGTCCCAAGAGAAATGTGCAACCTCTCGCTCTCTCTCTAATTACACTTCAGCGCGTGCAGTGGTGAAGGAGGGAGAGCGGTGCGTTGGGAACGCTTCAATGGGCAAAGCACTGATGAGAATCCTATGAGCGCCAAATGCTCCTAGCTCTGAATATTTCAGCAGGCTTTTGAGAGTAACATCCCCCATGTACAACAATCTGAAAAAAAGAAGTGCGCTTAAGTACAAGTACAGTTACGTGTACTTTACTATTTCCATTTCTTACTACTTTATACTTCTACTCCATTACATTTCAGAGGGAAATGTTGTATTTTTTATTTCAGTACCTTTAGCTGACAGCAATAGTTCATGCAAAACCCAACCCTACCTAGACAGCATTAAAATGCTGTGTATGCAAATCCATTAATAATACATTTTCTATAGCAAGAACATATAATATGTATAGATATATATTGTATATTATTTGTTATATATATGGAGTGTTTTTACTTTTGCTACTTTAATTACATTTTGATGCAAATATTTCTGTACTTTTACTTGATTTTAAATGCAGGACTTGTAATCGTGTTTTCATACTGTGGTATTACTACTTCTGCTTCTTGCACCACTGCTCAAAACACTCTAAAGTCCCACATTAAGAGTCTGGTCTTCAGGGCATATCTATAACATCTGCTCAATGCTAAAATGTGCAATCAACTTCAAAATGACAGTGTTTTATTGATTTCCAAAATGCTAACGCTTTATACACCTTAAATAATATCGTGCTAATCTTAAACTAAAATGACTGCCTGTTGGTTGTATGCCTCCGCCAAACAGTCAAGTTGCAGTTGACATCCGTGTCTGTCCAGAATGTCATCACTTTATCATTTAATTCTGTTAGACCTTCATGTTAAATTATCATAATTAGTGACCTTTGACCACTAAAATCAAATCAGTTCATCCTTGAGTCCAGGTGGATGTTTATACCAAATTTCCAAAATTTAGCTCAAAGCGTTCCTGAGATATCGCATTCAAAAAGAGATCTGCAGGCCGACTGTCGACAAAAGGAATAAATAGAAACGAAGTCTCGCTACATGTTCTATTAAGAAGTACAATGTCTCTGATTGTAGTTGATTCTGTCTTCTAACCATTGTAACAAATGTTGCCTCTTCTTTTAATGTGACTGACCAACATTTGGCAGCTACATCCCTTCTGCAGAGAAAGATGTCTTTGTGATACAGCGTCTCGGGCGTATGAATGCTGTTTGAATGAATGGCTTGTTGGACGTATGCAGCTACGCTGTCGGAATCACTCCATTGTATCTTCGTATCTTTGGCCTCCAGCTTATTGGACACTCAATTGTTCTCATAATCCTTGATTAGCAAAAAGCATTTTGCAATCAAAACAGAAAGAAAGTCTTATTGTGTGACTCATATCCCTCCTGGTTATAGACTTGGCCTTTTCAGCTACACAGAAACAGAAGAGAGGGAGGAGGTTGTTTTTATGCCTCGACGTTCGAGGCCGGAGGCGTTCTTTTTTTTGGGTTGTCCGTTCGTACAAACGTCCGGTCCATTCTCGTAAACGTGCTATTTAAGAAACGCCTCGAGTGAATTTCTTCAAATTTGGCACCAACTTCCACTTGTACTCAAGGTGAACTGATTAGATTTTGATGTTTAAAGGTCAAAGGTCACAAAACACGTTTTTTGGCCGTAACTCAAGAATTGACATGCTAAGTGTGACAATTGACAATTGGACAAACATGGATGTAAACTTCAACTTGACGGGTTGGTGGAGGTATACAACCATGAAGTAGTAATTCTGGTTTCAGGATTTCCCCCCCCCACATAAAACAACAGATTGTCATTTTTAAACTACGTAAGCGTAATATAACGGGTTTTAGAGATGCTGTTAGCTGGATTTCTTTACCTTTGGACAGAGCTGTTTCCAGCCTTTGTGGTAAGCTAAGCTAAGCTAAGCTAAGCTAACTGGCTGCTTTCTGTAACCTTATATTGAACAGACAGATTTGAGAGTGGTAGTCCTAAAAAATGTGTTATGTGATCCGTCATTAAAAGGCTTCTGGACGTTCTTTAATCTGTGGAGGGAAACAAATCTAATTCTAGAAACAACAAATAGAAACGGATTGTTCTGTTTCTCCACAAGACATATATCGAAAAGTATCACATTTTTGAGGTGATTAGCCCTGCTGTCTACAGAAATGAGACTTGTTGCTTGCTTTCCCCCAGGCAGTAGAGAACAACACTTGCAACAGTAAAGAACAACACTTGCTGTATCCACAGGAAGCCCCGATGACATAACTCTGTGACTGAAAGGCGCTATTTGTATATTCTCACCAGTTCAGTGGGGATGGCGGATGGCGCTGGCTCATCGAAAGTGTTAATGCTGTAAACGCGGACCTTTTACTTGTAGTAGCTTGGCGGAAGAGAGATACATTTTCACTGCAACATTTCATTAGATGAATCTGAAATAAGTCTTCGTGAAACCTCTATGTTTTTGTATCAGAATGAGCAATATCATAAGCTGCAGGAGACATTTATTACCGGCCTGCTTGGTGGCTCTGTGGGACACAGCCCAGGAACTCTTGGTTCTGCTTGTTAGCAGGCCTCGTGTAGATGTAACAGGGGCTTTATGTCATTGGACTACATGACATCACCTCCCAATGGAGTGGTTTTTGACAAAGTAGCAGCGATTTCACCGGCCCTGTGAGGATGATTGTTTCATCAAAGTGCATTTATGTTCAGAGTTCTGTCCTCATTTGTTTGAGTTTAAAAAGGATCTGAAAATATTTCTTTCTTTCTTTTGAAGAGACTTGCAAGGAAATAGATTTTCTTTCACAATTTGCCCTCCTCTCTTCAACTTGACTGAATGAACTTGGTGCTTGAATGGAGACACTACGAGTGCTGCAGGGATGACATGCTTTTGATGGCCAAACCAGGAAGTTATCATCACACTGGTGCTGTCGACAAATATCGAATGGGATTGTTTCATTGGATTATTTTAAAAAAATAAGCTCTGTGGCAAACAAACATTTGATACTTACATTTTTGTTCAGCAAGATAATCTTTACAAATGAAAACCACTTTTATGAATTTTGAAGAGTTGAAGCAATCTGCAAAAGTAAAAAGCTTATGTTATGCTATAAACCAACCACACCACGCGCTCATGAGCGCGAGTATAACGAGGCTCGGTAGGACCAGTGGGTGTGATCATGTGTTGTGGTCTCATTTAGCAACTCAGCAATTTAGCAACTGCTTTTTTTAAGACATGTAAAAGCCTGAAAATTGACATGTGGAGCATTGACTGACATGTTTTATATTGTTTTACAGACTAAGTAAAAGACAATTTCGTAATGGATTAATGCTCTGTGGCTTGTGTTTAATTGATTTCAGCTGTTTTATTATCAACAGAATGTAGCTTTTTAATTTGTTTTAATCTCTGAATCAGGACACCAAACCACATTCATCTATCTCCAGATGCCACTTTTCACGGAGTGTTTGGGAGAGGGTGTTAAGAGAGAGTTGATAATGACCACATTTACAAAATAACAACTGTGTGTTGGGCTGTAATATCTGAAATGGGCATACTCTCAATGTTACTGTGTTAAATTAGATTAAAGTTGCAACCAACTAGACGCCCCCCTGAGTCCTATGGTGGGACAGTTTGAGGACAGAGAAGGTGAAGTGAAAACCAGAATTATCGGAGAAAAATAAACAGATCTAGAGTCAGTTGATCGTCACTTAGCATTCAGCAGCTAGAGAGCCAGATATAAAAGGAGCATGAATATTTGACTCGGTGGCCAGAAACAGGACTCAAAAAGCAACTCTATGCTAACAAGTTTGGCATATTCTCATAAACGAGTATATCATGTCAACAATTCATTTCTGTCTTGTTGCGCAGCGCTTTCTCGTTGATATGTTTTACAGCTTAACATGCAAAATAAGGTGTTGAAGTCAGATGTGTTTTGTAATGTGCTCCATAAATACTCACGGTAGAGACGCTGTAAAGGCCAACTCTCACCATCCATAATGTTTGATGGTGATTGTGGTTATAGATCACCTCCATACAACAATCAACCAATTGCATGCATGACTTATTACCCTCCAAAGGACCCTTACATGACCAGAATACACAAGCAACTGTAAGATCACTCTCCACCATTACATAAGCGCACCACAACCGCAACCAATATTGCCCTTACGTATGAGATCCTTTGAGGTTTGATGATGCATGTGCTGCACATGTAGCTGCTGGTGAGAGAGACGAAACGCTGCTGTCACTCAGTAAATGTGCACGATTCTCCGAGATAATTCCCACAGCCAGTTATTGCTTCCCTAAGGTGCGTGTGAGTGTGAAGCAGAGACATATTTGCAGCCCAAGGATTCATTCACCTTGTAATTATGCAAGAGCCTGCTGGCCACACCATCACACAGACAGACAGACGGACAGACGCACTGAACCTGTGACAGAAATACACGAACTGCGAACGTTATTTCTTTCTCATCTTTTCTTTCTCATCTTGCCCCTGGGATGCTCAGCACTTGACAGGGTTTTCAGTGGTGGGTGGGCGGTTTAGCACGTTTATGCATGTGTCAGCGTGTGTTGGCGTGTCAGTGTGTAGGTGTGTGTCAGTTTGTCAGCAGTGGCGCCTACAGGACGTGAACACGTGGGGCTACAGTCAGCTCGGGTGGATGAATTACAGCGTTGTAAAACGCTGGTTGTGTTTGCCAGCGCACCGCTGTGGCCGTCCAGGAGCTCTGACTCAGATAAGTGGCTGCTCTCGCACTGTAGAGGGTGTATGGGAGGTCAGAGAGACGGAAGAAGTGGCACAACCAACACAGTGGAATGAAAATGTGTGCCGTTAACATTCCACATTCAGCTCCCAGGCAAGATTTCATGCTTGCTGTGGGAGAGGGCTCTTACCATTGACTGATCAGTGAGTCACTCCACTGTGATACAGACAGCATCTGTTGGAGTGAATTTAATGCAGCATGGATTTCTGCTGTGTGAATTATGAGTTTCCATAACCTTGATGCAATATGACTGTCTGTTCATAGTGAGCTTTGAGAATGAGTAGGCCTGTGATAGAAGAAGATGACTTAAAAAAAGATGCCTTAAAATATCTCTGTTTCCCTCATTCGCTCAGCGTTGTGTTTTTTTTACTGTCCGAGCCACTTAGCCCGGTCTACCATGTTTCTTTCTTATGGCAGAGATGTACAGTGGATGACCAGAACAAATGAAGGGCTATGTTAAGATAAATTGTAGTGGTTGCATTGGAAACTGTAAGTCATACTGACTAAGAGATTTAGCTTCATTACAGGCAAGTGAGGAATGACCATGGCAGCTATTTTCAAAACCTTACCCAGAACAATGAGATCGGAAATATGAGAGGAAAATATTCATCGTTAGTAAATAATAACAGGACAATTAAGCGAGTTTTTTTCAGATTGAATTCAGCATTTATTTATCTCTGCTCGTATCTCGATGCCGCTGAAGTACGTCTATGAAATATTTGCTCTTGGCCCAGAATTCTTCAATTTTTCATGGGCATTAGGGGAGATTTATTGTTCCCCGTGGTTAGAAAG
This sequence comes from Melanostigma gelatinosum, assembly GCF_949748355.1. Classification (NCBI taxonomy): domain Eukaryota; kingdom Metazoa; phylum Chordata; class Actinopteri; order Perciformes; family Zoarcidae; genus Melanostigma; species Melanostigma gelatinosum. Next base: position 22,791,291 of record NC_136641.1, on the reverse strand, counting down.
GAAAGATCACAGTTCATCCCACCGTTAGTGCATTCGAGAGGATGGCGAAGAACCAAAAAAAAGGATTTGTTAAAATGATCATTTCGTGCTTTGAGACAAATAGAGCCCCTTAAATATAACGCTCATTTACATACGTGAGTCACAAAATCGCTCTCCTATGCATTGTCAGCGCAGTATAGCTGCAGGCCGTGCATCACTGTGGTGCTTTATATCGGGCCTCAGGTTGTCTGGTCGCCTGCTGTGGTGGAACAGTTCATGCATGAAACCGAATCGCTCGTCCTTTTCAGTGAGAATCGTCTGTGATTTTGTCTGTTTGTCTTTTCCTTTTCATCATGTCTCCATTGTGCTTATGTGTTCAGTGGCAGCGTGATAGAGACAGTAAATCAAAGAAAAACTGTCGAAGCATATTGTTCATTGTTTGCTTTTAATATCAAATCATAATTTCTATCATGCAGTGGGATTGTTTTAATGCACATATATTTGATTTATTAAAACTAGACATATTAATTTGGAAATGCAATTTAAGACAATACAATGTGTATGTGTGTGTTTTCCCCCACAAACCCAAATAGTGTCCTTTGTGCACTGGTGCTCCACCTGGTGGCTTTCTGTGTAAAGCAACTTACATGAGAACTTACTGTAGGGGACAATGGCTCTGTTCTCCACATTAACTGGCTGTTATGCTGCCTTTGTGAAATGCGCCACACAGAGGAGACAGTCTATAAAAGTTGTTTTAGCTCAATTACTGTATACTGATATTTCAAGGATGCAGAGAAAAACATCTCTGAATGGGCTCTGGCTCTAATGTTTTCATTAGCTTTAAATATTGATGTGGAGAACTCCCCCTCTCAGCCTCTATTGTACGCAAATGGCTGTTTAACTGTTAACTGTAATCTCAATAAAGGGATGAACTGGCTAGTCTTTAAACATTTAAACATTCCTGAGAGAATCTGCCAATAAACTAGAATGAAAACTGTTTGAGTAGAGAACATAGCGTTAAAGTGTTGTGAATTTAAAAGTAGTATTTTAATGTACTTCCACACAACTAGCAGAATGCATGACTAAATAGCATTACCAATCAGAGCAATCAGAGCTATTTCTCAATAATAACTTCCATGTTTAACAGATCGTTTCTGTGTCTCTTCACATTGCAGGATGAGCCCTTCAGGTCCGTAGACCCGTACTGATTGGAGACATGTTCTAACGACGACATCTCAGCCACCATGAAAGGGTTAGGAGCCAACCGCAGTCGTCACATGTCTGACTCGTGTGAACCAGCGAGATGCCCACAGAAGCAGCTCTATCCTTTGACCTCTGACCCCCACAGCTCCTTTCTGTTGAGCCCCACCATAAACCACTATAGCACACTGGACCCCCATCTCCACCTGTGCACTCCCACCAGCCCCACCAACCTGACCCCTGACTGCCTGCTGCCTTTCAGCCAGTTGTCCAACAGCAGCACTTTCCCTCGTCTGCACTTCACCTCCCAGACTGAGCAGGTTGACTGCTCCCAGGCCTGCATGGCTGGTGGTGGCGGACTCGGGCAGGGTGGCAGAACAGGTGCACTGTCCAACTCCTTGTCTATGGGCATGGGCTTAGGTCTGGGCCTAACTGGTGCTCCGATGATCACCAGTGGATCAGCCACTATCTCCTCTGCAGCAGCTGCCAAGATGAACCGGTTACCCTCCAACCTTTTGGATCAGCTAGAGAGGCACCTGCCCCTGCAGCGCGACGGCTTCAGCACGCTGCAGTTTCATAGGGGACGTATGTCGAAGCAACGCAGTGAGAGCCCAGGACGCATACGCCACCTGATGCACTCTGTGCAGAAACTATTTGCCAAGTCCCAGTCCCTGGAAAACTCTGCAATCAAAGACAACATGAACGGGCGCTCTGCTGGAGGAACGGCCGGCACCACGGGTGCTGGTGAGGATGGAGGTAGACCAACACACAGGAGCAAGAGTAAAGACAGGGCGAAAACTGAGGGGCCAAAGCAGAGACCTAGGCCCAATGCACTCGGCTTCTGGAGCTCAGATGATGCCCTGGACACTGACACAACCAAAGCTGGCACTATTGCTGTAGGTTACCGCAACCCTCTGACCATGATGTCTCTCGGCAGAGCGGTGTCAGACAGCCAGGCCGCTCCCAGGCATATCCCACAGGGCTACCACACCATTTCTGCACATACTCTCAAGACCTCGAAAAGCAGCAGTGACCTCAAGTTTCTGGCATGCCAGGCGACACAGGTAGTATCCAAGGACGAGGAGGGAAGAATCAGGGGAAGCAAGGATGATATACTGGTGAAAAGGGGCTCCTGGTCCACTCTCACCCTCAGCCAGGCCAGGCAAGTGTTGCAGAAGGGCTCTGCTACAGTTAACAGGACCCTGCTTAAATCCAAGTCATGCCACCATGACCTGGCACAACAGTTCCTTCAGGTAGGAGGGCCAGTGAGTATTCATCTTCATCTTCATCATCATTCTTTGTAAGTTTGCATGGATATTTATATAATTTTTCTCAGGTTTGTTGATTTGTTGTTTATCATACATAAGATAAGTCACATTTATAGATTTTTCACGACATTCATCACAGACATATTACCTTTTTCAAGTACCATTGCTGCACAACCCCAGAATCAAACTGTGAACATGTATTTAAAGAGAAAGACACAAACCTTGAAATACATACAGTGTCTAAGGGTCACACCTGAGATGACTGCAATGCATGGTTTGAGAGTCTCACCACAGTATGTATGTCTCTCCATGATCCAGGTCCCACTGGGGGACTGGGCAGGAACTCTGGGTGGCGGCCGGGGCAGAGGAACTGAGATCCCCTGTCGAAGGATGCGCAGTGGCAGCTACGTTAAAGCTATGGGAGACTTAGAGGACAGCGAGGACTCAGAGGGAAGCCCCAAACCTTCCCCCAAAGCCACCGCCCGACGCCAGAGCTACCTGAGGGCCACCCAGCACTCCCTGAGTGAGCAGCAGCCACCTCCACCACCTCAACGCAAGTGAGTCCCACGGCGGAGAGTATCAAATTCATCATATTGAACTTATAACATTGATGATCATGCTCACTGTTTTTGCCATAGTTGTGTTTGTGCTCTTTTACCTTACATTCATTCAAATAGAAATAAGCACGGAAGGTGTGTTTGTTGTGAACATTCTTCTCACGTCCCCAAAGGTAGTCAGCAGGTGGCAGCATCCTGTCACAAATAATTGTCTGGATGTGCAGCAGCACTGAGTCAAAAAGAAGCTGATAGAAGCTGTTCATGGAGGTAGAGACGTGTATCAACGAAGGGGGATAAGAAATGACAAATAGGATCACCTTGTACAAATGCAGTGCAGGAGATGAAATTTTTTGCCATGTGTTTTACCCCTACATCCACACCGACAGGCCTCGTTGCTACGCTCTCATGCGGGAGGATTATCTGTGGTCTCCACTACAGAGTGCATGCTCTATGCAGCATCTGAGGTCAGTGTCATCCACAGGCAGGCAGTGTGGCCCTCCACCCACCCTCACTTGCCCTACCACCACTACCCACCACCTCGTTTTGGCTAACCTCTCCCAGTGCTTTCCCTCTCTGCCCCCTGTTCCATCACTTACCTTGCAGGTGCCCTGAGTGGTGTGTTAGTACTGTACTCTTGCCTGCTTCCTCGAGCCCTGATGTCATAACATGCAAATTTCCCATGGAAATCACTCAACCGCACCCTGCTGCTAATGCACACACATTCTCACTAACACCAGGTGCCAAAAGGGCCAGAACAGAGGAAACTTTGCACTTCCTAGATCAATCATAAAGGCAATTTCATATTCATCAGTTTTACTCATGAATCATTGTTTCCCATGCGCCGCTATTTTAAAACCGAGCACATCAATTTCCACACATCCCAATAGTATTTCATTCTAAAATACCCAGGGAACTTTTCGGAGTGTGATTTAAAGTTTCTCCTGGATATCATCAATTAAACACAGCCCTCACTTATTCCGCTCTCTGACTTCTGAGCGGCTGATGATTACATTCACTTCCACAGCTCCCTGCCATCCTTGAACGAGCTGTCGACTAATCGGAGCCTCGATAACTTAGATTGCCTGGTGAGCCCGCTGGAGGCCCCTCCACGCTACAGGAACAATGATTTCAGCCAATGCTCTGCCACACTGGGCAGAGGCTCGGCCGCTCAGGTATGTCTCTTATCTTATCAAATGTGTTGCTATTACTGTAGTCCCTCGCATGATTATTACTTGGCTGGCAAAGACTATTTCCTCCTGTGTGTCTGCAACATTGAATGTATTTTTCCAGGGTATAACATATTCACACCTTATGATATTTCAGATCTCTTACAATCAGCTAATTAGATCATTTTAGATCATCGACTCCAGTGACCCATTAAAATAAGAAGAAAATTATCAGTGAATGAGCAAAAAATACATTTTCACACCTCTCCAATTTTGAATCTGCTGCAAGAGAATATTTAAGTGAATGTAATATTTATTGAGACGTTCTATGAACGAGCCAGCCGGGAATAATCTGGTGGAAAAGAAGAGATGCTTGAGAGTGTTTCCAGAATGTCAAAGTGGGACATATGCTTCTGCGTAGCGCTGAGGGAACTTGTTGTATGTCTTCATCAGCAGGATTGGCGTGGGGGGCAGAAATCCCTCACCAGACTAATGCACACATCTTCTTTTTTTTTTTTACCAAGAAGCAAAGGCACCAGACTACCTGTACATGGGAGCTTTTACATTAATGCAATAATCATCAGGCTCATATTACTGATATTTTCACTGTCTTACAAGATGACAGTGAAGTTAATCAGGGTAAATAATTTGTGGATGCTAAACTACAACATTTCTAGTGCCTTGATTTTGAGGGATTGTTCATCATGTTTATGCACCACGCACAACACGTTCACATTTGCTACCGAAAATGCCAAGCGTAAAAATACTTTTACTGGCTGTTTCTATTTCTTTTGATGTCGCTTGATCAAACATTTCAGATGGTGCTGGCTGTCATCACTTATTCCCATGATGCAATGACGAATCCTTGCAGCAGAGACATACTGAAACAGAGCTATTTTGAGTACAATGCAGACAAATATTCATACTGTCCCTGCACCAAGAACAAAATAGAGTCATACTGATATTAGCTTTTAACTGAAAAGCAAAAAAGTCATCACAGTTCTGGTTTGCGTTTATAGTCTGAGTAGTATTGACCAATCACGGTTGTGCAGGCTTTGGTTGCATGCAGGGAGAGCAAACGAGGCAAAAATGCATTATGGGAACCCACCTGGTCTTTTTATTGGTTTATAATTAGTTTGTAAACTTCATAGCTACTTGGGAAACAGCCTGGTCGTACATGTCGTCCCTCAACTCTAACTCCAGTCTTGCATCTGAAGTTGCTAATCAGACTGTTAACAATGAGCAGCGAACAGAAAGGGAAGTCTTGGCCCGGATATCTGCTGGCTACACCGGAACCCTAGAAATACAGCCATTTGCCTCCACAGGCGTATCATTGTCATAATTGTAAATGAGTATTTTTTTTGCACTGTTGTATTGGCCCTTTTACTCAGGTGAAATACGTGAATACTTCTTCCACTCCCGGTAAATGCATGTTTCTCAGTCTGCCCTCTGCCCTCATGCAGCGCGTGAGTCTGCACACGTTCTTTCAGGTATACGGGCAGGGCTGCGGGCACTCACTTCCGTACTGTGAGGGGGGATCGCAGGCCTTGGAGGCTCTGGATCTGCCTGCGCCCACGTGCTTCAGGTCGCGCAGCCACAGCTACCTGCGTGCCATCCAGGCGGGCTGCTCCCAGGATGAAGACACCTCTGTGGACTCGGACTCACCGCCTCCCACCACTACTGCAGGCTACAGTTACAGCTCCAACACCAGTGAGTACCAGTGAGGACAAGGTGGGACAAAGCAGCTGAGGATAGTCAGTGATTTAAACAAAAATAAATAAAAAGTATAAGCAGAAAGGGAAGACTTATTTGCCATTAAATATAAAAAGCAGCTGAGGATAGTCATTGATTTAAACAAAAATAAATAAAAAGTATAAGCAGAAAGGGAAGACTTATTTGCCATTAAATATAATCCACTCATCTACTGCTTCATAATAGCTAAATGTACATTTTGGAGGAATTTTTAAATTGTCCCCTGAAGGAAGGACAATTCATGGATTTCAATGAAATCCAACAAATATACAAACCAGAATTTAAAACATTTTCTTTTACTTTTCTTCTCTGGGTTTAAAGAAAGCTGTGGAAAACATGAGATGTAGAGAGTAGCAGAACATGTTTTTGTGCAATGTTGGTATTAAAACAATTATGTGATCATATTTATTGTGAACAGTAGTTAAAAGTTTGACTGCACAACGTTTGTGTATCGTTTTTCATTGTACGTTTAATTTATTTCAAACCATCCGTCCTTTTCAAATGATAAGCGTTCGCTTTCCAACACTCGGTCTGCAATAATGTCTCCAATGAGCATCTCTATGTTGTAGATTACATAAAATGCTGTGTTTGTCGAAAAGAATGATGTGAACAGTCACACAAATGATACAACATGAAATTAATCATATTTTCATTGTTTTGGGTTCAAAAGAAACTTAAGGGACTTCCCTTATTATTTTTGGTCTAGAGTCAATGTACAATGATCACTCAAAGCAGCGCCAAGCCGAGCTGCCCTCCTAAAGTTATATTTATTGTTTTTTGTGTTGAAGTGAAGTGCCAATCATTTGGACTTGGAAGTATCTACTGTGGAGGTAGTGAATGATTGAAGTAAATTACGGTATTTTATATGAAATACAAAAACATGTTGAATATTCTTCTTCAGCTCTTTTTTTCTGACAGAAAATGAATTAATAACATGGCCTGAAACTTAAGGATTTATCTAAAAATAAAACAAAACATTTTGTCCGATCATCATAAGCACATTAAACATTAATAATATGGACAATAGTAATCCTTAATGGGTACCTATATGATAAATAACAACTCTAGTAGTGTCTAAATGCATTGCAAATTCATATTTAAAAAAGCGTTGGACTTATGCCTCACGAAATGCACATTCACAGTTACCACAATCTATTAACCATTATTTTCAGTTATTTGCTACAAAGGCTTTATGTACTGGTTCCGTATTCAATTTATTTTTTAATTATTGATAATATGACTAATTTGAAGGAAGTATGTCAATGTTATGGGCTTATCCGATTTATAATTATGTTTATCTGATTTTGTTTCACACAGGAGGTATTTGTTTTTGTCTTGATTGTCAAAAATACCGTTTTTAATATGTTCGCTTTTACAAAAAGAGGGGAGGAAAAAAAAAAAGGAAACGCCTTAATTTACATATATCCCATTGTTTAGGAGAAGGGCAGTCACAGCGGATCTAATATGTATGAGCGTTATGTTGAAGACTATAGAGTACTTTCCCGCGCCGCCGGGGACCAAAATGAAACGTACCAATCAGCGAAGACAGTCAAAATTAACGTCACACAGAGATGTCAACCAATCACGTTTGTGTCCGGTTACATCGAGGACCAGATCTGACCAATCGATCACAGAGAACCGTTACGGAGGAAACGTGGACTCCAATCATCGCCGTCAAGGGCGTGTACTACAAATCTTTTCTTCTGTGTGTCTTACGGGCAGGACACCGTATAGCCTCGACTGCATTTCATGAATGACCAGAAAATAAGGATTTTACCAGTCTACCACCATACAGTAAGATTTTGTCGCTTTTTTCTCCTGACTGAGCGTCAATCTTAAAACTGTCCATTGTTTCTCGGTACGCTATAGCATCGGCAAGCTAACGTGAGCTAACGTTGATGGTGTGGTAGGCTTAGCTATAAAGCTAACTTGGATGAAGAAAGAGGATGAAACACTATAATGCGAGTCGTTAATAGCAAGCAGGCGAGGCAGGTAGGTAGACTGTGATGTGGTCGGTGTTGTTTAACGAGGTAGCAGCTGCTCTTTGTTGGCTCTCTTCCATCATGCTAATGCCTCCGGCTAACGTTAAATGTGTGATATCCCACGGTTACGAGCGTCAACTGGCTAGTAGCAGGAGCTAACAGTAGCGGAGGCGTAAACTGCTAGTTAGGCTAACCAAACCGTCCACGTCTGTTATAGCGGATAGCATTGGCTAATGCAGTGTGTAATGAAAGCGATGATACTCTACTAAATGATGTGAGTTTGATGTTTTAAGTTGTAACCTAATGATCATTCATTTAACCCATATCACATCCTGTGAAATCACGTTGCTTTAACTTGGACAGATGGAGCATTTAGTTTATTTTACAGGTGATCTTTTTGGATTAACATTAGCTGTCAAATGAGGTCATCTTAAACGATACTTCTCTTATATCCCAGACTCAACATGTGACAGTGATCTGAGCTCAGAGGCATGGAGTATCAATGAATCACGTTTCGCTTTATCAGTCCATCTACAAGTCAAATCTCTCTCTCTCTCTCTCTCTCTCTCTCTCTCTCTCTCTCTCTCTCTCTCTCTCTCTCTCTCTCTCTCTCTCTCTCTCTCTCGTGTGTTTAGTTTAGTCAATATGGAAACGCTGGCTTTGAGGTTTCATTGTGCCAACAAGGTGTGTTCATTGTCTCCAAGCCCTAGTGTGTCTGTGTATTACCGTGGATAGACAGCGAGTCATCCATCACAGCGTTACACACTCTTTCTCTCACTCATTGATGAGGTAATCTCTTGACTGAATGGGCGAAGCCACTGTAGTTTCACAGTATGGTCAACAGCAGACCGGCTCTTAGTTAACATGGTTAGAGAGCGTAGTCCAGGCCTGTCCGTTTCCTGCACAAATGACATGCACTGATTAGAGAGCAGATTTATCAAACATCTATTTTGCACCTGGTAATGGTTTTGGCAGGCTTTTCAGTGGGGCGCTGTACTTATTTAGAGCAGTGTGCTATTAAATGTCACAATGGTGAAAGACAAACTCTTGCCAATAGACATTTCTGATCTTTTTTTTGAGCAGCATAGTCTCAAAATGTAAGTAAAAGTTGCTCGGGTACAATACTCTATAGAAAGCTCCCAGTGTCACAGTTTGACCTCGGAGGCACATGCCACGTGTCTTTTCATCAGCTGATTAGGCTGAAACCCAGACTGTTGCTGCCTCAGTCCAGCAGATCAGATTAAGGACCAACTGAGGATAAGGATATCGGACTATACAGCACATACGATTACGAATGCACAAACCAAGTCTCCAGAAGTGTAAAGTGTGGACTACATTCTTCGGTTTTTGTCTCAATTTGAATGGTTGTTCTCAAGCCAAGGTGTTCTTATCTAATTTTTTTGGAATACTAGCCAGGGTGGCATGTAAAATGGTCGTACTTTAAATTGAATCGTATGCGTTTGTCTTCCTGTTTTTGGTACTGCGTTGTCTGCTGACTGGCAGCCTGCCTGTCTTGTCTGTCTCAACAGATAGCCTTCTCTGTCATGAAGTCTGTCCGCTGTGACACTGATTTGCTGCCTCTCTACTCATAACTTGGTCCTCTTATTCATTGAGGTCTTGTGGAAAATTCAATATACAGATATATTCAATATACGATTCATTTAGATTTTCACGATGACTCAAATTTGAATGAAAACCCAGATGCAGTCCTGGTGCGCAGGAGGAGATCTCCTGTCATTCACTGGCTTCATAGGAATTGGCCTTCGTTAGGCGTACAGTCATTTGTTATGATATCACGGTTCCTCTATGTACTCTGACTATATTTGTAATGTCAGCAGTTTTTTCATGCATAAAGCACATATATGGTTTCCCCAGCTGACATGTGATTCCTGGGCTAAGGCTAAAATAGATATATTTAGCACAGGCCATCCTTCTGATTAGAAGTACAGTATTTAGCTGAATAGTGCGCCTTGTGTGCTTAATCTGTTAGTCAAAAGTCATGCTCAGCCATGTGTCCTGGTTTAATCTTTCAGTCTACGGCTCCCACGGCCTGTCAGCCTGCCATATTCCCTTACAATGAAACTAATCCTGGACGGCGCTTCTGCTACCTCTCTTTTCATGATACTTGGCTCATATCCAGAGTTTTACAAAGGTTCATCGGCAATAAGCCACAACATTGTTAACAAGGCTGTGTTTGGAATTAGCTTTTGTGTGTACTGAGCAACTCATGTTGAACTGCACTGTCTCCGCTCTCAAAGAAGTTCAGTCTGCAGCCTAGTTAACACGCGTTGAAAATAGTCAACCGTGTACACTTTAATTTTATCGTGCCATGGAGAGCCCATTAGCGGTCATCTGATAGCAGACAGACCTGCTGATGGAGGCGGAACATATCCCGGCTGCATGGCTTTCATGAGTGATGCCGTGAACATTTGATGTTGACAGGGTTGTAATTAACCTAATTGTCAAAGTGGGAGGAAGCATTACATAAAGAGTGATTCACTGACACCTGCTGTCCATATAACACGTCAACTTGAAGATGTAACGCAATGGGAGCTTTCTTTTGTTAGCGTAGCTGGCATGTTTGCGATTAGCAGGAAATAACCAACTTCATAGCGCAGTGTGAGTAAGAGGCACATTGCAGCCTTATAAACACAGCAAATGTGACAGAGGCATGTGTTGAGGCTTGGGGTTTAGCTGGACACGATAATTAACTTTAGGAATGTCATGCATCTGGGCTATGAGTGCCAAAAGAAGTGTCTCATTCTTTGGGAATAAAAGCTCCGTTGTTGGTTGGGTATGTGCTCTTGAGACGAGAGGTCAGGGCTGCTAGACTCATGAACTACACGGAGCGGCTTCCACAGCAGTGTTTGCGTACGTTGGTGGGATTTAATGACGGCCTAAGTGGTGCTGTGAGTCACCGGCAGATGACGGAAGTGCGGTGCCCTCACAATTACAGGGTGTCAGGTTGTTGTTTACATTGAAACCACTACCGGAGAGAATAAACACTACATTTTCGTTGTTGATTCAAAGCGGTGAGCCTTAAATTACTTAATCGGTCAGCTTATTTCAAAGAAATATTCCGTCCATCATGTGTGTCAGTGAAGGTTGTAATAGGGCAGACTGTTGACAGTCAGCCAGCTGTTTAAATATCATCTACACGACCGCCTCAACATCCCCTGAAAACCTGTGGTTTATCATGTTTTATTGTACTGAACTCTGCGTCGTCCACCACAACCCTGCAGTCAGACTGATGACAGAAAAGGAGGCAACCAGTCCCATTCCTTCTCCCTGAGTCAGATTGTCTTTGGCCTCGTTTCAGTTTCTGCTGAAAGAATTTGTGAAGCCGAGGTTTTCTTCGCTTCCCTAGAGTCAGCAAGCGGATAGTCTACAGCAGGGATTCCCAAAGTGTGGTGCCTCTAGGGGGTGCGCGAGAGGAAAAATGTAATGGTGGTCTAATGGTGCAGTCCTGTCTCCTAAAAATTACGTTCCCCCAAAACTAAAATGCATTCTCAATTACGTTTGACTAAAAACGTGTATTCTCCCTGATTACGTTTGTGTTTGACGTATTATGCATTTTAGTTTTGGGGGAACGTCATTTTTAGGAGACAGTCGGTGCAGTGAGGTTCTGGCTAACAGCTGTCTGAAGCCCTCTAATTTACGTCGATCGTCACCTGAACACCAAGCATGCCAGTGCAAGTCAAAAGCCCCTTACATTTTTTACATCGAAATCGGAGGAGTTACAAAACAGCCCGAAACAACTGCAGTCTCATTCATGTGTTTGGTCTACAAAACACGCACTACGGGCTTCATATCTGGTCTTTTTTATCTTGTAAACAAACGCCACGCGTGAGCAAACTGTTCTCTCATTGGTCCAATTTTAGGCTCTGTTGCTTTTTATTTTTTAAGGTGTGTGTGTGTGGGGGGGATTGGGGGTGCGTGAACCCGGTCGGGATGTAGATGGGGGTGCGTGGCCTAAAAAGTTTGGGAACCGCTGGTCTACAGGAACAGCATCACTCTGCCATTGCAGCTCAAATATACTGATCATGGCCCCATAAACTCCGCCGTAACTCCTACGACAAATCCAGTCCTTGTGAATGTACGAATGGGGTAGATCACTGGCGAGATGTACACTTATCATTTATGTAATCCTGTGCAGGAAGTTGGAGTTTGCAGCGCTGAATGTCACTGATTGGTCAAACACAAGTGAACGAGTTGAGAGCACAAGCGAATGAGAGAGAGAGAGGTGTTTGAGAGAGCCGGTGAATGAACGAGAGAGAGAGAGAGAGGGAGCAGTGATGAAGAGAAATAAAACTCTTTGCTAATATTTCATCAGTGTTACGTTCTAAAGCAGAAATAGACAATCAAGCATTCAGCAGATGATGTCCTTTGGAGACGGGCATTGTGGAGTTTTCAATCTCCATCTCACCTCTGCAAGTCTCCTTTTTATCGATTCATAACATCCACTTAGAGCCGCTCCATAAATGTCGATGATTCTAATAATCAGTCGAGACGCCCGGTGGTGAATCTCATTTTCTCCATCAAATCATTGCACTTTTCTTTTTTTGTTTGTTTTGAAAATACAAACGGGAAAGTTCCATAGTTCCTGGAACTGTTTGGTCTAAAAGGGTGATCAAAAGGCAGAGTTGTCTTGTCTGAGAGTCCCCAGAGCAGAAGGACTGAAGGTGTGGCATGCAAAGGTCCCCAGAGACAGACTGACGTCAATGGAACACAACCACCAGCGTGTTTCCAGAAAGCATGAAGGTAGATGTAGGTACAGTCTGATAGAGGCAGCAATAAGGGCAAAGTGCAGGGTTTTTTACAGATAGGCCATGTTTATGGCAACACCTTTATTTTACCTTTGCTTTCTCGCTGATGTCTGAAGTGACGAAGAGCAGGTTTTCTCATCCGAAGCTCTCTCGTCTCTTTCTCCATCTTCCGTCCGCAGTCGGCAGTAGGAAGGCTCCTCCCCCGGTCCCCCCCCGCACCACGTCCAAGCCCCTCATCTCCGTGACGCTGCAGAGCAGCACCGAGTCGGCCCAAGACGTATACATTGACCAGCAGGACTGTGGCAGTGAGGCCAACAGCCAGTCGGGACGCAGCAACTCCTCTGACAGTCTCTGTAGCATCCGCACGGGCAGTCTGGCTAAGAGGCCCCGACCTCTACCGGTCCCAGTCTTAGTCCCTGTTCTAATCCTGGGACCCGCTGCAGGCTCTGTGCATCCTGTTCCAGCCCCTCGTGACCTCCCTCCTCCCACCACCACCACCACCGCTGTCGCCACTACCACCACTTCCACATCTACCCAGTCCCAACATGACACCCTGAGCTGTGGTTTCACCCAAGAGCCGGCCCCGACTGCAGCCAAGAGGAAACTCTCCTCCATCGGAATCCAGGTAAGAATTGAGTACTTTTTAGTTTGATACAATCGTAGAGGGAGGAAACTAAAGCCAAAGTATTTGACTGGTTTTCTGGTTGTCCATGATTTGTTTCAGGTGGATTGCATTCTGCCAGTCCTGAGAGAGGAACCACTACCCCTGCCTGCACCCCTCCAGTTTCAGTCCATCGGAGTTCAAGTGGAGAACGGCAGGCCGTAAGTGTACACTCGCATTCGATGGAACAGTGAATGGAAGCCACATGTGATCTGATGCTTTACGTGTTTAATAGAGATGCTGTGAAGACGGGATGTTAACCGATACATATGAGGATATTGCCCTTCATGGAATCATGATATGAAAGAGTATTGCGATATAATCGGCTGAGTTCACATGGCATCTTAAAATGTTTTCATTCTCTATTCCTCATACAGTATCTGTGTTTGTACACATATTGCCATGCTGAGCTAAACGGCTACATAGTATAAACATAAAAACGGTGTAACAAAAAATACACAGTTTCTGTTCTGCTGCCAGTTTCACGCTGTTGTGATGATCAACAGTTGGTGGCGGTAATGTGCCAGTAACATAGCAATGTGCTAACAAACATGTTAAAGGAGACTATAAGCAGGGAAACGATGCGTTATGTGAACGATGCATTCTTTTTGAAAGCTCCACATGGTGCCTTTTTATTGTTGTCTCAATGTTTTCAACCCTATTCAGACCTCCCATCTGACTGCACTGTAGCTCCTTACCTGCTTTTCCACTCTGTAACGGCACACACTCACATTGCCGTTTGTCTTTCTTTGGCCCATGTGGCTGGTGAATCTGCTGTCTCGGGTCACTCAGCAGGCAGCCTGGCCGCAGGGCTCTGCTCGAGGTCCTTTTACTCTTGTGTTGACTGTAGTGAGCTGAAAACGGTGCAGAACAGTGTGCTGTAATTTCCCCTAATGCCATTGGTTTGACGGCCTGCTTCCTTTTCTCCTGTTCATTATCTCTGTAGCAGCAGTCCACTCAGGTTTGATGTTGTAAACCTGATTTGTTACCAATTTCCTCCTGCTTACCATTCTCGACACCGTGCCGTTTCTATTTCTTTGTGCTCCTTTTGCAACATATCATACTGCACCGTCAATGTCCCGCCAGCTCACTGACCCCAACCTGCTACTGCGGAACGTGTTTGACGCGTCGCTTCATTATCTTGTTTATTTAACTGTCTGTCAGAAGCTGATGTTTATGCATGTCTCGGCAGTCTCAGCCGGGAAAGCAGCATGGCCTCCAGACAAAACACGGAGACTGAGCCTCAGGAGCCCCAGGATGCCGCACCCACAGAAAACAACACGGCCAACTGCACAAACAGTCAAACATCGAATGCCACCGCACCCAACGGACAGGACAAAGCCATGGAACAGCAGCCCCTTAAACACACCTCAGCCGCCTCCAGGATATCCAGCCCGCCCCAGGTGACTCTGGACCCGGCTTTGGATCCCTCCTCGCTGCCACCGCCAGATCCCAGCCTGGAGTCCGGAAACTGCAGCGCCCACGGAGATGCTGTTCAGCCCGGCACGCCAGCTTGCCTCCGAGACGGTAACTGGTTTATGAAGCTGCTGCAGGCTGAGACCGGGCGCATGGAGGGCTGGTGTCAACAGATGGAGCAGGAGACCAAAGACAACAAGCTGTCAGAGGAGGGTAAGTGATGTGATTGCATGAAATGGCAATCAAAACATTAAGGCCCCATTCAAACATGTCGTGTAAGGAGTCTTGTACCTGGATAACATTTAGGACACTTATGCACATCCAGTATAATCAGCTCTCCCGGGTCTCATGCGAATCAGGGTTGCTTTGTTACTTTGGGTCTTCGTGTTCCTGCAACCTGATTATTTATAAAGCACTGTTCTAGATCAGACGTCACAAAGTGCTTCACAATACAATACAAGAGAAAGAAGTACCGTTAATGGCTTGTCAAGTCAGTAACATAAAGAATTTAATTGATGTCCCGGTTCCAAAGACGTGGATTAGGTCGGGCCTTGTCCTTGTTGACCGAGGACAATGAGACAAAGCATGACGCGGTCATCACTCTCATTCACTCACAGCGACGCTGCTCATTGGAGGGAGAGTACTCTTTGCTTTAGCTGTAACAGAGCAACTGCGGAGTTATTTCACTTCTTCATCTCCCAGAATACCACTCAGGCTGTTGGGCAGATTCATCTCTGCAGTGTCTTAAATATGAATGAGCGAGGAGCAGGCGAGAAGTAGAGGCTCCATCAGATCATCGCTCCCTGTGGACCTGAATTATGAATTTCCATTTACATGTAAATATTAAAGGGAGGAAAATAGCTGAATAAAGAGTAATTTGTTATCCTCTCTAAGATTGCGTCAATATATTCCCCCTAAGAAAATCATTTACTGTCAAAGTATGTTAATTGTTAAATGTAAAGTTATGTCATTGTTGGACAACATCAATAAACTCTACATACGTTAGTCACTCCGTCCTGTGTCTTGAAGCAGCGCTCTCACCTTTTATACACTCTGGATCTCAAAGGACCTGCCTTTTCATGTCCTTTTTGTCTCATTGCATATCTATTTTTTCAGCTGTTTCAATGACTTCTCCACAACTCGTTGATGATTTATCATAATCTTCTCTTTTGTAGTGTTGGGCACGATCCGCAGTGCAGTAGGCAGCGCTCAGCTCCTCATGACAAAGAAGTTTGAGC
Source organism: Melanostigma gelatinosum (assembly GCF_949748355.1). Classification (NCBI taxonomy): domain Eukaryota; kingdom Metazoa; phylum Chordata; class Actinopteri; order Perciformes; family Zoarcidae; genus Melanostigma; species Melanostigma gelatinosum. The sequence goes on along the minus strand of NC_136641.1, from coordinate 22,775,306 downwards.
AGTTCAGAGGGCTCTGTAATGAGAACTTGGTGAGTGGCTTCATTACGTCCTATTGAATCTCTCTTGATGCGCTCCTTGCTGCATGTTTTTGTTGGCCTCTCAAACTTACTTACCGACCCAGTTTTCGTTCATCTTTCTCTCTCCAACATCATTTATCTTCCCATTGCTTTATATTTGGAGAGAAAACGATCTTTTCAGGCAGAAATGTGGAATCCTTGCGTTTATCTCATCAGATTTACCGTACTGTGATGGATTTGGGTTCTCTTCTCTTACTTGTCCCGCTGTCCCTTCCTGCCAGATTCTCTCTGTTACTGGTCCAATAGTGTTGAAATGTAATAATCTCTGAAAGTTTATTGGTGTCAAATGTATTTCTCTTCATCAATTTGCTTAAAAGGGAGGCTGCCCAGGAGATGTGTGTGTGGAGGAGGAATGTGATTAATTCTCTCTGATTTGACTTGAGCCATTCATCCAACACTTCTCTGCACGGTCTCGTTTTCCTCTCACTAGGACATCAATGCCGACCCACGACCAACAGCACAGGACCTCGCAGGATTCTGGGATCTGCTACAACTCTCAATAGAAGACATCAGCATGAAGTTTGACGAGCTCTACCAACTGAAAGCCAACAAATGGCAACTTCCTGAGAAATCAGAGACGGTGATGTTTGCTGACAGTTTTTTAGAGTAGAGCAGCAGCTTGAGTTATTTTTATTATCTTTGTTATTAATCGTTCAACCGAAAGTAAAACTGTTTAAGTCATTTTTTTTTTTTTTAGCAAAAAATAATTCTCTCGATGTAAATTGTCATTTTAAGCTTTAACTTTGGCTGTTGGAGATTAAAATGAATAAATTAAATTGACAAAGCGAGTAATCGCTTAATTGAGAAAATAATCAGCAGATTTATAAGTTCCGTAATAAACATTAAAAAAACATTTTGCGTTAACTTAATAAATGCCTAATGGCTTACAAATAAGCAGTTAATTAACAACAATGGAGGTTGTGTTTTCAACTGCACCTTATTCCTTTTCCTCCTCGACTTCATTTCCTCAGGTTGAAAACAAGCAGCTTCCCTCTGTGCCAAAGAAGCAGACTAAGCCCAGGCTGTCGGCGGGGAAGGACAGGAGCGTGGACTCCGTCGTGGACAAACAGCGGCAGGAAGCCAGGAAGCGCTTGATGGCGGCAAAGCGCGCGGCGTCAGTGCGGCAGAACTCCGCAACGGAAAGCGCCGACAGCATCGAAATCTACGTCCCCGAGGCCCAAACCCGCCTCTGATGAGAGTGAACCAGCAACCGATCATCGAGACAAATCCGGACTCCCTTCAGACATTCATCAACACAAACGCACAGACAGATATGAGACGAACACGCAAATGTACGACGGATGCACAGAGGCCGACCCCCTCATAGCGGCACAGCGGAGGACAGGAGGAACGTGGGGATCACAATCCAGAATAACGCAGATCATCACGGCTGCCATTGGACAGAAATATCCTTGACATTTGTTTAATACTATTGTTATTATAATAATTATTATCTCCTGAAGTATAGCAGGACTGTCTTAAATGTGCAAGTATCTTGGATAAGGACATCCTGTACCTTGTGAGCTGAAGAATCTTGGTGTCCCAGAAGTTTACTCTCTTAAAAACTCCCCTCACCGCTGAGTCTACCGGCAGGTTGTGGCTGCCTGGTTTACGAGCTGAGCTACCATCCACACACACACACACACACACACACTCAGGACACACATGCAGGTGCACTCGCTGTCCAGAGTCTTCCTGTTCTCTATTTGTATTAGGCTGCCACTCGTCGGGCGCGGCGTGTACGCTTCACTGCGTACAAACTCCCAAGATTGTGTCGATGTACTCGGCGGTTTCAAAAATGCAGAGAACCAGAGGAAGGCAGTAGCATATATATTATAAATATCACACTATTGCGATGTTCATTTTGTAAATGTTGTATACTAGATTATTTGTTAGAAAGAGGTCAGTGTTCAGTACCAAGGTAGTTTTTTTTTATAGATCGAGTACATGTACTGTCATGATGTATTAGCACTTGATGCAATCATTCACGCCGCCTCTTTCTCTTCCTCTCCTTTTCACAAGCGCACACGACACGGTCTGTGTCTGTGGGCATCCATTGTTAAAGTCTTACCGTTTTGTTTTTGTGACGGGATGTGAGGATCGACTGCCCTGCCAGTGAGCTACAGAGGAATGTATGAAGTTGTATGCATTTTACAGCTCGTGTCGACTTGATCACTGCACTTTCCATTCACCTCAGATCAAGTTTGCTCATCTTCGTTTGCCCGATCATCCTGACTTTCACTGCATCCTTCAGTGACGTAGGGGGACCAAGACACTCGCCACTCGGAATGGTATTCCCAATCAACCAGACCACGTGTGATGGGGTGGGGGTTTACGTGCCACTTGAAATGGAATAGCATAGCAATAATAAAAATCGTATTAGAGCGAGCAGAGCAGTAGGTACCAAGTCTTCAATTAGACTTTCTTAGTGTGATGAAGGATGAATGTTTATTTCTTTTATTGACCGACTGCCCTTGAAATGATTAAAATCTCAGGTTGGGCATGAACTCGACAGTAAAAACCACTATGGATGGATTATTTATTACGTAACTACAAATTAACTGGCCGAATGCTTCAGAGCCATTGACTGATATTTTAAATCCGGACCTACTCTGTGCTCTGCGGTGACATGCAGGCCTAATAAGACTGCTGATATCAGCGGTCCCTTTCGCTGACCTTTCTAGCAGCTTGAACTCCCACCCCTGCTTGTTGAGAATGAACTGTGGTACATTTCTTCTTTTTTATTTAAATTTGAATGTCATTTGACACGTTTTGTGACCGTCATCCGAAGCGAGGTCGACCTAAACGTCTTGATTTCTGTAATTATAAGTAATGGTGCTGCGAGAGGCTTCATATTGTGCCAAGACTGCAATGATCATCAACATTTCAGCTTCATTTGATAAAGCTATTTCATTTTTTGTAATTGAATCTGCTTATGAGTTCTACCTGTCTGTACGTGTGCATTCTCGGCCAACTTTGTTTGCGTTTGCATCGGCTCACTCCACATCCGCTTTGCCTCGTCTCTGACTCAACTCATGAGTACAGGACTGGAATATTTTCCATGTTTCAGTTTTCTCAAATGGAAACAAGTGCCAAAGGGTTCATGAGTGGAACTGGGCATCGCATACTCCTGCACAAGTGCAGGTTGTGACTATCGTTGTTTTTTATTTAAGAGCTGGCTCTCCCCCTACTGGTCAGTCCTTGCGTGACACTCCAGACATCTTGTTCTGCTCCATTTTGAATCTTTTAGTTGACATCACACAAGAAATGACGTTGAGCTGGGAATGCTGACACAACACCGAGTTGTTGATTTTCTTATTCTCTTGTTTGTATTACATCAACAATGGACATGTGCATTTCATTGTCCAAAGAAACCATTAAACATCCCTTTGCTACATGTCCTGGTCATCATTCTTGCTGTTTCTTTTCTTTTTTTTGAAGCACTCATCCATAATGCAATGGTAATATTAGCTGCTGAGTTAATATTACACACAAATACATCATACGCATTAGGTTAGACATTCTATTGTTGCTGTATAATCTCTAAAAGCATGGCCTTCTTACATATAGAAATATACAAAGATCCTTGCCAATGAATTTTCAGCACTCCTTTAAAAGGGTCTTGCAAATGATCTGAAACTATTCAATCTGTGTAAGGCATTCAGGGTATGTACTGTACGTAGGAGGTTATAACTGGCTGACTGGAAAGTCCTCTCCTTTTTCATATCATTTGAGAGCCGGATCCCTTTATTTGCCCACATTACTGAACTTTAAGAGAGTATGACCTGATCAGGGATCTTCAGACAGTTTGTTTACCACTACTTCCTGAGTTTCAAAGGGCTACAAAACGGACAAACGATGACCAGAAGTTGCAATTCTTGAGGCAGATTATGTGGATGTGCTGTTCAACCTTGTGGAAGAGGCAATATTCTCTGGTTAAGTGATTTCTAGGATTCATCTAGAAATATCTTTGTGTTTGCTTGATGGACAGAAACACGCTGAGAATTATAACCCCATTCTGACTTCAGCACCCTCTATCTCTTTCTCTCTCTCTCTCTCTCGCTCGGCATCTGTCCTCTCAGAGATCCAGCTAGGAAAATAAGCAAAAACTATGTAGATCCAGATTATCTTGTACTGACGAACATTATTTTACAAAACAAGCACATATCTTACAGGCGAGGGGTTGTTTGATGTTATGGTGTATTAGTTAGACACTGTGAGGATAGTTTCTTTTCAGAGAATAAAGATTTGTGATTGCAATGAGTTACGTGGCATATTTTCTGTATGAAATAATCTGTACAATTAAAGAAGAATGCCACTTAATTTTGGAATGCATGTATGTTTTTCCTCTTATATGTTTAAACTAATCACCTCAATTCTATAAATTGTTGTTCTTGGATCTGGAGCACAGAAATCGTGTCCAGAAAACCTCTCGTTGTGATCCCAAAGCCGTGCCATTGTTTTATAACTTAAAATAAAACAAGGGTCAGCAAAACACCTTCATTTGGTCCACCTTAGTAAGAGGTCATACACCGTTATACTCTTCGTAGTAATGACAGCAATATAACTACATAGATATATGCACCATGTGACCAAAGGTATGTGGACACTGTACTTTTAGTTTGGCATGTTTGTCTAGATATCTTAGCTTTAATTAAGTGAGAGCTTAAAGGTGCAAGATCCGAGATTGGGAGCATATTTGGCACAATGCAACCCACTGCTCCTACCTACAGTAGGATGGGTTAAATGAAGAGGTCAAATTTAATGTATTTATCTGAATGTACCTGACTGTGTATGACGATTGAAATTATGTTTTAAAAACGTGCTCAATACTTCTTCAGACTATAAGGTGTTAAAACTATGTACTAATTCTATATGCTACATTTATTTGTGTTATTCAAAATTTCCAAAGTATTCAAGGGGAGCTGTCTTTTCAATATTTTATTTTGGAAAGCCCAACCGGAAGCTTCTCGGGTGACAGCATGTTTGACATCTGTGAACTTCCGGTAGACACCGAGGAAGGGGAGCTTAAAACATCCGAGAAGAAGAAGAAGAAGGAGCCGTCCGGTGACGGTGGAAGCCAACTAACAGCAGCATTGTAACAAAAGAAAAATAAGCAAATATAACTCGGCAGGTCGTTTGTGGTAAGTTTAAACATTTAGAGTTGTCGTCCCCTTTTCGCTGCAACGTTTTGTTTTGTCTTTTTAAGCAACGTAAAAACGGAGGTGATGAAGTTGACCGCAGTGTACGTTAGGTACAGCGTGAAGACCGCTCTGCTGTAACTTATGTGATGTCACGTCGAACTATTTACCAAATTATACCCAGCTTGTACACGAACCACTTTACTCATCATACTTCTGATAGTGTCAGGGCAGGAGGAGAGTACATGCATGTAGGTGTTACAACTACCAGAATAGCTTAATTAAATAACAACAATGACAACTCGATTCCCACGTGAGCTACAGCTTACAATGCAAACAATGTCAATAATTCACTATCTCGACTTCTTCTATTCTGGATATTTGTTTGGGCTTTCAGGGAATTGTGATTTTCCTGCATTTTATGGATCAGATAGTTTTACAAAATAACAGATAAGTCGTTCAGGAAAATGATGTTGCAGCACTTAATCCAGAGAGCAGGCAGTTCTCCACATTTGCAAAGCTGTCGCCAGCTAATTCTTTGCTCGAGTATGAAAATTGGAAGAGGTGGTCTTGTCTCTTGATCAACTACCGTAATTTAATAATAGACTAGTGATTGGAGCGCTGGTGAGTTCCTCTTCAGCATCCTTTTAACATATGACAGCATTATCACCCAACACTGTCGTCAGGCAGCGTTTGATACGATACAGCAAAGTCCTGTCCTCAACAGAGAGATGCTGACCTCATCTGAACAGTGACCAGAGCTCGCCGTAACCAGACCTCGCCGTCCCCAGACCAGCCGAGACAGGACCGCAGGACACCGACCAGACCAGACCGATCATGGCCGGCAGGCAGCGGAGACCTGCGGCTGCTCCCGACGGCTCAGCAGAGGCCAAAAGGACGGACCTCAGAGCCAATGAGAAGAAGTGCTGTGAGTGGTCTGTTTCTGCTGACGCATTACCTGAGGCCTGTTCTGTATTAATGCACCTTACAGTATTCAATGTAACGTACTCTCAGCGGGCTGTGTAAATTGTGAACCAAATCACGTTTCCTGCTCTGTTGGCCACGAGTAAAGAGAGGTGATAAGGTCTCAGCAGGCACTGATTGTTAAATGTCAACTTCGACGCACCTTTTGACATTATTGTATGTATACAGTGTGTGGGTGTATTCATACTGTTCCTTTTGAAGCACAGCAACACTGCAATGAGCAAAGTCAACATTCAGATTCAGCTGGTAAAAATGTCACTAAGCTCGGCTTCATTTTAACTTCAGACTTTGATGAATCTTTAACCAGGGAAGTGAAATCTTTCCATATAGATATATATAATACAGAACTATTCTGCCTGCTCCACACTTGAAGACATCTGTTCGTACAATCTAGAGGCAAGTCTAGTCTCGCCACGTCTTTGTTTTGATAGATTTGTTTCCCCTGAGCTGAGGATGTTCTGTTCTGTGTTCACTGAAAGAAAACAATCTGTTAGAAGTATTTTCCATTTCGTGTCCCAGTCCTCAAGGTTACACTGGATTACTAAACCGGGTCACTAAGCAGCCGGACTTTGAGAAACATTAACCAGCAGTCAAGAGACGACGATGGTATGACGGAAATGTTAAACTTGGCAGGTAGATGAACACGGCAGGGGTGACATTGGATTATTTCACAACCTTCCCTCTCCTTGCTGCCAGTGTGTACTGCACACCAGTGTGTATACAATATGCATATCGGCCCTATTATTGTTATGAATGGGACATTTCAGGGGCAAGTTTAAAGTAACGATGAGGGCCAATGTTAAACAGTTCATACCCTTGAATGCTGAATAACTAATAACGTGTGTGTGTGTGTGTGTGTGTGTGTGTTGCAGCTTGGGCCTCCTACATGACCAACTCGCCAACTGTGATAGTGATGATTGGGTTGCCCGCTCGAGGGAAAACCTACATGTCCAAGAAGCTGACACGCTACCTCAACTGGATTGGAGTGCCAACGAAGGGTCAGTATGGAAGCAATACCGCATGTTTTAGTTTTATGAATGTTGTGACGTTTGATCCGTCCACAGGAAATGCAAACAGTTAGGATTGGATTCAGAGCCTCAGTGAGCCCTGTGAAATACCAGAGTGACTGTAAAGTTATTTTTGGAAGGTGCAGTGCAGACGTGCATCTAACTGGAATCAGGGTGGCACCATGATGCACTGCTTTCTATTTTGATCCGCCCGGGACGATACCTTTTAAAGTTCTTGTACAAACAGCCCTGAAGGAAACATGACTCAGGTGGATGTCGCTGGCAGGGCCTGTGTGCATCTCCTCTTTTGCCGTTTCGCTTGTGTTTATTTTTGTATTGTTTGTGTCCTAACATGTGGAGTTGTTTTCTATTTAAAACTGCTGCCGTCTTGACCAGGAAGAAGAGATCTTGTGTCTTGGTTTGACTTTCCTGTCTAAATATAGCATACATAAAATAAAAAAACGATTACTTAATGTTATGCTTAAGGCAATGCTTTGTTCATTTCTTGTTCAGTACATGTCACCACCCCCTTTCAGCTGGCCCAGTCTGCAGTTGTAGGATTGTGGCGTCACCTGAATGGAATGCGGGAGAACTGGTTTGGCGGACTCTGTTGATATGAAAGCCACCGCCTCGACGGAGCCATAAAGTAATCCTTGTCACTGACTTTGCATTCTCTCTCTCTCGCTCGCTCTCGCTCGCTCTCGCTCTGCAGTATTTAACCTCGGCGTCTATAGGAGAGAGGCAGTGCAGTCGTACAAGTCCTACGACTTCTTCAGACATGACAATAAAGAAGCAATGCAAATTAGAAAGTGAGTAAGAAAGCTCTTCGCGTTGACTCAATTTGGTGTCGTAGATTGACTCCTGTCCCTTTGACTTCCTGATCAATGTACTGATTGTGTTTCCTCAGGCAGTGTGCTCTGGTGGCCCTGGAGGATGTCAAGGCCTATCTCAATGAGGAGGGAGGCCAGATCGCTGTAAGGACACGAAACACTCAATCTGTTGTTTATGAATTGATTTGGGCTGAACATCTTGTGTTGTCTGTCAGGTTTTTGACGCCACCAACACCACCAGAGAGAGGAGGGAGCTCATCCTCAGTTTTGCTCAGGATAATTCATACAAGGTCGGAGTTACGTTCATGATTTCACCATTTAGGGTCAGTGTGTCTTCACATGAATTCTGAATTTCTAATGATTAACGCCTTTCGTTAGGTGTTTTTTGTCGAATCAATATGTGACGATCCCGACGTCATCGCGACAAATATCCTGGTAAATGATGCTTTTCTGATTTTTTTTTTTTTTTAAAGTTCTAAGCACAGTTTTGTCCTCGTTGGATGTCATGGTGCATCATCTCTACACATGTTTCTCTCACAAAAGGACGTGAAGGTGTCCAGCCCAGATTACCCTGAGCGGGACAGGGAAAGCATCATGGAGGATTTTCTGAAGCGAATCGAATGTTATAAAGTGACCTACAAACCTTTGGATCCGGATGAACACGACAAGTAAGAAAGCTTCACGCTGTAAGTCTTTTATGGCTAACTGTCCTCAGTCGTTTCCTTGTGTTGGCCTTGTAGATGATTTGTCTTTATGGGGGTAAGAGCAGAACAGAACAGAACAAACTGTCCACCAGGTGGAAACAGGAGCTACTTTATTATCTTGTTGGTTATCGTCTATGATTTAATGGGTTGTGATTGGAGGAGCTGGTATATGTATTAAAATGAATAAAGTAACCAAACTTAAATTAGGCCCACATACTTGATCTTAGTTTGTGGAGAAGAAAATAGAAGATAGCCTTGAACCTCGTCCTCTTTTTCTCTCTGACACACAGGAACCTCTCCTTCATCCAGGTCATCAATGTCGGCCGTCGTTTCTTGGTCAACAAGGTGCAGGACTACATCCAAAGTAAAATAGTGTACTACCTCATGAACATCCACGTGCACTCCCACTCCATCTACCTCTGTCGGCACGGAGAGAGCCATCACAACGTGGAGGGACTCATCGGGGGAGACTCTGAGCTGTCAGAGAGAGGGAGACAGGTGCTCTAACTATTCATCCCAGCAGCATCTCCAAAAGTCTTAAAGGAAGTGTTTGCATATTTGGAAGTGCACTTAATTAATTATGATACGATTCTAACGTGCTTTTTAAAATATGAAGCAGCAGGTTTTATTAGTAAAGACAGGAAACGGCTGTTCTAGTTAGTTAGTTAGCTAGCTGTTTCCCCCTGTTTCCAGTCATTGTGCTAAGCTAAGCTAACTGGCTGCTGGCTGTAGCTTCATATTTATTGGACAGTTATGAGACCGGTGTCACTCTTCTCATATACAGGGTTCGTACGGTCATGGAAAACCTGGAAAAGTCATGGAATTTTAAAATGGTTATTTCCAGGCCTGGAAAAGTCATGGAAAAAAATTAAATCTGTATGCTTTGGAATTCTCATTGTTAGTTTAAATACTACATTTTCTCACTTTTTCATGTATACACCGAGATTTCACAAAATGTTTGGTCATGGAAATTTGGTTTAAAGTCATGGAAAAGTCATGGAAATCCATTGGTCAAAATGTGTATGAACCCTGCATATAACTCTGAGCAAGAGAGATAATTAGCGTTTGTGCCAAAATGTCAAGCTAGTCCTTTAATGTAACATCCAGAACAACTTGAGAAGCTTTTGAAAGTTATAAAATCAAGCAACACATTGTAAACAATTTGTTTTAGCATAAAACCAGGAAGACTAAGAGAATATTTGTAACTTCCGTTTTGTGTTTGGGTGTCTCTTCTCCAGCATAAACGTCTCTTTCGTATGTCCTCCTGTCAGTTTTCAGCAGCACTGAAGGGTTTTGTTCAAGAGCACCACCTGTCAGACCTGAAGGTTTGGACGAGCCAGCTGAGGCGCACCATTCAGACGGCAGAGGAGCTGAGAGTTCCCTACGAGCAGTGGAAGATCCTCAATGAAATAGATGCTGTAGGTGCTCTCGTGTACAACTGAAGAGACAGGCGTTCACTGTGTGTTTCATTAGCACCTGCTTTGTGTTTCAGGGAGTGTGTGAAGAAATGTCCTATGAGATTATTGAGGAAACGTACCCAGAGGAGTACGCCATGAGGAGCCAGGACAAGTACCATTACCGCTATCAAGGAGGAGAGGTAACAGCCTGACAGATTAGAGTCTGTAATGCTTCTATTTCTTTGTGCTTCTGCACCGGCGACGGCCGTGGCCGGAGGCATTATGTCTTCGGTTTGGTCCTCGTTCTCGTGAGTGCGTTATCTCAGGAACGCCTGGAGAGTTCTGCAAATTTGGCACTAACCTCCACCTGGACTCAAGGAATGAATATTAGATTTCAGTGGTCAAAGGTCGTTGGCCACAACTCAAGAATTTATGGGCTAAATATGCAGAGGATACAATTATGACATTTTGGACAGACATGGACGTAAACGTTGTAATTGATTGATTTTTGATCATTTAATAAGGTTTCGCTTTAGAGACCTCAATTTTTTTTTTAGATTTTATTATAAATATAGTTGTCAGTGGAGGAAGTGAAACCTATGAGCAGAACAGTCACTGTTATGACTCTTACTCACGCCTTGTGGTCGGCTGAGACACACGACCACAAGCGTAAATCTTGTTTAATAATAAACTGGAGAATGATCTTCAATAAAAGCTGAATTTAACTTTTGGCTCTAGTCCTACCAGGACCTGGTTCAGCGGCTGGAGCCGGTCATCATGGAGCTGGAGCGGCAGGGCAACGTGCTGGTCATCTGTCACCAGGCCGTCATGCGCTGCTTGCTCGCCTATTTCCTGGACAAGAGCGCCGGTAACAAACAGAAACACGACACGTGCCTCGACAAAGCCTCACATTAGAGAAACATATTTACAGTAAACTGCTGAGTCTCTGCGAACGGCTGTTTTTATCATTTATCTAAATCTTGTATGATCATTCCACTCAATCCCTCTTTAACAAAAGGGCTTATTGAAGAAATTGAAGATGATATTGTTCCCCTGAGAACATATTCAACAATGAATATTGCCGATCTGACAGTGTATTCTCTGATGTCACCACAAGAGGACGCCACAGTCGGGGTTTTTCAAATGCAGTACAAAAATGACTCGACGCATTTGGCTTGACCCAAACAAAGAACGGTTACCGTAAACGGTTACAGACTCGTCTTGTTTATGGGTTCATCAAACTTTGGACTTATCCTGCGCTACATCATCAGCTACACATTTATGGATAGTCTATTATATTCAGACTCCACTCTTGCTTAAAGTTGTGTGGAGATGATTCATTTTCAAGCAAGACAATGCTATTAATCAGGCGCTGAATCATGACCTCAAACATACACTTCGACCGTGTGTCAAAAGACTCCGTGACGCTCTAAAAGAGAGAGTCAGAAATGACGACGACTCTAATTTTGCAGATGTCCAGGCAGTTTTGTACATTATGTTTATTCATTTTTTCCCCCAATTAAACAGTATTAATACTAAAAAATGACAAAGAAAATAAATGCAGAATGCAGATTCTCCACATATTCATTCAAGAGATTTCTGATTTTGTTCCTCTTTTCAAGTGATCCACTTAAAGTGAATCTCAGTTTCTCTATTTGAAGACACATTAAGATCTCATTGTATGAACGAGGGAGGGCAGGTAGCCTCCCACCTAATGAGGATCACTCGTCAAGCTCACAATGCTGTTGCGTTCCACGACGGCAGAAATCCTGACCGGATCATAAACACTAACATCTATTTTGCTTTGTTTAAAACAAAACGAGTGAAGTTACAGGGTTGCACTCTAGAGAGTTCTTGATAGTGGACTCTGGCTTTTGGATGGCATTGTTCTTATATTGTACTTTCATGAAATAAAGCACATGTAAACATGTGTGGAAGCACTCCGTGACAAATAACAGCCCTGAGTAATAACTGGGTGGGTCGAGTGGAAAATGCTGCTCAAAATCCAGTCCGTAATTAGGCATGAGGTTTTGTCAGTCAGCAGAGGAAGTGGCTGCAGCATCTCCACCACAGTGTGATGACTGCAGGGACCAAACCGTGTGGGTGCAGCTCTGACTGGCATCTCATCCCGCTGCACCCCCGTAAGGGACAAGTAGCACTGCGGTCTGAATACAGCGCCGTGCATCCCAAACACGAGGGGGAAACACAAACATGACTGCACATTTTGTTTCTTTTGTTGGCACAGATGATCTGCCCTACTTGAAGTGTCCCCTGCACACTGTCCTAAAACTCACCCCCGTTGCTTACGGTAAGTCACGTCACTGTTCACAAGTTGACTGAACCTCCTCCTCTGTTGGGTTGTGACGTGTTCTTCTCCTGTCTCCCTCTTCCAGGTTGTACGGTGGACATGTTTGACCTGAAGGTTGAGGCTGTCAACACACACAGGGACAGACCATTAGTAAGCTCGCAGCCTTTTTTAAATTAAGTTCTGTCGTAAACACACTGTGACGTTTGTCTGAAGTTGTCAGTCGAGTTCGGTAGTGCACGTTTCTAGTGCGTGCAGATGTGCTGGATGTTCATTAGTGATCTGTGTTCATTCCAGAATCCCAACGACACATTCGGAGGCTTTTTGTCTTTATTTCCTAATCCGCCCGCTTCATATCTGCTCCCCGGTTGTAGAGTTTGTTTCTGATGAGTGACGACTGTTGAAACCAAGAGTCCTAGACAGAGTGGGTGTTAACACATAAACACGTTAAATGGGCTGAGAAATATCCGGTCTGCTGAGACCAAAATAGCAACGGTCTTTATATTTATGTCTGTTTGTCTCAGTGGTTGTTTTTCTCTCCTGGCTCTCCAGCACTCACTTACACAGAACACAGTGGCTTCAGAGCTTCAGCAGGAGAGGTATAATTAGTACAACACACACAGAAAAACACACGCGTGTTAATCAGCCCACCACTGTCTGCTCTTCACTACCCAGAATGCTGTGCCGCCAGCGTTCATCCGACGAAACAGCTTCACCCCGTTGTCCAGCCAAGACCAGATCAAACGGCCGCGCATGTACAGCGTGGGCAACCCTTCGCATGCTCGCATGTCCCAGCCTCCTACTTTACCCAGCATGCAGTTCTCTGAGGCGTCCGAGGCGGCAGAGATGCTACAAAGCGAGGTCAGTGCAGTGAGTATTGCTGGATGTAATTCATCATTTTAAAGATGTTGTAAATGGAGGAAAAAGTAAATAAATAAAGAGGAAAACTAAGGAGCTATGAAACGGCAGCAAGGGAAAGATGAATAGTAAAATACATTTTAGTTTTAGATTTATGTTATCAACAGAGAAGTGTAACGCTTTATGTTTAGTTGTATTGAATAACAAAGTGGCCTTCACACACATCTTGGATGTGATTTGCCTCATAAAGTGACCTCTCTTAAATGTTCTGTAGCTCATAAACTGAAAAGAGGGCAGAAAGGGAGTGTTTCACTCCGGCTGGTGACCTCAGATTTTACTGTTAGCTCAAGTTCAGTCTGTGCCAGTCAAAACAAACGCCTCAGTCGTCTCCTGGTTTGGTGTTTTTCTTAACGCTTTCTGCCTTCCCCCCCCTTTTTCTGTCCTGCAGGACTCTGTGAACGGTTTCGGTGCAGCACACACAGGCGAGCGGAGTTAAAGAACCACAGAAAGAGGTATCTTCAGCCTCTTCCTCTTGTTGATCATGTGGAACATCTGTGATCTCCACTTCCAATATCTCACATCTTTGTTATGCCATTTACTCCAGGCTTTTCTCCACATGGATGCATCACCAGTTCTGAAGACCAGCAGTAAAATGCCCCCCCCCCCCCCCACTGTATCTGATATATAAGAATGTAGAAACCCCTTGTACACTCCACACACTGTAGTCTACAGTCATATTATGCTGTATTAGATGTAGAACATGGTGATTGTGAATTTGACACCTCTTTTTAGTTTTATTGTAAGAGAGTGCCTCTCTTTAAGGAAGCCATGTACACCCTCAGTTTCCTTTAAGTTACCTATTCAACATTCCCAGGTGATGTGCGTCCTTCCTCGGGCGGTCTCATAAGATGTAGTAATAATTTAATTTTGAAGTGTAATTCAAAGCTTATCAAGCTTGCAGTAGGCAGACACGGGCTGTAAAAAGTAATGAAATATTTCGTCTTGCCTTGTAAAAGACATTGAAGCAGCTACTGTGCTTATTTCCTCTGTGACAATTATTCTGCTCTTCTCTTCATTTGTGTTTTGCCTTCCACTCACATGCCAGCTTTAATATATTCTGTGAAACTGATGCAAATATTTGAAACGCAAAGTGTTCCTGAATTATAATGCAATTCAATTCTTCATAGCTAAAAGTAAATCAATCGAATATACTGTATGATAATGACTAGCTTCATAGTAACCACGTGGACAACATATATTCACATGACTTTGATTAGAATCTCAGCAGTAAATCAACATTTTGGAAAAAAGTGCCTTTATTGAAAGGACTACAAGGCTGTGACAATAGGATTGAATGTCTTAAAACGAGCTGCTCGTTGAACACTGTACCGTACATGTTTCCCTTTAATAAAGTTCATGTTATCGCAGTGTTTACGTTGACGTCTCTTTATTTTGGACCTCAGAAAAGTCTTTTAGTTTGGTGAAGAAGTGTGTGTGAGCTCACTGGGAGTCGCCTTTCTGTTCGCTAAACTTCATGTCCCCAAAGTAACATCACCAGAGCTCAAAGGACAAGAGGGAATTCTCAGTACAAGTACGTATACATCCTCCAAATCTAGATTTCTGAATTATGTGTTTATGGTGAAATGGGGCTGTTAAATGGAATTGTTGTAATGAGCACGTAATATTTCTCTATTTTCTCAAAGTGGATGAGACAGAACTTGTATCGTCCCTTTTTTTTTGTAACAAAAACAATGATGCAACTCTCATTTCTATGTCCTTTAGGTTTTAAATGATGATGCTCATGATTTACAAAATATTTGTGATCCAACACTGACAAATGGTTCAGTCGTTACAAACATTATCACTGAGTCACTCCTGAGTTCTGTACAACATACAGACCAACACTCCTGTGTGTGGCATGACAAGTTCTGACTTGGAAATTATTATTCTTGCTCTGCTCACTGAGTGTTTAAAATGATGTAAGAAGCTTTAAATGAATGTGATTTACTTTATACGCTGCAGGGTGAGTCATCAGGGAAACGTCCCAATCAGTCGTATTTCAGAGAATTTAATCTGCAAGTTGCTTTGACGCCTGAAATGATCCTTGAATGTGTGGATTCCACACTGATTTAAGATATTCAACAAAAAGAAAATAGATCACGGTCACTTGAACCAAAACTACATAACACATGAATATATACTAAATAATAAACTACAGAAACACAGAAACATACATGAATAAACAAAGGAAAGAAGCAGACTAAACAACGCCAATCATTGAACTGTCCAGATGCCCATCAGGCATGACGGTTGGGGTCAGAGGCCTGTAGCTGACTTTTGGTTTTAATGTTCTCAGGCCCTCATTAGTGTGAGGGATCAAAACATCGTCATGTGTCAGAGGCAGAGGGACTGTAATGAGATGACACCGTTTCTATTTAGAGCAACATTATGTTCATGCTGCATAATGCTCCCTTTGGATGAAAGTGCTCCTCTGATGGCTGTATATAGGGACCAGACTCTGTGTGGATGTTTACATTCAACATGTGTGAAGATCTCATAAAACACGACTGAACCTTTTTGGCTTTTGGCCCTTAAACCAAAGCGATGTCTTCTTGTCTGGTCGCAGGTTACATTTGTCTACGAGTTCAGTTCAACCAAAGAATGATGTTCCCCTCTGAGATGGTTTCATTTGAACAGTTTCTCGTGACTCAAAGGATAAAATGATCCAGTATGTTACAAAAGAGAGAAAAGTCTGCTTGTTTCTATTCCATTGTCTTGTTTTTCTTTTGTTCTGTTGCTGCTGCTCACTGGAGGTTACAGACTATAATTCTGCTGTATGACAATAAAGTATCTTGAATAACATACTAAACTATAGATCTATTCAGAATTTTAATGCCATACTGTGATTTGTTTTATGACTTTAAAAGGCGTAAATATAAAGGATCTGTCTGCTGTTTCCACCATTACGGCCAGGGTGTACAATGAGAGTCACAGTGACTCAAAACCATGCTGGCAAAGCTCTGTTGTGACTTTGCAGGAACCAGCACAAGGAAACCAAGCAGTGGTCTGTGTTAAAAATAACCAGAGACAGAGAGGCTGAAAACTCTGCGACCGGGTCAAGAGTCTCATACTTCAATTAGTGTACAACTAGTGAAAGACAAGTTTAAAATGAGTGGAAATGCAAATATACAAATACGTTTCGAAATAAACTTCGTGAAACTTTGTTCAGTTTTTTTATTAAATTGTTTTAGAGAGGTGTCCATTCAACTGTGATCATTTATAGCGACTGCAGTTTGAAATGCTGTTGAATTGTATTGTGTCATATTCCCTTTCGTGCCCTGACTGATCTAAATTAGGTTTACAAAATGTTTAAAAAATACCTAAATTTAATATTTATTAGACTGGGTTTAGACAAACAATACTAAAGGACGAAATTAACATTAATTTACTTGATTTTTGTGGCCTATTTGGTTTTTATTATAGGTGCAGTGGGGTTGAAATCCAATGGGGGTTCTGTTCCCTTAATGTCTCTAAAAAGCTCCTAAGGCTTTCTTTCCCCTCAGGTAGAAACACGTTGACTTTCTTTCATCTATAAACGTCTAACTTGTTAAACTGAATTCTTAGAAGATCATGTGAATGTTTTGGAAAACGTTTGCACCCCAAATAGCTTATCTGCTTGTTTGGCATTAAATTGAATTGGTTTAGCCCTTAAAGTTATTGCAGATCACCATATGGCACCCATCGGTTATGTTGGACATATATTGATTGTTGGAATAAGGTGGCAGTACGTGTGTCCCTGTGTTTGTTTCCGTAATGTCGATCAGCTGGTCTGCTCCGGGTGAGCCACCCCTCTTCTATAAATTGCCTGATCCGAGCCTGCTGCTGGCATTTGATTTAATCTGTCTCAGAGGATTTATTTACTGCATTCAGCCTCGCGGACTAACCAACATGAGGAACGTCTCGTGGATTGTTCTGGTTTCATCCTTTGTCTTTCTTGCTTCAGGTAAATTAAAGTAAAATCCACATTTCGCACATTTGAGATTCTTATTTATTTATATTTTAACTCTTTGATCTTCCAAAAAAAACAAAACAGCTCAAGTACCAAAGACATGTTCGGCACCACCGGAGTACCCGAACTCCATCCTAGTGAAGAAATATGCGACCATGCAGAAGTTCTTGAGCGGGGAGAAGGTTTATTATGAATGCGCAGAGGACTTCAGTCCGTACAGAGGAAGCCGAGCTGCGCAGTGTGATGGTGGGAAATGGACCCAGCTGACTCTAAAATGCGAAAGTAAGTGAAGCCGAAAAAAAAGTACTAGAAATACAACAAAAAGAAAATAAGTATTACTCCCCGTCGGGGAATCGAACCCCGGTCTTCCGCGTGACAGGCGGAGATACTGTCCACTATACTAACGAGGAGCGTAAAAAAACCATGTGACCTCATCCAGCCAATCAATGGGCTGACATGGAGTGGTTAATGAATACTAATTAGGTGTGAAGTGTCTTTGAAATTAAAAAAGTATTATTTGTAAAACGCTGCTTCACTGTGATGACAAAAAGTCCAGTTGTGCAACATAGAATTCCTGCTTAGTGCAAACTTGCTTCATTCTCTGTTGAGCTGAATGAAAATAAGGAAGCATGGATCCCATCAAAGGGAGATGTCCCCATCGGGGAATCGAACCCCAGTCTTCCGCGTGACAGGCGGAGTTATTATTATAATTATTTAGGGGGGTAGACTTGTTTTTTTCTCTTTACTTCAAAATTTGGAAATGAGTTTAGCTTTCATGTAATTTCATATTTAGTGTTTGGTAACAAGAGCAACCTATTTGAAAATACTACTGTAAAGCGCATCTCTGTAGACTCCAATCAGACACATCTGTGTGTGTGTGTGTGGAGTTGAGAACCTCAGGAGCACCGACACAGACCGCATCTTATACAACGCATCTAAAAACTCCACCTTGATCTGTCTGGCAAAACTCACCGAGGCTGGCATGCAGACGTTCCAGCAGCTTATATGGTTTGTTTTGCAACATGGTGAAATAAAGGCGTCTGACTTGTTTTTGTTCCATCTGACGAATCACATTTAACCCTCCTGTCCATGTTGTGATCGGTCATTTACAATCTAATTCTTCCGACAGAGAAATCATGTGGTAATGCCGGGGATCTACCTAACGGAGAGTTTGAGTATGAAGGGAATTCATTCGTCGGGGCGAAAGTTTATGCTAAATGCAAAGAGGGGTAAGTTGACGCTCAAAGGAAATCTTTAAAACTCTGTTAGAAAAAGCCTCTGACTTTGTGACGTGTTCATGTCGACAGATACACTGTGAAGGGATTAGACTACATGATATGCAAGAAGTCTGGCTGGACCAATGAATTCCCGTCCTGTGTAGGTGAGCAACCGAGCATTAGAGCATCATCACAGGCAAACCCATTGATACTCTTTACACAATGTGGTCGCTGCACCTTAAGAGGTGCGGACGGTGTCGCGTTAACGTTGAGTAACACTGTCTGAATGTGACGCACAATTAAGGCGTTTCTGTTTAATCCCTTAAGGCGAGACACTGTAGTCTCTAGATTTCTCCTAAATTCACCAAAAGTTATATAATGCCTCAATTGCATGTTTAAACAAACATTTTCAGAAAACGTGTCAAACACAAAATAATTGCTTCGTGTAAGTAATCAACTTGGGACGTTTTGTGGCAATATCTAGTTCAAATGTTCAGAATTGTCAAAATGTATGGAATATTACAATGCACATCTTTACGTGCTGATTTCTTTGAGTGAGAAATATCCACTTCAGTAGCCAAACTTCCCGGTTTAATTCTAATTAGTTAAATTCTCTTTAATTCATCTTTATTCTGAAGGTTTGTTCAGATGTCATTCACAGCCTGATTTATTGAACTTTTATTCCTAATATTTGATTGAGAATAATAGTATTTATGGACTAATACAAAGATATCCCAAATTCCCACTGTTACAACTTTTGACTCTATGTCAACAAAAGAGGGTTGTCTGGTAACCGGAGGGTTGACGGTTCGATCCTTGGCTGGGACGTGTCCTGAGTCTAAGTGTCCTTGAGCAAGACACTGACCCCCCCAGCTATAATAATTGTAATTTCTTCAGAGGGAGAGGCAACCTGCTCCACCCCTGCAGTGGCCAACTCTGTGAACAGTACCGGAGGTGTTTTTGTATACCGAGTGGGCGACTACGTCACCTTCACCTGCAGCCGGGGTTTCCAGCTGGATGGAGCTCAGCAGATCACTTGTGGACCCGGCGGCCTGTGGCAACCTCAGCCCCCTCGATGCCTGCCTTCACCCGATAAAGAAAGTGAGTACTTTGTTTTTTAGCCACTTGTGTGGTTTATTAAAGAAAGAAGTGGTGACACGTTTGTTCATCCAGACTGACCCTTTGGTCTGTTCAGCAGGAGGATGCGATGTGCCAGTCACCACCCGCGACTCCAACGCCAACCTCGCCGACCGGTACTTCACGATGACCTCTTTCGCTCGTGGCGACAAAGTCCATTACGTGTGTGACCTCGGATACGGTGCCTCAGGCGGCAGCAGGTATCGCAGGTGTGTCGGAGCAAAGTGGACACCACTGCGGCTAAAATGTGACCGTAAGAACTTTTTTATGATCCTTCTCAGTCCTAGTTTAGAGATGTATTAATGTGTTTCTGTGTTACTGTATTACCCGTTTAACTTGACCTTTCTCACGTTCCAAAGGAAAGTCATGTGGCTCTGCAGGAGAGATTCTGAACGGACTGTTTACCTATACTGGAGTACAGTTTGGAGACACTGCTACAGCGGTCTGCAATGAGGGGTAAGGAACATCCGTATACTGCACTGCTGTCCGACCATATAGATGGAATCAGAGTAGAACAGACTTTGAGCTCTTTGCTGGTCATTTGACTTGTTCAAAAGCGCTCAGCACTGCGCAGTGACCATAGAAACATGAGTTAGCCCGCTTCAACGGTCACAGTACACATGCAAATGGCCGTTGGTCTATCCTGCCTTTCTGCGTTGACATGTTGTACTATACTAATACTATAATGTGACTTTTTCAATCTACTGTCATTATTTAGGAATCTTTCTGACACACTGTACTAATAATTTTTATGACATACTTTTTTATGACTTTTTGCGACATGCTATACTATTTGTTTATTTCGACATGCTATACTATGACTTTTATTTCGACATGCTATACTATGACTTTTATTTCGACATGCTATACTATGACTTTTATTTCGACATGCTATACTATGACTTTTTTTCGACATGCTATACTATGACTTTTTTTCGACATGCTATACTATGACTTTTTTTCGACATGCTATACTATGACTTTTATTTCGACATGCTATACTATGACTTTTTTTCGACATGCTATACTATGACTTTTTTTCGACATGCTATACTATGACTTTTATTTCGACATGCTATACTATGACTTTTATTTCGACATGCTTTACTATGACTTTTATTTCGACATGCTATACTATGACTTTTATTTCGACATGCTATACTATGACTTTTTTTCGACATGCTATACTATTACTTCTATTTCGACATGCTATACTATGACTTTTTTTTCGACATGCTATACTATGACTTTTATTTGGACATGCTATACTATGACTTTTTTTCGACATGCTATACTATGACTTTTTTTCGACATGCTATACTATGACTTTTATTTCGACATCCTATACTATGACTTTTTTTCGACATGCTATACTATTACTTCTATTTCGACATGCTATACTATGACTTTTTTTTCGACATGCTATACTATGACTTTTATTTGGACATGCTATACTATGACTTTTTTTCGACATGCTATACTATGACTTTTTTTCGACATGCTATACTATGACTTTTTTTCGACATGCTATACTATGACTTTTTTTTCGACATGCTATACTATGACTTTTTTTCCGACATGCTATACTATGACTTTTATTTGGACATGCTATACTATGACTTTTTTCGACATGCTATACTATGACTTTTTTTCGACATGCTATACTATGACTTTTATTTCGACATGCTATACTATGACTTTTATTTTACATGCTATACTATGACTTTTTTTCGACATGCTATACTATGACTTTTTTTTGACATGCTATACTATGACTTTTTTTCGACATGCTATACTATGACTTTTTTTTGACATGCTATACTATGACTTTTTTTCGACATGCTATACTATGACTTTTTTTTCGACATGCTATACTATGACTTTTTTTTGACATGCTATACTATGACTTTTTTTCGACATGCTATACTATGACTTTTTTTTCGACATGCTATACTATGACTTTTTTTCGACATGCTATACTATGACTTTTATTTCGACATGCTATACTATGACTTTTTTTTCGACATGCTATACTATGACTTTTTTTTCGACATGCTATACTATGATTTTTATTTGGACATGCTATACTATGACTTTTTTTCGACATGCTATACTATGACTTTTTTTCGACATGCTATACTATGACTTTTATTTCGACATGCTATACTATGACTTTTATTTCGACATGCTATACTATGACTTTTTTTCGACATGCTATACTATGACTTTTATTTCGACATGCTATACTATGACTTTTATTTCGACATGCTATACTATGACTTTTATTTCGACATGCTATACTATGACTTTTTTTTCGACATGCTATACTATGACTTTTTTTTCGACATGCTATACTATGACTTTTATTTTGACATGCTATACTATGACTTTTTTTCGACATGCTATACTATGACTTTTATTTCGACATGCTATACTATGACTTTTATTTCGACATGCTATACTATGACTTTTATTTCGACATGCTATACTATGACTTTTTTTTCGACATGCTATACTATGACTTTTTTTTTCGACATGCTATACTATGATTTTTATTTGGACATGCTATACTATGACTTTTTTTCGACATGCTATACTATGACTTTTTTTTCGACATGCTATACTATGATTTTTATTTGGACATGCTATACTATGACTTTTTTTCGACATGCTATACTATGACTTTTTTTCGACATGCTATACTATGACTTTTTTTCGACATGCTATACTATGACTTTTTTTCGACATGCTATACTATGACTTTTTTTTCGACATGCTATACTATGACTTTTTTTTCGACATGCTATACTATGACTTTTTTTCGACATGCTATACTATGACTTTTTTTCGACATGCTATACTATGACTTTTTTTCGACATGCTATACTATGACTTTTTTTCGACATGCTATACTATGACTTTTTTTTCGACATGCTATACTATGACTTTTTTTCGACATGCTATACTATGACTTTTTTTTCGACATGCTATACTATGATTTTTATTTGGACATGCTATACTATGACTTTTTTTCGACATGCTATACTATGACTTTTTTTTCGACATGCTATACTATGATTTTTATTTGGACATGCTATACTATGACTTTTTTTCGACATGCTATACTATGACTTTTTTTCGACATGCTATACTATGACTTTTTTTCGACATGCTATACTATGACTTTTTTTCGACATGCTATACTATGACTTTTTTTTCGACATGCTATACTATGACTTTTTTTTCGACATGCTATACTATGACTTTTTTTCGACATGCTATACTATGACTTTTTTTCGACATGCTATACTATGACTTTTTTTCGACATGCTATACTATGACTTTTTTTTCGACATGCTATACTATGACTTTTTTTTCGACATGCTATACTATGACTTTTTTTTCGACATGCTATACTATGACTTTTTTTCGACATGCGATACTATGACTTTTATTTCGACATGCTATACTATGACTTTATTTTTGACATGCTATACTATGACTTTATTTTCGACATGCTATACTATGACTTTTATTTCGACATGCTATACTATGACTTTATTTTCGACATGCTATACTATGACTTTTATTTCGACATGCTATACTATGACTTTTATTTCGACATGCTATACTATGACTTTTTTTCGACATGCTATACTATGACTTTTATTTCGACATGCTATACTATGACTTTTTTTCGACATGCTATACTATGACTTTTATTTCGACATGCTATACTATGACTTTTATTTCGACATGCTATACTATGACTTTTTTTCGACATGCTATACTATGACTTTTATTTCGACATGCTATACTATGACTTTATTTTCGACATGCTATACTATGACTTTATTTTCGACATGCTATACTATGACTTTTATTTCGACATGCTATACTATGACTTTATTTTCGACATGCTATACTATGACTTTTATTTCGACATGCTATACTATGACTTTTATTTCGACATGCTATACTATGACTTTTTTTCGACATGCTATACTATGACTTTTATTTCGACATGCTATACTATGACTTTTATTTCGACATGCTATACTATGACTTTTATTTCGACATGCTATACTATGACTTTTTGTCGACATGCTATACTATGACTTTTATTTCGACATGCTATACTATGACTTTTATTTCGACATGCTATACTATGACTTTTATTTCGACATGCTATACTATGACTTTTTTTTCGACATGCTATACTATGACTTTTTTTTCGACATGCTATACTATGACTTTTATTTTGACATGCTATACTATGACTTTTTTTCGACATGCTATACTATGACTTTTATTTCGACATGCTATACTATGACTTTTATTTCGACATGCTATACTATGACTTTTATTTCGACATGCTATACTATGACTTTTTTTTCGACATGCTATACTATGACTTTTTTTTCGACATGCTATACTATGATTTTTATTTGGACATGCTATACTATGACTTTTTTTCGACATGCTATACTATGACTTTTTTTCGACATGCTATACTATGACTTTTATTTCGACATGCTATACTATGACTTTTTTTCGACATGCTATACTATGACTTTTTTTTCGACATGCTATACTATGACTTTTATTTCGACATGCTATACTATGACTTTTTTTCCGACATGCTATACTATGACTTTTTTTTCGACATGCTATACTATGACTTTTTTTTGACACGCTATACTATGACTTTTTTTCGACATGCTATACTATGACTTTTTTTTCGACATGCTATACTATGACTTTTTTTCGACATGCTATACTATGACTTTTTTTCGACATGCTATACTATGACTTTTATTTCGACATGCTATACTATGACTTTTTTTCGACATGCTATACTATGACTTTTATTTCGACATGCTATACTATGACTTTTATTTCGACATGCTATACTATGACTTTTATTTCGACATGCTATACTATGACTTTTTTTTCGACATGCTATACTATGACTTTTTTTTCGACATGCTATACTATGATTTTTATTTGGACATGCTATACTATGACTTTTTTTCGACATGCTATACTATGACTTTTTTTCGACATGCTATACTATGACTTTTATTTCGACATGCTATACTATGACTTTTATTTCGACATGCTATACTATGACTTTTTTTCGACATGCTATACTATGACTTTTATTTCGACATGCTATACTATGACTTTTATTTCGACATGCTATACTATGACTTTTATTTCGACATGCTATACTATGACTTTTATTTCGACATGCTATACTATGACTTTTATTTCGACATGCTATACTATGACTTTTATTTCGACATGCTATACTATGACTTTTTTTCGACATGCTATACTATGACTTTTATTTCGACATGCTATACTATGACTTTTATTTCGACATGCTATACTATGACTTTTATTTCGACATGCTATACTATGACTTTTTTTCGACATGCTATACTATGACTTTTATTTCGACATGCTATACTATGACTTTTTTTCGACATGCTATACTATGACTTTTTTTTCGACATGCTATACTATGACTTTTTTTTCGACATGCTATACTATGACTTTTATTTTGACATGCTATACTATGACTTTTTTTCGACATGCTATACTATGACTTTTATTTCGACATGCTATACTATGACTTTTATTTCGACATGCTATACTATGACTTTTATTTCGACATGCTATACTATGACTTTTTTTCGACATGCTATACTATGACTTTTTTTCGACATGCTATACTATGACTTTTATTTCGACATGCTATACTATGACTTTTTTTCGACATGCTATACTATGACTTTTTTTTCGACATGCTATACTATGACTTTTTTTTCGACATGCTATACTATGACTTTTATTCCGACATGCTATACTATGACTTTTTTTTCGACATGCTATACTATGACTTTTTTTTCGACATGCTATACTATGATTTTTATTTGGACATGCTATACTATGACTTTTTTTCGACATGCTATACTATGACTTTTTTTCGACATGCTATACTATGACTTTTTTTCGACATGCTATACTATGACTTTTTTTCGACATGCTATACTATGACTTTTTTTTCGACATGCTATACTATGACTTTTTTTTCGACATGCTATACTATGACTTTTTTTTCGACATGCTATACTATGACTTTTTTTCGACATGCTATACTATGACTTTTATTTCGACATGCTATACTATGACTTTATTTTCGACATGCTATACTATGACTTTATTTTCGACATGCTATACTATGACTTTTATTTCGACATGCTATACTATGACTTTATTTTCGACATGCTATACTATGACTTTTATTTCGACATGCTATACTATGACTTTTATTTCGACATGCTATACTATGACTTTTTTTCGACATGCTATACTATGACTTTTATTTCGACATGCTATACTATGACTTTTATTTCGACATGCTATACTATGACTTTTTTTCGACATGCTATACTATGACTTTTATTTCGACATGCTATACTATGACTTTTATTTCGACATGCTATACTATGACTTTTTTTCGACATGCTATACTATGACTTTTATTTCGACATGCTATACTATGACTTTATTTTCGACATGCTATACTATGACTTTATTTTCGACATGCTATACTATGACTTTTATTTCGACATGCTATACTATGACTTTATTTTCGACATGCTATACTATGACTTTTATTTCGACATGCTATACTATGACTTTTATTTCGACATGCTATACTATGACTTTTTTTCGACATGCTATACTATGACTTTTATTTCGACATGCTATACTATGACTTTTATTTCGACATGCTATACTATGACTTTTTTTTCGACATGCTATACTATGACTTTTATTTCGACATGCTATACTATGACTTTTATTTCGACATGCTATACTATGACTTTTATTTCGACATGCTATACTATGACTTTTTTTCGACATGCTATACTATGACTTTTTTTCGACATGCTATACTATGACTTTTATTTCGACATGCTATACTATGACTTTTTTCGACATGCTATACTATGACTTTTTTTCGACATGCTATACTATGACTTTTATTTCGACATGCTATACTATGACTTTTTTTCGACATGCTATACTATGACTTTTTTTTCGACATGCTATACTATGACTTTTTTTTCGACATGCTATACTATGACTTTTATTTGGACATGCTATACTATGACTTTTTTTTCGACATGCTATACTATGACTTTTTTTTCGACATGCTATACTATGACTTTTTTTTCGACATGCTATACTATGACTTTTTTTTCGACATGCTATACTATGACTTTTATTTCGACATGCTATACTATGACTTTTATTTCGACATGCTATACTATGACTTTTTTTCGACATGCTATACTATGACTTTTTTTCGACATGCTATACTATGACTTTTATTTCGACATGCTATACTATGACTTTTATTTCGACATGCTATACTATGCCTTTTTTTCGACATGCTATACTATGACTTTTATTTCGACATGCTATACTATGACTTTTTTTCGACATGCTATACTATGACTTTTATTTCGACATGCTATACTGTGACTTTTTTTCGACATGCTATACTATGACTTTTTTTCGACATGCTATACTATGACCTTTTTTTCGACATGCTATACTATGACCTTTTTTTCGACATGCTATACTATGACTTTTTTTTCGACATGCTATACTATGACTTTTATTTGGACATGCTATACTATGACTTTTTTTTCGACATGCTATACTATGACTTTTTTTTCGACATGCTATACTATGACTTTTTTTGACATGCTTGTCATAGCCGGTCTTATAGTACAGAAAAGGACACAATGGAAGGTGGTAAATTAAAAGTTTTTATTACAATGGAGCAAATAAATGACAACAATTGCGAAGGTGTCAGTCAGTAACATCAGTAATGTGAATGTGTGAGCATGATTATGTGAGGGTGTTGTCAGCCAAATCAAAAGAAGACCAAACCAAGGCATGAGCGGACGTACGCTGGCAGGGATGAGTCCATGTGAGCAGGAGAGACCTCGGGCTTTTATTCCCGAGGAGCTCCAGCACCAGGTGCTCTGCATCCAGTACTCTGCCACAACCGCGGTTCTGTTCCTGCCACCTTCAGAGACACGAGGACAAAAAACTGGCAAAACCACACTTGTGAGAGGCAGGGGCCGTCACATGCTATCCTATGACTTTTTTATGACATTTTTGTGATATTTTTTTTACTTTAAAGTTCATTCCACATATAAATCATTTATATATATGTCATGGTATACATCTTTGTATGTATACCATGACTATTTTTTTTTTACAGACTATAGCTGACCTTTTTAACATTTTTCATTTTTTTGTAATTCTTTTTTTGTTTTACATACGATACCGAGGATTAACTACCATACCTAAATACGTTTTTACATACTATATTATATATTTTTATGATATACTGACTTTTTATGATGTACCATGTTACACTATATTTTTATGGCACACTCGTAGAAATAGAGTACGGACATTGAACTATTTGCTGTGGCTCATGAGTTCAAAAGTACGGTGCTCAGTTCATTGACCATAGAAACACAATAAGTTAGCCTGCTTTTACATACATAGAAATGGCCGCCGCTGAGACTTGACATGTATGAAACATTGACCATCCAGCTGTTGATTTGAATGGGAGGTCCGTTCTACTGATGTTGTTCTTTTTAACTCAAAGATTTTGCGTTCTCCATCTCTGAAACTCGCTGAAAAATGTATTTCTTTCACTAGGCATCATCTTGTAGGACGGGCAACCAGAAACTGCCTGAACAAAGGCTGGGACGGACGTGTTCCTGCCTGTGAAGGTGTGGTGACCTCGCATCATTTCTTATGTGGCCTTTAAGCTTCCGTCCTCTTTAGCTGTGCCGACACTACTGTATCTCTTCCAGCGGTTGTCTGTGCGGAGCCTCCAGGAGAGACGAATGCAGAGATGACTGGCCCTCACGAGCCATCTCACACATACAGGACTGAGATTCGCTATCATTGCCATGTGGGAACTCTTATTGGACAAAGGAACATTTGGTGCACCGAGGATGGGACGTGGAGTGATCCTCCTCCTACATGCAAAGGTCCTTGACACTTATAAAGTTGTTAAAAAGATTCATTGTCTTTTAAAAAGAGCTGTCACTATCTTCTTTGATACGACTAGAATATAAATTGAGTTTTGTTTTCTCACAGAAATAACATGTCCAGATCCAAATGTGCCAAACGCCTACTGGACGGGAGCTCAATCCAAGCGGTATCAAGACAGGGACACGATATCAATAGAGTGCATCCCGGGCTACACAAAGACCGGCCCGAGCACCGTTACCTGTGGCGGCGATGGCCGATGGTCACCTGGCCTCCCTACATGTACACGTAAGTAATCAATCGTTTTGTGTACGCGGTGCATCATGTTCTTAGTTTTACAGCACTTTTGATTAACTATGATCACATTTTTATTTCAGGACGTCGTTCCAACCGGAGGGGCTAACGAGTCAGCTAAAACGTGAAACTACAGTTTTCAAGCCGACCTGGTTAAACCGTTGACCAGCATTCTCCTAAGCGTCACGTCTTCCTTCTACAAGTCCATAATAATACACTAATAGTGATATTTTCTTACTCGCTCATGAGACTTGTATAAACTCATCACACAGACATTAAAATGTTTGACATGAAGCTGAAGTACAGTATGTTTATTTCAATAAGTGTCTTGGCTAAGTGACAAGTACAAACCTGTTTCATTCACCTCTGTACATAGCTTGTTCTTTTCTTAACAGCTGATAATGTTATGTATCATCTCTACAGACTAAACGGTGAGTGAGCATTTCATGAACAAACAAGCTACAAGAAAATAAGAACACCAAATCCATTCATTTAAAAAGACAATACAAAATCCAGACATTTCTTTACATGAGCAATAACAATTCAAGTGCAAATATCATTATCAACTCTATGATACATCATAGCAAACTCTCGTTAAAAGGCAACAATTAACAAAAAAAAAACGTATCAGGTTGCAGGAAAGAAGCTGATTCTGGTGGGAGGGGGGAGTTTTGGGGCATGTGGGCCGAGGGAGCGCACTGGGATGCTGCCCGTTGGCCTGTAGTACGCGGACGCATTGCCCTGTAGAGGCATTTCAACCTGACGTGAGTTCTTCGTGGCTTGGCCCAGCATCAAAATCCCTTTGTCATCCTGAAGTTTGGGTAGCCTACTTAATAGAGTTTGAGACGGTACACTTCACATCCTGTACCACTTGTTTTTATTTACACAAATGGGCCCCCCCCCGAACCGTTGACTCCATTAAATTTGACACTGTGATGGGATCATCATAAATCACCGTGCAGTCGGCGATACCAATTTGACTGAAGCGGTGGTGCTAAGGATTTAGGAATGGTGGGACTAAAGACTCGTCCCGACATCGTGAGAAATATTTATTCCCTTTCTTGCCGAGCGTCCGAGTTCAAACACTCCAGTAATGTCCTAGCCATAAAACAATGCAACACATAGCCCCCACCCCACTGACTAAAACGTTCCAACTATTTCGTAATTGGTGAGCTTTAGCTTTGTGCTAAGCCATCTGTCCAGACGAGAGTTGTTTCAATCTCATACGATTCTTGGCAAGAAAAGCGTATTTCCCAAAAATGTCAAGCGATTCCTTGATCTACTTGGAAGATCCTAATGTGTTCGATTTTAAAATAATTTGACTCTTTTGGTCGCCGTTTTTGAAATCACTTATTTTCTTTTTACCAAATGTTTCCGTTTTTATTACATTTCTTGACAGATTTTACAATGCTTTTGTATTTCTCTTACTAAGAGCAGTTGCAACTTGAAACATCGTCTGCCCATAGTGACTGATAAATATTTAATAAAATGAGTCAACAAGAATGCAGCCTAAATCACATTTCACACGCTTTGTTGTGGCGTCACAAAAGGGTGTAACAAAAAATGTACGACGTGTTTTCAGTCATTGCACTTTGTACTTTAAAAAGTAGAATGACGGGCTCTAAATTTAGTGCACGAGACAAAGTGACCCGTCCTTTTTGGCCGGTCTTTGGAAGAGCTGTCTTCATTGGGACAGAAGAAAATGCAAGTGGGGGTGTTTCAAAGGGAGTACTGGGTGTCTTTGGATTTGAGACGTGAAGGGCAGAAAGTAATTTCGGGGGTCCTGCGTACGGAATTTAGGATCAAAGAATTCAACCCTCTAATTTATTTTCATTATTTACAAGATTGAAATAAAAACACAATAAAACTGGTCGTCCACAGACAGGCAATGTGACATTATCAACTGACTGTGTAAGAACTAAGCGTTTCAGACACGGAGCTTCCTTAGTTTTAAACCTAGAGACTATTGGTGTGTAGAGTACATCAGAAAGACAATATGAGATTGAAGAATTAAAGTGACCTTTTCAAAGCAGCAGCAAACATAATGTCCCTCAAAGACATTTCTCTCTCTCTCGCTCTCTGAGACATGTTCCACTAGACGTCACGCTATCTCATCGCTGTGGCTCTCAAGTATTAGTTTGTTATTCATCTCCAAAATGTCCACTATGCTCCTGGACTGATAAACCACCCGTTTGTGTGTTTGCTTTAATTTGGCTTAAAAAGCAACAGAAATGATCCGATGGTTAGAAAACACTGGTACAGTCGAGACGGACGGAACAAAACAGTGACTGTTTTAACAGTAAAACCCTTGAAACTGCTCTAAGAGCTGAAATATAGTAAGGCTTTGAATGACCCGGAACGCAGCTGCGACACAAAATTGAACAGCCGCTCCTCCTCGAGGACAGCACACAGACACTGGAGATGGAACTAGGGGTTACACAACACTTGCACAACACTTAAAGTCATACGTAATGGTAGGCGTTGGAGCTCAGACCACTCATTTAAGCGAATACAACAACTAGCTCTATCAAGCTCAAACCGCGCTCACAAAACGTCACTCCTACTGTCTGACATGGGCGTTCTATTGTTTTCTTTTCGTGGTTTCATTGCACAACACAAATCAAACCCACTCACATACTCTACGTACCCACTAAATGCTTGAGCTCGGGATTGCAGACCTGTGCTGAGTGGAGATTGACAAAAAAACCCCTAAAAACACATTTTCATTATTTCTCAGGTCTGCATAGTGTTTATTGTCACAAGCCTATGGAAAATAAGAGGGTAAACATACTGGTATGTTTGTGTTTAAGTCCTGTAAGAGTTGCGGGATGGCGGGGGGGGGGGGGGGGGGGGGGTCACAATCCCGTGCTTCGGCAGCTGTGTGGGCTTTACTTGTATGGTCGCAGGAAAGCGGACACTTTGCTGCTTATGAGGCGTATGAAGGAGCGAGGAAGCATCTCGTTGGACTCCCGAGTGGTGTACTTGAAGTAGTTGTTTGGGTGAGCCAGCACATCAAAAAGAGTCTTAATCAGTTTTTTATCCTGTAGGGACAAACGCACATTTTCATCCTTAATAATCCTTTGAACAACATTTGAAGCTGTTGCACAATGCTGAGAAACAAATAACACACCTACTATATGAAAAGATTAGCAAATCATTTCAGTATTTTCTGACTCATGCGAGCACGAATATGTTTGTTAGGTACAGCTTATTGTTTTACGAGTCACCTTTCACAGGTGCTCTTGTGTATAGTCAAGAAAAGAAGCCGGACAAACAAGTAAATCTGCTCACCTTGAGGATTTCTTGATGGTTTTCGGAGGCATACAGTCTTCCATCTCGCACTATGTCCTCTACGAGCTGTTCATAGTCCTCTGGATTTATAGAAACACGAGACACAATTACTTCTAGTCACAACATGACATTCTGAGAAACACTTTTGAAATGAAATAAGTCCCGGAAGTGAAGTTATAAAGTACGGAGTAACATATTTCCCCTCTCACCTCGTGGTATGTGTAACAATGTAGATGATTTTGGCCCATTTTTGCTAAATTATTCCTTATTTTGGTTATTTGTAGTTAACACTTTACATGTCAAAGTCACTATATGTTACGTCATCGCTAGAATTACCAATCTGCCAACGAGTCGGGTTGTATTTTACGTCCATGCCTGTCCAAAATGTCATCACTTCATCATATCATCCTATGAGACATTTGTATGAAATTGTCAAAATTAGCACATCACTTCTTGAGGTTCAATTGATTAGAATTTGGGAGACAAATGTCACTGTGACCTCACAAAGCACGTTGTTGGCCATAACTCGAGTCCAAGTGGACGTTTGTGCCAAATTTAAAGAAATTCCCTCCATCGCGTTCGTGAAAATGAGACGTGCAGACAGACGTCTGTCGCCAGCGTTATGCATGAAAAGCAGCCAGAGGCAGAGAGAGATGGCAAGCAATGAGAACGCTACGTACCATCATAAGTAACATAGGGGATCTGAAAGCCTCTGGCGCTGTTCGCCTCATTGGACTTGAAGTTAATCCAGAGACGTCTGGAGCGAGCTGTGAAGGCAATGGGCCGCTCGTACGTCTGGCACGTCTCGTAGGTGGTGATGGATGTAGCCGACCCTTGTAGGGGCACATACACAAGACAATGGTGACTAATCGGGTTTGAATGGTGCAAATGATATGCAGTATAAATACTAACTTGGACTTCGATTGAAACTGTAACGAGAGACACTTACAGTTCTTCCTCATAACCAGCACATCTCCGCACTCATCCTCCGAGGGCAGGAAAATCTCCGGCACCACAATTAGGATTTTGCGCTTGCTGGGCGGATTGATGTTCCAAATACACTCGACGTTAGCGGGGTAATTACCGGGATAGTTGGGTGACTCAATGTAACCCATGAATTCGCCCATCTCGCCGCCACATTGCCTGTCTAGACGAACACAAAACAAAACAAGTTAGACTCCAGCTCACGTCTGAGAAACCTAACAAAAACAAAACAGTCATTTTCATACTCACTCTTGCACTGCGAGACACTTGTGGCACCATCAAAATCAGTGGTGGTGTTCCCAGGGCAGGTAATACAGTAGTTCTGTCTAAACTCTGTCTGATACGTCCCCACTGGGCAGCGGATACACCGGTGTACTGTGGTGTTGTAGTAATGACCTGGAGAACACTGAACTGCAGGGCAGAAATGAATACAGATGTTAATTGGGGAAGGTTTTGCAAAATGATTCGAGTGTATTTTCTTCTTTGACTGCATTAAAAAAACGGCACAAGCTGACCTTTGACTTCACAATCATGGAAGGAGCTGGCACCCTCCCGCTTGGTGCCCAGTCCTCCCCCACAGGGGAAGCACAGGGTCCGCCCCAAATCTGGTTGGTAGGAGCCCTGAGGGCACGCCTGACAAGGTTTGAACCCATCGCTGGAGAAGGACCCCGTTGAACACTGGCCTGGATTTGATGAGCAGAGCATGGAGAGACGCTTTACTAAGTAGGAATACATAACGATCAGAAGTACATGTTTGATATTGAAAACAAGAACTAGGCTACCTGCGCAGGAGGAGATGTTTCGTGCCCCGACAGGCCCGTGGCCGTCACTGCCGGGACAGAGGTCACATCCCAGCTGCCCCTCCTTCTCCTGGAAAGTGCCAGGTGGACACTGGACACAGCGCTCCTGCTCGCCATGGTAGTAAGACCCCGACAAGCATCTGACTGAGAGAATATCCACAACGGCTCCGGTCAGAGAGGACTCGCGTCAGTTTAATCAGTAAAAAAAAAAGTGCAAACCTGGAACACGGTTTTTTTTTGGTTGATGCGCTTGTTCCCAACATGAAACTTGAAATTATTATTATTATTATTATTATTATTATTATTATAGGCATTGTAATAGCAGCCTTCATGGCTGAACGCTTGTATTTGCCTTCATTACAGTGTGAAGGTGTACCTAATAAATTGAACACGGAGTGTTTACTTCACCTCACAAGACCACGTATTGCAGGTTATGACGGCATATGTCTCGAGACGACGTCAACATGACATCACAGTAAATGAGCTCATCCAAGGCTCCCGAGTCCAGCTCTCCGGTCTTACCACATCGCCCGCTGTCCCTCTCCCAGCCCGGCCCACAGTTCTCCTGACTGGGAGTAGCCTGGGGAAGCTTCTGGGCCACCTCATATTCCAAACCAGCCACTCGGATCAGGAAGCGCTCCTGGTTGATGGACTTCTTCAGAGCCTTGATATACGTCTTCACCTGCTTCTCCATGCGCTGTCTCAGGCAGCTGAGATTGCAACTCGCTGTTTATGGTCCAATAAGACAACGTTTGTTTGAGTCACAAGCACACAGCAGCTCCTGATCGTATTGGACTAATGATCACGTTAAACTAGATGACTGACCTGTAGTGTCTCCCGGTTTGACCTCAGCTTCCAGCTCCAGCGTAATACGCGTCACCTCTTTGTTTGCGGGGTTGCGAGCGCGTCGCCCTTTAGCTTTCTTAGAGGAGTCACATTTGAGGTTGACAAATGTCACCAGGCAGTTGCTGCAGGGCTGCCCCCCTCCTGTGAACAACAGGATAGCAACAAAGCCCCATCGCACATCAATAAATCATAATTCATGTTGATTCATGCTTGAGAATCAAAGGCAGCAGATACAGCATTAGCAGTTACATAAGTGCTACAACTTATTTATATGTATATCCTTTTTTGAAAGATGCTAATTATTTTCTCCATCAATCGACTGATTGTTTTGTCTGTAAAATGTCAGAAAATTGTGAAAAATGCGCTTTGTGATTTGCCAGAGCCAAATTGCTTCTTTTATCCAACAAGTGTATATAATAATAATAATTGTTTGTGACAAAAAAATACAACAAAATCTTACTGGCACCAGTGAATGTTGAAAAATGATTAAAACAATGAATTAATTTTACATTTTAAATATTCAGTTCATTGTTTCAGCTCTTAATTATACCTGATACCCATTCACGTGGCCATGAATAATAGCAGATCTACACAGCAGCACTGACCTGGTCCAAGTGTCCGTCCTCTGTCCTCCGTCTTGCCGGTCAGCTTCGGGTGCAGGTGACATTTGGCGTTTTTAATCTTGAAAGAAGCCGTCTGCTTCACCGGAGGGGCCAAAGTCTCTACAGACAAAACACAGCACAGTGGGTAGGGGGCCGCACACGGCAACGTCACACTGCTGCCACAGCAAAGACAGACCGCCTGTGATTGACAGGTCGTTAAAAAGGGTTCGATTATAGGAATCTGGAGGGCAGCGAACCTATGCAGCCCTGACTACTGCTGGAGTTGAGCCTGGCAGTGGACTTCCCTCTGAAGATGGGGATACCACAACTGACAGAGTAGCTGTTATCAGACTCTGCAAAAGGTCACACGCAAACAAATGAAGTCTGGAGAACGTTTAATTCAAAATGACATCGGTTCTGTGATTGCACGCTCACTGTGGGTGACATACCTGCCAGATAGTGAGCCTTCGAGGCACAGGTGAGAGAGCAGCTCTCTTTCTTGCCCGTCTTGCTACAGGTCAGAGTGGCCTTTGGTGCCACCAGTCCAACAGCACATTTCATCAACTCTGAGGGGAAAATAAGACTCAGAGAATCACACACTGTAGGCAAAGAAAGCGGAGACAGTGCGAGAAACATATGCAGGCACTGGTACGAGGAAAGTGCTTTGAGTGCGAGTCAGTGAATGCACCACAGGGGGGCAGTGCTGCTACATACCAACACAGTCTTTCCTGTTCCAGTGCAGCTTGTACCCTGGTGGACAGGTACACTCGTAGCTCCCCAGAGTGTTGACGCAGCCAAATTTACAACCTCCATGGTTTATGCTGCACTCATCGATATCTGTGAATGAATACGTTGACATGAAGACTTTTAGTGGACACACGCAAGTGTCACCGGGACGAACTGTACACACCTACTTTAAAAAGGAGGAAAAAGGTTCTTCGTTATCAAATCAGAAACCCTGCGAAACAATGTGGCCAGTTAAAAAAAAAGATCTGGAGTCAATGTGGTTGAGGAAAGCAAAAGCGAAACTGACCAATCAAGATCCAGCACAGCTGGTCAGGTCACTTCATCCCGTCAGAGAGTCACATTCTAGGAAGATGAATGTGTTTGCGTGTAAACAGAAGTCCTTCTTCGTTTCCCTGTTGCCACATTCAATTTCATGTTCAAAAACTTCTTTCCTCTCGAGCGTGGAAGAATTGTGGTGAGCAGTAAATTGCAATCAGCTCTTCAAAACACACGCCGAGCTAAAAACCACTCAAAGCATCCGGGATGCAGATGCAGGCTGGCTGCCATTGACAGAAAATGAGTCAAATGAGGCAGAGCGGAGGCTGAGGACAAGCGTCGGAGACACCAGGAAAGAGACGGAGATGATGGCAGTGATTGAAGATCGGGCCTGCTGACATATCAATGCTCTTTCTTTTGTTATTCAACAGTCAGCCTGAATAAAAACAGTCCGCGTGCCACGGCACTCCCTGAAGAGGATGATGACTTCATCAACAGCAATGTGTTTGTTGCCAGAGCTGCTTGGAAACGCAGTGAGAGGTGAGCTGCCTGTCCTCTGCATCAAAACACTCAATTTAAAAAGACGAAGAGCTCGAATGAATATCTGATGGAAGCGCAACTCATCTGCCAGCAACAGTCATTTTCGACTTCTCTGTTCTTCCCATCGTTGAAACGTAACCGAATACATGTACTCTGACCTTTCTCCAAAGTATTTTTCTTTGCGTGCTCTTACAGAAGATGAGATGAGCGGGGAAGGAAAACAAAAAAGACAAACTGACAGTTAGACTCAACAATGGCTTTGTGGAATTTGAGAGGAATTTCGTGACGGTTTGTTCATGGAAATCTTGCCGTCCTCAAATTTGAATCACTTTTGTGTGCTGAATCATCAACATCAGAAACTCGCAGTCCAAACATCACAGTGTGAGTATTTAAGAGGGGTTTTCCTAAACACAATCTGGACAGCTAGATAAGATATCAACTTAAACTGTGAGGTTTAGGGGGGATTACATTCATGCTTTCTCTTAGATCCATGTAAAACACACATTTTGTCAGCACCAGAAGAAAGCCTTCTGTTGAGGTCAATGCTGGTTGGATCAAATGAGGTAAATTAAAAAAAGAACGACAAAGTATTTCGTCCCAACTGCTTCCAGTCAAACTATTTTCCTCCCAGTTCAGCAAAAATGAGCGGGTTTGTTTTGCTAGCCGAGAGGGAGAATGGCTGGATATACGCTCACTCGGGAGGAATGTTGACAGGCCTCGGCACAATGCTCGACAGCAGGTCACTGACCTAATTGGGTTTGTTTAGGGTGAGTCTATTGTTGAACACTGAGCACCGCTTTCTGGATTGTTGGCAGTTATACGTCGGCTGATAAACCACATGTGGAACAACATAACCTTGGTTATGGTCAGGAGTGAAAAAGTACAACAGGGAGCGCCATCAATCTCTGGGGTTATCAAACAGTTCTGACAGCGCCGATGAAAAGCGAGAGGAAATCATTCATCACCTTCTCTCTCTCTCGCTCAATGGAATAGGGAGTCACTTACGCCGTCTTCTCTCCTTTCAGCAGCTCACTGTGGCCTGATCACAGTCCATCATGCGAGCAAAAGCCCGACAAATCCAGTTCTGGTACTTTCATTACCTGCATTGTCAGCCAATAGAGCTGCCCGTGTGTGCAGTTCAACCATATATACAGGGGTGAGATGAGATAAAAGCAACCTCTTACGACAGAACACGACATCTCAGCACAGCAGCATGACGACAATCTCTCCGACTTGCCCGAGCTTCAGCTGAGCTTCAAAAAGCAGGTATTTAATACAGATGTTCCACTTCCAGCATGTGAGACGGCTACTATTATTATTCGTCATATTTCTATTATTATTACTGCTACTATTATCATTCTATGATATGCACAGCTGCTTTTATTATGAGTAATTACTTGTACATTATTGCTGATATTACTACTCTCATCATAAATGTATATAATTTCTGTCATATGGATTTGCTGTGTTGTAAATCTATTTCGTTGTTTATTCTGCCCACATGACATCTCTTGCACTTTCTGTCTGTCCTGGGAGATGCATCCCTCATCTGTTGCTCTTATTAAACCCCTTATCCGATGGGAGGGTCCAAGGGCAGAGGATGTCCTTCGTTGTACAGATTGCAAAGCCGTCGGAGGCAAATTTGTGAAATTGGGCAACATAAATAAAACTATATTGAATGTGGCTCTTGCGTTGTAAGAAACCAACTTTTTTTACGGCCTTTTTACCTTTATTAGTCAAAATATAGACAGGAAACATGGGGAGAAATAGCGGTAAAACATGCACTGGTCCTCAATTCGGCACGCTGCATTAAGACGGTCCCATTTCGTACTCTTTGAGGGTGTAACTGACTACACTGTTGTGTTTGTGCAGACCTCATGATATCACACATCTACACGTTAATGCTCTCTGGTCTCATTGCTTACTCTACATTCTGTTGCAACATTCCTGATCAGTCGACCTGTCAAACTACAGACACACGCGCGCACAAAGAAGAAGAACAAATCACTGCAAAGCTATGTATTTCAAGTGCATATGCCGTCTCTCCGTCTCTCCCAGAACTACTGTGAGGCCCTGAGGCGCTGGAGACAGCAGCAGATTCTTACTGGTGATACACACTCCATCAAAGGGCCGCCGCAACACCCCGATGTGCTCTGGCGGGCTTCTTGCTGCCTGCAAGGCAGATCTGATGTGCCCCCGCACACCTCCTTCTGACACCAAAGGCTGTTTCTGCTATCTGTTCCACACCAGAGTACTGTAGGTACCCGCTAATGTTTAATGAACACAGTCGTACTCCACCTCCACCTTCATGCAACTACAGCACAAACCGCCAAGACGTCACGCGACTGCCAAGTGCGGCAAAAGTTCTTCGATTAATTTCACCGCCACCTGTTTGCGTTCATTTTAATCAATTTAAAAATCTACATTCAGACATCTCAATGGTTCTATTTTGAAGGAAGCTGTGACATGCAGAGTCACAGGGTGAAAAGATGAACAATACAAATAAACAGAATCTTTGAAACCCATAATGCTGTTTGGAAGGCAACTCAACATTGTCAGATGTTGGAATAACCTTTATTTAAAAAAGGGGGAAAAAAGAAAGAGAGACCAAATGTTCTCGAGTTGATCAATGACGTTGACTTTCACACATTATGTAACAAGAATAAGAACCTACAGCCAGGCTAAAGGCTCTGTGACTGTACTTAGGCCCAACAGTGCTTTGAGCTACATGTCTTCAGGATTCATCCTCTGGTGACCATGAATCTCTGTATAACGTTTCCTGGCAATCTATCCTTTAGTTGTTGAGATATTTCAGTCTCGACCAAAGACCATCTGAGCCAAGTTGTTAACGTGGCTGAAAAAAAAACAATGGCTGAAAAGTAGGATACCAAATTAAAGGAGTATGCTTTGGAAGTAAATCAGCAGTTGTCTAAAAGTGCATTCATTTATCAGCAACAACTATCTGTTATGGTCTTTAATGATACACAGGATGCTGCAGGGAGTGTTAAACTGTCCGTCAAACGTTTAAATGAACAGTCTATTTAAAGTGTGTTTTTTTCCTGCCAATCAGAGCAACTAATGGAGGGTTAGCAAAGAGATGGATAGCAGAGATTTACATCAAGAGACAAGGCGTGCTGGCTCACCCCCACAGTGCGCCAGGCCGTAGAGGACGTGGCCTTTATGACAGAGGCACTGGAAACTGCCGGCAGAGTTGATGCAGAAGTGGTCACAGGTGCGATCAAAAGAGCACTCGTCGATGTCTGCATAGATAGAAAGACATACTGTTAGAAACCTCTCAAAAGAAAATCACATAAAAGACTTTCAAACAGAACTTTTTTCTTTTGTCGTGAATTGTAATGGGTCAAAACACATGTTGCAACAACAAAAAAAGCATCCTTTGAAAGCAAGACATCTTGTGTTTGGTGCCAGGTAAAGTGGTTGACCTGCTGTCATTCAGCTTTCCATTTTGATGTTCTGAAATGGACTTTTCGAAGTGTGTTTGAAATAACAAGCGAACGTCTGCTCTCTGCTTGATAATACGAGCTGAAGTGACGTATTCTCCGCTCATAAAACCTGCCAATCACTTTCTCCTCTTAACCATACCATAAATCACCCAGTGTTGTTAGAATCCACATAATGTGACGTCTCTTTCGTCGGTTCTGAGGACATATGGATCTCATGTGTTTAAAATCATTTACAAAAAAAAAAACAGTGGTCATTGCAGTATTTAAATAAATATGTCAGATGCAGACAGGAAGATGTCTGCTTTTACCATCTTTGGTCCTTCTGACCCAGACAGCCTCGTCAAACCTGCAAATACACGCAGCAACATCTCCTTCCTTCCTCCCAGTCCTATCTTTTTGAGATGCTCTGCTCTCTTTACACATGCATCCTGATAAGTCGCTTAAAATGTCGTGGGCTCAAAGACCAGACAGATTGACGCATGAAGCTACAGGAGACGGATGAGATTTGGTTTCTTTTAATGCCAGCAAAAATCTAAGTCAAGCCCAGGCAGCACATGGCGGGAGACAATGCGGGATGTGCTACAACTTCGCTGGATGTCTACTGTAATTGACTAATTTAACAAAAGGTTCCCAGGATTTTCCCAAGAAGAACTCGCTTTCATCCACATTATCTGAACCTCCTCCGAGTTATGAGGCAGCGCCAGCCGCCATTAAACAGTCTACGCAGGTATTTCACAGCAATTACAGGAGTTCGGTTAAATGATGGGTTCCCTTGAAGAAACCAAAAAGACACAGACGGATAAATGTCTGCACGAATCGTGCATGGAATTGCACAAAATATTCACGCCGGGCATATTCCTTCATGTATACAGCTAAAGTCGGTGCAGACCAGTGAAGACAGTCATCGAGGTTAATAGTATATGCCAAGCATGCTGTGAGAGCAGCTTTGTAAGGAGATCCGCAGGTTGAAAAAGTTATTAATAATTGATGACTCATTAAAAACCACTTTTGCAGAAAAAAAAAAATGTTTAGGTTGAACATCGAAATGATCTTTCAGAACCTGATGCACTGGTTCTATATGTGAGAGTCAACAGCTGAATAACGTTTCTCGTCAGTCCCCTCTGGTTGCCCCCGGAGACTCATGACAGCAGTGGTAGATGAGAGCAGCATGGGTTTGCACGCGCTGTATGAGGCATTGCAAAAGTCATCGTTTTTGGCACATTGAGCGTAAACTTTGCGCAGCACACTTTTTAAGTGAAGAGTCAAAAAAAAAACCCTCTGGGCGCGGTGACTCAAGTTTACCCTCAAACAAATGTTGCAGTAAGTGACGCCAGCAGTCGATCTGCAACTTATCATTATATGGTCTTGTGTTGTGCTGCGCCACAGAGGAGATGGTGTGAAGACATCTGGGACTCCGACAGTACAACCCTTATTTATCCGGCAGCTACAGCGAAGTATGCAGCGGGTTGGCGAGACTGCATCACGAGGTGATGTGCATGTACGTGCAGGGCAACATAGAGAGATGTGAACAGAAATAACATGAATTATTTCTTCTCTTTGCCCTGCAGAGCACCAATCTGTGTGTCAGGACTCAGCGCCTCACTTTAACCTCCACCCTTCCACCTGCTCAATACTACATTCTGAGGAGGCAAATGAGGTTGACTGGAACTAAGAGAAGGTCACTGTTGTTTATGCGGAACAGATAAGAGCTCGATCAAAATGTTCCTTGTGGAGAAAACATGGCATCCGATGAGCATCTCCCCGAGCGCCCTCATGGGGATTAGGAGCGAGCAGGAGATTGTCGAGGGAGGAGGAATGCTGACAGAGGCTCAGCAGACATGCCCCATCCTGATTCACGGGCCATGGTCGACTGACAGCAGGGAAACACCATGACTGTTTAAACCAAGATAAACCCAGAGTTCAGTTTACACATCTCAACACCTCGCGGAGACAGCAAACATCTATTTAAGTGTCGCAGAAAGCCACGACACACCACCGAGACCGGATTAAGCAAAACTGCAGGACCGTACCATCTGCTGCAGGCCACCCTTCGTTTCCTTAATCTGCCAGTTTATGCTCATAATAGATGCATGATGGGGTTATTTTATGTGTATGAAAGGGAGATTGTGGCTCTGGAGGAGTTTTGTCAACGATGAGAAAAGGGTCGTCTTGAATTGAGCTTCCATTTTTGTTTTTTAAATCCTGCGTTATAAACTGGGAGGGATGGTCTTATAAAAGACACGAAAAGACGGTTGAATTAAAGGTTAGTACAGCCGGGCTGTATCAATTTGTACAGTTTTACACATCTCTGCTTGTCTTTGTGGATGTTTTATTCATACTTTTCAGGGATTTACAATACAACTGTAAATTATTGTAGAAAGTATTAAAAGTGAGTGAGTCGATTTTCGTTTTCCAACTCACATGTCAAGATCCTTTCATACCATCATCGTCCTTGTTTGTAAAGCTTTCCACAATAAGGACTAAATGTCAGGATAGCTCGGCCCCTGCTGCTCTGATTTAGACTTTTCTTTTTTCCAATCCGTCTCCTGTGAATCCCCCGACTTTATGGACGTGCAATACTAAATCCACGGAGTGCCCCTTTAATCACATAGTCTAATACCTGTTGGGCAAACCCCCCAGAATCAGGGGAGAAATCAATAAGATGAAGTCCTGTTGAGAGGCACTCTGTTTTTATTTTGCCGGTCTCTCCTTCCAGGGGTGAGAAAAATGAAAGGAATGAGTGGAGAGGACAAGAGGCAGACAGTAGTGTGGAGTGTGTGTGAGCCTGGCAACACCTCACTCAACAAGAGGTGAGCTTTATCACAACCCTTCACTCCAGACAAAACACACAGCAGCAAACAAGGACAAACACTGTTCCCGAGTTGCCCGTGTGCACCCAAACAGCACATGACGGAGTGGGTTAAGGCATGGTGCCACGGAAAACAAACTGATTTACATTCCTTCATGCACACACACACACACACACCACATTTTCTCAGTCATCTGCGCTATCATGGCAAAATAAACTTTGCATTGTTCTGCTCTGAATACTGAGAGCAAGGCGTCCCGCCAAAAATAGATTTGAAGTGACAAGAAAGTGGCCGCAAAGCCCAGTGACACAGTGTCTTCTTTTCATTGAACACATAAGATGTTTGTGTACTGGGAAATGAGTGGTGTGATGCAGTGCAGCAATTCTAGACCCATGGCATGACATTGATGTGTACCAGGCGGGATATTGATCGACCACATCAATAAAGAAAAGAGAATCAAAAAAAAAAAATCGCGTGTCATCTGTTTTTCCACTCGGAGAGAGGCTGAGCTCGGCACCACAGTCCTAGCCGGCCTGTCTTCTCTCGCCAGATGTTTCTGTCGCGGCTTGATTCATCCAAGAACCAGAGGTTTAAGAGTTGGAGCACTAATTCCCCACACCTGTGTTCAGAACAAACTCTTTATTAGTTCTGCAGCTCGTCCTCCCAGCTCCTGCTGAGCGATGGCTACCACCAAAATATAACAGACAAACAAGTCAGAGAGGCCTGGTTTGGCTTCTCTGCATGCTGGAGGGAGCATGTTTCTGTGCTATTTGGTGGACATTTCTTGGTTTACCATTCCTGGTTGTCGATACAAAATTCACTTTGTTTAAGACAGAAAGTGTTGAGGTTGGTTTCGAGTATGCGTCTACAGAAGTCCGTGTTGGTAAAAAGCGGTTCAAAAAGGGCGACCTACCTTGACAAGTTCTCTCATTGGTCAGCAGCTTGTAGCCTTTCTTGCAGCTGCACTCAAAGCTGCCCACTGTGTTTCGGCACACGTGATCACACCCCCCATTGTTGAGACGGCACTCATCGATGTCTGTGAACAGGAAATCACCAACAGTGGAGACATCAAATCACACATCACAAAAGACAAGCTGTAAACACAACACGGACATATTTTTCTTTTTAGCAAACCACTAACGACCCATCTACACATCCAGCAGTTACAAAGCAACAACATCATTCATTTGAAGCTGTGTTTCTGTCCACCTGATGAACTTAAGGCCAATATTTACTTTATTTTAGGACTGTTTTTAATCTCCACCAACTCCTGAGAAAATGATCTGCTAAATGCTCCACAATGTTGAGCATAGGATGAAACTGGAAATAAGCTTCAGGGATTTCCTTACTGGCGCCCATGAAGGGCTAAAACCAGTTTGTCTGTGGCTGCAACGGTGACTCAGCAAAGCCTCGGGGCAGAGACCTCTAAATCATCGTTGTCCGTCTCCCTCCGGTTACTCTGCTC
The DNA here is from genome assembly GCF_949748355.1 of Melanostigma gelatinosum. Taxonomy (NCBI): domain Eukaryota; kingdom Metazoa; phylum Chordata; class Actinopteri; order Perciformes; family Zoarcidae; genus Melanostigma; species Melanostigma gelatinosum. The sequence continues at coordinate 22,730,440 of NC_136641.1, read as the reverse complement.
TTCATTTCTGGAGCCAATACCCAATCAATTCATCATGCGTTCACCCTCGCTTTTCATGGTGCTCTGCCTTGGCAAGTTTGGCAGCGCCACCGATTAATTCCGAACCATCGTCACAAATGAGGCGTCCGTCTCTTGAGGGACTCTTCCTCATCTGGTTGAAATAAATGCATCTGAAAAGGAATAAAATAATCCCTTCCTTGCTCCATCTTTGTCTCTGTTCTACTGACGTCCCTGTTTTCTTGTGCCAGAGCTGCCTCGGTTTGTTTTCTTCTTATTGCGTCTAAAACCAAACTAATATAATATGTACTTTGATTCAACTCTCTGACAGTCAATAGTTTCATAGTCTCCTAATATAATTCTTAATTCTACCCTTAAATTTGGAGTCAATTCTATTATACATTGTATCAAAAGAATTTTGCAACAGCATGCAAGATGCTTGAGTTGCGGATTTGTGGCATCACAAAATGTAACTCAAAATATGCAGCTGAAAAGCAAAAAAGAGGTGAAAGTTTGGTGGCACCAGTAAGGATACAGACGTTGAACAGAGCACCTGTGGGTGCAAAACAGTGATAATGTCGTTTATAAAGAGAAACTCCAACTAGCGGGTCGGAAAAGTAAGTGAATTGATAATTCCTGTGAGCTTCAGGTGGACAAAGAAGCTCCGACGTGGCAACACGACAAGCGGGAGAATAGGTTGGCGACAGCTGAACAGGTGTGGTGAGACACGGTGATGCTTTACCTTTGCAGCTCTTGCGGTCCGGCTGCAGAGTGAAGCCAACAGGACAGCTGCAGCGGACTCCCGTCACTGAATCGTGACACGTGCTATCACAGCCACCATTGTTCACTGCGCAGGTCTCTGCAGGGAAACAACTCGCAGTCAGACAAACCCCCCATCGAGAAATACACCGTAGATGCTATCTTGACCTACTTATTTCTCCCCATCAGAACAGCAAAACAGCAAATATGCATCATGGTATTATAGCAACAATTTGAAGGCACGCTATTGTACTCGGCATTATTTTTTTTAGTGTCCAACAGGAGCCAAAACAATGAGAAGCAGAGCAGACGGTCAGTAGAAAACAGGAGGGAAGAAGGAAAAGAGAAAAGAGATGCAGCAGCTGGAGGAGATTAAGAGTAAAGGAACTGAGAAGATGCGTGTGAATAATGAAAGGGGACAGTCATTAGGAAACATGAGATCAAACACAGCCAAATAAAGGGTCTCACATTTTCTCTATGTGTAAAGTGTGTGTGTGTGTGTGTGTGTGTCTTCTCACATAAAGGAGGCCGGTGTGTGCCTTAATAGTTTCTGGCAGCTTCATAGAAAGCCTCACACGCTTCAGAACAAAAAAAACAAAAACAAATTTAAAAAAGCCTTTAGCGACTTGGAACATGACTTTAACTTGCTGTAAGGCAACTGGTCATCCACACAGGACATCTCATCTCTCTAATGGGTTGTAGGATGCTGGCTGGCAGCGCTTTTAAAAGAAGTGGCCAGCCGTCTCACGAGCAGGGAGATGGCAGCTCTCACACGTGGCACTAAATAGGGAATGCAGCTGCACTGGTTTACTTTTTTTATAGGGAACGAGGATCCCTTTGGGGAACACCTAATCCGCTTCACTTAAATCTAAAACTGCCTACAGCAGGCATCATAAAACTTTGCAAAAAGCTCTTTCTCTAAATTAAAAAAAACTAAACCGTGGACTGGAATTATGCATCAAAGCAAAACAGGTGCTTACAGTGATGTCATTTTAAGTTGTATAGTTGTTTCATAGACAACAGTTGAAAACAGTTAAGTGGACGTCGTTGCTGAAGGCGGAACACGATGCATTAATGTACTGTAACCAGGGTAAGTAAATATTAAATGAAGTATTTAACAGTAAATGAAGTTCATGATCACTTCATGAAAAATGACTTCAACCTGGAACAGACGAAGTGAACATCGCAAACAATGTGAGAGGCGGGTCGTCCGAGCTTACATGGCCATTAGCTGCATTTGTCACACTGTTCTTAAACCTTCTGTGTGCGTTTTCATTTGGTTTCAACTCCAGGCCGGCGCTTCCCTCTGTCGATGCCGTTTGAACGCATTTGGTAAGTGTCGTCATGATTCATACGAGACATAACTATCAACGAACTTTCTAGATTCAACACATTCAGCAGTTTCACAGTCTGACTTGGTCTGGTAGCCCGAGTACGACCAGTAGCTTTTGCAGGCCAATGTCAGCAAACATTACAGAGATATGGCCGTGTGACTGGCATTGCTGCTTCCAGTCAATACCTCCGTCCCGAGCCAGGCTTGATAGCACTGTGGGTTCACATAATTGCAAAGTGTGAGCGGAGACAGTTGGCAGACGAGACGATAAGACGGTGTCGGGACATGCCTCCGAAACGCTGAGTCAGCCAGCCATTCTCACCAAACTGTAATGACCATGTGTTAAGAGAGCAAAGAAATATTCCTGACATTATGGTTTTGTGAAGACAGGGGAGAGACGCACGCTCTGGTATGTGCGTGGGTTTGTGTGTTTTGGATTCACACCAGCCACGTCTACAGTGCACCGGGTTGGGACCCGCAATTACAGTAACAGTGGGCAGACTTCTGTAAATATTCGGCAATATGACGTGTTGGGTGTTTGGTCTGATGCTGAGCCCCCACAGTGTGTGTTTCATGCAGACGGGTTCAGACAGTGTACATAATCTCTGAACAGGAAGCCACAAGATTTCTTGCTGCAGCACTTACAGGACTGTTTACAAACAACTTGTCATCAGTCATTATGACGGCCGCACACAACATAAGTCAACGGGTGAGTGGACAGCATTTGCAAAGAGACACAAGGCAGAGGTTCTCCGGGTGTTGATCCCCGGGAATATATGGCTTTGGTGGAAAAACGCTGTTTTCTTGACCAAACAGCAGACATGCAGTTAGAGTGACGTTTCTCAGAAGGTGCAGTTGTTATCAGACAAAAAGCCGTCTGAAGTTCTGAGGTGAATGCTCCCTCAAAAACATGAAGCACACAATAAGAAAACAAGCCGCTGAGAGCAGTTTGTTGGTGTTCTCTAGGGGTGCAACTGTGAAAGCAAAACACAGAGCTGGTCTCAGTAAGAAACTAATAAAGGAAGACGCAAAATATGTCTCTTGCTCCTCATGTTTCTATTTCTGAGAGAGGAAAAAAAACCCAGAAACTAGGACACAATATGTTGAAATAGGTCAGACTGTTATATTGTGGCATTAAGGGAAACTCAGTGTACACAGTAGTAACAACGAGTAACTTAAAACGCTTGTTTTGCATCTTACCTTGAGCAGGCTACTCCTCTGAGAACAAGCCTCCTCCCTCAGTCTCTTACATTGTATAATTAAATCGTAAATCTCTTTGAAGTGTCGAGGTTTGATACATCGTCGTAGATGCAGGAGTTTATTTCTCTTGGCATCTTTGCCATAGCTGTTAAAACACAGCTCATTTGTGATATTATCAAAATGCAGAAGGTTTCGAGACCATTTCTCTTCTTTCTTTTGCCCAAAACTCGCTCCATTGTTCATTTCTCTGCAATCGTTGTGAAACAAATTACTGTTGAAAACAAAACAGAAGAAGAACCTGGACTGAAATATCACACAGTCCCTGCAATAGACTGTTTTAGGAGACAAGATTACGTGTGTATGAAAAGGCAAGTTTAGAGCGATTCCGTGTTTTATCTCTTCTATGAAGCAATCATGAACACATTATTGGCTCCCTCACAAAAGCTAATATGCCGTGATGATGGAGTTCAGGAACACCACGGCTGAGTGTTTAGAACCGTGCGTGCTCAATTTCGCTCATTTCAGTCGTATCAAAACACAAATAACACTAAAGTCTTTGGTCTGCCTCTTAATAGCCAATCACATTTAAATTGATTTGGACTTCTGGCAGAGGCTACGTGCACTTGTAAACATATTCTCATCCTCTACTTAGGGTAAATGTACCAGTGCATAAATAGTCCAGCATTCAAAGTCCTACCAAGGTACAGAAGAAGTATTACAAGCCAAATATTCTAAAAAGTAAAAGTACTCATTCTGCAGAAAAATATTTGCTTGATGTATTTTCTTAAATGACATAATTGTCTATACTGATGTATCAACGTGCAAGCTGCAGTTTACTGTTGCTCGAGGTGGAGCTACTAGTTTTAAATATTTTATAGACTGATGGGTGGTTTAGTGGTTCCAAACCTAGGGGCCGGGCCCCTCCAAAGGGCCACAACATAAAACACTTAATTGTAGTGGAGTAGATAAAGTGTCATGAAATGGAAACACTTAAAGCACCTCAAAACTGTGCTGAAGTACAATACTTGAGTAACTGTACCAATGTAGGAAGATGCATTTGTCATATCTCTCTGTTTGCTACAGTGAATCTGTCCCTTTGTAGAACGTTCACACTGCTGCTCAGAGACTCCCGTTTGCAGCTGTGTTTTGAAAAGGTGCGGTTTGACACGGGCAGCGGCTGTTATTGAGAGGGCATTCACAGAAGGAAGAGGAAGGGTAGGGGAGTGGGGGTCAGAGGTTAAGGGTCAGGAGGATGATGCCCCTGTGGGGAGGGGCCTGATCAGTGCCTGCTAGCTTGGCTTCCTCTACTCCCCACACCCACAGACCCCCAGAGAGAGGAGTCAGAGGAACACATATTTACCATTGGGGAACAGCTGTGGGGCTGCCTGGGACTGGACACTCCTCTCCCCTGCATGCACGCGCACACCCACACACACGCACACATTGTAAAAACACCACTTTAGTTCTCTGTACACTTGAACCACGCAGCATCGGTGCATTACGTAAATCATGAGCATGTGACAAGAACTAATCCGATGTCATTTACAGTACATCCACCTTTTTCCCGTGATGAATTATGAGCGCAACTTCCATTTGTTCCCGTCATTGAAGAGGCGGCAGCGAGAGTTAGCGCTATGCTGCAGGTGTCTTTCCTCTTTTATTTTTGTGGAGATTTTAGGGAAATACATGAGGTGAGAACTCAACCTGCCACACCTTAAATGGGATAATGTGATTATGCCTCTGCCTTGTACTGCAGAGGGATGTGGGGAGGCCCTGAAGAAGTAGTGTTGATAATGTAAAGTAGCATACTGCTTAGCTTTTGTATTTATTATGCTGCTACAGACGGGGAATCGATGAACAGTCGGAATAGCTCTGAGGCGTATCAGTACCTCCACAGCAATAAAGTCAGGGCCGTTTTATTCAACGTGTGTCTTTAAAAGCAGACTTATTCATCATAACAGCAGCAGACAAGTGTTTTGGATTTGTCTTCTTTTCAAACTGATCAGCATACCACGTTAGCTTAAGCTAAGCTAACTTACTTAGGTAAAGGTATTGTCACATTATCCCGTTTGACAGGTTGTTCCCACATTATTTATTTCTTTAAAAGTTCCAACAAAAAAGAAGATACACACAAAATTCATGCACGATATCGTAGGGGTAGGAAAAAGGTGGATAGCATGGGTGAGAGGGGATCATCTCTCCTGAATTAAACAAAAGTTAACGGCCATTTACATCCACAGGAGGCGATAATGAGAGAATGACATTATGTTGTTGAAAAAAAATGAAATAAAGAAAAGACAACTGAGCAAACAGCAGTGATTCTTTTCCGACCAACAAATAGTTTATGACAGATCCTCGTCTAAAATGAAGAGGGTGACATCTCAAGGAAAAAAGTCTTACCTCGCCACATGCAATCGTGCAAATAACATATTCCACACAGTGCAGGCACAGTGCAGTTCTGCTGTCTGCGTGTGAGACGGGGCTTTTGCTAGTTAGTATGAGCCTTGCGAGCCTCGGACAGACAGAGCGAGTGCTGGTTAGTGCTGCAAGCTGAAAGACGGGGACAGTCAGAATCATGCCTGCGCTTTATGGTGTCTTTTATGGACAGATCATTTCAGAATGAATGTTGTTCGGCTTTCATATCGAATCACTAAGCACTGGCAGTGGGCCCAGCCTTACGATTTATGTGTTGTCATTAAAAAGCTATTTGTGTTCGTCATTTATGTCATATTACGACTTTTAATTGATTGGCTTTTAATTTGAAAAAAAATTCAAGTGAATCCCATTTCTACAGTCCACTGGCTGTATATTTAGCTTCACACTTTTATGCTAGACTACACGGCACACGTTCAGTATGCAGACCACGCACACTCTCCCTCCGTACAGCTGGGATGACGGATTGGGCCTTTAAGCACATCAACAAATTGGAAAAAGGTAAAAGACCTTTTGAGGGTCTTATCTCGAACTGCAGTAAGAGCTACCAACTATATCCCTGCACTATTTAAATTATGTTATCAATTATGAACATTATTTCAGAATAAATCAATCCCTGTAATTAAAGCATGTTCTTCTGCCCCTTCGGATGTCAGGATGGCCAATTCAGAGCTCTTTTTAGGTGCCGGATGAGGAAGCAGATGCTCAGCCCTTGAGAGTAACAGGTCAACACCACAAAGCATGAACAGTTCACGTCAACTGCCACAGATGGACCAACATGCAGCATCCAGACACAACAATTATAAGCAGTTAAGAGGACAGAGCACTGTGAGGTACATCTGAACACACCAGCGTGAACGCACAGACCACCCGAAATGAGAGCACAGTGTGTTTATGTTCCGGGCATATGCGTGTAGACTACATGTGTTTACACGCATGTGATGCATGCATGCTGGATATGTACCGTGTGTGTGGTTGTTTGTACAGCTTTCTGTTTGTATTATAAAATGCATCTCTTGCTCTCTTTCTTCGTGTGTGTGTGTGTGTGTGTGTGTTTGGCATCGTGTGGCCAACTCTTCAGATGATTGAACTCCTGAGCATGTCTGCATCTGCCTGCTATTTGTGAGTGTTTATGATTTGCTGCGCTAACAGCGTAAATGCTTCCACATGATGGTCGCTCCTTTTATGACACTACCTGAACTTACGTGATGCACAAACAACTAAACCTGACTTTGTTACATTTTGTTGATTTCAGGCAAATAATCGGACTTCATAGATTGAGTAGGCGAGTTGAACAAATACCTCTGAGAGTGCGTGTGCTTGTGTGTATGAATGAAAGAGAACAACGTGCCCTCCACAAAGGCCCAGCTGACATAAAACTGCCACCAACAGGATGCAAGGTATGAACAAAGGTGAGAGAGGAAGGATCAAGAACCAACACTTCCAAACAGAGCAGCATGTGGTGTTTCATTACAAAATGCATGTCCAAGCCTGGGTGAGGAGAAACACCCCAAACATGAATACAAATGTGTCATAAATGATATTAAACATCCCACAAGATGGATTGAAGGGTGAAGCTACAGCATACTGAAAGAGCCCACCAGACTAACAACAAAGCCGCTGGCAAGAGCTGTTCTGTAATCGGGCCATGTTTCTTTCGGATGAAGTATTCATCATAAATGTTACTAAATCTAAATCAAAAACAGGAGTGTATTTTCTTTTTGTGTGGTTGCTATTGATACCCTCGACGCATAATTTACTTTTTAAGAATGCGGTGGCTGGGAGGTCATTATCACTACGTGCCATGAAGACGGCACGTAAAAATGAAACAACCCCAGCAGGCTATTTATTATCGTATTTGTGACATTCAAGACGATTTGAAACTTAATTCACGATGAGAATTAGATTTCTTTGTTCCAAGAGAAAACCATTTGTTTTAAGCTTTGAACGAATTCAAAATGAAATGTCCTCCTGCAAAGCAGAGGTAGCTGTCATATCTTTTTGCCAGAGGTACAAGGTTATTGCATTCAAACCTAGCACACCAACTTGAACTATTAGTGTACACAGTGCACGATGGTGCTGCCTTGCTGAAGGTCTTCCGACGCTCGTGTCACACTCTCTCTCTCTCTCTCTCCCCGTCAGTGGTTCATTTGGCAGATTGTTTGTTTTATTTAGGTTTTTATTAACTGATAGAGTGTCTGGGAGATGGAGCGCCCCGGTGTCGACCGCAGAGCAGCCCTCCCTCCACCTCTGTAACCCCAGACTCTGAGAGGGGAAATCAGAGATTTTAACTGGCCGACTGCTTCCTAATCTGGCACACCAAATGCACATTTGCTCTGCCTTGGGAATAAGACAAGCTAAGACATATAATTTGGTTGCGGTCAACTTTGTGGCGTGGCGTCCCCCCCCCCCCCCCCCCCGCCTGGCCTAGCAGGGTACAGCAATAATGACAGGATGGCTGACCAGACCTTGACATAGGTCTGGCTCTCATCAGGGCTGCGGTAATAAAAGGGAATCCAGCAGCATTGAGCTAATCAGCCGCTACCCAAACCGAGCTCCCAAACTTAACAGCCACGGAAACCGAGCAACCGCCTCACCAGTCCGCTCTGCAGGCGGAGCCGCTCATTCTATCACTGCGTTTGTCTTCCCGACAATGAAAACATGTCCTGTCCAACTCACTGAAGCTTCCATGACAAACCCAGGGTACCAACACTGCAAGGTACTCACAGAACTGACTGGGTTTGTACTGTATACAGAAGCTATTGATGACACTCTGGTTAAATTAAAGACATGTCTGCAGTAATGGTCGGTCTTAAATTTAGACCTGACGAACTTCATTGTTCATTAATGTTCCACGGTTGTCGATGACTTGTCGGTGCAACTCTGCATGATCCGTACATGTGTATTAGAACTGTGCTTTGACTCTACAGGCCCCATCTGATAGGAAACCGCCCTTCAAAGCGGTTCAATGTGCCCGCGAGGCTGAATGATTTTTACTCAACTTAAGTCAACCCGAAGGCAAACACTGATAAACAATGCCAGTGGAAGGTTCGGTCAGATGTGCGAGTTAATTCCCAACGGGAAGCGGTGGAGGTACTGACCCAAGGGGCTGATAGAAGGTGTGCGTCTGACTGCATGGCTGAGAAACAGAGAGGAATAGGGAGAGCTGTTGTGTCCAGCGAAGAAGAGGAGGATGAGGAGGAAGAAGAGAAGCCAAAGCAGATGCGGGGACTGAGAGGTTACTGGAGCAGCAGCAGCGGAGGGGAAAGCACAGTGGCTGGTAGCCTTTTGTCCTTGCATGTCACAGATCAAGAGCTACTGTAACAAGCCCAGTCTCTCAACTTGCATTTTATCACAACAAACCTCATTTCAAACGTGAATTCAATTTGCTGTCGGGATATTGGGTGCCGAGTTAATCAGTTGTGGCTCAAAATGTTCCCGTTCAAAAGCCATTACTTCTTGCCCTCGGTAGTTGTATCGGGATGAGGTGACTCACCTACACAAGTCTTTCCATCGCTGTGCAGGACAAACTTCATGTGGCACAAACACTTGGGGCTGTGGTCCGTCTCCTCGCAGATGTGCTGGCAACCCCCGTTACCGTAGTTACATGTCACTATCAAAGAGCACAAGTCGTTAACATAAACGGCACATACACACACTTTTGACAGTAAGAGAGGTGACGAGAAATGAAGGAACAGAGACAAGCAACAACCGGCCATATGCTCTGTAACATGATGGCTGCGAGCTCAGACTGCATTCAGTCCTTCAGAGGGCCTCAAGGAGACTTCATGTAAAGCTTCCCATTGTTTCTCAGGATGATTGGGCAAACACAGTCACAACTTAGTCACAACATTTTAACAATATGGAAAAGACAAACGCTCTGAAAAGCAAGAGCAAAATTATTTATTAACATTTTCTTATTCTTATTAAAAACTGAAAGATTAAAGGGTAACTTTGATTATTTTTCTATTCGGACCCTATTTTTCCACGTTTTTGTGTCTAAATGACTAATGGGGGGGGAACTTTTGTGATATTCTTCCAGTATTCGGTGACAGACAGCATTGCAGCCGCGAAACGGGCTTCAATGAAATCACTCAAGGCAACTCCTCACCGTCAATTTACAGTCACTAAAAGTGCTTGTTTTTGCCAATGACAAGCTCAGATTGTGATCTTCGCCAGGAGAATTATGATATTGACCGTGTGTGTGTGTGTGTGCACCTCTGTGTCTGTTACTGGTAACGTAGCTCACTGCTCTCTGAGTGACTCTACTGAGTGCACCTTTCTTGTTATTAAGGGTCTGACAACATTAAGGAAAGTACCCCAGAGTCAAATAAAATGCTTTTCTTTTTCTTTTTCTCTGGATCCACTCTATTTGTTATCGAGTCTAACCAAGTCTCGCTCAGAGAAGTCTCGTTCTGAAATCTTGCATCAGTGTTGCCAAAATCCCCTAAATACCCCGCCATGACATATAAAGTATTTTATCACAAAGCTACACTTTCTACACTCCAACACAACAAACTCTGACACAAATCGAAGCTCGTTAGTGGCAAAAACAAGCACTTATAATCGACGTACATTGTCAGTGCGGAATCGCCCCGAGCGACGACATTGCAGCCCGTTTAACGACTGCCGGCTGAAGCGTTCTCCCTCGATACTGAACCAATTTGAAATAAATGTTGACTCCGTTAAAAAATTACCTACGGTCAAAAAAAACCTGTGTATCTTAATGTGAAGAAAGGCCTTTCTTGCTTTGCATATTCACAACTTCAACTGGTGAACTATGTTAATAACATTTACCACTGTCGTGGTTTTATTCATTCATTACTCCCCAGACTTCAATCGACTCCCACTCAGAATTTGGCATTGCAACTCGATGCCGTGGCCTCGTGCAAGGGCCTCACTCCCTCATTGTAAGTCAGCCTCCGCGCGACTGAGACCGCCGTCATTTTAATGCACGCAATAAATTCTGCAGAACAAGCAAACACTTTGAAGTGAACACATTTTTTTTATATTTCTTACAAACGCAGTACAGGCGTAAGATTTCTGGTTGAAGTATGCGTGTGCAAATACATTTATCTAGTGCCGGGCGAGGGGAGCATTAACCGTGGCACCTCTAACACACCTGTGATGACAGAGTGAAAGAGAGCACGACCGAGCAGAGGCTTCCACCGCCATCCTGTCTGCGCCCTACCATCCCAGCGCCTTTTGCCCTTTTCCTGGGCTGTCAGAGGGAGAGAAAAAACTATAGAATAACACTTCTCCAATCCTTATCCAAACACAGACAAATCCCCCCCATCAGCCGTGGCCCCAGCTCTGACAGGATGATCTCCGTTGCACAGCAACAGGAAGTGTGCGCTGTCCATCAGAGCAGTCCCCTTCCAGTAACCTCCACACTTGCCCTGGTTGTGTAAATGATCGCTCCTCATTTGATAAACATGTTTTTTTGTTTTTACGAGGACTATTCAGGAGATTAGTCACTGCTCGGTAATGTAACTTAAATGTCAGTAGGCTACTTTAAATCTGTTGGAAGGCATTTGTGGAATGAGTACAATTATCCATCATCGGCAGGTCTCCAACCCCAATTACCTTTTCATAAGGAGCCTATAAATCCTCCTTCTGGCGCGTTTCCCTGTGTGTGTGTGTGTGTGTGTGTGTGTGTGTGTGTGTGTGTGTGTGTGTGTGTGTGTGGAGAGGGGAACTGTGCTTCAGGTCAACATGACTTACATTTGCAGTCCTTCGTGTTACGCGTGAGCTGGAATCCAGGTCGACACTCACAGGCGATGCCACCCTTCTGTGTTTCCCTACAGATGTGTGCACAGCCGTGATTCTTGTCCATGCAAGTGGGTCCCTCCTTTGCGCCGTCCGCTTGCGCTGCGAAAGGAAAAAACGGCAAGGAGAGAGTGAGAGAGAGAGAGTGAGAGAGAGAGAGTTTGTCTTTTAACTGTCAAACAGAACACAAACAGTTTTTAAAGCCAAAGACCATTCAGTAAACTGAGAGTTTGGTTTGAAATTAGATGTCACAACGCTTATTTGAGGAGTGAAAATGCTCAAATTCCTGTCAGGCTTCCTGACCCTGAGTCACATATATGCCTACTGCTGGTGACTGACATGCCCAGGACCCCTTCACAAAGATTCAAGCACTTGTTGGAACACGCTCACTCGGTTCAGGCTATAAAGAGGAGGGGCTGCCTACTGAAAGGATAAACCTCCCAGCAGGAGCTGATCCCGTAGACCTGTAATTTTATTGAGGTAATCCCCCCCATAAAGAAAAGAAAGGAGGAACACACTGGAAAAAATAACTCCTCGGTTAAATTCTCTCTGCAGCAGAGACTGGGATCAAAAGAGGATTGCACTACAATAAAGGGTCAGCGCGCATTTTCATCAAGGCTGAAGCACTTCAGCAAGAATGTGTCAAACCTCTAAAAGCACAGAAGGAGACATTGCAGAAAAGAAGAAAAGGCTTTCATAATTCAAAGCTTTACTGACTAACATACGATGCATCATTTCCGCGTGCTGTATGAATGCGTCACGAAGAGGTACAAAAGACACCAATCATGCATGTCCGTGACTTAAGACCCTCACGTCATGAATTATTACACAAACGGACGCAGCGCTCCCTCTGCTTTGCTCTGGACTGTGACAACACGGCTGCCTCTCGCGGGGAGAAGACTGATTTAGTTGTGAAACCTTTGCCGCCGCTACGGATGCAGCGACAAACCCCAGTTCATTAAAAACCAACCAGATCTCTCTCCGTTTCCTTCTCTTCTGGCGAACACGGAGTCAGTGAGCAAGAAGACATCTCCATTAATGTCTCATTAAATCTGATGTCTGATGAAGGGTGTTTGGAGGTCTAGCTTTCTTAATTGGCCAACTTTTCTTTTTGCTATAAATTATGTGGACGTCCAATCAGTGTTGATGGTAGATGTAGTCAATTGAAGCAATACATTCCTAAGTGAGAGCTGCTGGAACCGCGTCGGCCTTGCCTACATGTACCGAGATGCATTGCGCTCAAACTACTGACGCCCAGCCAAAACATAGTAGCTGAGGGTTATGAGCGATGCCTGTACTTATGCCGGTAATAAAACAACACAGAGGCTCCGTAGTCCGAACCAGCGCGAACCAAGAAGGCAACAACTTTAATTTCTTTTTTTTAAATGTATTTCTTATTGTCCACATTGTCGACAGCAGCGCATTACAGCTTCACTCCCTCCGTTTTTACCTGAACATCCGGGTCAACACCGTAAAACGTATCCTCGCCCATAACATCTAATGCACTCGTGTTTTGTGTTGCCATTTTCGCCGTTGAAAATGTAGCTATGGTTTGCGACACGTGCTAGGAGAACAAGGAAATTCAGTTTTTGAGCGGCATCCTGAGCACTCGGCTACCGAAGAAGTACAAACTGAAACAGCCTTCGGTTCTTCCCCGCCTCCAGCTACTTCACTGTCAAATCAAATGACGGCACCGGATGCAGTTTGCAGCTGCGAACTGCAGCTTTCTTGGTCAACACAGCACACACTGAGGAATTCATTGCTTCAATCAACTACATTTACCATCAACACTGATTGCACATCCATATATATATATATATAAAAAAGGTGTCAAATGTTCCCTTTAATTACTTATTGATGTACTATTACTCCTGCCACCATGACCTCCTTTAATTATGCCTTCTTGTTTTCCACATCTTTTGCCCAGAACTCAACCTGCCCTTGTGTGTTTTTCCACTTGCAGCTGAAATCTACTCTAATCTTTCTCTATTTCAAGTAGCTGACGATGTTCGGGTTTGATGACCCCCCCCCCCCCCCCCTTGGTTAAATACTTTCCATCACTTTAAGTCTGTCAACAAGTGTCACCAGGTCCTACAATCCTCTCACACGTTGCTGCCTGAGCTCCCGTCGTCATTGCAGACACTGCAGCGACAGCCATCCCTGCTCAACAAAGACTCAGCACTGAACAAACACGGGGCCAGCGTTTCAGCTCTGAAGGCAAGAAAAAGAAGGAAAAAAAACATGGCAGGACTGAGTGAAGTGACCGTGAATGAGCGTCAACAGAGCAGCTGCTGTAAAGTGCTGCAAATTTCACAGCGAGGCGTATGGATATTTAAGTAGGATGTGGAATTCAGTGGTCCCCCAGAGCAAGAGACAGACATCTATGAACTCAACAGAGGATTGAATTTCCAGCTAAGTAACCCCCAAAAGACCAAAGATTACGAACTAAGGTTGTATTGTGCATCCCAAAACTCACTTCACTCCCCCTTTATTTCGATGTAGCCCCTTTCCCTCAAATGCTACAGAGCCATCCATCATTAACGGACTGGGGCCAGAACCTGGGCCTTCATCTCTCTGAAGACCAATAAAAGCCAACGTGTTGACACAATGGCCCTTTTCTCCAGGCCAGGCCCAGCTATCGTCCACCGTGTGCAGTTCCCTCTAACTGGCTGCCAAAGGCCTCCAGTTTTTACCATTACTAAATGACGGGAAGCAGAAAGAAAAACATCCTTTCATAAGGAGGTGGATGGGAAAGTTAAGGAGATGGGGGGGGGGGGGGGGGGAGATCATATGCGCCCCAATCCACTAAAACTATCTGCTGACCCATAAAACATAACTACATGTAGGAACTAATAAAAGCGATCACAGCTTTATAGGCACAGACCTGGACAGTCCAAAGTCTTGGAATTGAGAGGGAGCCTTTTCAAATAGCTAGCTACCAGACTGGATGTGAGTTTTCACACAGCTCAACGCAGACGGGCGTCATCAAAACGACTGCGCTTGTGGTAAAAAAAAAAAAGGGAACACTGCAATTAACCAAGAAAACAAGTGGGAGTGTTTCCTCTGCAAAGCAGCCACAACTTTATCCTCACCAAGAGAGGCCGTGACCTCTGCACCCAACACGAAGAGCTCATGTTGTTGCCAGAAGCCAATAAATCCCTTTGTTGTTCTGCTCGCTCAATAATAACCTGCATGTTGAAGAAAAGGTTTGGCATTTTGGGAAACATGTTCAACTGCTTTCTTGCTGAGAGTTCGATGAAAAGATTGATACCACGCTCATAGCTCATTTATATGAGTATAAAGATTGTTTGTTTATTTTATAAAACACTTGCAATAAAACCGTGTTGTTTTTACACGTCTGTTTTTGTACAGACTGTTTCCATTCTCTGTTCTAATTATTTTAATGTGACCCACTGAGGTCATGTTGAGCATTTCGAGCGCTCACTTTTCTATTCTTACCTGAAGAGAACAGCAGCATGAGCCATAAAGTGGCCACCGTAAATTATTCTTCGATCTCTTGAAGCAAAATCAATTTCTGTCATTAAGCCGGTGGAACTTCAACTTAGTATGTGAGATCTGCTGCGGCACCTCCAGGACATTGCATTAAGTGCAGGGTCACAACACACAGCCACCTTTTTGAAAACCAGCAGGTCAGGACAACAGAGAAGGTGAAAGTAAATAAAGATTTACTGATGATGGCGACTCCTGAGGGTGTGGAGAGAGATTGATTGGAGCTCAAATCACTATTTCAGCCAGTGGCATTAAAATGTAAACTCTATCGCTTGTCAAGTCAAGTCAATTTATATATATATATATATATATATATGAAAAGTACTGCTATATGAACAAAAGGGCAATACCATTTGGTTCACGAGATGCAGGTAGCATGTTTCATACTTAATCTGAATATAATTCATACTTTGTTGGCATCTTATTCTGAAAACCGGATGTTCGTCTGAAGAAACCGGATGTTGTCTCACGTTAATCTTTCCGCTAACTTTCAAAGTCCGTCGCTCGCTCCCGATCTGCGCCGTTTACATGCGTTTACCGTGAATTTCAGCATATAGGTGCACTACAATTACTGACTATAGGATGTTTGCTGGCTTTTATCACACTGTTCTTGTCATCCTCTTGTTGTTATGTATATGTATTGTCTCTTGTCTTTCAATTAACAAAAAAATAAAAATTATAATAAATTTAAAAAATGTGTTCCCGACCAAGAAAAGAAGCAACAGTAAACGTTCAACAGCAGGACGTTTTTACATCACAGGTGGAACTGCGCAAATGAAGTTAATGAAGGTGCTCCAGCTAAAATGCAGACGTACAAGATCCTGGAACAAAAGATCCAAGGAGGCCACAAGTTCTTCACCGCAGAGCCGCAAGCTCTCTTAAACCTGAGAACCATGTAGTGGAGAGACTGAAACAATGGGGCTGAAGTAGTGGAAGGCATGCCAAGGGTTTACGGTCTGCTCTGAGTGCTTAGGGCAGAGAAAAGAGGGCTCACGGTCCACGCCGAGACGCTGTCATACGTCTCAGAGGGGAGACGGTCCCCTCTGTACTCGACGCTGGCTGGAGAACATTAAGAAGCTAGTGTTGGTTGGTTACAAATTGAAAAGAAGGGGCCTAAGCATGGAGCCACCACACTATTAAAGCAGCATTCCTTCCTCTTAGATAATGGGCCCTTAAAAGTTTTAATAGGAGGATAAAAATGTCAGCGCATGAAAAGGAGAACGGCAAAGGAGCTGAACCGGATCGAGTCGAGCTGTTGCTGCGACGCAGATGGTCAGAGAGAGAGCGACGGGGCAGTCGGTCTGTCAAGGGGGAGTAACTCTTCCCCAACGACTCCGTTCATGGAGAGCAGAGAGAATCCACCCAAGTGCTACTGTTTGGTCTGTTGTGCAAGCGCTGATTTTCTCCAGCTCCCCAAGGCCTTGTTGAGGCTGCTCATTTCACTGCCTTTCCTCAGAGAGGAGCCACCGAAAGCGCCGAAAGCGAAGGATGGAAAGAGACGGCAGAGGGCATTGTGGACGGAGAGACGTCGCTGCCAAAGCGCTCAATGTTCAACTGTATTAGTGTGCTGTGCTCCTGAGAACACAGCACACGCTATGTAGGTACTATATGCTCCAAAAACCATCGTTTTCTAATCGGTATGTACAGTTGAGAGCGATATAAATCAGGATATGCGTTTGCGTTGACACACGGGTGTATTTGCATAATGCATGCAGGTTGTGTGCGTCTGCCCATCTGTGTCACAGACAGTTGTGCAGCACCTGCTGGTGGCCGTGCCACTCTCGCCTTCACTCCTCCTCTCATCCTATCAAGGTCAGCTCCCTGTGCAGTCCCTAAGGAGCCATGCGTCCTCCCAGCAGGACAGACAACACGGCAGCACAGCACAGCACAGCTCTCTTTAGAAAGACGAAAGATATGAGGTGCGGTGTGTTATTACAGAATCACATTCTTTCCAAAAGTCAAAAAAAGGGAGAGGCAGCTGAAGAAGGCATCTGTCTCTGCAGGGCTCAGTCTGGCCCTCTGGTTAAAGCCATGACAGCCAAGCGTTAGTGGAAAAACCCCCACTGGCACTCAGGCAGTCCGCAGCATCGTGCTGGGCCGGCCAGCTTAGTGACGGCCTTCAACAAACCCACCAGCAAAAAAAAGGGATGCCCGTCTCAGATGAGGTATGGGGGAATTCAGTGGCAAGGCAGCCAACATTTGCTCCAGCCCGAGCCACTGATGTATATTTGTTCAAGGGTGGGCGAGAGGCGGGTGGGGAGGACATGGTAGAGTCAAAGAGGGAAGATAATGTAGGAAAGAGACGGAGGGAAAGTAAGAACAGAACATATGAGGGGTGGACAGAGAAAGACAAGCGGGACAGTGAAGTGTCCCGGGTGTCTTCATCCCCGCTGCTGGGCTAACGGGAGAGGCTTAATAGGCAGCAATGGGAGCACCAGGCGTTCCCTTCGCTCCACTTCCCCAGAAAAGGAAAAGAGCCTGGTTACACGGTTGGGCTGCAGAGCAATGGAGCAGCGACTTCTGCACTTGTAAAAACAGTTCTGTGGCCAATGCACAGACAGGCAGGCCTGCTGAGAACCAACATGGGGAACATGTAAGAACCTTGTCAGCTTAACATCAATACATCAATAAAACAGGGTTCGATGACGCCATGTCTGATTTCATACAGGAGGAATGTGACAGCCGACGAGCAAAGCCAACTGAGAATATGATGCAAACATTTATTATGGATTTGATCATATTCATTGGAAAATTCCTTGTGCTGCTGCAGTTCTGGCTCAGCACAGAAAAAAACCCATATCCTGAAGTGGACATGCCACGGTCGGCATCAAAATGGCATTTCCAAAAATGCGTCCGAATGAGCCTCCAGCCGGATTAAATGAAAATGAGAGAGCAGAGAGGGACGCTGAGGAAAGTTGTAAACACAGGAAGAGGTTTTCTTTGACGAAGTAAACATTTCCTGGAAAGACGAGGCCTACTGTAGAGAAAAAGAGCAACGCTTGTATCCACAGTCAGGTGACTGATGAAAAAAAAATAAAAACATTGGCGGAAAGCCTTCTATTATTCTTTCCAATGTGGTAAAATGAGTAAATGTTTTGGCAAGAATGATTTGAACATGAAGTGGCCCACACTGCACTACACAGTTATGGATTTTTCTTTAAACGTCACTTTTCTGTTTAAAAAACGTTACACGAGACATGGACGTTATCCTTCCTTCCACACAAACCCACTCAGGCCGTAGTGATCGGCAGCGTGACAGGAAGTCTGATCCAGAGCACTCAACCTCTTTTCATACTATTCTGCAGAGCTGAAGATTCTAATTTCAAATCACATAATCATATTTGGTGTATTTTTGAGCTGAAGACAATCTGACTGAATACAAAAGTTACAATATGTGACTTGCATAACAGCCCATAAGTGCACACTTAAGGTAATTCCCAACCGGATGATGCACAGGACTAAAATGATGGACGCGTGGGTTGACTGAGCTTGAATTTCCAGAATTCCAATGTGCTGGATCCCGTCTCACGCACACATAGTACGTCCCTGTTATCCTCCTGTATAAAAAGAGACGATAAATCAAAACGCACAGCAGCGGAACCCTTCTTGACCTAAACGGCATTCCTATCAACCACTGAGCACCTTGGCTGGCCTTTCACAGGCTTTCGCTCTTGACGGGGAGAAATGTTTGGGGAGAATAAATGAACTGTTACATTTTGGCCGGCTAGACGATGGAGCCTTCATTTGTCCGGAGTTATTCCTGCTCTGGGGGGGGGGGGGGGCAGGTCTAATAAGAGACAGGCCAGCAGCAGCCTTCTCGTTAGCTGAGAGGCTGGCAGACCCCTGCTGCCTAATTGGCACAGGCTCACTGCTTAACAAGGGCTTTCCTACCAGCACTACCCTGCACTGACCGTGCGCTCCACTGTCCCCAGAAAGACTTGCAGAAGTTGCCCAAGGAACACTTGAACCATTAATGACAGAAATGGAAAGCTGATGTCTTTTTAATGAGCACAATAATGCTCATGAGCAAACTGCACTCCAGGCGTTGCTCTTTAAGAGCGGCCTTTGCAGAATGGATGGAGGGTTGCATTTGAAGCGACTTGGCTGGAAGATTAAATCAGTTTTAATTTTTTCAATCATTTGTCCCCCCCCCCCCTCCTCCTCTGAGCCACTTGTACATATATTTTTTTTCAGTAAGCAAGGAAAGTGAGATTTGCAGCAATCCTGCAGGGTTGTTGTCCAATAACTCGGCGAGTCTCTTCCTCACTACCTCCATGTTCCCTCAGACACACACTGCTGTCATAAGAGCAGTAATAATAAGCAGATGAGTAGTTGTTCTGGCCGTTACTCTTTCAAAAAAAATAATGAAACAATGACAGAGCGGCGGAGTGAAGGAAGTTTGAAGATTCATGGCAGCTTTAATCTCTTGCTCCAAATGGGCCTCATCTGGAGGCAATAAAGACAAATTTAATATGGAAATGGAAGATTAACAGGAACTGAGGGCATTTATCAAGAAAGAAAAGACAGAGGAAGTGAAAGAGAGACGACGGGGGGGGGGGGTGCTCACAGTCTGCCTCTGATAGATATAGCAGCAGTGCAGAAGAACACAAGAACCAGCTTTTCACTCCACTCCAATAACACTGCGTTTATGAAATGTAAACATTGACAGTTCAAGGCCAGGCTGATCTCATGAAGCAGACTTCCAAGATCCTCGGTTCCCCATCCAGGGGACTTCGGACCATCACAGTCTAATGACTCCCAGCATCGAGCAGTCATCATACAAAAGAGAGGAGGGCAGAGGCGGAGAGAGACACTCGGAGTCCGATGAACATGCCGTCAGCAGGGCTTCGTGAATGACAAGTGCTGCAAACCCCAGGAAGCAAGAGATCTGCAACACAGTCCCAGAGCCGAGGAGTCTGTGGACAGCTGAATAATTGCCCCTTGAATAAATGCGTTTCTGTGATAGTGGTAACAGCTGTTTATTTCCTCTGATGTTGCTGTTCTGATCTGTGGATAAACCTGCCAAACGAAGAACAGCAGCAGGCAACGCTGTGCCACAGGGACAGCGAAACAAACAAGAAGAAAAGCAACAGCACGACACAGAGCAGCACAGGGAACACAATCTATTCGATTTGTATTTAAACTCCCAATTATCTAAATCTCCAGCAACAAAATATCTCTGCTTTTAAAGTCTGTATAATCATGAGTACGGCTGTCGCGATTCTCCAAATCCACAGATTGATTGGCTGTTTTTATCAGCACTCACAGCCATTGTTAGTCTATGACGTAGCCATATGGTCAAACTGAAATAAGGATTTTAATATGTTATAACAATATATTCTACCAGTCTATTGGGAACAAAAGAGGATCCGCTTTCAGTCCACGTCGGGCTTTCGGTGCACTGCAACATTATTCCAGACTATTAGGGTTTCAGAATAATGGGCTGTCGGAAAAAAATGGGCAGTCCCCGTTCAAAAAAGGGGGAAATAACGTTTAGTGTCATCGTTTCATCGATACTAACGCGCTCCAGACAGCAGCTCGCCGCAGAAATTCGACAGTCCGTCTCCTAGCAATGCCGGCTCTCAGCTGCCAGTCAACGGCCTGACTTTCAGACATGGGAGAAGTACACTGTAGTGTTATCATTGTTTGAAAGCATTGTAGGTCGGCTTTTAGTTTGTATGTATGATGATAATAAGATTCAATCGGGGAAAATAACTCTGAAGTGATTCACCAAAAATGTCTTTGGCACCCCGGATGGAAAGGACTCCGAATTAAACTCCGTACATCAACAGGTTTTGTGAAAAATGCTCGACACGATTTAGCGATACGTACAGCGACAGCCGAGCAGTCTCTAATCAGACATCTTCCAGCCCCGAAGTGTCCTCGGGCAAGATACTGAACGCCATCTGTAACAGACGACAACCTCTGTGCTGTTGTTTCACAGACTTTTCAAATTCTACATTGTCTGAGACAAGACAATATGCATAATGGAGATATTATCCTTTGCTTTGCTGTACATACAGCTGTGACGTTGTGAACGTCTGCATACCCACAGTGCGCCTTGCTGTCTGTTGAGTAAGCCTCAGAGCAGGTTGGCTCTGCACCGTCTCCTGTCACGTCTCCATCCCACAGGAATGCTCCATAAACAAGAGGTGTGTCTGCCCCAGGCTACACCTTTAATTGTGTTCTCTGCTCACAGTCCCCCGAAGGCCACTCTCATACCGCCGCTACCTTAAAATGCTGCCAAGCACTAGATTGGCTCAATTTGAAAGGATGGGAGAAAAACAAAACGAGATTTATTCCCGTTCTTCTTCTTTTCCCCCCTCAGACTGGAGACACCTACCATTGAACAACATATGTGTCCTGCTATTTCCCATCATGTGTGTGTGTGTGTGTGAGATTAACCTTTCGGCCTTTGGATACAGGTATGCTGGTTGTCACTCAGGAGGAATCCTTCTCTGCAGCGGCACTCGTAGCTGCCCATCATGTTGACACAAATCTGCTGGCATCCACCGTTGCCTTCTGAGCACTCGTCCACATCTGCCGGGAGACAGACGCACAAAACAAAGTTAACGAGACAGAACAAATACTCCGCAGATTACGTTTGTCGGAAGGTCGTCTGGGATCAAATCAAAACCCATTAAATGGACGAGTAACTCGGAATGACAAGCGGAGACGGTCGGAACAAACATACGCGATACATAGAGCAAAGGTAATTGTTTATGAAAGATCTTCTCTGAACCAACAGTGCTTCTGAAAGAGCAGAAAGTGCTCTGGATTTTAAGGCAGTACAAGAATACTCTGTTACAAGTTAAAGGCATTGAAATGTCCCTTAAGAGGACGTATGTATTGTCAACAAAATGTACTCAAAGTACTCAAAATGTACTCAAAGTATCAAGTAAAAGTACAAGAAAATGGCCCTTGAATGAGTATTGTACTATTATATTATTTGATTATTATAAGTGGTGCATTAATGTGTTAAGCAGAATTCTACGGTTGCAGTTGGTTAAGGAAGAGCAAGTTTTTACTACATGTTGGGTAGTTTGATCTGTAAAAGTGCAGAATATTTTATTTCATATGTTCATTTTATGTTTCGTATGTTAAATCCTAATCTTTCAAATAATTTGAAAGCAAATCTCTCAGGTAAATGTAGTAGAGTAAAATATATATTATATATTTCTGTCTGAAATGTAGTGTCGAAGAATACGCACAGTATAATAGGAAAGGAATACTCAAATACCTCACGACCTTCAATGTTGTAATACTTGAGTCAATGTACTTGGTAACAATCGATCTCTGAATATGATACAATTTATCAAACCCGACTGTGTTTGATAAAGAAAAATCAATGCTGTATTACAATTTGACTGAAAACATTCAAGTAAAAAACAAAAGCGCTTCTTCTTCCCACCTAGAAGACATTTATTTTTCAGTTAAAGTGTTTGAAATCATGATTGAGAAATGACTCACTTCCAAAATCAAACACAACAACCAGAGAGGTTTGTGCTCTGAGTGAGATGTCGTACAAAAGGAAAACACAAGGCACAACAAGACGTGTTTGGATATTTTGAAAAGCCAGAGGAGCTTGTCTTAAGCTGTTTGAGGAGGCCGTGTCTATCTTAATGGTTATCTGACATGGCGGCACACTGAGTTGCACTGAAAACCTCCAACTGTGCAGCACTAAGCCGTAAAAAATGCACATGCAGCATAATCTCCAGGGAAGTGGGAAACCTGATCCACCTGGGCCAGAGTACCTGCTGATGACGAGTGTCTGTCAGCCCCATGACGGGAGGAATGCAGGGAGAGGGAGGAAGGAGGGGGGGGGGGGGGGGGGGGAGAGGAAAAGTGGACATGGAAAGAGGAGAGAGTATGAGACACGAGGGGGGAGGGGGGGGAGCAGGAGGGTAACAAGCAACCATGTGAACCCTCCACAAGTGCATACAAAGGCAGAGCATTCACAAAGGTGTCGCCTGAGGCCTCGTCCTGCCTCAGGGCAAGAAATGGGAAACTGACCACCAACGAGAGTTGCTGACTTCATTTCCACCGATAATGAATTGTGCACATCCAGCTGTTCTCTCCTAATGGCACGAAACTAGTGTCCCCCCCCCCTCCCCCCCAACTCATTGTGTGACTCAACTCAAAACAAACAAATGAACAGCGCTGGAACATCTAGAAATCTTTTGCTATATTTGTTTATTTTCAACATGAAAGATCTTGCACGATGTCATCTTCTGTTCATGCTTTTGTTTGCCTGCCGTGCTGCAGAGCTTAGCGGCCCCGGCCCCCCCCCCCTGTGCGTGACTGTACTCTGGCTCTGGAGGTGACTCTTCCCCCGGAGACCCGGGCTCTGTCCCTCACTACCCACCACACTGGAACATTATCCATCCCTCTGCTCGATGCATCAATAGCCTGCTGTATACGCAAGCTTTTATTTTAATAAACCGTCATGCGAAACTAATTTACTGTCTATTTGTCCAGTCTGAGAAGGCGTCTAGATTAAGTTTCCTTTCTGGGGAATTCTCAGCCCGGCAGAGATTGAAATTAAACTTCACTCTGTCCTCTTCTTTCTTTCTTTTTTCCCCCCACATAGAAGCGAAGGGACATGTGCATAAACACACAGACTGTGCTCACAAAGTGGCACCTGGCGAGGCAGACATCTTTGGGGTTGTTAAGTAGGTCAGAGGCAGGTAGCACTCATGACCTTCGCCGACTTGCGAAGTCTGCTGTCCTGCTCTCACATTCCATCAGCAACACTGTCTCCTTCCTCTGAAAACGATGTGTCGTGTCAGCTGAGGTTGTTGGGGAAAATCATCACTCTGCAGCCAGCTGAAGCAGTGCACTCACAGAAAAATAAAATAAAATCAGTAACGCTAGACTTCATATCAGAGTAAAAGGAGGACAGTTTAGAAAATAGTTGGACGGGCTTTCATTCAAACTGTGTGGCTGCCTTGGTGTTGACCGCATGGTCTCATCTCCCCATCATGAAAGTGGCAGCAACAGAGAGAAGACCTTTGAGCTGACGAAAGCTGCCAACCACCCACAGCTGCACCTTTACAGATAAACTGTAGCAGGCACCAAAAAAAGCCAAACTCCACGAGAAAACATCCTAACACACACATAAAGTCTCTCACTGACACACACACACACGCCAAAAATGTAAAAAGACTACACAAATACAACAGAACTCGGCACATGCATAAAAATGCCCATGAGAAATGCAGCCAGCCTCAGAGGGCCGGGGGGAATTCTCTTTCCATACCTACAGCGCATCAATGAAGGTTTCATTTCCTGATTCCTTCATCCCTCCAAATGAGGCGTCGCCTGTCAGAAGATCTCTCCTGTTTAAATAGCTCCCATAATTGCCTATGTTGTGTGCTGGGCGAGGCTGGCGTCCAAAGCAAATATTTCCAAGCGGAAAGGGGTTCTGGCATGGCCAGGAGAAGTGCTCATGTTATTTGGTCTTAGGTTGTTTTTTTTGTTTTTTTATTCTCCTGAGAGAACGGAAAAAAAACCCGTCTTAATCAAGTTAAAAGGGCTGCCTCACTTCTGAAAAATGACTCCTCTCGGCTCTATCTCTGCTTCAGCCGAGGAGGCGAAGGGAAAAGGAAGGTTCAAACGGAGAGAGATTAAGAGATTGGTTGTGTTTGCGGAGGCCATGTCCGCTGGTTCCTCAGATAGCCTTGACTGTATATATAACATTTGGCCTTGCGCAAAGCTTCAGAGTCATGTAAACATGGTGGTTGCCTTACAGAAACTCCTGAACCCTTATTTTGGAGAAACACTCAACTCCTTTGCTCACATATTTTTTAAGATTCAGCGACTTTGGGGGCATTTATTGCTGACCCAGAGTGGTTTTTTTTGCCACTGTGACAGTGTTTTTTTTTTTTTACCACTATCTGTCATCAAAGCTGTCCATGCATCCATCCCACTGCTCGGCTTCTGCCTGGATCAGACAGAACTGTCTCTGTGGTCCAGACAGACCAGAGACGAGGAGGTGAGTGGACGGACACTGGCCTCTTTGGGCATTTCGTTTACAGGCGCACACTCTTTAATAAGGCCAGAAAATCGGAGCCATGTGCAGCGACAGGCAAGCAAAACAGCTGGCGGACTGCAGGAGGCGACCATGTTGCTCTGGTAGATGAACAGGCACCGGCGTGGCTTGACTCGGTGCGGAAGGAGAGTGGCACATACACGGCCAGCTCCAATTAAAACAAGATCCTCTCTTATTTTAAAACAGGATTACAGGATTTCCTCTTTTTCCTCGGTCGCCTCTGAGAGTTCAATGACACGGCGCATTTCTTCAACCCGACTTGCATGAGCAGCGAGCAAAGGCGCCAGGTTTGACCCCGGCCTGGGGGGGGGGGGGGGGGGGCAACTGAGTTCACAGACGCTGGAACTGGCTTTGTGTTAACAAACACCCAGCCTCACTCTGTCACACGTCTGCTGAGGTTGCATAAATTGATGTGATCTTTCATCTGCAGAACACACGATCGCTAAAATCAAAGAAGAGCATTTGAAACTGGGGGTTGATTGATTAGGACACTCGCAGCATTTAGCTTTGAGCAATTTATTAGTTCCAGCTCTCTCTGTCTGACCCAGTGTTGTTCAATATAAACATGATTTAAATCTCTGTTTACTGGAGTATTTGATTCTTGAATCAGCAGGTAGGGTTCACTTTTATGCCAATATATAAACAAAACTCATTCAGCTTTGATTGAACTTTTTGGACTTTGGGCCTGTCTCCCAGGTAACCATTTTGGTAAATAAAGCACACGCTTAGATTCCACGTCCAATCTCTCACTGAGTTCTTTCCTAAATGAAAAAAATAAGATCACGCTAAAAAGGCATTTCTACGTTCCTCCAAAACAAGTCTGGAAGTATTTTAAAAACAAAACCCCAGGATAAGTGTTTGGGTGGACAGCTTTATGCCAAGGAGACGAGAGGCCCTGCGCTGACGGCTGCCAGTCTGCAACATCCCTAAACCCAATCTCAGGCTTGAGTTTCCCCCAAAGCCCTGCCAGTGGGCTCTGCTGGAATTGTTCATTTCATGGTGGATGGGACGGAACAATCCTGAGAGAGAGAGAGAGTGTGTGTGTGTGTGTTGATACACTCTTCAGGAGCAGGCTAATGCACCAATCTCAAATCCGTCCTTTAACTCATCACTCCAGCTCCTCTCCTCTGAACTGTGGAGAGGCTCTCTTGTCCGAACTCGATCCGTGCGTGTCACAACAATCAAAGTGACTGCTAACTGGGGAGACAGCGGGGAAGTGAGCAGGTTTAGTGCTCAGCCCAAGAAGTGTCTCTACTATCCTGAACCCCTCTGGGTATGATGGGAGCGGGGGGGTTAACCAGATCCATCACTTCCCTGACTCAATCCCACGTGTCCGGGAGTTAACGGTGGCGGTTAAAAAGCGACTAGGATGAAACGTTTGGGTGAGGACGTTCTCGTCACCGCCTCGGAAGAGTGGCCAACGCAGTTCAAAAGGAATGCATTTAAGAGCGCAGCAAACGGGGCAAAGCAGCGTGACGCTCTTTGATGACTACTTTTTCCCCATCAGGAGCTGGTCAATAATCCATCACGCTGAAACCTCCTGTTTGATTAGTCAACCTTGCGACGTGATCCCAAAGGATGACATGAGCAGGGGTACGGGCTCGGCCAGGCGGGGAGACTTCGTGGTGGGTGACAGATGACAGATTAAGCTTTTCTGTCAGAAAGATTGAGGGACATTTCTCAAAAGGAATCTTTTAAAAAACAATGTCACGATGCAATTAGCAAGCCAATTAGCAAAACACCAAACAGTGTTAATTGACACGACCGCTAACCGCCATTCTTCAAAAGCCCATCGCAAAGCCGTAACCACTTTCGAGTTATAGATCATGTCACGTCTTTGGGGAAGGTTAAAGTAAAAGGGCGTTCATTTGCCTGTAGATTGCACAGGGAATTGAGCGCTACTGAATCAATACAAACCAAATCAGTGTTGGTCAATAGAAATCAGAGACCCCCCCCCCCCCAAAAAAGAAATCTACATCCACGACGTATGATGAATACGAGTAAACATGCGATGATGAAAGCGTTTCCTTTACGGCACGGCGGCTCTCTGTCAAACATCTGTCCATTTCATTCATCCTGCTTGTATTCCTCCCAGCGAGTCACACTCAGGCTGCATGCCATTGTGGCATTTCCACTTTATGGCTGAAGCGTAAGAAAACATCTTCACTTGTGTCTTTTAGTTCCACCTCGGGGCGAAACATTGTGATTTGTGGTTGTGGAGAGCCGGAGTATTTGCGCAGACGCTTGCGATATTAAGCTACTTGAGAGAGTTTCAAGAAATAGCAAGGATAAGAGGGTATTTGGGTTTCTGTAGGACCTCACCCAAAACGCACAGGTCATAAATGTGGGGACGGTGGTGCTACAGTGGGGAGCTAACAGCCTTCCTGCATCTGGTTTTCATTCTACAGAGGATGTGTGTTTTGGATTAAATTGACATTGATTCCTCTGTTTTTCCTAAGACTCTGAAGATCCTTTACAGCCTCGCCATGAAGGAGGTGTGGTGATTAAATACCATCCCTCTCTTACCGCTGCGAGATAATAGTCGTGACATTCATAAAAGATGTAATCAAGTTCTCATACGCTTCACTTCCTCTCCAGTGTGATTTGAGAGGGTACAATGGCTCCCTGTGAGGTAAATTATACAGTGAGTGACATCTCACTCCGCGCAGACAGGAGCAGTGTGCTGTGATATTGCATTGCTTCCACCTTGCTGACTCCCTGACATCTTTGTGGGATTCAGGGCAGTCGGTGGAGACCTCGGGGGGGGGGGGGGAACAGCATCCCCGGTGAGGCGCACCAGGCAGCGTTCTGCTTCACGCGCCGCCGCCTCCTGCCACCGCCCAATGTCATGCTGCTGCCAACACATCCAATTACAAGCGGCCGTGTGGCACGCGCCGCAGCCAGCAAACAAAGACGACATCGACAGGGATGAGCGTGCATTGGCCTATCTCGAGTGCCTGAGCTGACAGTCTCACACACACACACACACACACTGGTGCTGTACTGGCTAATGAAAAGCTGAGAGCAAGCCGTTATGGACACCACCGAGAGTTTATGCGGCGTAACCATGAAAAGCAGCCGAAATAAAACAAAATCACTTGAGCTTTTTGGAGAAACAACATGGGAGAAGCACCTGAAAGATCTGTAAACTGAACTTCTGAGGATCAGGTGAATGTCGCCTCCTCTGCAGCCTCTTCGGGCACATCTGGTCTATCAGGGTTCTGAGGGTCCTGAGGGTCTGACCTCGTCTGGGAACCAGCTGCTGAGGCTCTCCTCTCCAGGGCCAAGGGAACTAATCTTTTCTCAGGGGCCGAAAGGAGCTTAAACCTGGAAGAGGAAGCCGGGGCCTTAAACATGAAACCTCGGCTATACCTCTTCCTCTCCTCTCTTGTGTTTGTGCAGAGGATTATTTCCTTGAGCAGAGCAGAGCGGAGGCATTAGAAAGAGTTAGATTCTTGAGAAAAGATGTCTCTAGAGCCCTTTCAGGTCTCAAGGCAAGAGTTGGATTTGTACTTGACAGCTAAGCCATGCGTCGATTTAAAACATCCACTCATTTAATAATTCATTTGATAGATATCTTCACAGAATTATGAGGGAATTTCTGAGTCAGATCTCAACTAGGAAGTCGCTGCGCTTTGTGTACAGGTCTGCAGGGAAAAATAAATTTCACTCTGAAAATGTATATCAAAGTTATCAATGGATGCAACTCTGTTGCAGCCACACATCGCAATCACACAGCTGCACGCGAGGCAGGAGCTGATCCACGGCACAGCAAATGATCCACGCACAACTCGACGCCGTTGCTAAATGGCTTGGAAAATAGCCCTGCTTTACCCCGAGATACCAGCACACGAGGGAGGAAGACGCACAGAGAGACAAAGAGACAGATACAGTAAGAGGTTTATTATCGATCTAAAAGACGTGACTTTTTGTTCCATTCCACTTTAATCCCGGCATTGAATGCAGTCCATCCAGTAAACTGATACGAGTCCGTCGCCTCGTGTGCCCACATGTAAAAGCGCCTTCCCAGTGAATCACTGTTAAGTGCCGAGACGTTTTCCTGTCATCACTTCACCTCGATGCGAAATCCGCTGTAGCAGGTCGCCTGGTTGCTTTCTTCTTCTTCAAAAAAAAAAAAAACACAGCTCACAGCAACTACGAGGGTTAGACGGCTTTCAATATCAAGTTTCAGCGAAAGGTTGTTACCGAGAGAGGTGAGGTCTGAGGAGCAGCGGGGTCTGACCTCCACAACAAAACAAAGGAATGTAGGGTGGGTGAATGGGGGAGAAGCAACAAGACAGAAAGATAGCATGGGGAGGGGAGGGGGGGTCTATGTTTAGCAGCTCCCAGCAGCAGGAGGATGAGTTCCCCCCCCCCCCTTCAGTTCATAACCTGTTAAGCGTAATACGTTCTCTGAGAGGTTAATATGAATGACACACTGGTGAAATATTAAACCATGGGAAATGGCTCACTCGGAGCGCTCAGCTCAGGGTCAAGCTCTTCATGAATTCACCACTTTTCGTCAGACTTGTTAAAAAAAAAAGAAAAGAAAAAAAAAACTCAGCTTTTTTCTTTTGTGAAAACACATTTGGAAACTACCTGCTGTGTGAAATGAGGAAATATGTCACGCAGCCGTCTAATAAGAGCTCAATTCAGCACAGAAACATATATTACCATCCACGACGTGACATTACACACGCAGAGAAAAGAATTGCAACCACATGGGTTCCGTCAGGCCGAGTTTGAAATATGACATTCCCAGTTTAATGCATGCGTTTTCCTGACAAAAGCCCCTTATACAACGCCATTTTCCTGCATAATTAAGTCAGCTGCGGAAAATGTATGTAAAACAATTAGTTCAGCACACACTGTGTTAAGGGCACACACACTCCCACACACTCACACTCACCGAGACAATTGTGGCCATCGTGTGCCAAGCGGAAGCCATCATAGCATGTGCACCTGTAATTTCCTGGGATGTTGATGCACTCGTGGACGCAGCCGCCGTTGTATTCGGTCGCACACTCGTCGACATCTGCAGAGAGAAGATACACGAGGATGTGAGAGCAGTTCCTTCAAAACAATCAGGATCCAGTTAGGATGAAGGAGCAGCAGACAGTTTTTTTGGGAAATACTCGATTTACTTTCTTGCAGAGAGTTAGACGAGAAGATCAATACCACTCTCCTATATGTCTGTTTAATATAAAGCTGCAGCCAGTTAGCTTAGCATTCAGATATTAAGTTATTCATATGCGCATTAATCTCTGCAAGAAAGATAATGAGCATGTTTATCACAATGTTAGATATAGTCTTATAAAATCTGAGTGCAATCGAGTGGCCATTTGGTAGAATACAGACTGTTAAAATGATCTCTTTTGTTCCATCTCTACTTTCACAAGAGCTCTTATGAGGTAAACAGAGATGAAGCAACAGCTGTGGCAATTAGTTGGTTCACCTGTTACTGATGAACTGGGTCTATGCCAGAGCTTCGCTGATATTATGTTTTTGAACTCTTTACACAGATTGCCAAGATTTAATGCCATATTTAATATGTTAAAATGTCACCGGTTTTATGCCAAGACATTACTTTTTCTCTTTGGAATTGTATAGTTGGCAGGACGCAAAAGCCTTTGAAACTGCTTTTGTTTTTAGCAGAATTGGGCACTAAAAGCTTTCTACTGAGACGCAGAGAATGAAGTCAATCTGCAGCTATTCATAAGGAAATGTCAGTTTATACATATATTAAAAAAAAAAAAAAAAAGAGTTGCCAATGTACATCATCAGAAAATCTCCTTTACGTGAGTAATTACATTATTGACAATACAGCCTGACTGGTAGCCAACACTTAATAAAAGGCCAATATTCACCATCAGGCTGATGCATTGATCGAACCCGAAAGTTCATCAGTCCTGAAGAAATGTGACACATAAACAAGAGCAGAGGCCGGAAGATGACGAGAGACTGGAGATTGGCATGACAGCCTGAGAGGAGTTGTCTGTCACGGTTATGATGATGGTTGAGGGGCCCGTATACTGAGGAGAGCCAGACAAGGTGGGCCGAGAAACACAACGCACTTCCAGTCAGCACTCTCTGGCCCGTTTAGGGCCGATGAGCCCGGTCGTTCAGCTCCTCTTTGAGGCCGTCTCACTCTGGGCTTAATTGGACTCGACAGCGGAGGGACGGCCCTGAAACAAGGAAACACTCTCCTGCTCCCTGCTTCTCCACTTCCCACACGTCGCTGTCGTTCTCCGATCACAGCACTCAATCAACCATCACTTCCATACGCCTCTCTGAACCTGGAACACCCACCGCATGTAAACAATGGGATTTTGCTCCAATTGCCCCGGTCAATGGCACAGTAAACACAAAGGAGGCTGAATCGCTCTTTTCGTGTCCATCCCTCTGTCGCTCAACAAGAAAATACTATCCAGAGAAACACAAACAGGGAAAATTGGAAGATGCCGACATCAGTGTCACTGAGAGCACATTAGGAAGGAGTCTTAAACTGGCCAGTATGAACAGGAGGAACAATTACAGCTTACAAAACCTGCTTAGATGTCCACATTGGCACCGGCCGATTGTTTTAAGACATTTGAACACATTGTTAAACCTGTCCTCTAACAGCATCAGCGTGGCCCCTGAAGATAAAAACTTGTGCTTCAACTCATGCTCATAAAACGCAGCTGTTGCTACGGGTTACATTGAAGCTAAAAATCAAAGACGAACCCTTGACGTTGATTTCTGCTGCTCTCTTCCAACACAAATAGGCTCGGCTCCAATTCAACAGGCGGTCAGACGCCACGCTCCTCAAATGCTACCGCCAGTTTCTGAGATATTTCCTCATTTTTATGGACGTTGCTTTTGAGTTGTACGGCGCAAGTATATATCGGCCGACCTTTAGCTCAGTGGAAACCCAACCTCGCACGTATTTTTACAACAGATTCAATAAAGCAAACTTTTATGTCCCACAGGCAGGAGGCCATGAAAAACACTCGGTCAAGTAAATGAAAGAATAATAATAGTAAGCAAAACAAATGACATTGTGAAATATGGTTTTGTAATAATACTAATATAAATTGTGGAATATAATGATCCGGAGGCTTTGGGTACATTGGAAAAGGCTAGAAAAACAGACTTGTGTCTTGACAGTCTGCGAGGCCTGACTCTGGCTCTGGAAATATCCTCTGACTGCCGTTTCAGCCACTATCTTAATTCTCTCCCTCCAACATGTGAAGGAAATGTACTGCTTCATTTCATCTTGTCACAAAGGAGCACTCTGCACCTGGCTTTCCCCCTTCCTCCGTCCGCCGCTCCCTCCCTCCCTCGTCTCTCTCCTCCCTCTTCAGGGAGAGTCTTAAAGCTAATGAGTTCTGTTGAGTGAGACAGAAGGTCTTATCAAGCCTGTCACTGGCCCAGGGGGCTTACGTTCAGATGGATGAGGCAAATCAACATGAGGAAAGTTCCCTCTTTAACGTCAACGTGCAGTCAAAGTTCTCCCTGTGCTCTGACAGAGGGGAGCAGGAGTTTGTGCCTCCAACCGCAGCTGGAAATGAGCAGATTAATCCGTTAAAACGGTTACCTTCACAATGTTTGCCGTCCCCTTTATAGCCCGACTTGCAGATACATTTGTATGACTTCAGGGTGTTCTGGCAGATGGCGTCGATGCTGCAGTTGTCAAGCGCCTCTGCACACTCGTCCACATCTAGGAAGGAGGAAAGAGGGGGGGGGGGCGGTTAGTGGATGAAGAGGAAACATTCTCGTTGATGGCGACATAGTTATACGACAAAATACAGATTTTTGGAATTTCAAACTCCATGTAGTTGATTGTACTATATTTCACCACTCAAGAGTAAAAGACAAAAACGGGGATCGTTAATACAAATCGTATCCCCATGATCGCGAGGCTAAGCCTGGTTAAATTGGTGTCATTTGTTCCAAAACTAGGAAGTCAAAGACTTGATTTTGCTGCAGTGACCTTTAACAGACCAACTGGACCTCTGCCTTTGATAAAAGCCTCATGACATTTTGAAAAAAGAAACATCTAATAAAAGCCTGAATAAGAAAAATAAATGCTTAAAACAATACAGTCTCGAGGCCCATGACGATGCCGACTATGAACCGCAACATCCTAATAATAATAATAATAATAATAATAATGTTACGATTTTTATCATCATTATTATATTTATAATTATATAGCAATAAAGTCTTGTACAATGCATTTTGGCAATCTCATTTTGCAGGTATTTGATCAAAAATCCATCCAATACTTGTTCAGATATTTCAGTCTGGACGAACCGACAGACCAACAGTGCCATCTCTTTAAAACAAGCAGACCAAGAGGTGATGAAAACACACATTTGAAATATAGAAATGTAACGCACAACATTAACTTCAATCAATGTTCAAGCCCAGACTAATGAATCACATTTATGATCGACCGGTTCTCATAACCCTGACTAACAGATATGGGCAGACATAAAAATAGCTCTCTATAAAAAGGTAACTCTTGTATAACTGCTGGATTGAGTTTGAATTCTAAAAGGAGAGAATGTGAAAAGATAAGAATGGAAATGGATTTAACCAGAAGCATGATCAGGTTTGCCTCATGGAGCCCCTAATCCCACCAAACCCCAGTTAACTAGCCCAGGTGTTTAGGATTACCCCCTGCACACAGGGGAAGGGCAGCTTACCAAGGTTTACATAGCTTCCAATATCCACTCTTATCACAAGCCCTGTGCAGGAGCCGGCTGATCCCACTGGGAAATGACCATATCTAAACCCCTGAGCTCAGCATATTGCCCATATCTGCCTATTCCTGGAGGTCACGAAGTCTGCTGTGGAAGATGGGACGGTGACGGCGCAGAATGCACAAAAGTCCGTTGAAAATCTGTGTCACAATGTAAAATAGCCATTACAAGGGGTCTCAACACCTTCAGGCCAAAACAGTGGAACCATCACAACGGCACCGCGTTAACGCTGGTATCGCTACAGGACGGAGACACAGCTGCCAGGTCAGAGTCACACTTATCCTACTGTGACATTTCACTCAGTTTGCCGAGGTTTCAGGGAAACGAAGGCCGTCGTTACACTCGTCTTTTCAATGCGACTTTTGGGATTGGAACTCAGCTGTCTCCGCACACGTGTCCATGCTCCAATGAGAGCCGCGTGATCGTGTATTGATCGGCTATAATCGGCAGATATACACATTTCATTTCCTAAGAGCTTTTCCTTTTTTTATTGAAGAATATACCTGCTAACAAAGCTCTGCTAATTCAGGGATAAACGTATTTTCCTTTAAATTCTTCACAAAATAAAAGTCCCATTATTTTGTTAGCTTTTATTTTGAAGCGGAAACATTAGAAATTGTTGGGTTTTCGTGAGCAGCAACTGAACTCAGTTCAGACAGCAGGTCTCGGCTGTGCTACAGCCCCCGTTTTTTTTTTCTCTTCTCGCGTGAGACCCTGTAGATGATGCGAGACCTGCCTTTGATACAGTGTCCGGATTGTGCCCACATGTGGCCCACGACTCACTGAGATCCGAACTCGATGCGAGCCAGGCCACCTCGAGCATGTAGTTTGGCCGATCGGATCCCAATGAGAGCAAGATGCGACCTCAAAGTGTACAGACTCAACAGTTAATGCGTCCTGGCACGATCGGATGACAAAGGTCACACTGGAAGGACAAGTGTAACCGCAGCCACAGTCAACATGCTCACATGTTGGTGGATTTGAAACTGTAACTTCCTGATTTAATTCCAGAGGTAAGAAAACCTCATTCTAAAGCATACTGAAATTTGTAATGAGGTGAAAATCACTACAAATCCAGCCTGGTACAGAGCCCTACTCAACAGCATATGTCTAGTCTTTTTTTCCTGAAGGATCTATTAATGTTGCTTATTTCATATGAAAGGTTACGGGATCACCAAAGTGCCCACAATTCAACCTGAGGGCCACATAAATATGCATCACAATCCATCCAGTAGTTGTTGGAACATTTCACTAAAAAACAAAAAATGTCAACTTGGGATCAGCAAAATCAGTAGGATTTATCACCCTGGAGGCAATATGTACAGAAAATTTCATCTTAATCCAACTATTCAATAATTTAGTCTGGACCAGAGCGGTGGAAAGCCTGACAGCCACGCTACATTTTCCTCAATATTATTAAATGTCTGAGTCAAAATGGAGATGTCAAAATGACATGTTAAACATCTGCTTTTCGTCAGCTGATACAAAGGCTGAGCATGAGCACTGAAGCTGTCCAAATAAAGTGATACCAGCTGAGGGGTTTTTTTCATACATTTGTAACGTTCGTTGTAAAGATTTGTCAGATGTCGTGCGTTTGTGTAGTGTTTACATTTCTGTGCAACACTCGGTAAAGAATATAGCACCTGAGACAGTTGTGGCTCCTCTCTTGCCAAGTTCCCACAAAGCCATTTGGTGACGCAAGAGCTCCCCGAGCCCTGCATCGATTTATATTATGCGACAACAATATAGATTCTCCTTAAGGAGCAGCCTGGGTCTTCTGTCTTCCCGGATAAGATCAGGAGAGGCCGTGTGAGGAAGCATTAATCACAACAAAATATCTGTCTTATTGTCAGGTTTCTTGGTGCCAAGCCTCTGTTGTAATTAATTTTCATTATGACAGAATCTCAAAGAATCTCTCTTTTCATCTTGTTGTTAATGTTCCCATCTGGAGCATCAGTGCTCTTTATCTCACCAGTCTGCAAGGTTTGCCGAAAATCACTCACCTTGAGAAGCGCGCGTGCGCACGCACACACACACGCACGCACACACGCGCACACGCACACGCACACGCACACGCACACGCACACACACACACACACACACACGAGGTCGAAAACTGCGAGTACGATTCAAAGATTGACAGCTGAACACATCAGCTAAAGGGTCAAGGGTGAAATTAAAACACAAATGTACAAAGAGTGCAGAAAAACAGTCAATTATGTCGGTTTTCGGCAAAGCTCAGATTTTTTTCTTCCTCAAATTTGCATCAAACAGTTTTATTGTGTTATCATCTCCGCCAGGAGATCATGTATTTGGTCATGTGTGCATTGGTGAGTGTGTGTGCATCTCTGTGTCTGTCTGTCTACTGTGTATCTCGCATTCTGCTCATCAGTCTAATAGCTTTAGTGCTCATTCATGACGATGCTCAAGGACCTCTTGTGGTTGCAGTGATTCACACTTTTGGAAACATTTGAATAATTTACTATTTTACACTATTTTTCATAGATTGCTGGCCTCTTATTGCTCACAACTGGCCGGTAGCGGCCGAAAGTGTTCAACAACTGCTTCAGTTTGGACTCTTGTTTGTTACTTGTAACTTATTACTTTAAACTTTGGTGGCATGGTACAGTTACAGCACCAGCTAACACTCCACTAACAGTGACTGTGAACCTGAGA
Source organism: Melanostigma gelatinosum (assembly GCF_949748355.1). Lineage (NCBI taxonomy): Eukaryota > Metazoa > Chordata > Actinopteri > Perciformes > Zoarcidae > Melanostigma > Melanostigma gelatinosum. The sequence continues at coordinate 22,693,962 of NC_136641.1, read as the reverse complement.
GAAACAACAGCCAGTGAAGCTGTTCCGTCTACAGTGAGAAGCCCATTTACCAAGATCTGGAAATCAACCGGGACACAATGAGACAAGCAATTTGTGACTCCCACATTCCCATTTCCTTTGGTGTGAGCTGTACAACATGTAATGAAGAAACCCTTGACCGCAAACTACAATAGCCCATGTCTGTCAAAGCATTGTCTAAAAAATAATACACCCATAAGAGTTACTGGGAGTGTTCCAGGACGACAAAAGATAATTGAGCTGGTGTTGTTGGAAACCTAACATGTCTTTTCCATGGAAATAAAGATGTGAGAATCAATACATTCTTTGTCTTCAGTTCAGTCCAGAGGAGGCTCCTCTGAATGCTTGAGGAAAGAACATCCAGCGTGCTCAGTAACGCTGCCTTGGTAATTGACTCATGCCCAAGATGAAAAGATTCATTCTTTTGTGTTGAGGAATTAAAGTTGTTGGGAACAAGTTAAGGCAGCGGAGGATGAAGCCGGCGCTTCGAGACAAGGATGAATAAACAAAGTCAAAACAAGAAAACCAGAGAAGAAAGAGATGTTGGGCAATGCGTGATTATGAATATTGCTGCTCTCCTCTGGTTCATGCACTTGGACACATTAAAGCAACAAATAGCTGGAGTCTGTTTAAACCCACTGACACGCTCACAGTTCTGAATTCTATGATTTTGTTGGATGAAAACAAGTCGAGCAACAATGAAGCGTGTGAACCGATTCGCTTCATGCTCTATTGTATGCTCAATGAAACTTTGCCGCGTGTCGAACTCCCAAATCCCCTAAATGCATCGTCACATGCCCTTGACTCAGCAAAGCAGACTTTACATTTTTCGGAGGTGACGGTACATAAACAGGATTTATTAGAATTGTATCACATTTGCTGGACACAACATCCAAATGTCCTCGGAGAGGGTTATTAAGAACGTTACTCTGAAAGGCCATGAGTCCGTTTCTTCTAAAGGAGTCCCTACGTGTATGTCAGAGCTGCTGGCCGTGGAGGTGAGACCCTGTCCGAGGTGCTTTTCCTCCCTGATTTATGAGAAGGAGCACGGGATAAGCAGCGCATTTAGCTGGGCTGGCTCGAGGGGGTGTTAGCAGCCCATCACCTTTCCTTCAGATACAGAAATAGACCGAGTGGAGCTGGGACACCCATAGGTGTAGCTGTACTCACGCCGACACCAGCAAACTTAAATGACAGCCAAAAAATACGGACCAAGTGATGCATTCAGTCAGCCAGAGCGGTTTGGTGCAACGTTTGAACAGCTGCGGGTTTCGCATCGGAGACAAAACATTCCTGCTTGACAAAAGTATAGTTTCAGATGAAATCATTTCTCCGAGCTCCTCTCGCGGCAGAGGAGGAGGGGTGCCGGGTTCAAGTCCATAAAAAAGGTGTTCCTCGGATCACAGCGTTTGTCGTACTGCGCATAATTGCAAAGTAACAAGTATTGTAATTATCCGTCTTAGAACCACACTTACACTATACTTAGGGTTGTGGTTGTGCAGGATGGGGTTAAGGTCGGGATAATTACTTCAGGCGCAGAGCAGCAGAGAGAACACTTCAAAATCCCCTCCAGACATGTTTTAAAACAAATAAAAAGACTCAATCGGCAACTATTTAATTGTGATGTTTTAAGCTAAAATCTTGGCTGGGTCCAGCTGTCAATGAATTACGGGGTTAAAAGTTCTTAAAATGACTTCTACTCCCTCACCCACATCAGAAGATCCAGAATCTATGAATATGCAAATATTGTTTTGTTCGTTTCCAAAGTTGAACTGCTGGGTACAAGATGTCTCCTTCACTGAAGAGTTGATCTTCGACTGGCTTCCAAATGAGTTGAGATTGACCAAAGTTATGTTTGTATGTTCTCATCTTAAACTCCCATTGAAGTGAGCGCAGAGAAACGATTCCCCTTCAGCGGATGAATATGAACTCTGCACACACGACTGCACAGCTCAAACATCAAAGTAAACGACAAGCTGAACCAAAATCTGATGAACAAAATCAAAACTGCTAATTTCTTTCAATCAATGTAGCACGTGCACAGCACATCACATTAATAAGAGCATACTGAATGTGGCTACATGCTATATACATGCTATATACGTTACTCACTGATGAGCGGAAGTGAGGACAAGGTTGGGGAGAGGACAGGAACTATGGCTGGCTGTTGCGGATTTTCAAAATGCGCAGAGCAGCAGAAAAAAAAAGGGTTTTGATGAAATGCAGATGTCAACATTAACACAAAATTTAGCATCCCCCCCCCCCTTCTTGCCCAGATCCCCCTCGGCTAATGAAGGGACACACTGTTGGCTCTCCAGCAAGCCTCTAACAACTTGCGAATAAAAATATCAACTGCTTCCATTCGGGATATTTACACTCATCCTTCACACACTCTAAATGTTTAGGAATCACGACCACTGACTGATCCTGTGCTTTCAGAAACTGCCCCTCCCTGCTTGTGTCCACCAACCGTGAAGCCTCAGATGAATCTGAGGCCGGAGGGAAAATGAACAAGAACATGCGAGTGGAGTTTAAGGTCAATTTCATGTTCACATGCTGAAAGACTTTCTGTGCCTTCACCTTGTTTGTACCCAGGACTTTTAGTCCTTAGATCTACCGATTGTCTGTCATTTAAATTTCATTAGTTGTGTATTTTCCTTAAAGGGGATACTTCACCAATTTTACACATGAAGTTCAGATTACTGACGAGAGACTACTCAAACAGCAGTATGAAGTCCTGAAGGGAGATGGATGTACTGAATGAAATAAGTTTTTCTAAAAACGTTTAAGGAATACTTGAGGCTTAATTAACGTCCAGATATCTCGACCTCTGCTGCAAATATTTTCTCAATTCTTTTGTAATATGCTTCTTGTGAGTCTCGTACAAGTGCAATGGCTGGAGTGCCTCTTTACTCATATTAGGGCATAAATTGAAGATTATGTCCGTAATCGAATAATCTGCGGATTATTTTCTCGACGAGTGAATCGACCATTCAAGGTTCGCATGCCGATCGCTTGGCTCCCCGAACTGCTGCTTGCAGACTTGTTCTGGAGAACCGCTCGTTACTCAGTGACTCCGGGGGCAATGAGGAGTTTGGTTGCGTTTGTGCGTCCAAATTGAACCAACTCTGACACTGCACATGCCCGGCAATACACCCGCCAAGTGTGAAGCAGACTCTCGAGAAACATGAGAGTCTGCAAACATGACATGCACCCTTACATACAGACAGACAGCGATTCCTATGTTTAAAGTTTAGTATTGGTCTACAAACATCACTTCATTCATTCAACCATAATGTAAGACCAAGAAAATCAGCAAATTATAACATTTGAAGACGTAGAGCTTTAACATTTTGGGGCATCTAATTTATATTTCCACGTGTATACCGTAGTCTTTGTGAAATAAATTCCTTAAGATTGTATTTGTTCATTCATTAATCACTCATTTCACACATTTTAATCAAAACCAGTGCCAGTCTATTCCAGCACATTTGTATACTTGAATGCACAGTCACAGCTCCCTCTATCAAAGGAACTAGTTTCCCCTCTAGAGATGAATGCAGTTTTCTAATCCAACCTAATATATATTATGCAGTAGTGGAAATAGTGACCCTTTAATATTCTACGATGTTTCATGAAGCAATATGTTCAAGATCGCTCAGCTTCTGAGTATTGCTGAATTGCTGAAATCCTACAACTGTCCGATTCTGTAATATGCCAACACTGACATGTAACGGATGCGTATTTGGGTTGTTCAACACGTTCAAGGTCTTCATATCTGCTTCCTCAGCCTGTTGATGCCTTTATAAGCGCGCGTGTGTTCTTCCCAAGGAAACAGACGGCAACAAAGACGAGCCTGGAGTCTGCAGAGTAAAGAGCAAGCGGACTCACCTTGCTTCATTTCTAAAAAGAAAAAGAAAAAAGGCTCAAACTCTCTAATTAATGGGGATTTCTTGTGATTTTGATCACAGACCCAGCAGCTGGGGCTGTGCCTTTCCTATCGCATGTGTGGCCATAATAGACTGTGACTCACAGACCTCCAGACCACCTCCAGAAGAAAAACACATATTACAGTAATTCAGTGAATCATAGAGTAACACTGAGAGAGCGCAGAGAGAGGCAGTCTTGACACACTCTCAGTGTCAGAGGTCTAATGCATACCACACTGAATAATTGCGCATAACTTGTAAGCATTTCCCATAAGGAGCCAAAGTGACAAGAAATTCATTTGTACCTTTCAAGTGATTTTTCACCCTTCTTGGCATGCGTCGTCCACCGTTAATGACTTCTTGGCCTCGTGCAGCATATTTTATATACGGAAAGGGCGGCACTGAGTCCAGCTGTGTACCTTATATTTATACAACCAGAGCTAACTGACATGACACTCTGCCCTCTGCACACAGCAATTACATTCATTGGCGGTTGCTTTAACCAGATACAGTACCAACTCTAAAGATGGCAATGTAGCAATTACAGCAGAAGTGTGATATTTTTAGTTGTTTCCTGTCAAACTGAGGTATAAAGTGAATGGTTCTCTGTGTAAACTGGGAAGCAGACATTAACTACAAAAGCTCAGAAATGGGGAGTTCAGCGGGCTGGAACTGACTGGATACATGCTTCGTTTAAATGCTGCGAGGCAGCGTAATCACGCGAACATTTCACTCACACAGACATCACTGCGCCGAGGGTGTTTCAATCAGACTGCGTGAGGGGACGTCTTCACATGAGGGGAAAATGTGAGGGGAAAGTCTGGGGCAACACTTTTCTTTCAGATTTTCCTGGGATATATTTGCCACTGAAAACACATAAAAATCAAGCTGTAATGACAAGAATCAGTTTTAATCTTTCCGATTGTTGGATGTAGGGCTGCAACCAATTGTTATTTTCTGTATCAAATTATCGATTCATCAAATTTTGTCAGAGCCCACGTGAACATCTTTTATGTCTTGCTTTGTCCAAACAGTCCAAAACCCAAAGGTATGAAGTTTGCTGTGATGACAAATAGAAGCCTCAAGTCAAGACGCCTCTGAAAAGCTGGAACCAGCAAACGTCGCAATTTAATCGTTGCCGATTAAATTATAATAATTATTATTAAAAACGAAAACAAATGTTGAGAGAGATTTCAACCTTGACAAATGCCTTTTTCCTCCATGTAGACGTCTCAAATAGTCTTCCTGCTGCGTAGTTTCCCTAAAAATGTGTTACTGGCTAAATTCAAACTGTACCCTGTGATTAATCAGTGAAGCACAATGTCATGTCTGACAACTCTAAATATGTTTATATAATTATAAAAATATTTGTGTTGACAGTTTTTATCATTTAAAAAAATCTCTTCCACTTATCGAGACTGATAGTTGACGCAAAGCATGTCCCCATCCGTATACAGCAATATGAAACAATACACACTGCTTTATACATAGTATTAGCTTTCTGTTGTTTTTGGATATACATTTTAATTACTTGGACACCTGGCCAATGGAAGTACATGTGAACGACACACGTAACCATGTAATAACCACGTAATAACCATGTAATACCACAGTATGTCAGGTACTGTGATCATTGGAGAAGATTAAGCTAAAAGGGACTGAATGCCTGCAGAGCTACAATCAGTCGTTGATGAATTGTTTAGTTTATCAAGAGAAAATGAATCGGCAACAATTTTGTTGATCAATTAACAAAACAAAAAGATCTGATTGCAGCAATTTGAATATTTTCTTGTTTTCTTAGTTCTGTGCCAGTAAACTGAAAAACGTTGTTGGCCGGACAAAAGTAATCTTAGAACATTACGATGTGCTCTGGGAACTTGTGATGGGCACTTTTTTGCAATTTGCTGACATTTTATAGACCAAATGATTAATCGAGAAAATAATCGGGAGATTAATTGATTATAAAAGTAACCCTTAGTTGCAGCCCACATGCCTGCATGATGGACGGTGTAATGATTTAAAACACAAAGCCATGAACAACAAGTGCTTGCCAGTAATCAACAGTATAAACTATTACAGGCTGCAATAAATATCTAGCTGGTGTTTAGCGGGGGTGATTAAATACTGCAGAGGGTCATTTGTTTTTTCCCCATGCCGTTGTCCATTGAGGAAGTCTCATATTCATCAGTGAAGTCATCCCCCTTTCTACCCAGAATGCATTGGCCAGAACCCACCAAATAAATAACTCGGCTTTTTTTTTCCCATCTGGATTCCTTGATGTACTGGGTTGGATTTTTCCATTACTAAGCAGAATAAGAGCATTTTCTTTCACTTCCAGCAGTCTCTAAAGCTGGCGCTCACCATCAGGAATGTAAACACACACACAGTCTGTAAACAAGGCTCTCTCTGACCCCCAACCCCCCTCCAACAACGCTGACCACCGCAGACCGGCCTAATGACGTCCCTCGCTGACCCCCCCCCGAACGCTCAAAGAGACGCAGCCCCATTATTCAGCCGAGAGGTCACAGAGGGGAGCGGGGACGAGGGCGAAAGAGGAGGATGGTGGAGCGACAGCCGTAGACCCAGGAAAAGTACAGAGACCGATATGACAGTCCCACTGATATCTTCTCCCGAGTCACAGTATCCCCAATCAGTGAGTAATGGAACAGAAACAACAAAACGTGGGCTGTGCGGTGGGGTGGGGGTAGAGGATTAATGATGAAGACGAGACGACGCAGCTGGCCGAGGGACGGCACTGAGGCTCCTCAGCGAGCCATCAGCGGCTTGTGAGGAGGGCTCTGGAGGTGAGTTTAAGACTGTGGGGTCAGAGTGCCGTCAACGCTGACGCCATCCTCCCCCGAAACCAACAGGGATGTTGTCAGCAGAGTGCCGCATCTGCACAGAGAACAAAGGCCACTGACAGGGTGAGGGGGAAAGAGAGGAAGAGATGGGAGCTGGAGAGAAGCGGTTTCTAATTTTAACCACAATGCCGCAGTTGAGAGAAGCATCACAGGACTCATTTGGAACATATTGTTCAGATTAAAGCCTCGCTAAATAAACAAGCTCTCTGCACTCCGTACTCCTCAGTGTGAGGGTTCGAATGTTTTTCACCACTGGACACTGGTGTTGCACACAAAGCGGTTGTTCTCGGGGAACGTTTGGGTGATTCAACTACTTCTCCTCCATTGCACAGCAAATCTGCAGCCCTGCAAGCATCCTGAATGAGGTGACGGGCAATGTTCCCTCTAAGCTGCGCGCTTGAGCAATCGCGCACTGCTCGCACATTCTCAGCGCACAAGAAAATCTATGCAGCGCATAAAATAAAATTCAACATAAACGTATTAATTAATATCTAATATTAGTCCTAATCTTATCTAATCAATTAAACCAATAATAATAATAATAATAATAATTTTGTTTTCTGTACTATTTTGCAACGTAACTCAGTGAGTGACAGGTGTCCAGCCAATGATACGATTCGGTTCACTTACGCTACGCAGCCAATCATAGCATTGACACTATTGCCCTGCCCATTCGCGCCGTGCAGGTTAGCTAGCTAACAACAGTGCGGCGGAGTTACGAGACGCAAATGCTAACCCCTTATCATGGCGAAACGAACGGGCAGCGACACATCCACTCACCAAGCCATTGGAAAAAAGAAATGTGGTTCTTTTAAGATGGAATGGCTGTCGGAGTATGTTCAAATAGAAGAACAAGCGGTGAAACTGGGTGAGATTTCTTCTTTTTCGAGGGGGAAGGGTCTACTCTGCAAAACATGCAGCGAAGCTAAAGTAGCAAATGAGTTTTCCGAGGGAAAAATGTGGACTGAATGGAAGTTGGACTACCTCAAGCGTCACATTCAGCAGAAAAAACTAAAAATAAAATCAAAACAGCATCCAGAAATCGTCTTGAAGTGGCACATTTGGACCAGCTGATGCGCATAAAGTCAAAGCAAGAAGCAGACGAATCCATCAACCTGGACAAAGTGTACAACCATTGGAGAAGTGAGAAGGACAGACGTGAAAAATAAGGTAAAATTTAAGTCAGATTTGTGCATATTCTCGTGACATTTATTAAGATTTTTTACTTATGGATATTAATCATTAAATTATGTTACTACTAGATCATTTATGGGTAGTAGAAATGATAATAAAAAACTGAGTAATTACATATTTTACAGACAGAGTTACAGGAATTTACACTGTATCACAAGCTACAGCACACGTCATTGTGCAAAATGTGAATGTTTTAATGTGAACAAAATGTTATGTCTGAAAGGTGTATATGTATCATTTCTTCCAGAACAGGACCCTCACACAGGCCACAACAGGACCTCACACAGGCCAAAGCAGGACTCTTCCCATGGCCAAGCAAGACTCTCACATAAAACATACTACACATCTCATGAACAACAAGATTTTTGTCTTTTTCCTTTAAAGTTTGTCAAATCACTTATATTAAAAGTAAACTAGTGAAAATTGCTGCTGTAATTTGATTATTTTAATAAGCCATGTAACTTGCTATGATCCAAGGTTTTGAACAGGTGTGATACTGGTGTGTGGCCACAGCGTGCACATCTGATGTTGCTCACAGTGGTCCTCAGTGTGCTCAGGGAGCTTGTGTGTATGCCCAGACACATGAAAAATTAGAGGGAACATTGGTGACGGGTAAACAGTGGTCGCAGGGGCCTCGCCATAGCTGCTGATACGGTGATTTTCTGCGAGAGAAAGGGAGAAAAGGTACCACGACAGAGCAATCTCAACAGCTGGTGGGTTCCCCCGGGGGGCAACATTGACTGGTTAGGTTCCGTCTGGCTGTGACCCATGATTGGTACAGCATACAGAATTTGTTAATTCAGTGTATGCATGCAGATGATGAGAAGAGGCAGTTATTTAATATAATTTTAAGCAAACTGAAGGAAAAGCCCACCGGATGCTAGTAACCAAAGACTGTATGTAAGAAGTGCACTTAGTCATCGTGACATCACCCATTGATTTGTGGACTGCCGTTATGAAGCCTTGAGTTTGGCGACTACGCTGTCGCCATCTTGGATTACAGCTCTCGCTATGTTGTTGTTTTCCCGCAACCAATAAACAAACAAACAAACCATATTTGGAATGCGAAGGAGGAACGTAGAGATGCCGTATACGGCTCTGGTATCAGCAGACCTGTCAATCACAGTGCGCCCGCCCTAAAGCATACTACGCTTAATGGTCTATTGTACTCTAAATGGACCACGATTTACGAAATGAACATCATGCTGTATTGAAGACGACTTGAAACTAGAGGTTGAGAAGATTAACTCATGTTTATAATCTTTACTGAGGTAATAAATCAAGAGAGAAGTAGAGATATTTTCTCATAGACTTCTATACAATCGGGTTTCTTTTTGTAACCGGAGGAGTCGCCCCCTGCTGGTCAGTAGAGAGAATGCAAGTTGTAAGACACTTCCGCATTGGCTTCTCTCGGCAGAACCGGAGGTTGCCGCCTGCTAGTAACGTGTCGTGTGCCTGTGCAACCACAACCCCCTGGCCAGTGAACGAGGTGGGAGGCGGGACTACACTACAAACATGCACAACGCTACAGTTATTCTCAGCTGCATGCACAAGCGTGTAGGTGGAGTACTGCGGCCGATCAATAGGGGCATCCTAGCTGGAATCAATCTCGTCATCTAACTCCAATAAGTGGATATCTTACAATGGTGTGCTATATTTAAATGAATGCTGGAAGCCCTGCATGTGATGGTGATACATTCTTAATGTCATGAATAGAAAGGCAGTATAGAACTTTAGCCCTGCAACAGAGTGGAATAAAAACCATATTTCTCATTTTAACAAAGGAAGTCAGTCTATCGAATATGCAGCTGTATTACAAAAACTATTTCCAGGAGAAACGGATGGATTAAATACTTATCATTTGGAAAGTGCACTTATTGAGATTGTAGTTTGGAGACCTTGAGTGGGGAAGTCACATTTCTTCAGGCCAGAATCTTTGACAGTCTGTTGCAGAGAGGAAAATGTCTCGGTTTTACATTCCAGTGGCGAGGACGAAAGTGAGCAACTGTCCAGAACGAGGGCCCGCTGAATCGCCGTGGGTCACAGGTCGCCCCAGACAGCTTCCACTTTACATGTGCCTGTAAACACGGTGCTAGATTTGTATGTAGCTGCCGCCTGCCTGCCCTAAAACTAAACTAAAATATGTGTATCAAGCTGCAGCTTGGCCATGGAACTAAAGAAAATAAATAGGCACAAAAAAAACTTGAACCATAATGGGTTTTTTTAAGAATTCTCTGTCTATCATAGAGCCTCAGTTTGAGAAGCGAAAACACTTCTGCCTGCTAAGTGCAATCATTAATATCCAGTCCAAAATCACTCATCGCAGTCAGACACATGCACTTGTACTCGCAACACACCGACAGATCAAAGCCGTTTTTTTGGTGATTCATACCGCATTGCTCTTGGACAGAATTGTTATCAAGTGTTTCACCACTCAAGTAATGCCAAGATAATAATCTCTCGGCTGCTCTGTAACGACATGTACAGCGGTGTTGGAGCACCACTTGTCAGGCAGATGCTTTCTGAGCCGAGTGGCAAAGTGAGTCCGGATTGATCCCGTCCACCCGCTCATCAGCGAGTGGCCGAGGGCTCCCCCGAGGCTCACCCGGCCTCAGACACTCCGATCATCAGGAGAACACAACAGTCTTGGATGATTTCGAATTTCTCTTTGTGTGAAAACAATGAAATTGTGCTGGAGTTTAGCAGTCTGGTGTCTTTTTGTTGATACATTTATTTTGAGTTTTCCGAATTGTGTACATAGGTCAGTTTTTTTTGTGGAGAAAAACTGTAAAACAGCATTTCTTTTCCCAGGAATGTCACTAAAGACACCCAGCTTGTACGACTGCAAATACTGCAATACTCTCATCAGTGGGCCACAGCCTCAATCACCACTGTGTTACCTCCTTCAGCGATAGTCACTTAACAGACACTTATTGAAATGAAAATCTTCAAGATTGCCACTTAAACTTTGACATTTTTTTCCCTGGCTGACCTGAAAGCATCTTCCATTTGCCGGCTGTTAAAAATGACACTGCCAAAAAGTTGTGCTCCGGTACCTTTGGCAGGCAAATGGAGACTTTTGCATCTGCTTGTTATAAAGTCACATCCAGTCTGTGAGGGGATAACAGCAACAGCTCGACAAACACCACCGCGGGAGCTCGTCAGGAGTACGCACCGCAGAAACCGTACAGCCTGACAAACGAGTGAAGGTGATGAAAGAGGAGCACCAAAGGACAGACACCAACTTAAAACGAGTTGACTGGCCGTGGTTAAAGAAGACAGTGCTGCAGTCCATGTCCACCAGTCTGTCTTTTCCTGTCTTGCTGCTAAACAGCGAACCTTCAGAGAAGTTCAAGGCCATAGGCAGAAGTAAAAGCCCCATTAAAACCTGTTATGCGGCTCCACATACAGTTTCAAAGAGCGGTCCAAATGACCACAGACACAGCCTACACACTCTCTCACTGTCCCAATTACACACACACACACGCAGACACTTCCATGCTGACACAGACCTGCAGCATATCCAGCTTTCTGTCAAGTAACACATAATGGGCCGGACAGGACTGGGGAAAGCGACGATGGGGACAGAGGAGAGCTGTGCACCGTGACTGCTTTTTATTTATTTTTTTGTTGCAAAAATATAAATAGCGCACGGGCTGACAGCGAGCTTTCTGACACACTGGCTGTAATGCAGCCGTTGCTTATGGCTGACAGAGAAAAAGCACAGCTACTTCATTAAGTGCAAAGGAAAAGAAAGCGGAGGACAAAGCAAACAAAGCAAGAGTTGGGTGAAAAAGGAAAGGGGTGAGTGAGTGAGTGTTGGGGGTGGGTGGGTGATGGAGGGGTGGGGTGGGGGGGGGGGGGGTTCTTCTTCTTCCTTTCCTTCTCGCTCACAGTGGAGACTCGGGCAGCATCTCTATAGGTAAGCTTCCCCGTCACTTGGGCCTCACATTGCCAAGGCTGCTCGGTTCCCACAGTGTGTCCGGGCCTGGATCTGGATCTTCCTACGCGCTCAGGCAGCCCCGCGTCTTTAGACCCCCAGGCCCCGGAGCAGAGGTTACACCAACACAACCAGCCCCAGCAGCATGTCAGCCCCACACCAACCGTTGCCTTGGTGCCGCCGCATTAACGAAGAGCTCCCGACTCCGTTCGAGGGAAAGTGATTTGCCATGACGTGCATGGCTCCCCTCTCTCCTTTCCTTCTCTTTCCTGGCTTGTTGCTGCTCGCTCACTGAGAAACCTGCTCGCTCTCTCTCTCACTGTCTGTCTCTGCACCCTTAATCTCTCCTGTTTTCAGCCGGTCTCATTTTTCCCTTCTTTGTCATTCTCTCCACCACATCCTCAAATCTGCCCTCCCTCATTCCACTGCTCCCTCGCTCCCTTTTTTCCTCCTAGAGTAATGACCGAGGCCTGAACCACTGTGCCGTGATTAGACTGACTGATGAAAGACTCTTGTCGGCAACATCTGCATTGAATAAATATTGAGATGACAAATTGTGCATTTCTTTCTTTCTTTCTTTTAAGTCTTCATCGCTCATCCCTCCAGTTTTTCCAAAATGGTTCCCAGCTTGAAGACGTGTCAGTGCCACAGAGTTGCCACCAAACATCAAACGCAATATTTATTTTCAGTCGGGCACAAAATATGCTCACAAATAACTCCGGAGCCAAACACAGAGAGCACGTCGCTGCCGAGCTGCTCGCCTTGCACCGACAAAACGGGAACCGGAGGACAAGCCGCTTGGCGACCGAGAAACAGGTGCACGCCACGGCCTGACCCTCGACACTCACGCAGCTGCATTCCACGCCACAGGGACGTGTGTCATCGATGTTGTGGAAAATAAAGTGAGAAAAAAGTAGTTCTAATTGCAAAATGTAAATATTGAGTTTTCCCACAAGTGGGGGCAGACCACCCAGGATGCAAAATAGTCACCCACCCCCTTTCCCCTTGTCGACCGCCTGAGAGATGTCTTTTTGTGTGTGCGAAACATCACCGGCCACAATCGACACTCACACAGAAAAAAAAAACAAATAAAAAACCCTGGCGTTTCTTTTGCATATACTCCTGGCAGCTTTGGCTTGGCATTTGCATTGTGGGAAAATGAAGGAGAAAGGCTGAGGGGATCACAAATTGAGTGTGTAACACCGTGTCTTTCTTGCTCCTGTAAGGTGGGGGGGGGGGGGGGGGGGTTAAATTCAGGCTGCCCTTGTCTGGTCTGAATATTTTCTCACAAGAGAGGAGAGAGAGCAAGAGGGCAGCCAGCTGAGCAGGCCGGCACTGTAGCTGCAGTGTCTGACAGACAGAGACTCCTCCGTGTGCGTCTTACAGGCCGGTGTCAAATACTTGTCTGGACCGTGGCAAATACCTCCCGGTAGTCTCACTACAATCACCTGCAGGATCAGATATGAAACATAACTGTTCACACCGATGATGCTGTGTGAAGATCAAAGGCAACAGAGAACTCAGTCAAACTCAATTCAAGCCTTTTTTTTCCTCGCATAAATACAAACAACTGAGTGCACAGAAAACAAAAAAAGAAATGAAGTGATTGCAAAATGAGTCGTTGGATGAACAGAAGGAGACTGCTTGAATCAAACAGAGTCATCGTTTGATCCAAAACTTCGCTTTAAACCTCTAATATCCCAAATACTCTTCTTTTTCTACTTGTTTTAATAAGCCTAAATTAAAGTCCCATTCGTTTAGACAGCTGATCACGTGTCATCACTGCCTGCTTTCCAAAAAGCATCCAACAAACCTATCAATTAGGCACCAAACCGATCATTCCCAGCCATCAGGAGTAAAGAAAAATTAGCTTTTTGTTGGACGTGAAAACTTACCTTGACTGGTTTTACTTCCTGAAGCGGACTGTTGGACAAAGGCGACCAAGCAGAAACCTACAAATCCAAGGCTCGCGCGTATCAAAGCGTGCATATACATCTTTAACTTAACAGCTACAGTCGGAACACGAGCACTTTCTGAGAGCTACGATGCGCGCGAGAGCACATGCAGAGGGTGTGTGTGTGTGCGTGCGGTATAAAGGTCTCGTGTTATTCCCTCTGAGCACCCGCTGGTAGGACACCGCGCGATCCTGTTTCCTCTTTGCGCCTCGCTTATACGAGTTTCAAGTGATCGGGGTTGAGGACAGCCCGGCGGCGCGGAGCGGAGGAAGGCTTTTCTGTTATCATGTTTCGAGCCAGACCGATGTCAATTTAAGAAAGGGGGAGAGGGAGAGAGAGAGAGGAAAAGAGAGCGAGAGAGGGAGATGGAGCGACGGGGTCTGAAGGGGGAGGAGAGAAGAAGAAGAAGCGTCCGCGCTGCGCTCCGGACTCCTCTGCTGCTCCTTCTCTTCTCTGACTGGCCCTCGCCGTTTCCTTTTTTTCCCTTCTTTTTTTGTTCTGCATTCATTTATTACACGCACGCACGCACTCAGGTGCTGGTCGGCGAGAAGGTGGACCGGGGTTGCGTCTACCACGTGGTCGGGCTGGCGTGGTCACCTGGCCGGTGTCACCTGCACAACAAACAAACAAAAAGTCCCCCCCCCCCCCTCACGTCGGCAGGGTGGGAAGCAATGGCTGAAAGGGGGGAGGGCAGGGAGGGCAGGGAGGGCAAGAGGGCGGATGGATTTATAAAGCACTCAGATGGGAAAAGTAAAAGCCTGGAGATTGCATTTTGTTCTTAGCTCGTGAGAAGCTGCAGCTCATCCAGTCCGACGATCAAACCAATAAGCGCCCGTTTTCAACGGGTCGCGGGGTGCAGCGTTGACGTGTGGAAGAGGCACGTGTTCGTTAGTTTTAACAAATGTTGACATTTAGAAAAAAAGGTCTATGAGTGATCCAAATACGAGTAGATGTTCGATGGCATTCTTAAAACTATTTAATTTAGGAGGGGGAGGGGGGGGGATTACTTTATATCCTCAATATCTACTGAATGGAGTTAAAAGCTCAACTGAGAAAAGCACTAACTTGCATATTTGAAAATGGGAAATGAAAACCTACAGTTCTTCATTTTGTAGCTCCACTGATTCCCCTGCATCATTATTCCAGGTTAAGTGAATCTCCCTGTTTTAGCTGGTGCTGGACCTGCATGAAGAACTGAAATCCAAGTGAACCAGCAACTTGTATAAAAAACAAAAATATGCACATGATGAAAATATTTTTTCTGAATAAAATTCCCTGTGGACACTATACGTTGAATGAATAAACTACACCAGCTGCTCACAATACACTCGGGTGAATGAGTTCCTCAGGTACGATGGCTAACAATCACGAATTGTTTACAGGGACGTTGAATAAAGCGTTGGAGTCATCTGGTTTAGGGACCAAAAACAAAGCATACTACATTGTTTTTGTGTCATCTGCTTCCAAAACCACAACCAACGCCACATTATCCGCTCGTCAGTTTTGCGTTTTTTCACTGCAGGAGATTCAGCTTGACTGCCACGTTGATTTCTTTTCTTTTTTTAAGGGCTTGAGGAGCTCCATGAATCAAAACAGACCTCTCGCATTACCCGGGAGCACAGCCCACTGAGCTACTGTGCCACATTTCACCCGCAATCACATATGAAGCATTGGTTTTCAGGAAGGGCCCCCGCGGAGGCAACGCATCTGTAATCCCCACACCTGCTGGCTCCTCCCGCACTATCACCTCAATGAATCAGCTGTGTTGATGCGTTTGTGTTTGCATTTCAACGTATACCGGCAGATTCCACACGATAATTATCGCGCCGGCTGTGTCATTTTGTTCTCCTCTCAATCAAAATCTAATTCAGGCCTCACAATGAGGCTGATTGGAGATAACGACTCTGTCTTCCGAGGATGCAGAGAATCTGAAAACAGTGTCGTGGGAGGATAAGGGAGGATTATCATCAGCCATCTTATCAGAATTTTGTCATTAATTTAAAGTTTATGTGTCAAATTGTACCTTAGATTCGAAGAGATATCACACAAACAGGGGCATTTAATATGGTTTCCCGTGCTACTCCGAGTTTTGCCAGAGACCAGGGGCTCAATAAATAAGAGATTCAGTACAACAATCCTGATTCGCATCCGCACAAGAAGCAAAAAAAGAAACATGTAAATCCACGGCACAAAGTCGAGCAGTTCAGTGTAATTACAATAGCATCCGTGAGGGATATGGAAATATCCCACGTCCCTGTGTCTAAACCTCTGGGTAGTTGTGAGCACTTGTACAACCAAATGAGCTCAGAGGCACTCGGGGAGTTGGAGAAAGTCAGCGCACGGATGCCACCAGTCACACTGGAGGTTCCGTGCACTTTTCTTTTCCCCGTGGAGCACTTCATTAAAGACAGAGGGGCTGCGCGCGGGCATCCCACTGTGCACCAAACCGAGCTATTTTTACACCAACAGACACACACACACACAAGGGGAAGCCGAGGCAATGTTTGATTTATGCCGCTCGTCGTGAAAAGGACTCGTGCTCCACACTGGGTGAAGAGCGAGTGTGGGAGGTGTCGAGAGAGCAGCGAGGATCTTTCACAGATCAGGACTCAAATCAGGCGGCATCAAATGTGTGATTGTCAGAGATGTACCACATGTAACAACCATTTAATGGTTAGACGTCGTTGTTATAAACTACTTTAATCTTTTACATTTTGAGTCAGACAATGCTGTAACAGCTGTTGCAGGAAGATAAATGCAAGATGGATGCATGTTGGGAGGCGTCTGTGAGAGCCAGCGCCTGCACTATACTGCACGCTAATGAAGTGAGGAGTTAGAAGTCCTGCAGAGAGCCTAATGCTCTCTTCCAGATGGTCATACACAGGGGCACATCACCTCAGCTCCTCATTTACTTCCTTCCACTTCCACTTCCGATTGTCTGAACGATGTATGTGTGAAAATGCCAAGGCTCGCGTGGCTCAGGAGGTTTCCCCCTCTTTCTTCCCTTCTTTTTCCCCTCTCTGCGGGGGCTCCACATGCGAGGTTACCAACACCACCGCAGGCCCAGCAGGATCTCTTGGTCCTCACCATGCCAGCGCCACGGGGGAGCAGAGTGGCTTGCTGAGTTCCACACTTTAGCACAGGCATCCCAGCGAACGCTGCGGGCTTGCCCCAGGAATGCCTCCCGACCGCAGCCTCAGTCACTGGCACTAACAGGGAGCAGGGGAGGGGAGGGCGCAAAAAGGAAATACAGTCATCAAGTCGGAAGAAATGGCGGTGTCGCACACAAACTGGAAGGGAGAGACAGCGAGATCCTTCTTGTGGCACTGGCACCTCTGCGTCACTCAGCGTCAGTCTGTGGCACGCAGCGTCACACAGCGTCCGTCTCTGTCACTCAGCGTCCGTCTCTGTCACTCAGCGTCCCTCTCTGTCACTCAGCGTCCCTCTCTGTCAGTTCAGCGGAAAGATTCAGCTGTGGCACGCGAGCATAGTTCGGCAATTGTCAAGAAGCTGCGGAGCTGAGGGGGCGGAGCCACATTTCCTGAGACATTTCCTGAGAACACCCGTTGTTGTTACGACAGATCAGCTTCCATAAATCAGTTTTATGATTTTAGTTGAGTCACAGGAGCCCCCTGTTCTCTGTATGCATCCTTAGAGTAAGTACGTTGTACTTTTTTGTTTCTCATTCATTTTATTTCAGTATGATTTAGCTGGTTTTGCAACAAAATGGAACATAATACACTTTCTAAATTATTACTTTTATAGTCACTTACAACAATCGGCTACAATAATGAAAATAAATCATCCGTTTTAGAATCATTTAAAAGTATATATTAAAATTAAGACATAAAATGTCCAATCCAAAAATACATGTTTGAAAATATCTTCACTCTTCCTCTGCTTATATGTATATGTATGTCAGTAGGACATATGTTAACTGTTAACAGTTTACAGCATACTTAAATAAATATAAATAAATACAAAACACACGCACACTTTGTACACACACTGCAGCAATTCTTTTGCAGGAATATGAGCATATTTTCCCCCTCTGGCGAAATACAACACGTCTCATGCCTTATTTTATTTTACCAGTTGGTGGCGGTAATGCGCCAATTCGTTTGCCAACCGCCAGTACACCAAAAGGGAGGAGAAGAAGAAGCAATACGTGTTTTATTGATCCATTTCCTTCGTACAAGTCAGTCAATCAACTTCCTTTCTCCTAAAAGTATGCTGATTACTTCGACCTACTATACGTATCCACAGGTTATCCACGTAGATCGTTCCCTTTAACAGGTTTTATAACACGATCCCAAACACGTATTGCTTTTCATCTACGAGCGGCGTGATTCAGTTCCGAGAAAGAAAAGAAAATTACGTTCAATATAGGATCACAAAATATTAAAAACGTGGCAGGAAATTGCTGATATTATGAATGTATAACACGTTAATCTCATCACTGCACTCTATTATTAAACAGCCTCCAGTGGACCTTGCTTCAGTTACCATAGTAACACAATCAGTGATACATTTTCAAAATAGTAAGACTTCTGACAGTCTGCCTCCACCTACAGCTCCAGAGATCAATCTTAGCGGTCACAAGACAGTTAACATGACAGCAACGAAGAAAGGAGAACACATTCATCTTGTTTTTGCTCTTGTCTTGTGAGATTCGGAATTGTTTGAATATTCTAGAGTCAAACTTTCTATATCTCAATGCCAATACAACTGAATAAATTGAATTTGGACCACAGTATTTGACCAACATTATATCTTCTCATCTTGGCCTTTAACTTCTTCTGTTTCACCAGTCAATTCAGGATTTAAGTGTGACAATTAAATCAATGACTCAGGTAAATTAGGCTTAGTGTTTGAAAAGAATGAACCAAACATCTCTCTATATTTTTCAATTGTCATTATTTATTGCTTCATGAAGTACACATGCTCACTTTTCTATTACATACAAATAACAAGTAAATACATGATGTATACAACTTGGTTGCAAATTAACCATCAACATCAAATATCTGTCACCCTGAGTCACGCTCTGTCACTCTGCATCACGCTCGGTCACCCTGCGTCCCGCTCGGTCACCCTGCGTCCCGCTCGGTCACCCTGCGTCCCGCTCGGTCACCCTGCGTCCCGCTCGGTCACCCTGCGTCCCGCTCCGTCAACTTGCTTCAAGCTCCGTCACACTGCTTCACGCTCTGTCACTCTGCGTAACCCTCTGTCTTCCTGCGCAGATTGAAATACTTTTTTTACACTACCCTGATGACTCCGTCCTGGCAGCAGGACTGGGTCCTCCGCTCCTCACTCATAGTATTATTACAACGGGGTACGTAGCGCTGTCGCTCATGAGCACAACAACACAGGCACGGGAAAGCTTCTTCTTCTCCTCCCTTTTGGTGTACTGGCGGTTGGCAAACGAATTGGCGCATTACCGCCACCAACTGGTAAAATAAAATAAGGCATGAGACGTGTTGTATTTCGCCAGAGGGGGAAAATATGCTCATATTCCTGCAAAAGAATTGCTGCAGTGTGTGTACAAAGTGTGCGTGTGTTTTGTATTTATTTATATTTATTTAAGTATGCTGTAAACTGTTAACAGTTAACATATGTCCTACTGACATACATATACATATAAGCAGAGGAAGAGTGAAGATATTTTCAAACATGTATTTTTGGATTGGACATTTTATGTCTTAATTTTAATATATACTTTTAAATGATTCTAAAACGGATGATTTATTTTCATTATTGTAGCCGATTGTTGTAAGTGACTATAAAAGTAATAATTTAGAAAGTGTATTATGTTCCATTTTGTTGCAAAACCAGCTAAATCATACTGAAATAAAATGAATGAGAAACAAAAAAGTACAACGTACTTACTCTAAGGATGCATACAGAGAACAGGGGGCTCCTGTGACTCAACTAAAATCATAAAACTGATTTATGGAAGCTGATCTGTCGTAACAACAACGGGTGTTCTCAGGAAATGTCTCAGGAAATGTGGCTCCGCCCCCTCAGCTCCGCAGCTTCTTGACAATTGCCGAACTATGCTCGCGTGCCACAGCTGAATCTTTCCGCTGAACTGACAGAGAGGGACGCTGAGTGACAGAGAGGGACGCTGAGTGACAGAGACGGACGCTGAGTGACAGAGACGGACGCTGTGTGACGCTGCGTGCCACAGACTGACGCGTGCCACAAGAAGGATCTCGGCCCTGCTGCTGGAAGGCGTATCCTCGCCCGGCAAAAGAAAACGGCTTTTGCGTGGTACCTTAGTGGCACAAGAGGCATTCAAGTCGTGCTGGGTTCGTGAGCGAGCCCATGGGTGCTGGAGGGGATACAGGCCTGTGCGCGAGCAATATCTGGTGTGTGCGCGCGTAATCAAGTGAAATCATCCAGATCAAACGAGACATGAGAGGGAGACATTGTCCTGTTAAGATCACAAGTTGAATCTTCACCGATTGATTGTACAGTATCAATCATCGTCGTGCAGCTGAATTGCATGACTGCGCTCGCTGCCTATCCGAGCTCAGCCACACAGAGGGGGAGAGATAATACCCGTATATTTGAAACTCTTTTGATGACACAGAGCTGGGCCGGGCATGCTGAAACCCCGGCGCGCTCGGCGGTGTGCTAATCCTCTGTGATCAACTGACATGTGGAGAAAGGGACGGGTCTTTCGGCGGCCTCTTTCAGACAGACACCGGGTAAGTAGGTAAGTACAGAACAGGACCGGGACAGGCGGGGGAAGTCCCATGAGCTCACCGTCTAGCCCGATAGTGCAGCAGCTACGCCTACTGTACCTGCTCCCGACTCCAGGGAGTGTCTCCGAGGAGCTGTGTGGAGGTTCAGCTCGTGTGTGTGTCAAAAAAAATGCCAGGACAGATGTAACCAGTACAGGAAAGAACTGTTCAAAAAGACATTCTTTACCCCTGAAAAGGTCTGTAAAGAAAATCAATACATATCAAATGCTAAAGGTCCTGTTTCTCCCATAAGCCTGTTTTATAAACTGTTCATGGTTCAACAGCTGAACCAAACACATTTTAATCAGTGAACCAATTTCCCTATCGCGGAGGCAAAATACCTAATTCTTCCCACATTTTGAGTAACTGAGCTTCGAAAGGATTTGGACATATGAGGCAAATAAAATGGAAATTGAGTTAAAGTCATTGACTCAGGTTCTTTTTGTTGCTTAGCATTGTTTTGGCAGTAAAATGTTGCAAACTTATTCCCTTTGGGACAAATTAAAAGCAAAAGCTGTCGTTACACTTTCCCAAATTACTTTTCCCTGAAGTAAGAGATTGATAATACAATTGTGATGTCAAACAAATGATCTGACCTCATCCGATACACAAACAAAAATATCTTTCCAGTTTACCAATGAATCATTTTTGAAAGATTTCAAAAGATGAAGAGTATCTGCAAACAAAAGACATCTGTCAGTTCCAACACTGAATGTGTCATGCACTACTTTCCACTCTTGTTCCACTTTCCACTATTTTTGGATCCATGTAACGTGTGACATGCAGAAGTAGAATTAGTTTCCTCTGTGTTCAGGGTCGAGTCTGTTGGCAGCGAATTCATGAGCATGTGATGTGAAAAATGTTTTGTGTCTGCATGCACGTTATTGAAGTGTGCCCATCATATTAACAGTGATCACAGTGGGCCGTCCTGGGACACACACGTGCATCTCGACTGCCCTCTAGTGGTTTCTGTAGAACGGGTTTTCAACACAGGACGCTGTGTCTACTCTACTCAATGAACCCATGAGTCTTGCAGCCTCCTTGCTATAACATTTCATTGTTTTAATATTTGATTATTAAAAGAATAAAAGTAAATTTCTTTCCAGATCCCATCTCATGTCTTTGTAACTTCTTCCCACTGAGAATGCAGACTGATATGGTGTGCCATTCATAGCAGCTGATCCATCATGCGGAGGTGGGCAACACCAGTGAAAGTGACAGGTACTGTCACTGAGTCCTTGTCAGTCAGTTGTGCTGGCAGCAGGTCAACAGACAGACCAGGTGAAAGGAAAGATGGCTCACATACCAACATGCCACAGAGCAGCACAGAGCAGCACAGAGCAGCCTGTTACTGACAGCATGTTACTGCTTCCTCTTCTTTTGCCTTCATGGTGAAAGAGGATATTCACTCAATGTATAACACTGCAACACACCGATGATCATTTACTTACAACAAAAAGCGTACGCTGACGCAGTCTTCCAGAGACGACACGCCTATGTGTGGAGTAGATCTCACTGCACAATGAAAAGATCAAAGTAATCGTTAAGTAATCATTACCAGCAAGATACTGGTAATGTTTGGATGTGGCAGGCCTCCAAAATTGATCTAGAAAGTCTGTGTTCAAGTCCAAAACACTTTTCCTGAAGGGTGCAACAATCTGTTATTACCCGTTCAGAGAAATGTCTTTCAAATTGAGCTTCATTTTCCCAGCAGCAGGTAAACGTGAACAGTGAATTACAAGGAAAGAGCAAATCTATTTGTCTCTTAAAAGCCTGCAGCAGCAGGAAACAGTTTTTCAAACGGACCGTCTGCTCATAAATGCGCCACATCAATGCCTCATCCTGAGGTGAGGAAACCGGTTGCACCAGTTCTCTCGCAACCGCATCAGATAAAGGTGCTGAGGCTGAGCCCGAAAACCGATGCCTCACTCTCTGACTTGACACGACACACACGCGCGGGCCGATGCCTCACATGCCACCAGAGGAAAATATGAGGTAGTCCACGGGCAACGTAAAAGATATATTTATATATGATCAAATCATAACAGTGCGTGTGAAAAAAAGTTGGA
Source organism: Melanostigma gelatinosum (assembly GCF_949748355.1). Lineage (NCBI taxonomy): Eukaryota > Metazoa > Chordata > Actinopteri > Perciformes > Zoarcidae > Melanostigma > Melanostigma gelatinosum. Next base: position 22,671,247 of record NC_136641.1, on the reverse strand, counting down.
CGCTCCGCTCATGTGCAACTGACAGACTCACGGCGGCAGCACATCGAGCTGCGCTGTAATAAACTCATGCGTTTTGACATGTGTGTCACTATGCCACCATGGCAGCTGCATGTTTCAGATTCCTAATACCTAGCGGCCACTGACTTTGCGCTGCGAGTTACAGTGAGGTATGTTCTAGATATGCAGGGAATGCTTTCTACAAATTAATTCATTTAACCAACACCCTTCAATTATGACCCTTTTGTTTTGACAAAGTGCACTGAGGCGAGTACACAAATCAACAAAGCTAAAAAGGGAACGTGACCTTTGAAAGTGTCTAAAAAGGAGAACCGGTCTCACTGTAAGAAGAAAAGAACTTGTGAAAGCAGACACCGACATTCAAAAAGCTTTATACCTGTAGATCACATGAAACATATTAAAACGACAGGACTCATTGCCTCTTACAAGTAACAGTATTATTCATTTAAAAACCACAGCCACCGTGAGAGAGCGTCAGTGAATATCAAAGAAGTTCTTAATTGACAGTTTTATGAGAAAAAGAAACCCCCACTGTACATTTAGCGGCACAATATGAGGAACAAGTAGATGCAAGTGCGGGTATGACAGTCGATGCGGTTTCATGCCCAATGCAGTAAAACAACGAAAATGCAGAAATATGTGGTTAAGCTGCTTCCCTAAAGTGTTGCGTTGCCTTCATCAGTCCCGTTGTGTTCCTTTAAATACAGAATGGAAGGGAGTCCGCGGCACTTAAATGAGGCGTACGATCGACGCCTCAGTCCCTGAGCAGCCCCAGTTTCTTCAGGGCCTCGCGGCGGCCTCCTCCGTTTTCTGCACGAGGGCAGATCAGTACACTGATTCCTTGCGATCGAGGCAGCTTGTGAGAGTCTCCGGCGGAGTGCTGAAAGGCATTGTGGGGCAGGGACCTCCGTAACTCCGGCTCTTTGCTGGTGGCGTGGCCCACTGGTGAACCCTCTCTCCCTGCACTTGCAAAATCTTTCTGACTCCCCAGAGAAGCCTGGCGCGCCCTGTTTTTACGTGGCTGGCTGGCAGGGCCGGCCTCGGCGGAGTCTTGACCGGCCATATAGCTGCTTAGACCCAGACCAGAGCGCTCCAGGGTGGCCGATTTGACCCCTACAACCTTGGGTGGGGTTCGATGCTTGACCAGGGCAGGAGGAGCATAAGGGGCCGTGGACACTTGTGCATTAACTGTGGCCTCTGAAGCATCTTCGACAGACGGTTGGTTATCTGACAGTGGAGGTCCGACGGAGTCACTGAAACCAGTGGGTGCTGGCAGAACCTCAGCAGGCTGGACCGCGGCAGCTGTGGAGGTAGCTGATGGTGCCGCAGCAGCGGGGGACTGGAGAGGGACGCAGGCCGGAGGGGGGCTGTTGACGCAGGTGTACGACGGCGTGATGGGTGGTGTGTGTGGAGGTCTCGGGCTGATTGGAGAAAGAGGAACTGCCCATGAATTTCTAGATTTGGGAGAAAAGCTGGGGCTCAGGGCGGGGCCTGAATCTGCCTCTGGAGGCAGCAGGCCAAGCTTTCTGAGGGCCTCAATGTGGACCCTCTGGGGATCCAGCCTACTAGTGGGCACCGAATGTTCAGAGTTGTCATCAGAGACGGCCACCGCCGCCTTGTGTGACTTCAGAATAATGTTGGCAGGGAGCTTCTTGGGCTTAGGGGCCACAGCAGGTGGACTTCTGGGCTCAGCCGCTTCAGGGGGAGGACTCATTAGGAGACCTGGGCTGAGGGCTGGTAGACTCAGTTTTGGGGGCTGGTTTGGAGGATCCTGGGTCACTGAAGTTCTCTTTGAAAAGGCTCTCTGGCGTACCTGCTCCAAGTCCACAGTTGCTCCTGGCTCGTCATGGTATGTTCTTGCAGGCGGAGGGAGGTCTTTTACGTTCCGTGTCTGTGGAGGAAGGCCTGGCTCATCCATGAAGTCTGAGGGAGGAGGGAGCACATCCACATCGATGGACTGATCGGGGCAAAGACTGGCGATTGGGACAATCTGAAGATGGCCATCTTCATCCTTGGATACACACAACTCAGAAGATGATAGGCTGATTTTGCCATCAGCAGCTGATTCAGTGACGGGGGGTTTGGGTGGAATGATGAGGTTCGTTGATGCTTCTGGATCTTTCATGTTGGCTGCAGGAGCCGTAGAGGACTGTGGTTCTGAGGTCTGACTTAGAGCGTGATGCTCAGCTCGGTCTTCGATGGAGAACACTCTGGATCCAGGCTCTGATGTCTGGTCTTTTCCGGACGCATCTGACTTTAAACTGGGAACGCCTAAGAAAGAAAATCAAAATTGCTGCGATTGGTATTGCCGTTACTTCAGTGAACAATGTGCAAGTATACATATATACACGTAATCGACTCAGCAAAACATATTAACATAAATATTTCATGACACGAACATACCATTTACTCCCGTGCCTGCCTGGAATGCAGACTCTGGTTCATCGTTGGAAAATCCACTGTCCTCTTGCACCTCCAGCGCTTCAATCGTCTCCTCAAAATACGTGAGGCACGCCCTCTCTTCTGGAGACAAGTGCTCCATACTGTCTCGACTCTGCAGAGAAAAATAAAGAGACTGTGAAACGCATTCAAACTCTGCACAGTTTCTCAACTCGTCAACAACCTCGGTCCTCTATTTAATCCTTCGTCAGGACAGGGACAATGGGTCAAAGTTGTTTTGTGTTCAAACAGCTGCAGAGGAATGACTTATTGCACCAGTCCTGTCCTGTTCTTAGCTATCTTTCATTCATTATTGGCCTGTCAGAAGAATGTATTTCAAGTGACTGCAGGTGCATGTGAACAGCGGGAGATCCTCTCCCCTCTCAACTTTAAAGGAACCCTTTAGAGGCCTCTCTCTGAACGGTGAGTGTGTTTCCCATCTTCTCTCATGTTTACAGTAAACGCCCACGCAGACGTCATTAGGCCAGAGAAGCCAATGAGTTATACGACGAAGAGATACGACACAGAGTCAGCGGGACGGAAGGCTGGGGTGAGATCTGCTGCAGCACTCACATAGCCAGAGTTCATGCTGATTACGCTGTCGCAGCTCCCGGCACTGTCCACAGTGCTCAAGGGTTCCATGGCAACGCCGCCTGGCCACGTGTCACTCTTCGGCATTGCACAAGGAAGAGGACGAGGGCAGGACCTGGGCCTCGCGGTCCTCTGCTGGTTCCGTTAAGTTCGCCAAGAATCAAGTCTGAGGAAGAAATCTGGAAAAGGCAGAAGGAGAAGATGTGAGAATGGGATAAAAATGACCGAATTAGAATCAGATTAGATTAGTGTGGCACCGCTTTCTGCTTCATACAACACAAAGACTGACATTAGCATAACACGGAAGATTGTCTTTGGCACTGGCACATAAGACAACACACACCATAAACAACAATACACGACATATCCTTAAGTCCCTGAGTTTGTCAGTTTATTTCTGCTTGCAGTGTCTGTGAAGGACATCAGCTGACAGGAAGTAAACATGGACCCAAGCTGTTGCTATTGAGATACAGGTATATTCAGACAGACCGTATGAGAAACGCAAGTATGAAGCACACGTATGAACCTGCAAATGAGCAAAATATGTCTCCTTCAAAGTCTTAAAGTGACCAAGTGGAAGTCATAATAATATTGCTGAGTGGAGTGTGGAGGGGGCCGACCAGTTCCAAGTGGGCCTATTTAAACAATCTCCTCTTGAGAACGGTCACAGCTGATGGAATAAAGGATTTCTTGTAATTGTGCTTCCTGGCCATTGGGGCATTCGATCTGCAGCCTGATGGCAGCAACCGACAAGCTGGGTTGAGAGGATGGATGGGGTCATTGTCGAGCTGGATTGCCTTTTTGGTCCGTGGATTGAGAGAATAAATCCTGGGGTCGGAGTAGTTTGTCTCCATTGATCCCGCCGAGCTGATTGACGACCTGTGTCAGTGTGTTCTTCTGCTTTACTGAGCGGTTTCCATACCATACAAGACAACAAGCTGACACGTGAGCCTTAATAGTTCAAAAGAATTGGTTTGTACACATCACAGCAACAACTATTAACATTTAAACTGGTTTTACTTGCTGTTGTCATTCATGTTTATACAGGCCAGTAAAACATAACTTATTCTATATATATATATATCTTGTATGATCATGTGTTGAATATGTGGGGGAGGGGGTTGACTGTAGGTTTACATGTGTTATTATACCTGTGTATTTCATCAGGAGGAAACTAAAGGTGCTTTATGATGACCCTGATGAAGGCCACAAGCTGAAACGTGTTGGTCTTACAGTGAACGTCTCTTTAGACTTTTACCCTTCATGCATCTGGGGAGGAGGTGAAGTTATGCTGAAGGACACGTACAGCTGATTGAGCAACAAAAAGGCAGTAAATGAATTCACGAGACCACAAAGAAAAGACCACTCAAAGCAGAGTTCTTACCTCCTTGCTTTCCCTTTTTAAGTGCCAAAAGCAAATACCACCAACAATGAACAGTGATTGAGTCACGAAGGGATAATATTTGATCAACTCGGGTTAAGACTCCGTCGTTGGATTTTGACTAAATAGGTCACACAAATGCAATGTGCTGCATCCCGAGACAAAAGCTTTACAGCCTGTTATAGAGCTTATTCATCACGCAGCCACGGCTGCACAATCAGGTTCAGGTGTGTTCGTGGGAGCCGAGCGAAGCCGACCTCATTGTTCTCTTATCGCAGAGAACATTTGATTAAACGTATAAAAGAGCAGCGGAACGAAGGTTTCTTGTTGTGAGTCAGAGTCACTGTGTGTCTGCTAATTCGCCTCCAAAATGACATGAGGTCTCTCAGTCTGATACCGCACGAGGGCCGAGAGTTATCGCAGTCATTACTGGCGCATGAGGCTCCTCTGAAGACGAGACACAGACACTCCTTCGCCATAAATAATAAAAAGATATGTGATAGAGGACATGTTTCTAGGGAAAATGAAGCATTTCTTGTAATGCACTGCGTTTTATGGCAGCAGCTTAAACAGGGTGAATCAGTGACTCCAGCGTCCATCGAGGACAGTGAGGTCATGTACTCTGTGTTGTTTTATGTTACTTTGGAGGCTTTAGTTAGCCGGGCTTTTACATTGCCACAATTAAAGAAATGAACACATCGTGGGCATTTTAGAGGCTGAGTCAAGTATTGCACTCAATTTATTTATTTAAGTCGATTATTTTACGCCTAAAAATGACATACGGGATTCAATATTTCTTCCCGGAGGTATGAGGATGGGACTTTGCAAAAAAATCTAATTTTTGTAAAACTTTTGAGATTTTATTTGTTGATGTCTGATCAAACATTTCTGAATCAGCAGGATTTGGACCTCATTATTTCTAAAATCCTTGTTATGACCTACAGACTTTAGTATTTTATCCTTTGATGTTTTCACCTTTCATTTTAAACTGTGTCCAACAGAAATGAACTTGTTCCACGACTTCTTTTTCAAAAGGAGTGGCTGTGTTTTAAAACAATAAGGCGGGATGCTGCCCTGGAATTTTCTCACTTGCTTTAAGAAAATAAGGGTTACAAGACAAACGAAAAACAAAGACAAAGTGAGAAGAATAGTTTGTGAGTGCTTTACACCTTGGGATTACATATCCACAGGTCTAGAGCGCTGGCAAAGAGCAATGACATCTTTGTCTTGTTGACATGACATGGCAAGGACATGACATAGCGAGGACATGACGAAGCAAGGACAGTTGGGGAAAAACCTGATCACCAACACCCACATTCCCTCGTTTCTGACTAGGTTGGTTGACAACGCACCCAATGAAGACTTTAATAGCTGCTTATTACTGTCCCTCCCATCTAGTTCAGCAGAGTGAGAAACAAATGTCCAAGCTTGAGCAGCCAACACCTCGATGTCTCTAAACTCAACCAGGCAACATACCTGTAGGGCAGCAGTGGGAGAGTTCACTGCACCCACAGCTGAGTCAGGATTTAATAGTGACAGGAATGTCACTTTCCTTGCTTCCATGTCTTAAAGACGACTCTTAAAATAAAGCAGAGCGCTCTGATGTGACTGGGTGTTCCACTTGAATTAATACTCAGCAGATAAAACACTTTAAAAAAGGGAGGGGGGGGGGGGGGGGGGGGATCAGCTCCAAGTCAAGAAGAGAACACCTGCAGTTATCCAAGGAATTGATAAATTATAGTGTGATTGTTTTAGAAAAAGGTGGTCCAAATATGTATTCAAGGGCTGCCAGAGAGCCAGTTTAATGATTGACAGTAAACACAAGTTGCAGGTTGCACAACAGAACAGAACTATTTCATTAATGTTTAGCTCAGCACCTTGTCCCACTACATTTATTATTGACATTTGCGTGCACATATTTGTACTTCCCCTGACTCAACCTCTAAGCCAGCAGATAGTCAGGGATTAAGTGATCAATGTGTGATCTTTGCGAAGAAATGTGGGCTTCTATAGAGCATGAAAAGTGAGTAATGCTGGTCATATGTGGGATTATGTCTTTTGCTAAGTATTTTACCCACTACACAAGCTGCCAACTGACAGAGGATGACACTCTGTGCACATAGGGCCAGTCACTCTCCTAAAAACAGCTGCAGCGACAGAATTACAAAATAAAAGCCTTTATCGTTTTAAAGTACTTTGTTCCCTGCAAATGTGTCACACACACACACACACACACACACACACACACACACACACACACACACACACACACACACACACACACACACACACAATACTTTTTCACCGTAACTCCTTCGTATCCACGAATAAAGCAGAGAAAAACACTTCAAACAAGTTTTCAGGATTTCATGAAAGCTCACCGGAGATGTCGTGCAGAGTGCGTATTCAAAATAAAAGAGCTGTTATTCAGAAGTCAGTCCATGGCCGAGGATCACTTCCCTCCCAATCCGACAGCAGCCCTGTGCCTGGAAGTGAAACTACACGAAGAGTAGTCACGGAACAGGTGGGAAATCATAGCAGCCAGGTGAGCCAGTCAGCTTCCGGACAGGCCGGCCAATCAGCGAGCGTCTGATCGAGACGTTTCCTTTGAGCAGCCAATGGAACGAGAGCAGCCAAGTAAACGCAACACAGATGGAATAAAACGACGAAAATGTCAAAATATGACTTGTTAAATACGGAAAATATAGGCTATAGTGTGTGTACACAAGAGAGGCTTTTACTTTTTTTGAAAGTTAACTTATTTATTTACTTATCTTTTCAACAAGACGTGGTGCTTTGAGCTGAATATTAACATCAGCATGCTGACATGCTGACAATGATAATGCTTGCATGTTGGGCAGGTATAACAAAAGTTAAGGGATCAACCAAATCATTCACATCAACAGGAACATGAATGTGCGTCCCAAATTGCACAGTAATCCATCCAATATTTATCGAGATATTTCAATAAATATTTGAATATTTGTAGCAAATGTCATTGCAATCCATCCAGCAGTTCTTTCGATATTTCAGTCTGGACCAAAGTGGTGACGCTGTTTATCGTCCTCCAGAATGACACTCATTTAGTCTTTTTAGGTTTTTAATTGGGCTAATCAGGGACACCCCTCCAATAGACTGTATTATCAACAAGTTCGGCTATCATCATTTACAATGTCTGTGTGGAAGGATTACCCTTTAAAAGCAGCATGTGTTATTACAGATCAATATCTTATTTAGAACAAGAAGCCATGACTATTCTGTAAAGAATTGACTACATTTATAACTGTGTTATTGCCAAACATAAAGGATGAGCACCAGCCAGAGGAATTTCAACAATTTGATAATCCTAAACCTGTTTTTTATAATGGCTCTATCTATAAAGCTCATTGTTAAAATGTGTAAACTCCATATTAATACATCAGTGACACCATACAATTGTGTCCTGTGTGTATCCTAAAAAACCAAACACCACATTGCTTGTTTTATGAGCTGTTGACGTTGTTTACAGACTGCATGCTGTGAAGAGCTGTGCTGAGTTTGTGAACAAAGCAGGCCTGTCTGCAAATGTCAGCCTCACAATGAGCATGCGACAAGCCGGTCTGTTCCCCAGGAACAGCTGCATACATCTGTGACATCTGTTGCACATCTATGAAAATGAGCAGATGCGCAAATTCATATGACATCTGCCCCAGAAATCATCAGCCGTTGTTCTGTTGATGACGCAACATTACAACGGTACTTTTTAAATGTATTTACATACCAGCACTCAGATCATTGTGTCAAAGATATGATGCAGCTTTATTGTGGGTGATACATAAAGGTAATATCTAGATTATAAGGAAAGACGTTCCAGTATAAACACAGTATGACAGCTTCCTGCTTTCCAAAACAAAAGGTGACACAGACAGCATGAAGGCTCCATGAATGCAAAACTATCAGTAGATTGAACAAAATAACACAATGATTTATTTACCTGTTTGTTTTGTTATCTATGTGCTTTTGCAAATCCAGCATTAGGATTTAGATTCAACCAAAAACAAATCTGATGGATGAAGTTTGGTTCTCTAGAATGAGACAACACGAGGAAACTATTAAAATAAAAAAATAATAACAACAATTAAATTAGTTATTGTTGTTGACATATTGTTGGCATTTGAATTATAGCTGCAGTAATGTGTCTTCTGTTGACTCATTTAAAAAATAAATCATGCACAACCTGGAGCTGGGTCAATCTGAAAGAAATGTACTAGATAATATGTCAACAGGACGAAAAATTGACAGGCCCTTTGACAAACATGGCCAGTATTGAGCTGTGATAACAGCAGCAGAACTGCAGGTTGTCAAAATCTTGAAAGAAAGAATGAAAGAACGTCCTTAACATTAAAGGAACAGTGTGCAGCATTTATTGGGATCTATTGGCAGAAATGGAATATATACGGTTGTTTTCTTTTGTGTATAACCACATGAACGTAAGAATCGTTGTGTTTTCGTTATCTTGGAATGAGTGGCTTATATCTACATATGGAGCGGATCCTCTTCACAGAGCCGACCGCCATGTTTTCTACAGTAGCACAGAACATGCAAACCAAAAAGTGTCTCGATACGACCGGTCGTGTTTTCTTGTCGGCCCCCGTAGTTCTCCTGCACACTTCAGTTGGTTTCAGCTGGTTGTTGTCATGAAACCTCACCGCAAGCTGACGTCAAACACACGTCACACTGCACCTTCAAACAAGATCAGCTAATGGACAAAATAAAGGGTCAAGAGTCAGCATTTCTAATTGCGCCATTTATTAGTTGTACAATTATGAAAAATAATCATAAAAAAGACTGGAAGCCCAAGATTATTTACAATCTTTTTTTTTCTAAAGTGAGGTCCCTCGTCTGAGTCAACGTTTTTGTTTTTGTTAAATCACAGGGTATTTTATTCACGATATGTTTAACTTTATAAGACATAGTCCTTTTCTCTCTTTTGACCAACGTCAAAAATTACATACGTACATACATACATATACATATATATATAGATATCTATAAAAGCAAAAATCATTCAAGTATGAAAATACAGACCGCTAGATTCATGTACAATATCATTCTCATCATTGCTTGTCATCAGATTAGTCCCTAAATATCTCTCCTGATCCTCAATGTGCAAAAGCAGAACGGGACCAGGCTGATGGCCGAAGGTGCCGACACCAGCGGGCTGAAGACAGTGTACCATAGAGTCATCGTATACTGGCCTGACAACGTACCACATATACAACAGTTAAATCAAAAGGACCAGACTATGTACCCATAAAGTACCATTAACAGTCAACACACTGGGAGAAACATGCTGTGTCCCATTGTTCTGTTCTGCAGCTGAGATCTAAAGACAGACTAAAGACAGTCTGCATGGCAGGTTTGGAGAATGATCTCGTCGATATGAACTGAACAAAAAGGAGCAGAGAAGGAGAGAGGGAGCTGCAGTGAAAGACACCTGATCCAGTTCCAGCATTAGGACGCATTACTGTCCAGTAAAACAATTAAAACATACGGGAAAAAAACGTTCAAATCAAATAAAAACCACCCCCTGCTATATCATTTTAAAAACAGTCTTTGTAGTGTCAGTTCCTCTGCCCTTTGAGTTTGGTTATAGAGTTCCTCCCGCGCAAGATCACATTGTTTATCACAGTTATATGTTGTGAAAGACGAGCCGATGGTCATCAAGAGACGCCACGTTGTGTGGAAACAGGACAAATAGTCCAGGAAGGACTGTGTACCTACAGTGTGAGGTCTCTGTCGGATAGTTTGTACCTTTGTATTATAACAACAACAAAAAAATATGTTCCTCATGCCAGCTACTTCCCCTTTAGCTACAAGTTCCTCACTGTGACATCGTACACCAGGTGTACCATTTCTCAGGAAATGCATAAAGCACAACAAACACATCTGACCTTGGGACAGATATCTCGTTCTGATGAACAGGAAGCTAAATGGAGTGTGTGTGTGTGTGTGTGTGTGTGTGTGTGTGTGTGTGTGTGTGTGTGTGTGTGTGTGTGAGTGTGGGGTGGACTGCGCTGTGTTGAAAGCGTTCCGTCGGTTACTCTGGTGAGCTTGATCCAACTGGTGATGCGATTCTGCTGCACGGGAACAAAACAACCTACCCACCATGCAACAGGGCTCACTCCTGTCCTTTCTTACTGGCTGGGAGTGGCCACAGTGTTCAGCTATATAGGGAAGGGACACAGACACACGCACACAAAGCAGTGAGGTTAAAATAAAGTGAAAAATAACAGGACTAATGGACACAAACAGCGGTGACGGATCACCCCCCCCCCCCACCCCTCCTTACAATGATGAACTCTTTTCACTTGCAGCCGTGAAATACGAACCGAGTGGTGAGTGGCAAAACAAAAGGCAATACTGACGGGATGAACATAGAAGGCATTCGTTGTGAAGAGAAGAAGAAGAAAAAGACAGGACAGAGGAAGATGCACTTATTCTCTGACACACTTGGGGATTTGGTCAAAGTGCTTAGTTATAGTTAGTTCACTCCAGAAGAAGCACCAGGTTTAAATCCCGGTGCTCTGATTGATAGAGGAGGGCATGCCGGTCTTAAGACAGTTTGGGCTGTCTACTTTCTGCAGCAGCAAGGACGGCTAACATGCGGGTCCATATCAGCCTCTATGCCCTATTCTGTTCCTCCTTTTTCCCCCGACTCGAAAATCCCCCAAAACGCTGACATTATTAGCTCCGAAAAAGGGACCTTATCACAGTGCTAGGCCCTCCTTTGGCTTCGAGCTGACCGCTGACGGTGAGAAATATCCCCCCGTGAAACCTCAATGACACCACGAACTCCACTGAACAGAAACAGTCGGCTTAAGTCCAACTGACGCACAGAACTACAGGATCAGTTTGTCAGTTTCCTCAGGAAACATGTCCAGGTACAGGATGTGTGCAGCGGGTCACTCTTGGTTGTGGTAAATCAGATTTTCTCGGCACTCAGGACGAGGAGTCAGGAGTTGAAAGATCAGAGTGAAAAGTCTCAGAGTGGCCGTCGCCGAATAGAGCAGGAAAAGCACCAAGGAAAGAAGAGCTTATCACCAAGAGTCAACAGCGTAGGACGTTGATAGGGGAGAAACAAAAGGAAGCATTGTACACAGAGTTCAGGAAGTACACAAGGTAAATAGAGAGGAGAGTAACAGCAACGGTGAAGCGGAAGGGTTGCACGAATAATCAGTAGTGCAGAGGTGGTGGTGGGTTACAACGAGGAAGGAGCAAAGCAGTCGTTGTCAGACGAGGACTAGAGTGGCGGCTGAAGGGAGACGGAGGAGGGCAGGGGTCCGCCCACAGAGGGAGAGGCAGAGTCACAGTGAAAGGCACACAGAGGGAGGGAGAGGAAGAGGGGCGGGGGGGGGGGGGAGACCAGGCCCAGAGGTCAGAGGTCTGAAGGAAGAGGGGTCCACTCAGAATATGGTGGTCTCGTACTTAGTGCTGATAGTGCGCTTGGATTCCTTGGGGTCCACGAGCCACGTGGCGCTGCCCCCGGACTGAGAATCCCCCTCCTGCTCCAAAATGTTGCCCTGCGGACACAAACAGAGGGCATCAAACCCTCTGCCGCTCAACAGCTGTGGAAGGAATTAAAGACACTACGGGCAAAAACGTTGTTTTTTCATGCACTGGTCCAATTTGAGATTTTGGACTATTTTGCCTCCATAAGATGACGTCTATTAGAAAGAACACATCTAAACTACACACTGATTTCTCCTGATTTCACCAAAACGTAACATGAGATAGTCGCTAATTTGCATTTTCATTTCATAAAACTTGTAACATATAAAATAATTGTCTAAATGCAAGTAATCAACTGGGACTCTGTACAAATCTGACTCTAATATGTCAACAAAATTATCAAAAATTGTTGAAAATGTCTGTAAATTGCAAATTGGCACACATTTAATAAGGTACTGCCGGGGGAGTTTCACACGATTCACCTGAACTGTCTCCTCTTAACTCATTTAAAATCAAAGTTTGGTCAAAAACCGCCGGACAGAATCACAGCCTGAAAATCAATTCCAGTGACGATGTTTACATGCAGATTCTAGTCTTAGTCACACTTGTGTGATAATGCATGTATCTCTACTGCCATTCATCCCATCAGTCACTCAATCAACTTTTCTCTCAGTGCATTTCAAAGGGCTTACTTTACACTTTTATACAAGTACGTTTATTGAACAAAACACCAGTGACGTAGTGGTACTTGTACGACTTTGTGGCTCATTCAGGGCCTCGCTGTGAACGTAAGCTTGTGTTGCTGCCGCAATGTCACAAGAGGGCGCCTGAGTCAAAAGTAATATTCAAAGCATGTATATTTCTACAAACAACAGTAAAATGACACAATGACAGCCAATTCAAAAAGAAGAAAAAAATGGGTGAAAGACACAAATGGAGGATTGTGGGATTTTTAAGGCAGTGAGAAGGAAAACAAAAACAGGAAGGCAGACACAGGAGGAAAGAGTGAGAGGATGGCGATGCAAAGGCAGCACCTGGGCAGCAGGGCTGGCAGAGTGCAGCGGTAGGAAGGAGGGACGATGGGTGGTGCAGGTGTAACAGTAACAGCAACGACTGTCGAGAGGAGGAGAGTCCTGGGAGAGATGAACACCGGCAGAGAGGAGAGGAGAGGAAGGTACGGAGAGAGAGAGAGAGAGAGAGAGAGAGAGAGAGAGAGAGAGAGGAAGAGGGAAAACAGCACAAGTGGCACAAACAGGAGGAGGGGTTGAGAGAGAATGAAAGGGAGAGAAATTAACATCGATTTGAGAAGCGTGAGAGAGCAGCCGTCTGATCTTATACTGGCCAGCTTACAGGTGTGGGTGTGTGTAACTGTGGGAGTGTGTGAGGCAAAGGTGCATTGGATTCAAATAAAGGTTGAAAAAAGGCAAACATCGAAAGACAAAAAGGTGAGGGGAAACGCAGAAGAAGCGACAGAAAGCACCGCATTCGTAACATGATTCTGTGGAGTTCATTAAGCAGCAGCAGGAGATGTGCAACTGGTCCCTGAGGTGGACTTACCTCATTGATATTCAGCACAAGGCTCACTTGCTTTAACGCTAATGGCCAGACAAACAGCCGCACAGTGCAATCATAATGATGTGAAAAGCCGTAGATACAAATGTTCTGAGACTTGCATAATGTGTTTTGAGGGTTTCATTGGCTGGAATGGTGTTTCTGGCACAATTGAACCTACTTTTAACAGTGCACGGTGAAGGGAATACAATCGAATCAAGTCAAAACTCGACCAGCATTTGAAGTATCCTATAAAGTTGTTCTTTGTACTTTAATACCGCAGGTGTTGCTGGAGTTTTGACCGCTTCCTGCTTTAGTTTTAACGCTAGCAGACGTTTCGTAATAGCAGTTCTTTTAAAATGCTGGTTGTTGAATTTTGCAGATATCTGGCCCTTTGTTACGAGGTCAGCGTTTTTCAAAGTCTAACAGAGTCTACAGACAACTGCACCCCTCACCTCTCCTCCCACAACTGCACCATGTGTGCTACACAGAGCACAAAATCAATGACAAATGAACAGGAAAGGTTCATTTCAGGCTCAGTGTCCAACTCACCGACGACTTCCGCACGCTGCCTCGTGGTTTGGGCACGGGTCGGCTGGACTTGGTCTCAATGACCTCTGACCCGGGTCCCAGTGGGAGGTTCTGGTGCTGTTTGGTCCTCTGGGCCTGCAGAGCCAGCTGATAGGCCACCTCAAATGCCTGGCCAAGCGTCAGTATAATCTCATAGGTCCGATTCTACACAGAGAGGGAGGAAGAGGAAGAGCGAGGCAGTTCTTTTAAGTATTTTGGACTTTTTCAGGTTCCCGGCCCAGACAGAGAACAACACTATAAAAGTGAGACAGCAAAAGACATCAGGACAAAGTTTTGTTTCCCTCAAAACTTCTTCAAAACAGGAAGAAGTGGCAGTAATCTCGTGAGCATTCCAGTATTTTCCCCCTCGTCCATGTTGAGCTGACACAAAGGCTGAACAGCGAGAGCATCCTTACCAGGTCTACTGTGCTGAACACGTGGCAGTAGTGGTGGCTGGTCTGCAGGTCCTTGGTGATGTAGGCAAACGTGCACAAGTCCTCGGGGTCCTGGGCCGCACACGAAATGTTCCGGATCTCGTGCTCTGCGATGATGTTCTGCACACCGAGAAGAGCGGCAGCATGAGACTCAGTCTACACAGACCGTAAATAACATCAACACGCATCACACGGAACTTCTGCTCCAAGCGACAATGCATGATGAAAAAATATGATTTATAAAAATGCTAAGAGGCAGTCAATGAAGAGGAGACATTGGGGCATACATCATGCCTGAGTCATTGGAGGGGAGTGAAGCGATATGCAGTGATAGCTGGCTGAGCAAGGCAACCTTTCAATGTCTCTTTTTTTTTTATGAATGTCAAATAAATGTCAATGTGCGCAGACTTGCTGCATGTAAAACATGAACAAATCTGACATAAACTTGCAGGCAAGGTATTTGCAATAACAGAAAAGAAGCAGCGTGAAGTTTGACTGTTAATATTACCAAACAAAACGTGCGGTTATTTGCACCGGGCTCAATTTGGCACTGAAGACAAGCCGGGCGGTGTGCGCGCACGTGGAAGCTGACCTTATTGGCTGCATCGATGAACTTCACACCCTTGTACGTGATGGAAAGGACGATAGTGGGGACTTTTCTCATTTGTTCTGTCGACTTCTGGAGGAAAAAGGGACACAGGCAGAAAGGACATTAAGGTGTGTTACCATTCACTCATACTATATGTGTGATGTCCTGTGTTTGTCCCCTGAGATTGAAGAGGAAACTGGCAGCATACCCGCATTTTGGCACAGGCGTCCTGCGTGGAATCGGTGCCCCGTAGTTCCTTAATTAGCATGGAACCGAGGTACTACAAAGGGGGAGAGAGAGAGCGTGAGAGAGAGTGTGTTGGTGTACATGATCAACGACAACTGCATCACAGCATGAGGGAGAAAGGCGTGGACGTACACTGGCTTCGTAGGCGCAGCATTCAAAGATGAGCTTCTCAGGTTGATGATGCCAGTTCTGGACCGGGGCGTACGGTGCGGCCAGACTCGGCGGCCGCAGGGTCAGACGGGGCTCTCGATGCCATTCTTCATACCGCTCCTGTGGGGGGGGAGTATTATTCTCAGACTACCAGAGGCCCGCTATGATCACTACATCACATGAAGGCAGTGGGGGACGAAATGTACTGCTGCAGGGACCTAAACGTACATGTGATCTGTGTTGTTCACTGCGATATCTTTGGGTAACGTCGTAGTCATTATCCGGCACTTTTTTCCTCCCTGGCTCTCCCACTGGCAGCAGAGGGTCCATCGAGCGTCCGGTGTAGGACTCCAGATGACTGAGGGGGGACGAGGTCTGGGATCCAGGCAGGTCTTGACACTGGAGAGACAAAGTCGATGAACGTCAACGGTGGCCGTCCTTCATCTTTCACAAAAAAAACAGTGCCTTCCAAAATTTGTGGACTAAAACCAAACCATCAGACTATCATTCATTCTTGAGACAGTTGTTGGTAAAACAGTCTGTCCTCACCCTGATCTGAGACAAACGGGGAGGCTTGACTGGAGGTTCCTCGTAGGGCCTCTCTGCTAAGGAAGCAATGATGCGTTTCCTGTGACCGAGTAGGGAGATCTTCAGCACCTGGAGGAAAGAGGAAATGATCTGGTGAACGTGTGGAGCAGCACACGAGGAAGCAGAGGTGTTGGAAAGTTGGAAGCGAGCCAGGAAACATCAGACACTGCTACTTAACGTGTCATAACGGATTACCCTTCAGACTGCAAGCCTCTAAATGAAGCACAGGAAACTACCTCCCTGACATTGACCACCAAAGTTCTGTGCATTTCCCTGCAGAGTTGGAGTTTTTCTTCAACACTTGGTAAAACTAATTTCACCCTCTGGTACTCGTCACGGTCCGCGTACGTCACAGCGACTCACGTTGACAATCTCCAGCTCCCACAGGTTTTTGACACAGTCCAGAGTGCGGTAGCCGCTGGTCAGGAAGTTGTGCAAGTACTCGTGCAGGCCCAGATTCTCCAGCCAAGAGGAGAGGGAGCTGCTGCCGTCGCAGCCCATCGCTTTCACCTGCAGGAGAGGACTTCATCAAACACTGGTGCTCGGCTTCGGGACAAATGCACTGAGATATATGTATATATACACACATACACACACATCATATGCAAATGTAGTTATTGAAATGAAACAATCTGAAAAGTTTAGAGGTGAAATCACTTTTTTGTGAAACTGTTAATAATGTATATTGATATGAAATGTGACACATGGCCCCAACTGGATAATGTTTTTGGTCATGCAAAAGAGGGCTAGAATGATTGCATGATCTATAAGCTCACCAGTAACTATATCTGCCTTGGTATTAAGCACTACGCTGAAATAAGTGTTGAAGAACGAATCAATGATTTGTCACCTTGGGTAGCGAGCGCGATGCATGCAGGATCTTCTTTCTGTGGCTTGGGTCTGTGATCCCAATCTCCCTCAAGTCCTGGTCCTCCATCACATTGTTCCCCTGTAGAAAAAAACAAAACAAAGAGCACAAGATTGCGGTGAAATCATATCATTTTGCAACATAATGTCAACAGTCATATACATAAATCGATATATATATATATATATATATATACACACGCTATGTTCAAATCTAAAAACACAGACAAATCCCTTCAGGAGAAGAGCCAATGCTGCAGGCTAAGTGTTGATCACAAGTAATGCTACCGCTGCAGGAAAACAAAAGCTCAATTACTCTCCAGTGAGATCGTCAAATTCCTCTCTGGGACCCAAACCTACTGACTGTAGAAGGGGGGCCACGTCAATAACCCCTTCAATGAGATGTGAGTGTGTGTGTGTGGGGGGGGGGGGGGCTGACATGCATTTGAATGATGGTCAAACCCATCTTTGGTTACACACTGCATCGCCTTCGGGAGCGGGTGGCAGGTAACGGATAACGGAGAAAGGAGCGATAAGTCAATGTCACAACTGCAGAATGGTCAGCGATTTGAGACGGAGGGGTGGAATGCCTGAGCACCGACAGTTGACTGTAACTGATGGCTGCAGGGAAGGAAAACAAAAACATCCTGACCAGTGAGAAGTCAGTCAGAAGTCCATCTTGTTGACCGTGTTACTTCAGAAGAAGGTCAGCAGCTAAATCTATGTGGGACATGTGTCTGACTCCTCAACATGAACCTCAAGTTAATCCTATGGCGCTCACTTCTGCACACACACACACACACAGGGGAGGAGAGGGGAGGAGAGGGGAGAAGAGGGGACAAATAGAAAGGACAGGGAGATAGAGATAAAGACAGATGGACAGACCAAAAAGACAGAGACAGACAGAGACGAGAACAGACGGACAGAAAGGCAGACAAAGAAAGAAAACAGGCAGAGAGACAGTAAGAAGACAGCGAGAGAAAGAAAGAAAGATAGAATGAACAATGAGTGCACGAGCTCTCACAGGAAGTGATGTCGGTCATGTACGGTGAGGCGCGGCCCTCGTTACAGTCGGAGCTCATATTGAGCACAAGACATGGTGACGCATCTCTTTTGCTTTCTTAACAGCTCGCACTAAACGGACAACTTAAAGCCCATTATCTCTGAGCAGCAACACGCCGACCGCTGCCTCTCCGGCTGCGGATTGAAACTATTCGGGGAGCCGGATGGATAACAGCGCTTTCACGTTGCATGGATCATTGCATTCCTGTCCCGCTGGAGATGAACTGATGAATGACTCTGTGGAGGAAATACAGCTCGAACAGACTGAATCTACAGTCTTTGCTCCCCATTCCCCTGGGCTGTGTTGTGCTCTCTCTGCTGTGAAGGAGAAGCCTTTTAATGGAGCTCGTGTTCCGCTTTAGGCTTCGTTGCACCCAAAGTGTTTTTAAGAAGCAGTTCATGATGTCCATCACTGGGGTAAGCACAGGAGGAACACGCTTAAATAACAGGCCTTTTTTCAAATATTAAAGCTTGTCAATGTTGTCAATCACCAATTATTTGAATAATTGATTTACTGTTTCAGGCTTTTGTAAAGCAAAACAATGCAAAATATTTGCTAACTGACGGCATTTTCTCTGTTTTGGTTTTGGTCTGATGAAAAAAAATGCTTTTTAAGACGTCACCTTGGGTTCAGGGAGATTATCCCGATACATTTTTAAGACATAACAAATAATTGACGGATGAATCTTCAGCGGCAGCCCTAACAAACAGTCAGTGTTGGAAGTTAAGCTGATTTGTAGGATCTCAATCCACATCAGGGCTGAAAAGATGAGTCGATAAATCCTCGATCTGCAAATATTGTTCTGTCAGCATCTTTTCAAGCAAAAAATGTCCGACGGTATCTAGTGTCAGCTCCTACAGTGTGAGAATGTGTTTTTCTTTAAGTCTTACATGGTAGGAAACCGAATATCCTTCGGTTTTGGACTGTTGGCCAAAACAAAACAAAAAGGATAAAATATACATTTTTCTCCCTGAACTAAGTCTCTGAATTTAAACCCTCAGATTGTGAAAGATACTTGAAAGGGATCTTCTCTAAATAAGACTCACACAACATAAACATTACATTCACCTCTGCTGGATCTCGATC
This sequence comes from Melanostigma gelatinosum, assembly GCF_949748355.1. Lineage (NCBI taxonomy): Eukaryota > Metazoa > Chordata > Actinopteri > Perciformes > Zoarcidae > Melanostigma > Melanostigma gelatinosum. The sequence continues at coordinate 22,652,183 of NC_136641.1, read as the reverse complement.
AGCCATTTGTCCCCACACAGAGACTCTGAGAACACAAACAGCGTGACTTGAGAGACGCGGTGCGGCTGACTCATGTGGTTCCACTTTATCTCAGCAGGTGTAAGCTGACTTCAGCACAACTTGGAGGGAAATAATAGATGAGGAGTAACGTGAGCTCGTTGGTTTCGGCCCATCCATCTCTCTGCTTTCCCCCCTTTCCTCTCATTAACATGCTGCTCTCTCCTCGGCCCGTCCGGAGAGCAGCCACTGCGGTCCCTCCGGGTTTTGAAAGCACTCTGAATTCAGGCCGGGGCCTCGAGGGCACGGATCACTCATTCTGTCAATCTAAAGGACGGCTGCCCAACAGCACTCAAGTCACAGTTTCTCGTAAGAACGCACGGGCCGTGGTTTCAAATTAGCCGCGTACTCCATCTAATTCCTGCACAAATGTTTCTCAAACGGGCAACAATTCATCACGGCCATTACCCCAACAGCAACATCAATGGATCCATCCCCAATCCGTGAGCCTCGAATGCATGAAGCCATTTCAGAATTTCCAATTTGTCTGCAGGCTTCGGTGGCATTGACTCTCTCTGCCAAAAGCGTTTGGCGTTCATTCAACGGCAGGAAACAACAATGGAGGACAGAAAGAAGGGAGGAGACCCAGATGAATTGAGCTCGCACAGAAATGCAAACAGATGTTTTGTCTTCTGATGTTTCTCTCACCATCGTGCAACTTTGAGATCAAACCAAAGTCTTCCTGAAGACGTTCTTGTTTCTGGTACGCGCCGAGTCACTTCCATTAACTTGAGGCGTTAAAGTCAATTTGTTCTTCTCGAGGCGTCGCCGTGAATATTTGCTTCAAAACAAAGTGAATTCCCTCCAGAAGTGCAGCGGTGACACGGCTGCCTGGAATTGCAAACTAAGTTGGAGCTCTCTGCTGGCTGAAGACACCAGCAGCTCAGACGGAGAGGAAAAGTAGCCGATTCGTCTCAACGGGCTTCTGCTCGTCAGGAGCACCGGGGGTTAGAGAGCAGCACGGCCGCGCGGCGCTCGTTTCATCGCTGCATTCGCTCCATCGAGTGCATAAAAAGCATCTAATTGCTTTCAGACGAGGCTCGTCTTTGCTTCGGTGCTCGAACACAACGCAATCGCTGCTGTTATTGATCCACTTCTGGAGCGATCCTGCAGGATGGACAGAGATCACAGCGGCCTGACTGGCAGAGTGAACACTGTTCAATTAGTGATCTCAACCACTGCTTTTCAACAGCGTTCGTACCAGGGGAGGATTAAAAGAAGCCTACAGAGTCTGGCACAGCGTGCTTAGAGCTGATACACTGGATCAGTTTAGTCATTTTACTAAAAATAGATTTGTTCCACACAAATGCAGACTGGTGTCAATAATGGTGCCGCAAGGTGCTCAACAGCAAATAAATCAATATTTATATCTACGAATGAAGAAATACATTGTTAATTGTTTTTAAGTTATTAAAACTGAACCTCATTATTATGAAACGTTATCATCAATATCGTACAAAATATGATGAAATAGAAAAATAACTTTTCTTCAATTACTTTACAAATAATCGGTTCATTTATATACTGTTTATACACTGTTTATTAATGCAAATCATTACTTATTTATGTAATATTGAACATTGCAGCGTTCCGTGACTCAAGTCTGGTACTACTAATGAAATTAGACCAAACATCTGGTAACCTGTTCCTGTTCTTTCCCCTCGAATGCACGAGAGCACATTTAACACAGGAAAGTTGAGCAAAGACGAGGTGACTCATTTCCAAATGAGATCAATTTGCGATTCTTAAAAAAGGTCAACATCCACCGAGAGAAGGACACGCTGAATAAAGACGACGGCTTTTATTCTCAATCCTCCAGCGATTTCAGAAAGCCAGGTGGTCTGAAAGCTGCGTTTAAAGATAGCAAAATTGCCGTCTCTCCTCTTTGACAAAAAAAAAGAAAGGAAAGAAAGGAGTGCCAAGAGCCGAGAGCGGTGCGAGTGTGAAAGACTGAAAGACAGTCGGAAGATTAAAGCTCCAGAGCAACGTCAGAGGCTTCAGCACAGAATTAAACATGGTGTTGATGACACCGGGTGAGGAGAGAGGCAGATACACGGGAAACGCTCCACTCTCAGGTTATGTAAAGCATTTTAAATAGTATTCATGCAAATATCAGGAAATACGGATTTCATACAGACACAGCTTAAACATTGACATTTATTTTGGTATTTCAAGTTCTATTAAAGTTTCTGGCTTTATAAGGACAACCATTAAACCAGTAAAAGGGTGAGAGAGACTAAATCTGCTCTCTGGAGAAGGTAGGTGATGATGTTTCATTTCGATATGTTTAATTTCGTTCACTTTGTCTCAAATGCCTGAAAAAGAAAGCAAGATGGAGTCTGCATCACAGTGGAGTCTTGTAAGCACATCTAGGCTGGAGATAGAATAAGTCGCATAAGACAATAACAAAACATTGTCATACAGTTGTACATGTGAATCCCCATGTGCTGAGACTCGCGGTCTGCATTGTGTGTGGATGGGATAAGAAAACACATGTACGATGTATGACAGGCCTGATGGAGGAGGAAAGAGGTTTCATCTCCACGCACGTGACGGCCGTCTCATTTCCAGCATGCCCAGCGGCTCAGCCTACCAGCTGGGTCTCCTCATTCTCTCCCCCATCAGTCCTCATTATGGACACCAGGCAACAGGGCAGACTCATAGCGCCGTCGCACGCTGCTATAATCAGCTTGGCAAACAGCGTCCCGTCGCTCACCAGAGACGCTCCTCCATTGTGGCCGGGCATCGGCTTCCTCTCGGGCAGCCGGCCCACTGACTGTAAGTGAGAGGCCACGGCAGCGGCCTCCTGAGATGGAGACAGACTGTCTGAGAGTGCAGCGCAAACCTGATTCAACGCGCAGACGGGCGTAATGGCATCGAAGTTGCCGTGAAACTAAATATTTGACAGCGCAGGGCAAACTGCTTATTATCTGGTTGGATGGGCGTGTAAATATAGCGAACAGCAATAAACGCCTGAGAGGGAAAGTTCTGTCGTCAAATTATACTCTGAATATTGTGAGGTATTGAATTATGTGCTGAATCCACCCAGAATAAACAGTTCCTGTAATAACATCGTGCAGCTGCTGGTAAAAACAAGATGAAAAGAAAGTCAGACGGGAGGGGTCGTTACAGGATTTCAGCTAATTGAACTTCAGACGAAGCTAATGGGATCATCTCATCTCACAGCAGCAGTAATGGAGGGTGGCGTCATTTGGATTTATGCACAAAGACACGTGGAGTTAAGTAGGAGGAAGCGGTGAGAGACAAGAGGGGAAAAAAAAAAAAGATTGTAAAAGTGAGGAGGATGATGGAGAAAGTAAGTGAACAGTCAAGACCATTAAGGTCAATTCGGAACAGAACAAAAGCGAAGCGGGGAGCTCACCATGTAGTGCAGGTCGTCGAACCCGTTCAGGAGGAGTTTGCTCTCGTACTGCGGCAGCCCCACGTGCTCCAGCCAGTCTCCCACGGGCTGGTCCAGCAGCCGGCCCGCCGCACCTGCTGACAGGGGGAAGCGCTTCAGGAGGGAGAAACCTTTCAGCCGGTAGCAGCGGCACTCCGAGGACGAGACGCGACATTGCCACATCATTCTCGGCCAGCAGAGCCGAGCGCACCAGCAGCAGGAAGGCGGGGGAGACAGTGTCCTCTGAGGACAGGGCGTCGGCTCCCGCGGGGCAGCGGGGGCCGGACCACAGTCGCCCAAGATGGCTTTAAAGTACCCCTGATCTCAGGGGGGGGCGAAGGAGATGATGGAGGGCTGTGAGCTGGTGGACTACCAGCTCATAAAACAGCTATGACAGTCAGTCAGGAAGGTGATAAAAAACACATTTACAGTCAACAAGACGCTGCCTCACTTCACTGCTGCAAACGTAACGATAAAGTTCATATCCAACTGGGAAAAAAGTCTAAATGTCCCATGTCAGGTGGAAGCATTTTCTGCCCAGAAATAAAAGCGTGCAGCTGATTTCATGAAGCTCTAGTTTTGGAATGAAGAGAAACTCAGAGGGAGGTAAACACCTCACTCAAGGGGGAAGGGACAGTTTTTCAGCCGCATGGAAAGTTTATTTTGGAAACTTGGCGTCAAGAAGCAGAAGACAGTTAATTAGCCTGAACTGTACAAGGACTGATGACGGCCTCTTCTCATCTACGATTTCACTCACTTTCAAAGCAAAAAACACATTTTACATCAGTTAATACACACTTCAATTCCCTTAACTCTTAACTTCACAATCGCATCTCAACCACAGCTAAAAGTTAACATCATTTCCCTGCTAATAGAAAAGAGATTCGTCCTACCTTGTGCAGCACAACACATTAACAGAGCTGACAACTTACAATAAATGTGCAAAATGCACATTTTAAAGCTTCTCTTTCAATGCTTTCGATGCTCTCATCATCTATTCAACCTGGTGCAAAAGCAATCCTGTTTCAGAGGAGATTCCCACGTCATGAATCCCATTCTGGTCGCACCAGAAACATGGAAACGTGTCAAAAAAAGAGAAAGAAAATCCAATCAAGGATCCAATACTTCAAATAGCGGTTAAGTAACGGCTCGACCCCCCTTCCCCCCCAAGAATGAACTCCTGCAGACAAGAGAGTGCTAAAACTGTCTCTCCTCAGTCTGGCACAGTCTTTGAGATGCGGTCAAGTCCACTTCTGTAAAAAAAACAAAAACCCGTCTGTCGTCCCCTCTGGGCCGAGGAGCGTAGAGGACCAGCTGGTCCTACCGATGGCGAGGTGGCGTCCTTCTATTGTCCTGACTGTTCACAGTTCTCCTGCCTGCAATTCCTCTCTCCTCCCTTACTCCCTCACTCTCTCTCCCCTCATGGCTTCCCAACCCCTCCCTCCCACTCTCTCTCTCTCTCTCTCTCTCTCTCTCTCAAACACTGCAGGTGGCTGCTCTGTGTCAGTGCACGCTACCGCTACAGACCCCCCCCCCCCCCTCATTACTTGCAGTCGCTCTTTCACATCAGTCCCTTTCTTATTCTCACACTCGTTAGGCTTCCTTCACCCTCCTCCGCCATCTCTTTCTCCCTGATGTAGAAGTAAAGTCTGCAGGCCCCGAGACAATCAGCGAGAGACGTCGCTGCTCTCCAGTCAACACAGAGACGAGACAAACACTGCTGAATCGGAGTGTGTGTGTGTGTGTGTGTGGGGGGGGGGAATGCATCAAAACAGCTCGTCCCCTGACGGCCTCGTGACAGCAGCTTCAGCGAGACGGAGCTGTGGACACGGCAGCGCTCAGATCGAGGCTCACATGAATGCAGGGGGGTGAATCCAGACCAGACGGATACCAGCGAGTGATGGGGCGCCAGCTACTCCACTGCAGTGGTCTCAGCTTTCCTCACGTCCCCTGACATGCGTACTGGTTAATATTTAAACAGCTCACTCCAGTGCAGGGCATAACAAACAGGAGGGCTACAACGAGAGGACACACGAGTTTGTGTTGAAACGTATTAAGACGTGGCTGAGGCGGAGTTTGAACTCGAGGTGAATGATGGAGAGGGCGACGCGAAAGCCGACGGGAAAAAAGTCAATTGTTTGGGTTTACGGAGACAGTCACCATCCATCAAACCTGACGAGTAACAGGTACGGAATCCTGAACACCAAGGTATCTGTTGACAGGATGAAAAGATCGATCTAGGAAAGTGTCTCTCGGGCACTTTTAGGGCTCAGCACTAAAAAGCAAACTGGTTTGTGTCACACGCATGAGAACGACCACCGCCTCGAAATAAGAACACGCGGACAGGAAAAGCTCCTCCGACGTGTTTTCTTACCTTTCTCCGAGGCTGCTAATGTCGATTCACATCTGCTCCATCGAAACAGACCAACTGTCTCCCGCCATCATACTACTCTACCCGATTCTCTGACTCTCAGCTCTCATCTGTGATTCATTTTTGAATTTGAAATAACAATAAAAAAAACACCATTTTTAAGTCTTGAACTCTAAATTCACATTTCACAGCATGAGAAAAGGCAATGATGGTCACACTCTACCTGGTGTCGCATATTGCTGATCTCTGGAGAAATCGATGCCGGCGCCAATCAGCGTCATGATCTTCTCGATCTGAGGACAGGAGCAGAAGAGGGAGACACAGTAAGGAGCCGGAGGAGCCATCGTGAGTTTAGCCTCCACCTCTCACCAGCAGAAACACTCCCCAAGCCTGAAACAATAAACCACCAATTGCTACAGTCACCCTGCAAAAAAAAAGGAACCGACAGAGTTGAGGGAAACCTGAAGCGAGAGAGGAGTCGGTCACAGTGGTTTTATGGAGACACGTAAATCAAGATTTCGAAGGGCATCTTAAGCAACTGCGCCACGGTTGATTGCCTTTAGATCTCATTTACGGACTCGGTCATGTCTATTGGCTCTAGACTGGAGGCGTCTGCGTCTCATCAGCTGCCTGCGGCCAAAACTGATTGCCAGAAACAATCACATCAATGATCACAAAGCAAAGGTTTGACGGCAATCGAGCAAAGAAAGAGAAGACGGTGTGCGAGGTTAAGAAAGTGATGCAGAAGCAGTGTCAGGTGATTCATGCTCGTCATCAGTTCATTAAGCTCCGAAAAGAATCCTCAAATTATGTGTCATGATGTTTGTTCCAAATCCGGTGACACAGAAGGAGTTAAACACAGGGAGAGATTGGGACGAAAGAGAATCAAAGAAGCAAAGACTTCCGTGTTTTCTCCCAATAATTTCACGCATTTTGTAGAGAATGCGTGTGAACGCTACCGAGGTGTTAGCCTCTGATACACGGACACACGCGGTCAGAAAACATCCTTCAAATGCATTCATGAGGGCACTGAGCTGCAACATTACACCTGTCACAGGCTCCCCCTTTCAACCAATCCACATCGGGGAGTGCAGAGAATGGAAAAGGGTCGAGGCCGACAGCGCTGCCGTCACGCCCGGCAGGTGTTTTTATAAAACGGAGTGAATAGCTATCTTTATTCCGACTTTTTAGAAAATGTCTTGGTAGCCGCTGTAAAAGCCCCGAGACAAGATTTTATGTCCCCATCAGTATAATTACACAAAGCAATAAAGTGCCGTCGGGAGACTAAAGTCTACATTTGTCAGGTTGTCATCGTCAATCTGGACGCGGATGTTTAGCAGTGACATGACATCTAGTTGGAAGAGAAACGTCGGAGACAGAAATCTAACTTTGAGGAATGATGCATCATTTAAATGAGCTGCTGTCAGACTGGAGAGCACATTCGAGCTTCTAGACGCAGAAGAAGAAATGAATAATCACTGGGATTATGTCATTCCAAAAGGGTTCACAAAGCCTGAAAAAGGATCCCATCCACCTCTACAAAGAATGCCCCAGAAGAGGACAGAGACAACCCCCCCCCCCCCCCCCCCCCCAAAAAAAGGACCAGGCGATATCTACGTGAAGGATGGACGTCTTACGCTGTCAACGGAATTAGATCTTCGTTGTTTTGTGGTGGGAGAAGTCGTCGGTTTCTGCTAAGAGAGAACTCAGGGTTTTGTTTTGCCTTTTCGTCCGTGCACTCACACACACACACACACACACACACACACACACACACACACACACACACACACACACACACACACACACACACACACACACACACACACACACACACACACACACACACACACACACACACACACACACACACCTTCACCGTGCCGGCTGTGTGAACCACCCAGTTTCATACCAAAATCCCATTAAACCGAATGTAACAGGAGCACACTTTCAAATTGAACACTACATGTTTGGTGCCTGAGTAATGTGCAATGATTAAATCCCTGAAGAATCAAAGGGAGAATCCATCAGATCACACTCCGCACTGCAGTACAATGTATCAATCTTTTACGCTGCCTTCTCGGTTATTTTCATATTCAACATCAATCCTCAGCACATCGGAGGAAAAACAACTTATTTCTAGCGAGGAGAGGAGATGTGTGAGAGGAAGGGCGGTGGGTGGAGCGCATTACAGTGAACCATCTGTCCGACGTTACTCCTCCATACTGTTGATTAGAGTTCAGCATATTGACCAGATTGTTGATTAGCTCGACAAACAGCCTCCGGCTATCAGCGCCACATGTTCCCCCGCATCAGTCAATAAACGGGAAAGATGATGGTGAATTGGCAGCACCTCTCCGACCTGAACAAAGACTCAGATGAGTCAGCAGAAAGAAGCGGCCACCGTTTGTGTCAGCGGTTTTATCGAGAAGAAAACATTCTCCACAAACCTTTGCGGAGTATTCGCTGTTCCTATTGCAGACAATCACAGATAAAGTAAGATGTTTTTGTATCATTTAGTTTTTCCACAGCCAGACTTGTATATTCTCTATGTCTTATACGCAGGTGTAGGACAAACAGGGCCAGACATTGTTCCTCAAATATTAAAGCCAAGTCTCTCCTGTCGTCGGCTGAGTGTGTGGAGTCCTTGTTTGGGATTGTGTAGGAGCCGGAGGTTACCAGCTCTTGCATCTTGCACCCTCCCCCAGCAAATTTGAGGAATTTGCAGAGTTCGATGAGAATAAAATGTAAAACTATTCCTTTAAACCCGCAATAACTGTTTTCTTTGGCCACTTGGAGGCAGCAGAGACAAATTGTGGACACAACATTGACATATCAGCACCTTTTAAATTGATAGGGCAAACAGTTGTATATTTACACATCCAGCAGTTACAGAACAACACTATCATTCATTTTGAATCGTGTTTCTGGACACCTGATGAATCTTAGTCCAATATTTAATCTCCTTGTAGCTCCGGTTTTGGTCTCCACCACCAATAAGGAACTGTGATCTCGCTCTGCCATACAATTCAACTGTCAAGGTTGTTTCTTCAGCTCGCTGGGGACAACACATGTACTGTTAAACACCGAAGCAGAGGTTGTAATATTCTGTCCTCCCCATTGCCATATCTGCAAGGGCCTCAGGGTATCTTTCCGAATGCATCGAGTGCATTTTAAAACACACTCGCACTGCAGGTAAGGTCAGTGTGCCAAGGTTGTTTTTTTAAAATTCAAACTCAAGTATTGATGCAAGAACAAAAACACACACAGCATTCAGTCTTGGTGTATCAGCATGTCCAGTATAATCAAAAAGGGAATACTATCTGCTCCAATGAGATTTAGAAGCAGCTGCCGTGAAAGGCAGGTGTGATGTACTGCTGGAGCTGGGTGAATATATCCTTATCGGGGGACATAGCCCAGTGATTTCCTCAAGGTAAAACACATCCACAACAAGAAAAAGCCATTTGAATTTCATGGTCGAGGGTCTAAGACGCTCGGCGCCTTGAGAATTAATAGAGGAGACGGAGAGGAATGTGTTTTTGTGCCGCGAGATCGAATCAATACAGAGGCCTGAAATGGAGAGGGCGTCCTTTGTGCGAGTGGGGACTCGCTATGGGCGAGGAGAGATACAATGAGGAAGGGTCAGAAGTCAGCGGCGAGGTGGAGGTCAACAGCTGAAGAGCTGGCAGCGATGGGAGACGGTCAGGAGATTAAAGACACACGAACCCATTTATCACGCTTCTCACAGCAAGCCTGCCGCTCCGGGATGACTGAGCAGAATAACTGGGACGCCTGGCAGAGCTTGTTCAGGGGTGAAACAAAGAGAGAGAGAGCGAGAGAGAGAGAGAGAGAGAGAGAGAGAGAGAGCGAGAGAGAGAGAGAGAGAGAGAGAGCGAGAGAGAGAGCGAGAGAGAGAGAGTGCGCCCGGACCACCGGCCTCAAATTGGCGAGCTGGCACCAGAGCAAGGGTTGGATGAAAACTATGGACGAGTGGATGGCATCAAGCGGAACACGAGCACGCCACCGTCTAAAGCAGGTGCCAGCACCTCAATGCCACGGCGGGACAGAGCGCTGTCAGCAGTCCATCAGCATCCTCCCTGAAATAGCCCAATGTCACCTGGTTTTAGGCGCAATGCCCGCTCCACACAACTTTAAAAAACGTTGCAAACTCATCCCCAAAGGATGTGGAAATATATTAACATACATCCTTTGTGGAGGGTAGAACAGACAGGACACCTATTCTCTCACCAGAGCAGAGAAAGACTCAGCAGTGGCTGCATGTCTCAGCCGCCCCCCCCCCCCCCCCCCCCCCACAGCCAAATAAAAGCGACCCCAAATCCACAATGAGTTCATGAACATGGCAACACAAGACGGGAAGGGGGGGAACAAAGGGATGCAGCATGAATTGCTCCGTAGATTTTAAAATGCCACAGAGGATTAACTTTTTCAAGAACACACTCCAAAGTAGCAGGACGTGAGGGAGGGGCTCGAGCTCCCCCCCCCCCCCCTCATTCTATTGTGTTGTATTTAGCACTCAGCGCATACCAATCGAACAGGCTCCACAGGAAATATAGTATCCAAAGAAATGCTAGAAAGCATCAGTTCTTTTCTCTCATTCAATCCATTCGTGGCAGGTCGACACGATGAATGAGCCTCCAGTGGAGCTGCTGCCTGGAAGGGAATCAATACTCACAAAAGCTGGTTTCATAGTGGCAACTGGATCTGCGGAGTACGAATGGAGAACGAAGTTAAGAGTGAAACGGGGCGGTGGATGGCGGCCCTCTCCTGCTGTCTCTGTCTAGAGCTCTCCGTCTCCCTTTCCCTCCTCCCATCTGTGGAGCTCGCTCTGCTGGCCCACACAGTGTGCCCCCTGGATTGTCATCTTCAGTCTGATCCCGAGGACCCAACCACATTAGCATGCGCTTTACACACCAGCACACACACTCACAGAGCTCCGTAAATGGAGAGCTGCATAGGCCAAGACCTCATGCAAGTCAAATCTCCTTGTCTTGAAACCAGAGGCAGTGTATTCGAGGGTGTGTTGCTCATGTGAAGAGAAGCAGGGGGTTGTAAGAACGGGAATATTTAGCAAACTGTGTGTGTGTTCCTCAGGGGGCCCCAAATGCTGCCACACAGCTCAGTATTCCAGAGCAGCCAGTCGCGACCAGCAAGATGGCTGCCGTCTCAGAAAACAGTGTGGATGGAGCAGTGTGGGCCGAGGGGAGCGCGAGAGAGAACAGAGAACGGGAGCACACTCCCAACATCATCAAAGAGAGTGCAGGCTAGGTTACGCCCGATCAAACTACGTTCCGCACACACTCCTCTCATATGCTATGCACTTTACATCGGCAGCGTGACTATTTCCATTTCAAGTGCAAACAGGCTTTTTTTCCCAGAAAGGGAGAAGAAAGGTTCCCGGCCGCTTTGCCTTTAGCTTTCAGCAAAGAACTCCACGGCATCTGAATCGCTATTCAAGTGAGAAAAAGGGCAGGCCTCCGAGTTCATTAACATGAACTAAAGCTCGGAAATAGGACAAAAGACATTGCCCTTTCAAAAGCGCGACCATCAGACTGCCAACCGAGGCTTCAACTGAATCTAAAAGTATCTCATCTCACTTGAGAAATATACAATCACTGCCATTAGAAACGGTGGAGTTGCTGCTGCAGCCGGCCTCTTTACAACATCCTTCTGGAGGCGGTGGGGCTTGCAGTTTGCACATTGCATCTCGGGGGTTTGCACATTACAAATTCATCCTCGCTGCATTGCATGAATGTGAGATCCATTGGTGTAGCTGACAGGCTGCGTCAGCACACAAATATAGCCAATACACGGCCTGTATCTCATGTACATACTGTACATGAGATCCACCAGAGGCACGATATATATTCTGTGCTGACACGGTGAACTGCATTGTTAGCATTGTTTTTATCCAAAAACATTTTATTTTGTGTCTGGCAGAGTGGAGGGCAGATAAAATGCAGTCCCCGGTATGAATGAATAATTAAGGATGAATTGTGATGCTCATTGCCAGCAGCCTACTTTAGGATTTCAAATGAGCTTTTAGGCAATTCAGATGAACTTAAAGCATGGCCAGTTCACTCAGCAACACACACTAGTCATGGAGCCGGCGGCTAATGAGGCCATAGCCTGAAGTGCATCTCTTTCCCACTGATTAGATCTCATCTTCAGTTAGAAGCCAACAACACAACCTGCTCTCCTGCCACATGGGAGGCTGGTTGTGCCAGAGGGGACAGCGATACCTTCTGGTTTGCTTCCTCCTCTTCCGCCTTTCTCCGTTTCAAACCAGATCAATTCTCAACTCGGTATAGAAGACGACACGAGAGCCCCCGGGAAGAGCAGCAGTCTGCGATAACAACCACGTAATGTCATGCCCGCCTTAATCCCGTCATGTTGTCTGAGACCACGTCCCGAGCGAGGAGGCGAGGCGTTCGACTAACTGGGTAATTACACTGCGCAGTGCCCCGTCTGTGACCACAACGTTTGAAACGGGAATTACAAGATTCTAGCACACAAAATCTTCCCCTTTTATTGACCTCATTACTCAACCGGACCACAATGCTGTGCAGAGGGATGACGAGATCTCTGGATCAGTGTCAATACTTCCCTCTATGTCTCCATTACAGTATTACAAGTGAACGTTTGACTTTTGAAATAAGCAATGCGTCATAAAAGATATTAAAATAACACCACGCTTTGGTACATTTTGATTGGAAGTTGCTATTATTTGTGATGGACCAATAAATCAACCGGGCCGGCATCAGCTAATTGCAGATATGTCATATCTGTGTATAAATATCAGCAAAGAAGTACCAAACTAGGTTTGGGGGACAGTGGCACCATTCCATAGTTTGTCCACCAGAGAGCACTGAGAAGTTGGTTTCATTAAAACAACCCTCTGAGTATTTAACTTCCTCACAAAGGGTCCGTCTCAAGAATGTTTGTTTACGTACTGTTTATGTAAAATAAATGTATAACACTGAGTTCTATACACAGACATAGCACAGAGTAGTCGATACTAAAGCCTGAAGCATAAAGGTTTTTTTAAGGCCGATATGATGAAATATAAATAACATAAATGAACATTTACAGCTGGAAAATAAACATTGACATTTCTGTACTTCGTTTTCTTCGTGTATTTCCTGTGATGTACAAATATAACTGCAATGGGCTGATATGAGCTGATATATCTGTCTGACTTATCCAATAAGAATGAGCGCACAGGTTAAAAACCATGGCGTGGCGTCGCACACTGAAACAAGTTCTTTACTGTGGAGCTCACTGGCTGCATACAGAGAAGGTCTGAAGGTCGGTTTTTGTGAGCAACCTCAGTTAAATGCAGCTTCAATTTCCCGTGAGTGTTTCCTTGGCAGGCTTTGACAAAACAATAAACTAATTGTGCTGTCCGGCAACGCTGAAGGAGATCGAGAGGAAAACCTTCCTGGCGGCTGCTCACACCTATAAAATCCCAAAGACAAGGTTGCTCCGACTGTGCACGAGGATTAATGCGTCGCGCTGCCGAGGCCTTGTGCTTTGCCTTCAGGCTGGAGAAGTGTGTTGAACTTTGCCGAGCTTCTGTAAGAGGCCTTGTATACTTGTATCTCTGCACCCCCGCAGTCTAATAAAGTGGGATGAGTCAACAACCCGGAGCAGCCGAGATATCGACCTCAGAGCCGCCATTCATCTCAGCTCGCTGGTGCTGTTCTGGTGGGCCCGTGTAAAGGAGCACTACAGGCAGCAATTCGATCTCACCGCAGAGAGAAAGCATGAGCGGTGCTATCTGAGCCCGACGAATTTGCTCAAGATGGTCTGGCATCATGAAATGCATCGTGTAAGACCATCTCTGGCGGATCGGGCTGCACCGCGGTACAGCAGCGTAGACGAGCGATGTCAGAGAGATCCGGCAGCAGAGCGGGATGCAAACAACGTGAGGGAGCGCCGCTGAGAGGATCGCTTTAACCGACACTTAATTCAGAGGCTTGGAGGATATCATCAATCCGACTGACAATAAGAGGATTGTTGCAGGGAAAATGGTGAAAGAGCGTCGTCATGTTTAGCGTACATGCCGCTGCTCATTCATTGTTACATAGGCTCTAATCTCACAGTCCATACATATGGACATACTGTGTGTGTGTGTGTGTTGTGTTTGTTTGCACGATGGGCTGCCTCTACAGAGACTCGAGGAGCTTTCTGAAGCCTTAGCGAGAGAAGGAGACACGAGCTGAAGCGTGAAGGTTCTCTCTGAATCTCCATGTCCAAATCTCGGTCTCTTCTTTTACTCTCTCAGCTCCTCGGCTGTATTATCTCCGTCTCCTCTAATCTCCTCTCTCTGGGGCTCGACTCGGCTCTCTATCTTCATCCCAGACAAAGTGCTGAATGGAGGAGTGTATTTCGTTGAAGCATCCACCGATAACAACAAACAAGATGGGATTCAGCAAATAAAGACACACAATTTTAAGGCCAAGTCAAATCATTTTTGGGTACACAAAATGATCTGTGCTTATCGAAAGGCCGTCACTATCCGCATGCACAAACACGATTTTATTATTGCTGTTTGCTGAAGGTTTGAGTGCAAAACAAGGTCGAGCTGAACTTGCACAGCGTCCCCCCTGAAGACAACAGGTGGCTTTGAGTAAACAGAAGCCTCTGTGGAAGTTCACGTCAGTCAACGGGGCTGTTTACAGTTGGTCCTCTGGTTTTCATTCCATCCGTTCTGTAGTTGTGGACAAATGTCATGTGGCGGCAGCACGAGCACAAGCTAACTTAAGCCGAACAAGCGGGGCTTTGTAGAGGGAAAATAAAGGACATACTGTGCCACAAGAGGCAAAATGCTCATTCAACTTCTGTATATTTGGATTCATTCTTTCAATTTACAGTTGAAATAAGAGATTTGTTCTTATTACAATCTGCGTCTATGACTTGGTGTGTTGTTATTGTGTGCAAGCGCTCCACATGATTAACGCTTTGCTTCATAGAGCTTCTCACGATGACTTTTTACTTGTCACTAAATTCAGTTTCAGAATATTTTTACACGTGTTTTGCATGTTAGGCTCCTACCTGGTGTGAAGGGTTTTTAGATAGTTTTATCTGATAGTTTGGTTTTTGATGAAACCTTCAACATTAGTCAATGTATGCTGTTCTTTGATTATTATGGGCAACGGAACCAAACGGTGCAACACTTACCTCGTCCCATTCTGAGGTGAAAGAAGGCGATTTCTCGAGCCTCTTCTTGCCAGTGCTACAGTTAGAAACAGACTCGCTACGGTTCCCCAATCCTCCGTCCTCCTCATTAGGGGGTGACACCAGCAGGTCGGAGTCAGACTTGGAGAGGCTGCGTGCCAGCTTCAGGTCCCCAGGAGGGCGCATCCTTACGGCGGACCCTGCCCCAGCCCCGAAGTCCCTGGGCTCCTTATTCACAGTTGCATAAATTGCTTTGGGATCACAGTCCGTCAGGATGGCGGCCATACTGGGGCGGCTAGGCGGCGTTGCGGCTGCTGCTACTTCCTCTTTTGCTTTGGCAGGTTTTCTTGGTTCTGGCTGGCTCTGGTTGGATGGCACAACACCTGGAAGCCTGAAGGGGTCCTCGCAGCTGTCGAAGACAGGGGAGGATCCGTGCAGGAGGCCAGTGAACTGCTCCGGGACACCTGCTTCCTGATCCTCGCCGAGCTGGGAGTTATCTAGAGAAAGAGAAAAAGAAGTCAGTGTAGAAAGAGAGCAGATTGTGAGGGCTGGAAAGAGCACCTCTGACTGAGGGGCAGATCTTTAGAGCAGGGCTAATAAGAAACCGCCCACACAAGCCCAGAAACAGATCTGTAATTGTTTCCTACCCGGAGTGACGGAGAGAAAAAGAGGAGAGATGGAGCGAGGGGAAGGCGTATGTTGGCCGGAGTTATAACAGAATTCTTAACCCAGCGTGACGATGATCTGCTGGTGCCTCACTGACTGCATGCTGTCACGGGGAACTGAAGCCAGTCATCTTGGTGACGAGCCTTACCTCACAGGCCCTCTTGCCTGCTAAGTCCATTTCCTCCAAAATGACACAGCACTAAGAATTCCCCCCCCCCCCCCCAGGCTACTGACTAAACTCGCACGGGACACAACAAACACGCCGGATTGTGAAACAGAAAATGAACAAGAAGACTCTGGAATATCGCAGAGGGGAGTAAAACTTACGTCGGCTTCTTTCTCCAACGAAAGCAGCTCCTCAGTGAGCAATTAAAAACAATTCGATTTTCCTCCTCCCTCTCCCTGAGGAATTACTGCCACCGAAGCCTCTTTTCCACAATCAAATCAGCCATCGGGATGACAGTGATGCGGGTTGTTGTCTGCCGTGTGACCAGCAGCCCTCTGTGTTTTCTGGTTCTAATTCTAGCCCTTAATGGTGGCTCAGGAATGGAAATTTGAATCGGCCCTATCCTCCAACAGCCAGACTCCAGATAATTAGCCCTGTGACACATGGTGAAGGTGTGTGTGTGTGTGTGTGTCTGTGTGTGTGTGTGTGTGTGTGGGTGGGTGGGTACTTGTGTGGGCCGTCCCCGACAGGGTGACAGGGTCACGGTGTTCGGTGACAGCGAATCTGGGACAGTGCCACCACAGGGAAAGAAGTGACCTGTTGCAACACTTTGTTTGTCCTTCACAGACGAGTTTCAGCGAACAGTTTGCGGCTCGCAAACCTGCCGTTCAAAGACTGAAAACATCAAAAGAGCCGGCTGTGAAGACGCCATATCTGCAGTACACGCAGGGCTCTACCGGTCGACACGCAAACTTCACAAAACTGCCCCATTACCGTTTCAGGGTCCATTTGCAGTGCCAGGGAATGTGCCAAACAACGCCCTGAACTCCGCTTTTCACAAGTTTCTAAACACTTAAACATCTCGGGAACGTGTGTGTGTGTGTGTTATAAGGAGTAAGTGAGTGTACTGCGTGCATATGTCAGGACCACAGCCAAACTCCCACCCTCTCCTTGGCAGCTGGGGAGTGTGAACGCCCTATGAGCACATCAATGTGGCTCCAACAACCTCACACGGCGTTAACCATTGCAGAGACCCCCCTCGCTCTCTGCTCATACACTTGTATGGTGGAAAACGTGTACAGACGCAATCTGATGTTGCTGCAACTCCTACAGATAGGTGATGTCACCGCAAGAGGTGTTTCATTTGGCAACGGCGGGACGGTCATGAGTGTCTTACTCATGATGTCATGTTTGTTTTGCAGACACTGCAGTGGCGGTGCTGTCGATCCACCAGCTACACTGGTCCAAAGTCAATGCGTTCTCCGCCTGTGGAACCTCTGCTCTGTTGTTTTTGTAGATTCAAAGAGATTTTTAACTTTGGGTCTCATTACTGCAGCAAGTCAATAAGGAACTGAAGGCCTTTTTGGACATTTACAGTAAAGCGAGAAAGGAAATACCTCTATGGACAGTGCCGGTTAATAAACAACAAATGTTCATCTGTCACATATCCATGAGGTAAAAATCTCCCAAAAAACATGTAAAAGGCACCAAACACATGAGTGGAACTAAAATAACAAACAAGCAAACGATGGTTCGAAAAGGGACAGTTCATCCCAGATGAGTGCAATTTATGAATCTAGATTGTTTTGGAGATATCAGCAGGAGAGATGTCTGCCTTCTCGCCAAGATAAAGAGTGTATGTGGCACTCAAAGCACCAATAAAACATTTGTTTGAAAGGGACTTACCGGGTCATGATTTCTGGAAAAAGAGATGTTGCGTTTGTGGAATGAATTGTTTTAAACAGCACTTCATGTACGAGGAAAAATATGCATTTGTGATTTTGGGGTGAACTGTCCCTTTAAATTGATACATTTGGTGAAATATGTGGTTTAGTTGCCAAACAGGTGCGTTCCATCTTCAGCCTCTCTGCAGCCATCTGTGGCATCGCAGCTCATAACAGCAATTGGTACGTTTCTGAATCAGCCATTCAAAGCTTTGCATGAACCATTCAGTGCTTCATTGGCATGAGAGGGAACCAGTTCATGGTGGTAATCAATTAAATGGTCCATGGGAGCATTATCTAGTGTGCAGACTCTATTTTTCCCGTATTTATCGTCTGGATGGGAGTGCGCTTGTTTATGGGAGGGAACTGAAACTGTAAAAGCTGCACATCCAGTGTGAACAAAAGAAGGCATGGCTGTAAAAACTGAATGAGCAGAGTAAGGATAGATCTGATTCTTCACCATCGCTGTTCACAGAAACCACACTTTTGTTGTCGGATGTCACCACTTTTGAGAAATATCCCCTGGACACCGTATAAAACCCGACACAGAGGTGGAAATCTGTTGGGAAACACTATGTTCCTGCTGAGAACAGCACATGTGACGGATGATTAACACGCCGGTATCGCTGACCGTGCATATCTCCTCCACCTGCCACAGAGTGCTGAGGTCTAGTCCCCCGACTGTCCATACACAGGGGGGGGGCTTCAACCACGATGAACATCATGTCCACGGGAGCAGAACCGGCTCAACCAGCTGTCTGTGGGAACCAAGCCTTTAATTAGCTGTCATGCTAGAATCACAAAGTGGTTTTCACATATTAACCAAACTTGTGGTTTTTGTGGCTTTAAAAAAGGGAAAGGAGAGTTTAACTTGAGTCACTAAACACAATATTCAAGGAAAAAGGAAATGAAGGGTAATAATGTAAAATCAGAGAGGGGCTGTGTATCAACAAAAAGATGTCCTCTTAGTGCTCAGGGAGAACTTCTTCTTCACTGTCTGTGCCTTTAAATCAAACAACTTCACGTTAAAAAGAATTAAACAAGTAACCCACAAGTATGAAAATAACTGTCCGGTTCCTTTTCAAAGAATTATTCAATAAAGGTAATCTGCATGTGTGTCTGCAACAAAGAAAAACCCTGAGGCCCGTGCTCCCTTACCTCCACTCCATGCTCGACTGGATGACGTGGCATATATCCAGCTTTAAGCGGGATGGGGCTCTGAGATAGGACGCTCACAATCTGATCGAGGATTCTATTTCATATTGGCAGTGAAATGAGTCTTTTCCACTTGCCAGGGAATGTCAATCAGCCTCGCTCTCCCGACAAGTCAAATCCACTCCGCTGCTCCAGAATGCCAATGGTGCATTCCCCTGGCAGCGCTAATCCAAACCTGCCCAGCTCACCCTGCAAACTCAAATGCATTTCTCCCGTCTCATTGACATGCTTGGCTCTCCCCCCCCCCCCGAGTCTGATGTGTCGCCGTCCGTACTTTCCCACCCCTCGCAGCGTTCGCCAGCAGCAGTTGTTCCTTATTTGGTTACTAAACTCTGAGGAGAGTCGTCAAACTCACCTCCTGCTGCCCGCGGGCTCCCCCGTCCCGGAGGGAGCAGCGTGTCTCTCGTCTTGCTTGGGGCTCTGAGGTTGTTTGGGGCAGTGGGTTTACGCTGAAGTGGGACGGAAAAGAAAGAAAAAAAAAACAGTTTTACTTACGCCCGTCAATCAAATCTTACCCCCCGACCACAAACATCTGCGTCTCATCTGCAGTTACCCCAATGAATGGCTAACTACTCAGCTAGCTTCCAATGGAAGCTTGAAATAAAAGATGTGAGCGGATATTGTGGGCAGCAGGTGGGGCTGTGGGTGTCAGGCAGCAATGACACTAAAAACAGATAACTGGGTGATAAATTGGAAAAGGCAATAAAATAAGATGTGATAGGACAATGAATAAGGCGGGCGGGTTCACACTGACACCCAGTCATGAGGGCCAGTTTAAGACGACGTGGACCTTCTGCTGACATATGACTCAATCTCTGACTGTGGAGAGGCCTTCATCTTCATTATATAACCTGCTATGGTCACGCTCCAGATATGCAATCCAAAGCTGCAGCTGGGATACTGCTCTCTGACCGTCAGAACTCTTTCCATATGGTTTTTTTGTACAACTTGCGCTTACGGAGGTTTTTTTTCACCAAAGGATTGGGTAACTGGCAGCCAATGAAGAAAGGTACAAAAGTATTGTTCAGATTGATGTCGGGGTATAAACGTAAAGCATATGATGAAGGATGAAGGGAGGAATGTTACATTTACCTGAGGTAGGACATTGTTGGAAGACTGTATCGTGGCGTTCTCATCTGAGGAAAAACAAGTTCCAACATAGTTTGGGCAGATGAAAGATTATCTTGGCCATTTCAGAGTGCTCAATATCTCTTTAAAGTTGCAGACACTTGTGATTGTCAGCACAGACATTATGCTAAGAGGAAGTGAAAGTGATGGATAATAAAATCATGTATTATGCATGGCGACATATCGGGCTTTCGAGTCAGACAGACTCCGATTAATCCCGCTGCTATTTCAACAAACGGGCTTTAAAACAGATGGGAAACTAATCATTTGACAATTACCTTTATTGGATTTGGACTCGTGGCCGGGCGGTGGGTGTTTGGTCTGTGCGGTCAGCAACAACTCGTATGTGTGATCCTCCTCCTCCGCCGGCTCTCCTCTCTCGTCAATACTGCTGTTAGTATACAGGGCCTGCAGGAAGGGGACAGAGGGGAGAAAGTAGAGGCAAAGAGGGTGAAAGGGAAATGACTTGCTGAAGCATTCACCAAAACTGGCTGATATTTTAAGACTCTAAATGATTTTTGCAGAAATAAAACTTCCTCAATGTTATTTCAACAAAGCTCGGTCTAAGGTCAGCCCCAGTTGAGGCCAGACAGGTTCTCTGATTTGGTCTCCACCATTTATAAAAAAAAGTGGCTTTCTCAGCAGGCAGATAATCGCTTCCGAGCAGCCCCTGTGACATGTGCATTAATAAACCATGTCCAACCTCTCAGAGGAACTAACGTCTGAAGGCAGTATTCCTCCGTGATTGTCACGCGTGCCGCGCTAAAGACGGCACACGTATGAGAATCCGTGTTGTGACGCGGCGACACGCTTCCCCGGCTCTATGATCGCAGCTCCTCACCTCTGAGCTCACCTCTTCTTCGTGGCCGGGGCCCGGATGCGACGCATGGACCAGCCGATCTTTCTGTCAATGGAATATAAGATGTGATGAATGTACACCTGCTGCAATAACACAAATGAAGAAATGCATTTCATAACCACTCTGTACAGCAAGAAGTGAAATGCTGCAGGGTACTGAGGCCCAGTCATGTGGATGGAAGACCACTATCACCCTCTAGTGGGAGTTCTGCATTCCCTCTCCCATAAAACCCTGCGACGCGCTTATCATGTTGCTTGCGTGCGTTTGTGTGTGTGTTTGTGTGTGAGGGTGGGTTTCAGGTAAACTACTGCACACACCTTGCCAGCTTCGCTATCCGGCCGTCCAGAGTCCCTGTCAGAGGACTTGCCGCTGGTGAGGCTGTCGAGAGAGTGACAAGAGGTGGCTTCGAACAGAGCCTCGTACGGGCTCTCCTCCTCGGGCCTCGGGGCCAGCCTCGAGATCAGCTCGCTCACCTTCTCCAGATCACCTGGAACACGGGTCGAAATGCACAAAGACAAACAAAGTTCTCAGCTGAACAGATGAAAGAAAACCCTCCGTTTTATTTTCCTTCTCTGTTTCCTGTTCAAACTTCGGACTGAACCTCTGTTGCAACAGCTCAAAACCCCCAAACTTTTTAGAACATCTGGTAAGTCGTATACCCTTTCTCCGTGGGCTGGGACTCTCCTGAGGCGGAGGGACTGGTGGAGGGGGAAGGGGAAGGTCAATGTCGGGGGGTTTCCCAGTCATGTGACCTGCGACAGACAAACAGGAGATTGTATCACGGCCGGCAAATGCGGAATGAAGGAGACGCTTCCCCACACACAGCGTTGGTGTTCACATTTCATCCTCACCTAGGATGAGAGCGGCTATCTCTCTGCTCTTCTGGGACGGCATGTCCTTGACAGTGTCCAGCGCTGCCAGGCCCTTCTGGTCGGTGATCTTCACACAGATACCTGACGAATGACAGCCCAGCGTTACAGCATGTGTGGTGTTTTAAATAGACTTTGCAGAAGCTGCGCTAATTAGGAGCAGCGAGCGATTCAGGCGTTGCTTGCGTGGCAGTGAAGTCTGACCTGCACTGAGAAGCCTCTGCACCACATCCGTCTTCCCATACAAGGCAGCTTCGTGGAGGGCACTGCCTTTCTCCGTCTGAGCAGCGAAAGAAAACAGAAGCATGAAGAGGCCAGCGGCAGAGAGAGAGAGAGAGAGAGAGAGAGAGAGAGAGAGAGAGAGAGAGAGAGAGAGAGAGAGAGAGAGAGAGAGTTGAGACAGAGTGCAAACACCAATGTGTGACACAAATCAGATTATCACGAAAATCGAATCTCGTGCTTATTTCCTTCGACTGTTGCCGGATGAATCAGACTGCAGAAGTGCTATTCCAGCACCCACATTTCAGCGAGATCAACGGTGCACATGCCAACTACCGGGGTTCGTGCCCACCGCCCAGTCCACACCTCTACTGAGAACGATGTGGTTGAGAAATCAAAGCAGACCATTTTCCAGCTCAGAGGGCCATGCTAATTGAAAGCTGCAGGATGGAAGGCCTGAAGGACACTGGGTAGACTCTGCATCCTTGACTCAGAGGAAAGGAGGACAGAGTAAAAAGGGGAAAGAGTTTCCAGACAGATGGACGCCACCGTTTGGTTGAGAGTCAGAGCCACGGGGCCCACCAGGGGGAGCCAGGCCCGCTCCGCTTTGATACCGCAGCGGTTCCTTTACAAACGGAGAGCTTAAGAGTTTTACATTTAATCTCACAGCTTTAGTCGGAAGTAGTGAGAGGAAGTGCAGCAAGAACAGATGAAGTTACCCAACATGACTTCGGCCGTGGCAGCACATTAAGACACACTTGCAACCCGAAGCTTTTAAAGTTGACACACAGAGAGACACACACCTCGTAGTTGATGTCCATGCCGGCGTCCAGCAGCACCTCGACCACGGACAGGTGTCCGTTCCGAGAGGCCAGGTGCAGCGGCGTGTGCTTCTTGGTGTTGCAGCTGAGCAGGTTGGGGTGGGCGCTGAGCAGCAGCTTGACCACCCCCAGGCGGCCGTACAGCGCGGCCAGGTCCAGCGGGGCCTCGAACTTGTTGTTCCTCATGGTGGGGTCCGTCAGCTCCTCCAGCAGCAGCCGCACCACCTGGGAGTGGCCGTACTGGGCAGCACAGTGCAGCGGCGTCTCGTTGTCATTGTTCTGTTGGAGGGGTGAACGGGTGAGAAGCAGCACAGATATGCACAAGAAACAAAGTGGCAAACAGAAGTAATGAAGGAGATGGTGTTTGTTAATGAGGAAGAACAGGTGACTCAGCGGAGTCGTGGTGAGGTTAAACCAATCGGTGCATGAGAGCCCGCCACATTAGCAGATCGGAAAAAGGTCATGAGAGAGGCAACGATGAAGCACAGAGTGAAGAATGGGGGGGGGGGGGGGGGGGGGGTATCTGGCAGAGAGGGGACAGGGTGGACCCGGCCGGAGGACTGGCAGACATGCATGGACTAATGAGGACAGGTGCCGGGGACGGTACTGAGTGCCAGAGGCAGTAGGGTGCTAGCAGAGGGGCTGTGGCGCCCTCACAGGTGGGGATTTAACACAGACATGGGGCACTGGGATGTCACCGGCATCACATAGTTACAAAGAGGTAGAGGTAGCTCATTAGTTATGCCATCTATGAGGCACAATCTGACTCAGAAACGCTTTATTGCCAAGTATGTTTGCACATACAAGGAATGTGGCTTGGTGATTGGTGCATGACAATAAACAAACAAACAACATAGAAGTGCGTTGAAATAAGTCTGTTATTAAAGTGTTATATGTCTATTTAAAGTGAAAAGTTGTGCAGGAAAGTGTAAATGTCTGTAATTGAGTGTGGGGTCCCGGGATCACGGGAGCTTAGACAAGGGGAAGAGGTGATGCTTTGCATCATGACTGTCGTTATCGGGTAGCTGAGAGGGGGGGGGACTGCATGAAGTGGCCTGACAGTAACGCACACTCAATATTAATGCGTATTACACACCGACTCGCTCGCATCAGATCAGCAGCCGGAGATGAACTGGTGTCCTTCATGTTAAAAAGGTTCACACAGTGCTCATTCATTCTGTGCAAAAGTGAAACGACTCTCTTCTCAGAAATCTTCATTGTAGAACAACGAGCTAAAAGACAAGCGAACAGCAATTAAAAGCAGTGAACGCAAAGTCAACTCAGTAAGTGGAGCTTATTGGCTGGAATGACTCGCGCGCAGCAACAAGATGTCCAATAGACCTGCGAACCTCCAGACCTGCTGCTGCTCTCCGTCACGAACAGCCAGCAGGGGGCAAAGCCATGCAGCCCGGGAGCTGAGCTGAGAGGACGGGGTGGGAATAGTCTCTCATAATAAAAAAAAGAATAACTAACAGACAACATGGATAGTCAAAGTTCACCCATAAAAACCACTATCCTGTGTGGAGAAGGGAGATGCCATGGGAGTGGCATCACACAGCACAACAAGCACTCAATCTGTCAGGATTTCCAAACATGTAAAACCCGCACAACCCCTCAGCTCTTTGGCTCGAGTCGCATGTTGTGCGTCGAAGGGTGTGGCAGACAAGTCGAGCTTATTGTCAAAGCACATGCTCGGAGAGCCGCTCATTCCAGACACACAGAGCCACCTACAAAGGGCCGACAGCTGGCTTTAAAAAGGGCCCCCACATGGACATGCAAGATGCCAGTTTGGGTGACTCCCAGAGGAACATGCCAGCTGTGCCACTGAAGACAGGACGTCATGTGGAGGGGGGGGGGGGGGGGGGGGGAATGAGACTCTCTTGAAGACCTGGCGCCAGATGGGATCAGCAGGTATCTCCTTGGTTTGTTTGAGAGAGAGAGAGAGAGAGAGAGAGAGAGAACACTGTACTACTCTGGGAAAGCAGGTCACAGCTTGAGCAGAGAGGGATGAGGAGGCGGAGCTTAGAGGAAAACAAAACGACACCTGCCTATCAAAAGAGAGGGGACGCAGAGGCTGGTTGCAGAAAAAACAAAAACAACACTTTTCTCTCTGGTGAACAAAACAAATGGAGGAAGAAAAAAGAGGTCAAAGCAGCGTTTCAATGAGGACTAAACCAAAGCGGCCTCGGCTTTCACTGCCTGGCTGGTTTCCTCAGTCGGATTTGTGCATTTGCTTCTCTTTGGCTCAAAGCACACTCACATGTACACACTCAAGCAAGCCGTCTTTCATCTGTAGTATCATCTGAGTATTTCGATGACTTGGCAAACATACATGCTTAAAAATCAAGCTTTGTTTGATATCCACATACAAACCAACTAAGCTGATTAAAAACAGTAGACATGACATAAGGGGAACTAGGACTGGGTAGCCTGGTTTGAAATTAATTTTAGCAGGCCGAAAGCCCTGCGGCAGCAAAAAAGAAATCTAATTTTAAAACAGTGTTATACTAAATTCATTTGTGGTTTTCAGGGCAACACTTTCATATCGTTATGTAAGAAGGACTTAGTGAGTTCCAGCATGAAGTCTCCCTCTATAAAAGAAGCGGATCAGCCTCATCTCCACATGAGCAGTCAGACAATCGCGTACACTAACAAGACAAGCGCTCTGAAGGCTATTACACAAAATGGCACCAATGACTTGCAGCCTCGCTGGGAAAGAGATTAGAATGCATACGGCACCGCCGAGACTTCCTGGGAAGTTCATGTTTGCATGAAAATCCTGTCTTTACTGTGCCGCTGCAGACCCCATCCCCTGATTTAGACCTCCGGGCATGTCGAAACAAGAAGCGATTAGGAGAACAGAGGATGTTATGATTCTCACAACCTGAAGCCCGGAGACGGTAACACGGTTTGACCAGCGACCTCTGTCACGTGACACGCTGGCTGGCAGCCGAGCGAGGCAGCGGTTACGTCAGCCTGGCCCCTGGTAGTGGTCGTGGTAGTGGTGGGAGGTGGTGGACGAGGAGGACGAGGAGGAGGAGGAAGAGGAGGAGGAGAGGGCTGAGCAGCTGTTGCAGCTTGTGTGCCAAAGGGCTGTCCATGTGGACCGTCAGTATCTGGCATCCTGATAATAACCTACATCTGCACACTATATCGTTGTTTTATTGAAGAAGTCACAGTTGTGTTACTGATTCTATGTATCTTTATGTGTTTTGTCGTGCTGAATATAGTCAGTTATTCGACAAATCAATCGACCGACAGAAAATCAACCGACAACTCGAACAACAATTTAACCGTTCAAAGTTATTTGTCAAAAATGAAAATGAAATGAAAACATTTGCTGGTTGCAGCTCCCCCAATGTTACGTTGCTGCTTTTCTCTTCTCAATCGTGTTTTTAATTGAATATATTTGGGATCAGGACTGTTGGACGGACAAAACGAGTAATCCGAATGACATCATATTACCAATTTTATTTATATTTTATAGAGGAATTACAAATGAAATCATGAATCTTCCAATTGTTAGTTGCAGCTCTGCTTTCTCCATTTGTCAATAACCCTGTAAATATAAGTGTTCTTTCCGTTCAACGCAACAATAATATAATATATTATATGTAATATGTAATAACAAGGCTGACTCTAAAAGTGGACTTTTATTTGGACACGAACATATTCCAGCGTTAACAGACCTTGCTGTCCTGTAATGAGATGAATGTCTAACTGGCTTCCTGCCATAGATTGTAATTCTCTTGACAGTGAACTTATTCCCCCTTTTACAGGAAATATTACTTTTCCACTTCGTAGTCCACTTGACTAAATGGGGCTTTCCAAACATAACTAACCCTGAAGATCTTAGATAACATCTCTGCAACTGAGACTCTCCTCCTCCGGCAACAAATGGCTCCAACTGCCACGTCAGACACACCCTGAAATTTGTTGCAAACGATGAACGCACCCCGATGGAGAATTCCTGGTCCTTCTGCTGAATGACAACACTTCCCCTGAAGGACTCCTCAAATTGGCTTCAGCCATTTTTCTTGGCATGACAGAGACAAGAACAAGTCCCTGAGGACGAGCAGAGAGCAGAAGATAATGGGGGGGGGGGGGTATGATGGTGTGGACACTGAAGTGGCAGACAGAGGGGATAAATGAGCTGGCAGACTGCGGGCGATGCGCCCAGAGGAAGGAAGGGGAAAACTCTGCACTGCTGATAATGAGGTGACCGAGTCTGGAGACATTTATTCTGCTGCTGCCGTCAGAAACTTTTCCAAAGTTGATATTTTGGCTTCATTCTTACTAAGCCTCTTTCAGCACTGATCTCATTCTGTTTGAATTTGTCCAGGGTGATTTACGGAGCATGGTGGAGTTCACTTTAACGGCAGAGCGCCCTGACATCTGAGCCCGGGTCAGAGGAAGTCATCTAAACATATATTGTATGACATGTGACCTACATAGGAAGATGAAGCGAGGGTGAGAGGTGGCGCTATACGAGTCTGGGCAGACTAGGGGCTATATCTTATTATGGAGTAATACACAGAAATGATGGTAATTAACTAAAAAGAGGTCAATGAAGACATTCGTTAACATGGGCTCTACTTCAATTCAGTTTTATCAAATTCAAATTCTGTTTGTCATACAAAATGTTAGTTTCATATGCTGAACGTGCATCTGCAGAGGTGTTAGTTTAGATAATTAGAATGGTGATAATAATAGATAAACCTCAAATGAGATTATTCTTCACAACATATATCATTTGGCGTAAAAGGGAGTTGAACCAGATTATTTTTATTATCAATTAATCTGCCGATTATTTCCTCGTTTCATTGTCTTTAAATATATTTAATCTACAATTGTATGAAACAGAGAAACACGGAAACATCATGACGTTGAACAACGTTAACGTCACCCGAAAAAAGGTGCTTCTATATTTTCTGTTATACGACCAATCGGTTAACAAACTAATCATTTCAGCTTCAGTGTCGACCAACTTGTATTTCAGTAAATTTCTGTTAGCAGGTTGTACTGAACCTGTGTAAGCCCATCATTCAGATGGAGGACTAGTCCAGGTCAGGTCCCCCCACTAAGGTGTTTGAAGGCTCAAAGCAGCCAGGTAAGTAATGAGGAAGTGAGCGCAGAGCCATAATGAATACACATCGGTCTCGCTGGCTTCCTGGACCAGGATGACAGAGAACTGGACCAGTCTGACTCCCTCAGTGTCCCTGAAGGGAACCACTGAAGCCCCGACGGTGAACGAGTCCCGGACGCCGCTTTAAGCCTCAACACACACACACACCGCGCTCACGTCTGGCTCTGCACAAACACCACATCTCCCCACTGGGTCACTCACCACCGCTGTATACCGTGACACTGTTACTATGACAACATCCCACCTCTCCCTCTCCTCAGCAACGCGAGCTCAGAAGCACAAACTGGGAGGTGGGGAGAAGAGGAGGAGGAGCAAACACACCCATTTACAAGCGTGGCACGGGGATCTTTCTTTGATGCAAAGAGAGCCCCCCCCCCCTCCCCCCCCTGGAGTGTGATGAGAGCAGAGGCAGGATGCTCCCCTCCAACTCAAGTCACATGATGCCCTCAACCATGACCACAACCAGAGCATAGCATCCATCTTCCTGATTTATTCATAAGAAGGCTTCAATTATTCACGCCGGTTGACCAGGTAGTGGTCCCCAAACTATCCCGGAAGTGTTTGCATTTAGACAACACCCACAATCTCAGCAGATCAAGAGACTCAATGGAAAAAAGGGCAGTAAGCAGCAATATATATATAATATATAGATGCATTAAAGAAAGCCAGGCTTCCCATCCAAACGCTAAGAAGATGAGTCCAGAGGAAATGCGACAATGTTCAGAAATAGTGTGCGGCCTTATATCTACAGGCCTGTGTGGGATTCCAGCTCCGCCAGCTGAAAACGCAACCATGGAGCGACGGACACGTTCGCACTGCTCACTGCTCTAACTGAGAGGGCGAGACACTGTCAGCGCTGCCGTGTCAGCTGTACAGCCATCCTCCTCGTGTAGACACGCTGTAATTGGGGCTTCTCTGGGAAGCTGAATGCAATGAGGAGGGAGCTCACGGTGGAATATAGAGACGCCTGACAGAAGACAGTATGTGCTCCAGATAAGGAGGAAGAGAGTAAAAGTTGGATCCATCCTCCTGGTCTTTTCCCAGTGGGACTTACTATTTTAAGAGGCTTAATGAGTGCCTGGTTCTATTTTCTATTGACCTCTGAAACAATACAGTGGTGCTCAAATAAATAGTTGGTTGATACATCTCTCAATCAGAAGAATACTGATTGATTTCAACAATAAAAATAATTGTATTATCACTGAACAAAAGTCTGCAGCCATGCTTGCGGCTCTGTGATGTAACTCTTAGGCTCATGGGTGCTTTTAGCTGAATGTGAACAATGCTAACATGCTAATGTTTGGCATGTAATGTTTACTGTGTTCACCATCTCAGTTTGGCATGCGAGCATGCTAACATTTGCTAACGAACTAACCAACACAAAGTACAGTTGAGGCTGCGTTGGCACCAAAGTTATTTAAATTATATATAAGCCAATATCACAGAGGACCTCCTGTAAGCTACATTTGTCGCCTTTCTATTGTTGATTTTATTTTGAATACCATCATGGTCGTTGTAGCTGTAACTGCTAGTGGGGTTTGCTCAGTACATATGCTGGTCGTGTGGTGCCAACACAACTGTACTGCTTCAGGCTGCATTTTATACAAGCTTTCATTACAATTTTGCAAATGTTTTAACATACCTGGTCCCATAAATCACCTCCAGGTTGGTTCAACAGCAGTGTAACATTCAGAAAGTAATAGATGACCTCATGTGGTGGAGGGCATGTTCATCAACATCAAACATCTCAATACATTTGCAGATCACGAGCGAACATGAGCAGGGAAGCCAGAGGACAGGGATCTACCGATAGTCGGTGAAATGAAAAGCCTCCCCTTCATCTCTGCAGCAGAGTGGCCCCCGCAAGCAGCAGCAGCAGCAAACCCAACCAAAGCACAGCGAGACAACACGGCAGCAAAGCAAAGGAGCACTTCAGAGGGAGAGGTCGTTTTTCCGGCAGCACTGTGTACACACCTTGGCATTAATATAGGGGTCAAAGGGCCCACAGCGTTTGAACTCTTTATGGTCTACAGAGCTCTGGGAGGGAGGAAGAGAAGATAGGCCAATGGATTCAGACAAGCAATGACAAAATGAATGGTGATGACAAATGAGTCAAACTAAATAAAGAGGAGAAACAAAAAAATCAGAGTTGGGTTAATGAACAATCAGATGTCATGAACAGGCCGGGAGAAATGACACAACATGAGACAAATTATTTTCGTCTTTTTGCTCCATTTTAGGGCAGCTTGTTTGCTAAAACTGGGAGCCTTTTAGACAACGTCTGTGGAGCTCATAATGGGTCATTTCTCCACATCCCAAAACAGGAAAGACCAGAGCCGGTCCGGAAGCTGTCTTGTGCAGTAAGCAACCAAACTAAATATGAAAACACAAGCGTTAAAACAGTTCAAACGGGGGAGGGCACTTCACACACTAGCATGGCGTCAAAGCACTTCAAATACCACAGCATCACAGTAGAAGACTCTTGATGCAGGTTAATGCACTCTGGTCACCATCTTTTTAACATTCACTTTGTTCAAATATAGTGCAGAGCATGCCATGCTGAACTAGAATCAGAAATATCTCCATGTGGCATTTTATTGCTTGAAATGACCTCCTTACCAAGTGTAAACATTGTTGACTTCCTATGGCTGCTGACTAAACCATTCAAAATATAATTGTTAAACTTCAAAAAGGTCAACAAGTGTGCTGAAAATCAAAACTTTCTTTACTTTAAAAGACAACCTAATACATCTTCTGCATACACAAACTCCCACGATCACATGTCACAGATTGGAGAACAAATCAATTTAGTAACGTTTCACAACTCATGATATTATCAGCATGGTCAATGGGGTTAAAACCAAAAAGTGACACACACACACACACACAGAAGAGCTAACGCAGTGGCAGACCTGCTCGTTGAGTCTGGGGTGTGAGGGTCCTTGGTGAATGAGCAGTTTGACGATGTGTTCGTCTCCCTTCCATGCAGCCAGATGGAGCGGGTAGCAGCCCTTGTTGTCGGCGATGTTGGTCAAGGCCTCGTTTCGTAGCAGCGCCTCCACCACCTCGCTGCAGAGGAAGGGAAGGGACAGGGGCCGAGAGTATGAACCACACCAATGAATACGCACGCGGCCATAGCAAACATCCAGCCAATAGCTTTATTTCCCCAGTGGGACCTCATTAAACACACAAAGACGGGAGCAGAAACGGGCGTTTCTCCCGATTCCCAGAGTTATTTATCACCGGTCTACCTGTGTCCATTTAGGGCGGCGTGGTGGAGAGGGGAGTATCCAGTGCTGTCCACACAATTCACATTGGGGCCTCTCCAGATGCTGTTAAGAATAGAAAGGGTTGTTAGGCTTCCATAACACGACACACACACACCAAACAAACAGCAGCCTATCCTTCTGTAAAGTCTCGAACTGTGGGTGTGACTCTGTTGTGATCGTTATCTCAGGGCCTCAGTCCTCTCGCAGCAGCAAGTTCACATCACACCCCAACCACCCCAACCACCCCCCCTCTCTCTCTCTCTCTCTCTCGCTAAAATATCATGTGAGAGGACAGGAATGAGGAGGCACACAGCAGCAGCAGCATCAAACCAGGAAGTAAAACAGACACTATCAGCACTGATCAGCAGCTACGAGCTAATTCTGTCTTAATTTACAGTAACTACATGCAACGTCAGCCTGATTATTCTGGGCCAAGGCCTCGAAGAAGAATAGGGCTTTTGTTATGCAGTAGGGAAGCAGCAACAAACAAAGCAGGGCCTAAAAGCACTGAAGGGGTAAAGTGTAAGGTAGCCCAGCATTAGCCCAGCACTCTCACTCACTGGAGCTGAAGTCAGCTGTCAGCCCAGATTGGTTTGTTCCTTTTAATTTGCAAAGAGCGCCGTGGTGAGGAGGAAAGAGAACGACGATAGAAGATTGGGGGGGGTGGGGGGGGTGGGAGGGGGTTTAAAGGGAGACTGAGGGAGTCATTTAAGAGGCTAAAGGATGTCTGGTGAGGCGGAGTGCCAGGACTGGGATGTGGGGCTCTCTGAACGACCTCAACACATCCTAAATAAATCATGCGACACAGAAATCCCAGCACGAGTGAACCAAATATCTGAGACCGGAGTCTTTCGCCGAACAGACAGAGAATGGGAGCGAAACCAGTCGGCCTCACGGAGAACCAATCACGAATGGGAGAGAACGCCAAAAGAGTTTTTACTATTTACTGAGAAATCCGTCTCAAAACAAATAGGGGGGGGGGGGGGGGGGGAATCGATACAGCATAGTATCGCGATATTTTGCGTGGCGATATTATGTCGGTACACGGACGCCAAGTATCGATCTTTTATTATATAAACTATTGAAAAAGAATAAAAATAGAATCAATTGCTTTTTCAGTCCACTAGATGGTGCTGAGTTGTTTTCTGGTGAGGTCAGCAGAGGTGCCGGGTCTGCGTGCGTGATTGGTAGGAAGTTGGTCGAAACAAAGATGGAGACATCAGAGAAAGAACTCAGATAAAACATGTTGTTGACACAGTTTTCCTTTGGGGACATAATTTGAAGTTGAACAAAGTAATAAATCGCAATATATGTTATCACAATACTCAGAATATCGCAGTATCGTGAAAGCATCGTGATATCGCAATATCGTGACAATATCGAAGGATCGTGATAATATCGTATCGTGACCAAAGTATCGTGACAATATTGTATCGCGAGATCTCTGGCGATTCCCACCCCTAAAAACCAATGCAAAGTACTGATTTGACGTTCGGATGGCTTCATGAATTATGACTTATGTCCTTTCTATGAATCAAGCCTTTGGAGAGAACTCTACGAGGAAAACGAACAGCATTACGGCCGATTTGCCAAATTCTTTTTTTGCTCACCCTCCTCATATCGGCTTCAGCGCTACTGTTTGACTTTGCTTCACACACACAAGACTATTTTTTGTCGCAGTAATGGTTGTTTTTTTCCTCCCATAATAGCTTTCAGAGCAGCCTGCAATTACACAGTCAGAGCCGTCTCATTAAATAAGTGTCTTAGAGGGCTCTGTAGCCTGCAGAACAATGAGCCTGATAGAGCGCAGACACACAGGGATGCACCACTCCACGAGTCATTCCCAAAGCCATTTACTTCTGACAGCAGGCGCTCTGGGTCTCATCTCAGTCAGGCAGCCATGAGGAAGACATGGGGCATCAAAAAGCAGAGCTAGGAGGAAATACAGTGCCTCGTAAAAGTATGTACCCCCCTTGGGATTCATATATTTTGTTGCATTACGCTACACAAAATAGTCGAATTGTAATGACGAAGACCTTTTTTGATGCATGCCTATGTATACACCCCCTTTGGAGTTTGGAGTTTGGAGTTCGCCAAAAGCCAAAACGTATTTTCTTTTTCTGTAAGAATAAATGCTTACACCACTTTTCAGTTTTTTCATTTCACTTCACCAATTTGGACCATTTAGTTTAGGTCCATTACATAATATCTGACGAAAAAAATCTCAATTCAACAAAATAGGAAATACTTTTGCAAGGCACTGTGGTGGGGAAAGTGTGGCGGGAGGAAATGCTGTGGATTGATAAACTTCTGTTACGAGAGAGGAAGAAAATGTGTGAGCAACGATTAAGTCAGCTCTTTAAGACGTCACGCACACACTTCCTCTCCATTCCTCCCAAACCATAACCAAATTTCTCGTTAAGAGTACAGCAACACTGCCTTGTGCGTGGCCGCTGAACACATCAAAAGAGAAAACGGGAGACAGAAACAGACCTCTAGTTGCTGTCCCAGATAAAGAGTGATGTAACGGCTTACAGCAAAAAGCCCGTAAACAAACTAACATAAACATGAACAGAGCAGCGACCACGACTGAAGAATTTAACAAAATCGGGCATCGGGCAGGAACGACTGCCAGAGTGATGCGAGAAGGCGTGCCGTAGCCGTGGCCACGCAATTAACACGATCTTGTAACACAAACACTGCGTTACATCAACTGCACGACCAAAGGAAAACCCAACAATGCACCACAAACCACAGCATGAGGTCACTTTCTGCTTTCTATATCCGCGATATTACAGCTCTAATCTGGGACACGGGTGTTAATTAACGCTACCACGATCATCGGCACGCAGAGGGAACAAAGATGTCCGCTCATTACAATTCCTCGCTGTCACGGTGAGCAGAGCTGCCTCGTTGTTGTTGCAGCTTTTAAGTGCAGTCCAAGTGTTACGTCCTCGGAGCATTTTTGGCAGCGTGGCGCTCAAGGGCATGAGTCAGAGTGGTGCTCGACAGTCGACAATCCACTTCATCCTCTTACTACGGCTCACCACCAACCCAACTGAGGGACGGGGCTTAGTGGGCCCATAGCAGGGCAATGGGCAAAAAAAAAAAGAAGATTTGGTTTGGTTTGGGAGGGGGCACATTCATGCGAACTGACTGAGGACTTCCTGTATGAAAGGCTGAGCTAATCCTTAATTTCCCAGAGGGAATATCAGCGGGATGAAGCTGGCGTTTGAGAAAGATTCTGGGGGGGCTCTAATACCGTGTTGTACAAAGCCCGGCCAGTACGAGAGGAGGGAGGATAATGACATTTTCCCTCCTTTATGTGTTCTCTGCATTAGTCTGCTGATAAAAAGACGGTCATTTACCAAAATATGTGGTTTTAAAGATAAATCTCCACTGTGTTTTACTCCAGATGTCACGGAGAACAATAATTAAACGCACGAACAGAAGACACTGGAGTCTCGTTCTTTACGCCTTGTCGATTCTCATGTGAAGTGACTGAACTATCTGGTCACAGGACGATACCAGATATTCTGGTCTACGTCTAGACCAGGACTAACCAGAACCACCGGATTCCTTGCATCGCAAATCTTTCTATTGCCATTTAACAACAGCAGGTATTCAAAGTAAATGTTTCCATTTCAGCAGCACGCTACAATATCTCCCATGGAAGCCAAAAGTTATGATCACATGATTATTCATGGAGCCTGAAGGAATAGTCGAGGCACAATTCAAACTTAGGTTTAAGCAAATAATAACCCAGGTGATTGTCAAATAAACAGATTTGTCCTCCAGCCTATTAGCGGTGGTGACAACACTGGGGATTAGTCTCGCCCACGGCACTGAGCCCAGCAGTGACTGGCGCATGCCAGCCACCGTCAGGGAAACTGGGCTTGATTATTATGCATATTGCTGGCGGGTGGTGAAACCAGATGCCCCGCAACCAAACAGCCAACTTTAGCATCTTCTCCTCAGCCGAGAGAGAATGAAGCACCTGCCAGAGGCATCCAGGAATAATCATACATTTATTTCTCTTCATGCTCTCAATGAGCTAAAATCTCTGGCAAGACAGCATGTTGGGATCAAAGACCTAAGACTGTGATAAAGTAGTGCACACTCACAATGAAGGTTGGGGGTCGTGAATATGTACTGTTTTGGGGGAGTTTAACAAGTTGGGCAGCACAGAGAAATAAATCAGGCAACAAACTTCAAATCTTTGGCACAGCGTCAACAAGTCTGTGACTTCATTTCTTGATCATGTGGTTGATGCTTCTGACCATTGATTAACCCTAACTCCCGATTAAGTAAAGCATAAAGCATAACAATTCATGGATGTCTTCACAAAGTTCCATGGCGATCCATCCAACAGTTGTCAAGAGATCTCACCCAAAAGCACAAATATCAACCTCCTGTTGGCCCGACATTAAAAATATGGCAATCTAACGTTAGCTAGCTAACTAGCCAGCCGCTAAATGAGAGAGGTAATGGAGGTAATGGAAAGGAAAGTAATAGAGATGGCAATATGGGAGCTTATTTGCTTATTTTTACTTTTATACGGTTTGCACACGTATAAAAGCGAAGGGGACTCTCCGATAAATTGTTTCCCGTGTGAACATATCGAGGGCAGTGCCGTTACTCTGGCTCCAAGTGCAGCATGTTTGAAGTCTGGAGGTGGAGGTGGAGCGGCGTGGGCTCAGCAGGTGGGCAAGAAGACTGCTGAGAGCAGCAGAGTGGGAGAGAAAGGAAGACGCCAGCCAGCAGGATGAAAACGTCGGGGTCGGGGGTTGCTACCATCCAGCTAACACACATGTAGGACTGCACAGGTCGAGAGAGAGAGAGAGAGAGAGAGAGAGAGAGAGAGAGAGAGAGGGGGTAGTTGTGGTACCTCTTCCTACAAATGGGCTCAACCACCACACACAGAGCTGCACCATAACCTCAGCAGCATTATCTTTCCCCATTTGTCCATTTGTTATTACAAGGCGTTCCGAAAGTGGGGTGAAGTAGAGTTCACATGGACAAGCTCACATGAGACGCAGTAAATGTGTCTTTGTGTTGCCGACATGAGCAACTTTCTGCTTCCTTTAACACGGGAAGCACAGTAAGATGGAAACTACAAAGAAAAGGAGAACCAGGAGACAAAAATGTGTCTGATTAAGCGATTTAAATCATGAAAAGGCCCATTGATGTCAATGGGCCTCATTCACCGTTCCCTTCCTAAGATTGACCTCAGAAAGGTCTACTTCACATTCATGACGTGTTCTTAAACTGCTGAATTGTTCGTACCTGCATTGTTATAATGATGGGTCCCATTGTCCTCTTAAATTGAAAGCACATGCCGGTTGATCCTAATTATCATAGGGAAACGCCCCGCCAATAGAGCATGAGACTGCAGGGCCGTGTGCACGCACAAACTGAAAGGCCCCGAACAAAAGTCGTAAAGACTGCTCTGCTCTTACAACATTAGTGAATGCCAGAATCTACTTGAAAACGGTGTAGATGGGTTTTAAGAAGACATTTCTTCTTCAGAACGGCTGCTGTCCAAAGTTATGATCATCGTCGATTGGCATCCATACAAAACATCGGGAGATTTTCCTCTACAAACTAATTAAGAAACCCCTGACCCACTTGGATGAACTCTATTCTTATCTTACCAGGTTAAACACTGTAGTTGACAGTGTCTGCCCCCCCAACACACACACCCACACATATGTGGAATTCATCACTGCTACCGAGTGCCTTCTCCGACTACACAAACACGGGCCGTAAACAGAACGCGCATCCCAAACTCAGATGCTCCTGGAATGCTAACATGGTGGTGTTCGATTTCCCAGCTACCACTGCTCCCTCCTGGGCTGAACCAGCTACAGTTTCTCTCAGTTCAGAGGTCAACAGTGGGTGAAATGTGACTGCCAGACCTGCTGTTCGGTCTGCTTCTGCCTACCTACGAATGATGTGAGGGTCTCACCGGCACTGGAACAGCGAATAAAACCGCCTTGTTAACGCTGTCTGCCTGCACACAAAGCGGGCAGTGAGACAGTTTGCATGAGCTTTGACAGCTACAGTGAAACCCAGCTAAAGACTGAGGGTGTCAGATTCCCGCTGTGAGCCGGTCATCTGCAGACGCACCATCCCGGGTCCTGCAGTGCACCTTCACACCCAGTGAATTCTACAACAGAGAAGCTGCAGGGACATTTGTTTCGTTTTTAAAAGGACAGTCTATGCAGCGGCTATTTTCCCAGCTCGCACCGATCTGAGAGCGTGGGTCTGCTTGGGAAATTGTGTATGTAATGGGATGGAACGATGTGGAGTCGTGCCCAAGCCGCTTAAAATGCTAAACAAGTCATTACACTGATAGAAATACTTTCCTCTCTAGCATTTAGAGAAAGGCGTCACGTGTTGCGGAGAAAACACATTTCAAGAGGCCTTTGTGAATTCCAAATTTCAATTAAAAATAAAGAAATGAATTAAAAAAGCCCCACTTGTATCAACCAACACTCTAAATAGGTGGTCCAATTCTATCCAAATGACAGCTCAATTTTCTTTGTAATACAAACAAAAAGCCCCAGCATGGTCTTTAGGGACTGATATGAATGTGAAAAGGCATCATTCTACGTGGGACAAAGGACACGGCTGTGATGCTGGGAGACGAGCCCTCATCTGGCTACGCTCTCAGTGTGTCCAGAACTCCATGCATTCCTCTTTTAATTCCCCCTCAGTGGGCCGGCACTTTCTCTGCCAGGGACTTGTCTTACCCCGGGTCTGACCGCAGCAGCTGCCTGTGTTTTGGACAACCTCGTCCAGGAAGTGCTAGTCAAGAGCTCTTCCTGTAGACCTCTGGGATCAAAACGGGGTCTGGGGGCCATAGCAAACACTGAACACATGAAAACCCTGCTAATGCGCGCCTTACGATAAGGCCTCATGTGGACCATTTCACATCTGTAAACATTCCAAACGTGTCCTGCTTTATTTCCTGTGTGTCAATGACATGAGCCGACAGGAAGTACACATGGACCCAAGCCCATGCAATACCGTTTAAACAGACTATAGACACCAGAATGGCTTATATAATTCCAACAAACACTATCAGCTCATCAGGTTTACTTCCCGGGACCCTCCGACTCGAGGAAGCCCCGCCCCAGCTCATCTTGGTGATAATGGAGCGCCGCGGAAAACAAATGTTCGTGGGGGCGGCGACAGCAGCGTCAAAAACATGCCGGGGGGTCAGTGTCTATATTGCGGCAACCGCTGGGATGCAGCCTCCTGGGAAAGCAGACATTCCTCAGAGCAGAGCTGTACACTCGACTGGTTACAACAACAACGCAAGTCCTGACAAGCTCCCCATTCCAGAGCAAGAACACCAACAACCGAGTGAAAACACAACACACCTTCAAAGAACAACGATGGAGCTGAGTGGGTTAGATTATGACATATAGCCTGTTGTTTAATCTGTACATTAAACAGGCTGTTATTGACTAGATTATGAGCATACGGTTTAATATCTCGCTGGAACAGCTCAAAACACAACAATTACGCACCTATTTTGGCTACAGGCCAACTCAAATGACACACATTTCCTGACAGAAATGGAAGTTAAAGGGCTCGTACCAGAGCGGAGTGCAGCAGGAGTGTAAGCAACACACATCCCTTTGTTGACACCTCAAGCAACACAGGCTACACATTGTCTAAAGACAGATCCCACCAATCAAATCTCCTCTGACGGGACTACAGGCCTCACGCTTTACAACAATAGAGGATGATGAAGAAGTTACAGAGCAATGCTGGTGAAGGAAGAGAAAAGGAAACAGTGATTCACTGTGATGTCCCTAAAGCGTATTGACATTTTCATTATGCAAACTAAATCAAACGCCACACACACAACAGCAACAATCCCCCAGAATGCCCCGTGGTCACGGATCTTGCAACCTAGCCAATCATTTCCCAGCGCTATCGTTGCCAAACATTGATTGCGAAAGTCAGAACAGATGACACACAACGGGCTCCTCGGTGCGCCCACAGACCTGCGAGGGAGAGATGGAGTCCGCCTTTGACTGCATGCCATCTCGGAATTGGATTTCCGATTAGAAGGGGTTTAATGTAATTACCTTGAGTACTTGTGCAGTCTGTGCTGAGTAACACAGCCATGCATCACCTCGGGCTTCGCCGTAACACTCGTCCCTTGAATGAAGGTGCCTGGGCTCCCAGAGGAGCAATATCATATTTTGATTGACAGATGTGCACCTGCATGTGTTCAGCATTAAGAATAAGGGGGCGGGGAAGCCACTTGAAGGCTTTTAACATGCTGCACTTAGCCTGGCAATATGTTTGAACATCAAACGTCTACAAGCTATATTTCACTTTGATCTACAGGCAGACATATAAACTACAAAGCTTGTTATTGTCTTTCTCTGAGAGTCCTAATATTGCATACTGGCTGTCTCTGCGAACAGTATGGATGCATGATGAAACTCACCATCATTTTCAGAAAAACATGTTTCGGCCCAGGGTAATTCATAAATCCTGTTGTGGTATAAGCCCATAACTCAGATAACATCTGCAGCGCAAAATGAAACCCAGATCTGTTACATTTCATCCTATTATTCAATATGAGCCAGCAGCTCCCATCTGCACCAAGTTAAAGGCACGGTACACCAATAGACCAAGCTCCCTCTTCATGATACGGAGAGGAATTTGATGCAATCTTACATAATCAACAAAAAAAAAGGGGGAGACTCAGGGCTATTTTAGGGAAAGGTGTCCTGTTTTGACCAGCACTCCAAAATCAGTTGAGGCATCTGCATCTGTGCACAGGTGGGCCTCGTTCATGTGGGCAAGACGGGTATTGTACATTGACTGTAGTTTGCTTTCTTATCTCTAAATCACAACTAATGACGGAGGAGTGACGAGGACAAAAAAGCATTGGTGACGAGCCAAAACCTAGACTGAGCATGCTGAACATGTCTAACCTTACATGGCTGATCTGATACAGATGTGGGAAACCACATCAAACATCTGCCTCACCGAGACACTTCCTCCTGTGACCTCTGATAGATAGAAATGAACACCCGTGCAGATGAAGTGAAGGAACAGGGGTTTCAAATCTCAGGGCTGGTCAAACTATTTGCAGTAAAAAAAAAAATACAATGCTGCTTAAAGAAAATAATAGTCTGGATCTGACAACTGGCTTTCTATTCCACCTCCACCAGTGAGTGTCTAGACTGTCTGTAAGCAATTAATAATGCATCCGTGTTAGTTTTTACAGAGACAGTGGCTGTTTTGGTGCAGATCTCTCTAGTTTAGTTGCATCATGACCCACCAAGGCCGTTTTTGTGTGTGTTGCACATTACAGTACAGCTTACACAGAGCTGGGAGCAAACAAAGAAGCATGCCACTGCTTCTGCGCTGGTTGTGTTTGTTTGGCAATGCCAAAGGGAAGCATCGTGGCTGGTTATTGTGTAGCCAACAGTATTCATGATACTTTATAGAGTACAACAGTAAATGATCAGAGTATACTTGAGAGGGACAGCGCCGCTGGCTGTCTCCCGTTCGGTCGTATCCGCCTCCAGAGCCTACCTGAGCAGACTGGAGAGCGGATGAGAGGAGGCGCCGTGCCCGCCGCTGTTGCCGCTTCCACCGGTCCCTGACGAACCGCTGCCGGTGCCCGCGGACTGTCGCTTCCCGGATAAAAGCTTCTCCACGGCGGCCAGGTTTCCCGTGCGCGCCGCTTCAAGAAGTTCCTGCTCCTTCCCCATCGCGTTTCCCAGAAAATGTATAAATATATATATATATCAGAGGAGGCGCGGGGAAGAGAAGAAAAATTAGGGGGGTAGGTGGGTGAAGGGGAGGGGGTGGAATTCCTCTGCGATCCCCCGTTTTTTCACCCGAACCTTTGGTTATTCCTCAGTACGGAGAGGAAAGGAAAAGCTCCCTCCGCCGCTGGATCCGTGCGTCCCGATCCACGGTGCCGCCAGTGTGTCAAGGAGGAAAAGTTTCGTTGCCGCAGCACGGTACCACCATCAAGCAAACTTCCTCTGACCAGTTCCCCCGAGCCTCGTCCGTCACTTCCTTGAAACTGCCCTTTCTTTCTGCATCTCCAATCCGAAACGCCTCAGCCACACACACACACACACACACACGCACACGCACACCCCCCAGTCGCCGGAGCTGCTTCATAGATCGAGTGGATGGGCATAAGCAAGATGGTGCCCGATCTGAAGTATGTGGACTGAGAGGCAGGATTATACCATCCAGTGTGTGTGATATCTGTCATATGTGAGTCTGAAGCACATTATCAAAACTAACCTTTTTAATAATGTATTGTTATACGGTCACCATGTGCGTCAACTGTTAACTGGGCGAGACTATCAAGAATAACTCGGAAGTATTGTTGGTATTCATGACAGTTTTGCTGAACAAAAAACGTGTCAAATTCCCTCATGGGTGTGATCACGAAAAAGAACATTTCACAACCTCTGATCAGGTGATAGCAGGCAATAAACAGCAGGAACGATTGTCTAAACCTCTAAACTGTGATGTAACAGTTTGTTTGCTTTAATAGATAAATCATAGCACTGTGTTTATTTTTTTCCTAACAGCTAAAGCACAAATACTCAGTAAACATCGTGTCTAATGGTAGCCTGTTTGGTACTCTTGATGAATTTCTCTGTGTGTTTATGTCTGCCTGCCTGTGTCCATAAAGTTTGTTCAAAACCGGAAACGGAAACCCGGATAATGCTATCAACAAGCCAGGAGAACCACTGTGGCGCTGTCGCTGCTTTAAGACTTTAAGGAGTTGCTTAAATTAAATATTAGTGCGCAGTATCTTTATTTGTTAGCTTACTTCCCCACTAGTGTAGAATACTAAGCTAACGGTATTTCACCTCAACCGGTAGCTTGCTGTTAGTGCTGCTTTGTTGACGCCTAGCTGCAGAGAGGGTAAGTGCATGTTGTGTCCATGCTATTTTAACATGTAAATATGATTAACACAAACCGTTATACTCGTCATTGACGCTTCTCAGCTAAAATGACTATAGATGGTCGTGTAGCTGCAACGCGTTTGCTCCCATCTTGATTTGGGTTACGTTACAGAAAGCAAACGGATAGCTAACTCAGCTAGCGTTAGCCAATGAACTACCTCCATTGATATTACAGAATCTGAAGCTGTCAGCCAGCGTTGGAGGGACCTGAGTGATTATGGCCGACCCTGCACGGATCAAACCGGAGGCTAAACCTGAGAGAACAACGTCTGCTAACGAGGATCGTCCTAAATCAGAGGACACAGGAGATGTACCTGCCACAGCAAAACCTGCAGATGTAAACAAAGAGTCGTCCTCGCAAGATCAGGCCAAAGAGGAGGGGAAAGCTGTGAGTTCTGAAGCTTGGGGCTCTAAATAAAGACTAATGGACCACCATAACGTTTTCTGTCTTGACAATATTAATAAGCGTATGCAGCTTTACAGAGATCATCTCATTGTTTTGTCTTCCACTGTGAAGGATATGGCAGCTGGGGAAGATGACGAAGAAGGAAGCGCTTCCAAAATACCGAAGGTGGAACCAGAGAAGAAGAAGGAGAGGCGACAAAAGGTTGACGAGGATGAAATACAAAAGATGCAGTAAGGCTTTCTCACAGAATATTCCAATCTCAAAAAATACTTTCAAGTCTCATCCCAGTAAACTGCACGTAACCCCCATGTTCCTCTTGTCTTACAGAGTTTTGGTGTCATCCTTTTCTGAAGAGCAGCTAAATCGCTATGAGATGTACAGACGTTCTGCCTTCCCCAAGGCAGCTATTAAGAGGGTAAGTATTTCTAAACACTGAAAGTTATTTTCTTTTCTATTTCTAAACACTGAAAGTTATTTTCTTTTCTATTTCTAAACACTGAAAGTTATTTTCTTTTAATCTCCAAAGCTACTTTATTGGCTCAATGTTTTCTTTTCTTTATTTTTCTAGCTGATCCAGTCCATAACAGGATCATCGGTGTCCCAGAATGTGGTGATTGCCATGTCGGGTATTTCCAAGGTTTTTGCTGGGGAAATAGTTGAGGAAGGTGAGTGTCAGATATACGAAAACAGAGTAAACTCAGACCAAATGAAAAGTACTTTATTAGTGCTTCTCCCTGCAGTTTAAATGTCACTTTTGCGTAGTTAAATACTTTGTCTTTGTCCTCACAGCATTGGACGTTTGTGAGAAGTGGGGAGAGACACCACCGCTTCAGCCCAAGCATATGAGGGAAGCAGTGAGGAGGTTGAAGAGCCGAGCGCAGATCCCCAACACCAAGTATAAGCAAATTCTCTTTCACTGAGGCACGTGGCTGGGATTCCAACAGTGGTGCCATAGCTTGTGGAAAACCTGAGCCAGTGAAAATCAGTGATGAGAGTATTGAAGAATGGTCAATTCAGGCAAGATCAAGAGACTCTCTTACATGACATCACAACTGTCTAAGTCCTCTCTGAGCTGCCTTTCATCTCTAATTGTTTGATGCAAATGGTGTGACATTCTATTCATGTATAATGGTTGTAAATACAGTAGTTTTGTTTTTACTGTTTTGGTCTTTTGCCTCAATTATTTTAAAGAACCGGTGAACTTTGGAGATATTTTGTGTGAGTTTTCAATAGTTTGACCCAAAACAGTTTGGATCCTATTTCTTATTGTATAATCTTTAGTGAGTAGTTGACTGCAATCATTCAGCTCATCGCAGAATTGTTTGTTTATTTGACAATACTTGATTTGGAAACATGTAGACTTTTTATTGAGGGCAAACTATTGATCACACTACTAAAATAAAATAATTGGAGTGAGACTTGAACGCATAACTTGCTGCATATTTTATGACAAACAACGTGGATGCCTTAGGAATGTGTTACACAGAAACATGCATTTTCTATTAAAATGTAAAGGCACAACTGAAATGTGTTCAATTAATCATTTATTCTTTCAAAATAGTTCCCACATACTAGCTTTGGTTCACAGAACCAATTTTATATTAGTCTCAACGAAGTGATAGACAATACAAAAGAACTACACGACTGACAAAAATACTGATTCACATCAAAACGAGTGCAAAATCCAGTGAACTTATCACACAAGTGCAAGTAATTCACAAGGCATAAACTACGCAACATTGCCTCAGGACATGCACCTGCTTTCAGTGGCAACACTTTGCCGGGTTGAAGCGAGTCTCGTTTCACTCTCCGGCCATCTCTTCCCTTTCGCATGTCTGAGCAGATGGAACTCAGAGCACCAGTTTGTCAGCAGGGATGCCACTTCACAGTGAGGCTTGACAGTGGAGAGGGTGGATATAAACTGGGTTTACAGCTACATGTCGCATCCAGCATGGGAAGTCTAACTTCGTACCGCTGTATTTTTGTCTGCTAAGGCCATGCAAAAACATCAAAAGCTGAGACTACATCTAGAAGTTCTACTGAGGTTAAAGGGCAGTATCTCTGCATTCTTACACTGATAGTTAGGATGTGTTCAGTACACAGAAACACTAAAACCTGGTCGACAGGTAAATCACTTTTCTTTGACATCAGTCATCTTGAACATTGAAGAATTCCACATCAAAGATGTGTAGCGTTACTGTTCTTGGTTAAACCAAAGCGGCCTTT
The DNA here is from genome assembly GCF_949748355.1 of Melanostigma gelatinosum. Lineage (NCBI taxonomy): Eukaryota > Metazoa > Chordata > Actinopteri > Perciformes > Zoarcidae > Melanostigma > Melanostigma gelatinosum. The sequence continues at coordinate 22,607,467 of NC_136641.1, read as the reverse complement.
CTATTGCTTAAATATTTGACATTCCTCTTTACGAATGAAAATCTGTCATTCATAGCTTGCAAGGCAGCCAGAGATAAGAAAGAAAAGATGTTTCAAATATCAAATGCTCTGGCATGTTCAGCCACCAGGGGTCTCCCGAGCACACAATGGGACAATAATGAAAGATGAATGGGGGCGGTGGCAGCTTTGCAACCACTTAAATAGATACGCATACCTCCACAGGCAACAAGATGTAACAAGAGAACATTTGTATGTCAAATGTAGCCGACTGGGCTGTTTTCCCAAAAGTATTTGTACAATGAATGTTATACTGTTCAGTCTTTTTGAGGAACAAATCCATCATTGTTGGAATCCACGCATATAACAGATTTATGTATAGAAAAAAGAAAGTGAAATTTTAAATGGCAAATGGCCTGATAGATCAAATCTGCAGCAGATCAGGATTAAACCCACTGAAAAATGTCAGTTTCTGTCGTGAATTTAGTCATTTACACGACACACTGTGTACCGTGTCATTTTCTTTGATGGATATGGCTTCAGTACACTGTAAAGTAACTTTAGTCTTACAACACGCTTTGACAAATCTAAATACACACACGTCAGTGCATGACCACTATATTATACATGACAGATGTGCACAGATGTAATAACACTAGCAGTCTGAGATGTGTCCAGACAAACTACATAACTTCTTAAGGAGATCAAGTATCATAACTCTGGTAGGCGGTATGATCCCATACCTCCTTCAACCAGAGAGTTAGAGTGAAAAGAGTAACTCCATTTTCAATACTGGAGCTACTGCGCACACCAATCTCCCCCACAGAGGGAGCCATCCAAAGACGGGCCTATCTCGAGTGGACGTTTGACCACAGGGCACATTGTTCCACAGTACAAATGAAGCACGATCAACATTTCACCACTCAAAGACGGAGAACAATGTTTCAACCCGCTTATTGAGAACTTGACAAGTAACCATTCCACCCTGGTGATAAAGCACCCACGGTGGAAATGAGATGCATCCGTCTCTCAGTGAAAGCGGTGTAGTTCTACTTCCTTTACAATAGTAAAAAAAAGTGCATTGTTTTCCCTACACATTTTCAACAAGTAACAGCCGATAATATTGTTGTAATACTTTCAAATGAAAAGGACCACACACACACACACACACCTAACGGAAGTAATCTACCTTATTAAGTCTATTCAGCTTCATGACTTGTCTGTCTGTAAATGTGCTACGTGTTCACTAAGCATGCTGGACATAAAGTTACATTGTGGAGAGGGAGCGGCTGACGGACTAAGCAGCTGTCTGGAAGAGTCAGTGCATGTGTAGAGGAGGTTTTTGGCATGTGCTCAGTTCCGAAACACGAATAATGAACTGGAGAGAATTAAAGCGCGATGATATTAAACCTTGCAATGCTGCATGACACACACTGAAGCCACGCAATGAGTTAACTGTCCAGAAATGACCAGGATCATTTGTGTTGCAGCAGTGAGGGATATCTAGACGGCCAGATAGAAAGCAGTACCATCAATATACCTAGAAGTTAATTCACTCGGTTCTACTTTTAATAATTGCTATGTAATCTTATTAACAGTGTGATATAGTGGGAGGCGATCCAAAGCCACAACTTGGAACTTCTTTTTCGAACATGTCCAATGTCCAGACATGCGTTTATTGAGTCTTGCTGGTTCCTGACGTTCAGCCCGGTACCTCCCATCACCGTTCCCCAGCAGGAGCAGTGGTGCAGCAGGGTCACGGGTGAAAGACAGAGAGGCTCAGAGAGCGAACGTGGGGTCATGCTTCCTGACTTCCAGAAGGAGGCGCTCTCTGTCACTGAGGGCCTGGGTGAGAGCAGCCTGGGCGTCAGAGAGCTGCGAGTCCAGGGTTTGTCTCTGTAACGGATTATCGGATTGGTTAGTTCCAGCTACAGCTAATGCACGCTTTGGCAAAGTGCTACACGCCAAGTAGGCGGGTATCAGATTCTGCCGCACAGCAACAGCTGCAGTTACAATATCATTACGCAATCTTGTGTCGGGACACGTCTCTGCGTCGACCAGTAACAGGACGCCAGTATTACGCCTGTATTTCAGACCGACAGAGCAGATCACTGCAGATTTAAACACGAGTAGAACCTTTAAATCTAACTCTGATGAGGTTTGAATATCTTGACTTGACCCTGTGAAAGTATCAGAGTACAGAGCTACACGCAGCCTCATTGCTGCTCCAGTGTTGATATTCATTTTGATAGCCACTAAATTTGTTTACAAGCATTATCTTGATTTCACACTTGTTATTGATGTTACACTTGATAGTCACACACATTACAATACTGAAGAAAAAGGTGCTTCAGTTCGTTGGCTCCCTAAGCTGTGATTGGGAAATGGATAGGATGTGATGTTTTGATGTGGGAAATTTGGGTGTGGAAATAGTCTGCGGGACAATGATCAGTAACTACATCAAGGCCTAGAATCTAGTAGATAATATCCTGTGTATGGCTTTACATGTATGTCACCATCTGTAGAAACAAAAGGATCATAGATGTGTGTGTAATAAAATAAAAGCAACAGTGTACATCAATTCATGTCAATTTCTTGAAGAAAATGTGCCGGGAAATATTGAAATAGTACTTCAGGGATAAAAACACACATGTGGTGGAAAAAAAAGACAGAGCTACCTGAAGTCAGGGAAGAAATGTGATGTGCTTAATATCATAGAACAATGTGCTGTGTACTTCAATAAATAGGAAATATCACAGGAGGATGGAGTAGCCAGCCAGTGGGGGAAAGTAGAAATAGTAGCTACGTAGACATGCGATGCTGAAGCGTCTACAGTATATGGTACCAGGTACTGTGTGGTCTCCTCTACCTCGCGCTGCAGCTGAACAGAGCAGGAACGGTTTGGGTTGTTCGGGCCAGCCTCAGGATCACCTGCTGAGGCTTTAGGGGGGTCTGTACCTTCAGCTGCAGTCAAAAAGGGAAATGGTGATGATCACTTTCTGTTCAGCAGATGTTGTGAGCTGGAGTATTTGTGGTTTTACGGTTCATGATCCTGCTGATAGTTGGGTCTATCCACAATAATAAAAATAAGTTATTTCCTTGCTCACCTCTGAGCCTCATGATGCCATCGTCACCGCGCTCGAGGAGCAGCTGATCTACAATGAAGGAGACTGGGACAGGTTGAGGGGCCGTGGGGTAGATTTTAGGGCTGTCATCCTAAAAGAAACAAAAATAATCCAGACAATGAACCACATACCTCCTTTTACCGCCATTACAGTCGGTCCAAAGCTTCAATTAGAATACTTCAGCAGGATACTCTGCTCAGTATTGCCACAGCATTACAAGGAGTCCAGGGTATATATATATATATATATATATATATATATATATATATATATATATATATATATATATATATATATATATATATATACTTAAAACTAATTAAATAGTAGGTTTTACAAAGTTGATTATCCTCAAAAGTTAGAAAAAGATGCTTATTTCATGTATTTCATACTGCATATAATCATATACAGACAGTATCAACAACCCACCTTCATAGTGATGGTGATGTTGCTCACGTGTATCTTCATTGGCGGACCATCAGCACTAAACTCGTCCTCCAGAAAAGGACCAATGTTGGTAGCGGTGGAGGTCAACAACTCTGCCTGGCAGTCTTGCACTCTTATGTCCAAAAAGCCAGAAGACTCAGCCACAGCAGAGTGTCGGGCAGCAGATGGACCCAGTTCTGCTCGCATGCACACGACTGGAGAGCCCCTGATGCCCTGTCCATCCTGCTTCGGGATTGGTCCGCCTGGAGCTGCAGAAACAAAAGAGGGAAGTCCATTTGTGAGCCACGTGGACTCTTTACACTGCAACAAGTTCCCAGCATGCTTTAAACACCGTCACTTGATCAGGTAAAACGGAGAAAATATTTTTCAAGAGCTTGTTGACAGGAAGCAAACAGCATGGCAACAATAATCCAAGTTACCCTGTATGAGGCCAGCCAGCAGGTCTGATACCCTGATATTGCCCATCTGCACAGGGCTCAGATTCTGAGCTTCTACAGCCACAACTTGATCTTCTCCCTTCACGTCCATGGTACAAGCTGTTCCACTCAGGATCAGCAGCAACACTGAGGACTGGAGCAACAACACATCACAATACAATCACGTGTAAATAAGACTTTGTTCAGGAGAACAACGCAACTCCACTGGCAGATTCCATCCATGAAATCTGCTAGATGAGCTTAGTGACCCACCATATCCTGAGACATGTCCTCAATACTTTGGGACAGAGAGCTGCTGAGGTCCGCTGATGAACCTCCCTCTGTACCAGAGGCTGGGCTGCCTCGGGTGCCTGCAGGAGTGTTGTTGGCACGCATGGATTCCATGCCCGACTCTGGAAACATGAGTAAAACTTATAGTAGGTGTCACCTGTGTGACTCGGAGAAATTGCTTTTGAAATGCTGTCGTGTTTTAAGCACCTGAGTCCACGAGGACAACTAAATTGTCACTGATATCGCTGTCCACGGAGAGATTTTCATCAGGCAGGCTGCCATCCAAGATAGCGCTGTCAAAGGAATGCTGGGAAGGCGACTGCTTCATGGAGTGGCGGCGCAGGCTGGCAGCCAGAGAGGGGGAGGCGTCTTCTGAACGCTGGTCCGGTTCCCTATAAACACTCACACACACAAAGTTTCTTGAGGGACAGCCAGTAAAATAATGTGGTGCACAGCACGGGCTCCAGACACACAAACTCTATTCCATTGCCAACCGCACAGCACGAGCACTTACCTTGCCTGCGTACTGAACAATTTGCTCATGCCCGAGCCACGACTCAGCATGCTAAAGGCGTCCTTTGTTATTGAAAACGCCCCTTTGGTCAGGTCCAGCGAGGCACTGATGGCATCTTTGGTCGCATCCTTGGTGACGTTGATGGCGCTGGACAGCTCTCCCTCCAGGCTGAAGTTGGACATTTCGCGGGAGAGTACGAGGGAGTGTCCAGGTGAGAGTGGAGGAGAGAGGACAGTGGTGTCCTGCTGTGTTGTCAAACCATCCCCCTCCAAGCCCTCCTCCACAGCCTCGCATGCCTCCTCCACCACCAAATCCTGTTCATCCTGATCATTCGCAGAGGCAGTGTTGAGCGAGGAGATGCCGTTTTCTAACCCGCTGTCCTCCAGCACTGCAGAGTGGTGAGTGGGGGAGATGTCAGAGTCTGTTACGCTGGGGCTGTCTGTCTCTGGGGTGTGGGGGACCTCTTCCTCAGGCTCTGTGCACACTGGTGGCAACAGGAGACCCAGTTCTGCAGAGTCCACCAGGAGGGCAAGACAAACTGAAGCAGGTTTTGTCTTCTTACCGTGAGCCTGCTTAACACCTCGTAGATCCCAGCCCAACTCCGCCCCCAACCGAGCCATGGCATCCTTCATCCTCAGCAGGGCTACATACTGGTAGTGGTTGAGCCACATCTTCACTGGGGTGATGGTGTGGGCCAAGAAGTGGAAAGAAGCAAGAGAAGCCTCTTCCTGCTCTGAGGAAGGCTGGTGGCCTCCGCTGGGACTGGAGGAGGAAGACGATGATCCGTTTTTAAAGGCAGAGGGCTGACACATCCACGCAGACAAGGCGAAGGGCTCAACAAAAGGTTGGCTTCCGCCTTTGGGGAATCGCCGAGCTCCATCAAAACCCAGGGCCACACGGGACAGACTGAGAGACCAGACGTCCTGGGAGCGCAGCTGCTTTCTGTCCAGAGGTTGGGGCTCGGTCTCCTGAGAGTGCTGGAGGAAGGTGGATGGGATGGGGTGGAAGGCACTCTGGTCTCTGGGGTAAGGGCAGGGAGGTGTGTGCTGGAAGAAAGGGCAGCTGGCGAACTTGTCGTAGGTGCTGTTGAGGTCAGCTCTGGAGCCATGGGGGCAGAGGCGAGTGTTACTGAGAACCATCTGGGGTACAGTAACAGAGAGCGACTGTGGACGCTCCGGATGGTCCAATATGGAAGAATCCAAGGGGATTATTAACTATAGAAAGGAATATAAAAACCAGTCACTTAAACCATGGATTTTCAGACGTTTGTTAGCATAGCATAGCGCCGATCAGAGTAAAACGGGCTCCACAAATGTGTTTTACATTTCTAAAAAGAAACCACTAATATGTAAAAACAGTTCACCTTGAGCTGAGTGGCATCCATGCAGACGTCTACATGCTCTTCAGCCCTGCTGCTGTCTTGTAAATGGTAGAAAGCTTTGACCTGGTCCAGGGTGTGCAGCAGACCTCTGGAAAACAGATTGATCCACAGAACGCTGGCTGGGTCTACGCAGAGCTGGAGGCTGTTCAGCTGGGCATACAGGTTGGACGTGGGTACTGGAAGAAGGAGAGAAGGCGAAGGATACTGTCATGTAAATGTACCAAGGCAGAAGCACAAAACACAGGTCTGTATGACGATACTTAATCTAAAAGGGAGTTGTGCATTGATGAAAAATACAGTATGTGAGTGAAGCAGAATTACATACATCGCTCATCGTCATACAAAACCTAAACTCGAGAAAGAAAAACACTAATATGGTTAAATATGTTTGCATTATACCTGAAAAACCTGGGTTGTCAGGAAAGTAGTATTCAGTGAACTGCAGATGAATTGCTGGAACGTTGTCTGGCAAACGCAGAGCTTTGCGGTTGCAGGACAATAAAGACCGGGTCTTCTTGTTTTGCCGGCTTCTTGTAGACACCTGAATGTTGAGTTGTGAATGTTAAATATGTGACTTTGCATTTATCTGCTTCTTTAAAGCCACGACAACAAACAAAGAAAAGGAACTCAAGTACTCAACAAAAGCACAAGTGTGTTACACATGACAGAACTAAAGCACCTGAGTTTGAACGTCAGTGACTTCCTGTCACAAACCAGCGGTGGAGAACCAGACACGTTCAGGATTTCCCCTTGTTCGATCAAATGGGGAACTACAAGTGTTTTGAACCTAAAATAGCCCTGAATAGCCAGCGAGCCGTGGAGCTACAGCTCTGTAGCAGAGACGATAATGTATTTTTTTTTCTTCATAATCATGTGTGTCCAAGTGTGTTTAAGAAACGTCATCTCAATCAGGCCTCATCTTGATCATGCCTGTTGTCAGTAATGAAGAAGGCTTAAAGCACTTTGTTGTCACATCGGTTCATCAGCTAATCACTCTATATATGCTTCCATTTGAAATTTGACAGTCATAAACTCCCATTTAATGTTAAATGTTCCAAAATGTTCCACATGCAAAGCGACTTCTAGCCTCGTCAGAGGTACTGCCCGACTGCCTCCCTCTGAAGAACAGATGTCCCCCTCAGTCCAATTATGGAAGTACTGCTTCTGGTAGAGCAGGTAAATCTAATCAGTGGGTCGTTAAATCGTGCCTGGTGAATGTCCACGTCATCCATCCTGACCACCACGCAGCTGGATCGCAGCCTCTTCAGTGACGACCCTGAGGGAGCGGTGACAGCGTTCCTGCTGGATGCCTGCTCGCTGTCAGAGGGGCTCGACTTGGGACTAGACGGTCCATCTGAAGCGTGTGAATGAGAGAGAAAACACTTTGTGACAAGCAAAATGCATTTAGCATCACAAAGATGTTGCTGTGACTGAGCCATGTGTTGATCGGTCATAGTTACATTTTTGCTTCCGTATTTTGTTGTGTACAACAAGAACACGTTTCACTTCGTTACACAGTTTTTGATTGTATTCTGAGTATGAATCTGTGCAGTTGTATCTATGTTTAGCTGTCAGAACATAAATAGATGTCCTATAACAAGACAGGTCTTCACACGTATTCAGCACTCATACCGTGACCTGTCTTTGCAGAGGAGCCCTTGGTTGACTGGGGCCCCTCAGCGCGTGGCCCAGGGAACCCAGAAGCCTCTGCTCTCCTCTGGTACTCCTGCAGCAGTTTCCCCGCCCACCGGGCCTGAGCCTCCATGGCTCCACTGTGGCGTTCCCAGTGTCGACATCCGTCAGCTGTAACAAAACAGCAGCAAAAGGCCAGTTATGATTCAGCAACCATTCTAGGCTTAAAACTGATTTCCTCCAAAGAAAACCTGACTTCCTGTTGGATGTATGCTTATATGTTTGTGCTCTTTATCACGGGTCCATCAGTGTGATAATCACCCACCACACATCACAAAGTGGATCAGACCTCTAGAGCTGTACCGAATGTCTTTTTGTTTTACATTAAAAGCTTCTATTGAGGTTTATGTCAGGCGCTCGTCTCCCTTTGTGTACGATGCAGTGCGGGGGAGGGTAAACTGTTTTTTGGCTGGAGTGAAAAGGTCGAGGATCTATTCTAAATATAAAGTATTTTATACATGTTGTTAATTTGTAATCAAACAGAAAACAGAAATTTTTCCACACAATGAAAAACTCTCCCTGGCCATTAGTCTGCCTGAGTAGTGCATCCTCCTAACAGCCGGTCCTGAATGAATGCTGTGGTTAAAGTGGGAGCTGGACTGAGCCTCTGGGTAAACTATGCTGGAATTATATTCAGAGAAAGGACGAGTCGTCACACTCACCAGGTCTGTGGACGGGATAGTAGTCAAAACCCAGCTTCCTGAACGTCAGCTGCATGGCACCTTGCAAGCCCGGTGGGGGAGCCTCATCTGTGCAATAACGCATGCTAGCTGATCAAAACCATCATGACAGGAATTATCTTTCAAATGCTTAGCAATGCAATGCATTTTAGGGATTACTCCGGGGGATTTACGCTGAAGTAAGACAGCACGCATACACTTGAGTTACAAGGCAACGGCTACATGTTGATCGTTTTTTGGCACATTTCGTGATGTTTCCAACTAACCCTCATCCAGTGAAGAACTGTCGTTGCATATGTGTAAGTCCAAACGGGATATGAAGGTGTGGTAAGAAGACTCCTTGACATCATAGAGATCAAAGAATTGACTCATGTTGCTGGGGGTGCCAGTGGGGGCGGGCGGGGTCTCTGTCCAAAGGTTATGGAAGCCAGGCGATGGAGGAGCAGTCTGAAACACAGAAGGGGTCAAACGTCGAAATTACCAAGATGATATGACAAAAGGAAGAACTATCTGTCGTGGAAACAAAAAGAAACTTATATCCAGAAATGAGCAGAAAGGAGGCGGGACCTGAAGGGACTCAGCAGTCTTGCTCTTCCTCTGCTGGGCAGACTTCTCCATGGCCTCGCTGAGAGATTTGGCGTAATGGATGATGGCTTTGAGCTGAGAGTCCGTCAGCACCCACAACAGGTCGTCCAGGATGAAAAGCAGCTTGGATGCCAGCACGTTACAGTCCTTTATCTAGATAGAACGACGAGGAATTAAACTTGATCGCTGACAAATAATTAACAATTTAGATGATTTTTAAACCAATTCCCTGACAGAATGGTCTATGAATGGCAGGAATGCAGTCTTACTCTGCGTTTCAGAGCGATGCGAATGCGTCCCTGGTTGGTGATGAGACGTAGCGGGGTGCTACCGAGGTCCGGGTCGTTACTCTCGATGGCGTCCGCCTCGATTCGTAGACTCTGCCAGTTTATTTCCTTGAATGTCAACACCTGATTGAAACAAGAAGCGTCTCAAAATATCAAACCATTCAGCTATTAATATACACACAAACACCATGAGACAAAAAACCACACCATGTTCCGACACTTCCATGGAGTCAGTATTGGTGTAGAACAGCCAATGTTTATTGTTAGACACAGAGAAAGAAAAGCAGTCGCTTTAAAGTGGATTACAGGAGCTCATTCTGAGAGGTTGTTCATCTCAATATAGTCCGGGGGGGGGGGGGGTAAAGTGTACCTCTCCTCTCTTTGGGTCGGTGACGCGGGTGTAGCGGAGGTCACTGTGCTGCCATTTGGGGTCGAGGCTGTTGCCTTGTAGCTGCCAGAGCTCGAAGGAGGCGTGGAAGGCACGAGCCTGCACCTTGATGGTGATGGAGTTGATCCTGACGGACATGCCCTCCACCACTTTCTCTGCAAAGCCGTACTCGCTGTGGACACAGGATGTAAAAGCATGGGCAAAGGCAATGTTCACCGTGTAAATGACTCGGCATGTGGCATTGATCAGATGCGTCGTCTTAACACTAGATGGACGCAGGCTTACCTCTGTCCGGCTGTTATGGCGATAGGAGAGGGGCCGTTCGGTGGACGTGGCTCCTCACACGTCCTCATTTCTACCTCGACCTTATCCAAGAACTGCACAGAAGAAGAAGCTGTAATACTCAGCATGCAATGGAGCAAGGATAGGTAGAGAAGCAACCTAACATGTACAGATGATAACAAGACAGAAAGCACAGCCTATAGAGCAGCAGTGTAACAAAACAGTACAAGTACTGTGCAGGGAACTGCAAGATCCAGGTCAATAAAGATGGGTGAAAACATGAAGGGAGAAGCTTAGTGCTGCAGAATTTTGGACAAAAGTAACAATTCTTACCAGACATATGGGGCTTGTTTTCAACTTTGTCCATTGTATCTAAAAACGACAGGAGAGCGAGGTCCACAGAGTCAGTCACAAACACTTGCAGCAGCATTCTGCGCTGTTCATCATTCACTGTGTGCACAGTAAACATCAAGCTCCTGCAGCGTGACGCAAGGGCGACAACAATAACTGCCACGCTGTAATATTTGGAGTCATTTATGCTCAATATCAGTTACTATCAACTACGTTATCATTACCATTTACCAAAGGGGGACAAAGAAAGAAAAAATAACTACATAGAGTACATAAAAATGTCCTTTCATTTAGTATTTGGTCATAAACTAAAGTATTGGAGTCACGTGTCGACGAGCTGGTGAGCCAAGAGGAAAGGTCAACAAAGTCAGTAGGGTTCATCCTCTGGAAACCATGAATGTCTGCGCAAAAAACTTCATGTCAATCCACCCAATACTTGAGCTTTTTCAAGTGGTGGATTTAACAACCCTCACACCGACCGACCCACGACATCGTCATCCTCACAGCCGTGTTACTAATACGGCTACAACACGGAGATCACGATCCACCTTCAACGGTGACGGGAGAAAAGGGGAGTGAAACTTCTAAAAAATATGATTTTACTTTACACCCGCTTTGTGTTTAAATCGTCTTCTTAGGAACAGGGAGACAGCCTCACCGGTCAGACCGGCTCCACAATCAGGTCTGATGACCCGGTCAATGACAACGTACCCTGATGGCGGCTTTGTTGCAGTAGACCCGAGTGACAGCCAGCCAGGTAGGCAGGTCGAGCATGTTCTGCAGAACCTCTTCATCGAGCTCCAGGTTGGACAGCTGCCCCTCCCCCTTCAGCGTGCTGAGGTTGATCTTGTCTGGGGACAGATTCTTGGTGAACCTAAAAGGAAAGGAGACAAGGTACAGAGTGAACACTGAATCCGGAGGAGGCAAGTAGAACTTAAACCAAAGGAAAACATCACCTGGGAGTCAGAAATACACAAATATAAATGATGCAGCTTGGCGGTTTGTCATAAGCTCCGAAGAGACGACTACTGCGTCCCAGATCGCAGATCGTTTTTCCTGATTACTTTTAGTGCTGCAGCCGCCCTTACAAAGTGCGTACTGCTGCATGTAGCATGCATGAGGATTGGGACGCACTACTTCGTCACATCATTGCATTTTGAACTTGAAAATCCCCCGTGCAGAGGATTGTGGGACCGAATAGGCAGAAAAGCTTGCACACAAATCAGTTTGTCGAGTATTTTCATTTTACATTCACCACATGATGCCAATACTGATCTGGCAAATCCGTGACAGCGCGGCTCTTCCCTTGCTAAACCTTTTGTACGTCTCACAGTTTGGTTAATTATGTTAAACAGATGAGACGACTTGCGAATGTGGTGAGATTTGTCAAAACATTTGACATTGTTTCACCATCCTGTAGCCGATAATCCAGTCAAAGACCCTCCCCCTGACACTGAGCAACAAAACAAGGGCTCAACACTTTTACTGTGAACAAAACCCGGAACGTTGCTTTCGTTTCACGTCAGCTCCCCCACCCCCCCCCCTCCTCCTCCTCCTCCTCCTCAAGGCCTTTAATGAGTCATGCTTGAGGGTTAAATCTAGTTCACAAGTCCGAAAATATCCAACAGCTATTGTACAACATCATGCATTTCATTACATTTCCCTTTTGGATTGGCAGAACATAAGAGTGATTTGCTGGTATTAATAATTAAGAGCTACATCAGGGCAAAGACCACTGAATAGTGGTTCTATTATTGAAAGCAATATAGGTTCATTACTCAGATTAGCCTGGCTCAAAGAGCTTTCCAATGCCAAGAAGTCATTGTACAAACTCTGCAAAAAGCACAACTGTTTGGTTTCACAATTAAACAATACCAGGATGTTACTCAGACGATTAGGCCGAAAACAAAAGAATCACCACTGAAGATATCGATTTAGATCCAACAATCCCTCAGTGGTTGAAGGAGTCCACCGTGTGTATACACAGCAAGACATACAGTGGATATGAACTTCATGCTAGCCATCGACATGGATGCATCGCAGGTACGTGTGGGATATGAGTCAGTCAAATAGAAAGCCCCTAATTAGCACATTCCTATTTTCCAGTCTCATGATGAACTTTAGCCTTTAAGCCAATCCGGACATTTAAAAACACACAGCAGAGAGAAGAGTCCTGAGCAGCAGCATCAGGTATGGAGGAAGTAAGAGCAGAGAGCATGCTGCAGCTCTGGAGGGGATGCTGAAGGTGACGGGAACACAACATGTGTGTACGTACAGCAGGGGGCCGGATTAAATGAATGTTGCTGGGGAAAAAATCTGACAGTGATGAGACTAAAACTACAGTAGCATTAAAACTGCAGCAGCATTACAACTAAAGAAAGCCTTTTTTAGTACCCTGATGCATTTTTGTGTAAAGATGTAAAAGCTAAAAATAACACCTCCATAAAACGGGTGGGCAGACATGAACAATGACCTGGCAGTGAGTGAGTGACAGACAGGGGTTTATGAAGTGACTTGAACAGGTGAGGAGAGTTTGATGAGGGAGTGCGTGATTACTTATCAGGGACAGGTGAAGGGAGTTGGACTGGTGCTGAGGGAGTGGCTGACAGGTAGAGTGAGGAGCTACAGAAAACACACACAGAACACACAAGGCAAAGCCTGATCGTGACAGACAGATGTGGTCTGAGTGGGAGAAAATAAGAAAAGATGCAACTTCGGATAACGTTACAGCCTTTTCACCTTTCCATTTTTGAATGAGATATTTACTGTAGGGCCCTAGACCACTAAGTGACATAAAATGACAAAGTAAGCAGTTAGGCACAGTGCAGTAATGAAAGCTGTGAGGCTCATTGAATGCAACATACCAGCTTTCTAAAGCAACCATTAAAGGCAGTGTTAAGAACACGTGCAAACATGTAGCCTTGAGCTGGTTGGTAACCAAAGTGGAAATCAATGTAGCAACAAAACCGGCACTAGCGTTAGCCAACTAGCGTTTGCTGTGTGTTGTAGGCAGTAACGTCAACGGGAAATCCATCACCCATCCGGGGCTAAGTGTGGCTAACACAAAGGCACAAAATAATGACACTTACCTTGACAAATGTTTCAAAATTTGCTTTTTAATGATTCCGGCCATTTCTGTTTAGCGTCCAGTGTCGTGCAGAAAACAGCAGTTTTCTCCCACTGAAATAAACATGTGGCAGTACTAGCTTCCAGGCACCTCTCTGTTGTACACAGCCCGAGCTGTGTGCATCTTTTTAGCCGCTGCAGGCATAGCCTAGCTGCTGCTTTGCTGAACACCGGACGGCGAACTAGCTACAACGGACTACAGCAACCACAACGACGCAATAGCGCCATCTGCTGGATGTGGAGGGGAGAGCAGGCGGGCGGCAGTGCAGCGGAGGTTGAAATGAACCAATTACGACCAAATATCTACAAATACAATGAGACTTTACAAATGACACGCTGTGCAAGTTGTGATGTTACTCACTTTATTTAATCACGTAGTCTAGGTGCACGGTAAATAAATACATACTAAGTTTCAAATATAAATACAAAAACATTTCACACAACAAAAGATAAAGTACAAACAGAAGGAGTACATGTGGTGCAGTATGTTACATTAAATATAGTAAAAATATACATTTAATTATCTTTCAATAGATTGTTTGTCTGTTTGGTTCATCTTTGCACCACTGGTAAGTTGGTTAATTTATATTATTGTATTTCATTGTATATATTTTCTTATTTTCGATTTTCTTATTTTTTGCTCTGATTGCTTTAATATATTGTTGCTGCTGTAGCAAACAAATTTCCCCTTGCGGGATGAATAAAGTATCTAACTATCTAAGGACAATGTGTTATCTAGTTTCACTATCAAGATACCATTTTCAAGAGAGACCAGCCTAAATAAATTGAAAATCAGACCTTTTTTTTTTTTTTTGCTAATAATTATCACTGCAAATTCAAATAGGTTTACTGTATTTAACATAATATTTGACTAAACACTTACATTTCATAACAGAGGTATTAGTCTGACTACATTGAATAAAACATGTATTTTGTCAACAAATGTGTGCAAAATAAATCCATTTATATTCAAACAATGTCACAAAACGAATTTAACACAGTGGCTTAAAGAAATAATACAGAATTTTGTACAACACAAACATGCACCAACATGAGCGCATCATGATGATAGCCTACTTTGGTTTAAATATCGCCCTATAAATAATACTGTTCACAAAGATTTGAAAATAACTCATTGGTGAGCTTGAATAAATCACCATTTAGACTAAGTTGCACTATCCAAATCGGTGGGACCATCGGAGCAGACATCTTGTGTCCTGTAGCGGAGCTGGGTCTGTGATGTGCACAAATGGCACACGGGTTCAAGAAGCTTTAGTACTGCAAAGAAACTTTTAATTGAACTATCACAACCTGCTATAGTTGGTGAGCCTGGAGCCTATCCAGATTTAGCAAATCTGGCATCTTAGCATTAGAATCTTATTTTTTTATGAAATAGACAAACAACAACCTGCAGTCGGGTAGGATTCCAGTGTAAGAGTACTGGTTAGTTTCTGGGTCTTTGAGCAAAATATGATGCCATCTTTAGTGTGCAGTGTGCACAATGCTTGTTGGGAACTTGGAAGCATCAGGGGCCATCAACTTTTAGCCCCTGGGCCCCCAAACTGGTTAATCTCGCCATGTCCAGTATACAGCATATGGAACAAGCAGAACTAATAACACTGCTCGATTTCCTGTGTTGAAATACAATTATTGTAAAAGAAACAAACAACTCTAAATAGGCTGGGGCCAATGGAAGATATTTTACAATATATGATTTTATATTTTGCAAATTTAACACACGTGATATATTTGATGGTATTATTAATTTATTATTACATACCATCATTATGACATACTATCATTACTGTAATAACACACCTAGTATAAAAGTAGGGTTTTCTTTTTTCCTGCAGGCCTGTTGCTCATAGGCACAAAACACAATCATGTGACATGCGCACTCGGCCCTGTTGTTGAGTTTGTTATGACAAGTCGAGGCCTCGGACTAAATTAGGAGCGAAGCCCCCCGTCTCTGTCCGGGCGAATCCGTGATGGAAGGCATGGACCTGGACCTGGACCTGGACCAGGATCTCATGCAGAAATTCAGCTGCATGGGTACAACAGACAAAGATATCTTAATTTCGGAATTTCAAAGGCTCCTCGGGTTCCAGCTAAACCCCGCCGGATGCGCCTTCTTTCTGGACATGACCAACTGGTGAGCGCGAGGATGCGTCTTGGCCTGCTGTGTGGTTATTGTTAGGACGGCTGGCGCTGTACGGTTCTACTAGCTAGCTTTTCTAACCGGCCGTTATTCACGTACAAAATATACATGTCGTCGGTAAAACAAGGGAAGGGAATCATAAAGGAGCGTTATCTTTCATTGTGACAGAGCCATAGCGTTTACGTTAGGTATGTTTACGTGGGTACAATGACAGCTAACGACGTTGTAGTAACGTAACTACCGTTAGCGTTAGCTGAGTCACCGTGTGTCCGACTTTTTATCGCGTGTGAGGGGACACAGTGGAAAGCTTAGCTTATAGCGCGTAATGTGACATAAATACTTATACCATAAATAAAGTAGTGAACACACATCGAGTTCACATCGATGCTAGTGTCTGTTTATTTTGAGTGAAAACACATGAAAGTATTTTTATAAATGTGCGTTAGTCGCCACTTTTGTGCAAGGTACTAACGTTAGGTAATATCAGGTTAGCCGTGGTACATAACTGGTAATTAAAAGTTTAAAACTATTTCCTGACAGTATGTTAACTGCTTATTGTGTCGTCACTTT
This sequence comes from Melanostigma gelatinosum, assembly GCF_949748355.1. NCBI lineage: Eukaryota > Metazoa > Chordata > Actinopteri > Perciformes > Zoarcidae > Melanostigma > Melanostigma gelatinosum. Next base: position 22,591,177 of record NC_136641.1, on the reverse strand, counting down.
CACATTATCGACAGCCGTTAACGTAATGTCTCACTCTTTTGACGAGAACCACAGTGGTTTATTACGTAACATTTAACGTCTGCTAAGTGTAGCTCAAAGCTCATCATACGTTAGTGGCGCATGTCTGGTAAATGTTTACCTAACTGTGCCTGGACAACGTGTATTATGTATTTTTCACGTAACGTTACTGTGAATACTTCTCAAAATACAGTTACAGTGCTATACGGTGATATATTCAACGGTATAAATTGAAACCGTGTGTGAAAAACTACAGCGAAAAGGTCAAATTGAAGTCTTAATGTTTCAGCGCATGTGCAGTATTAAGTTAATGCAGGTCTATGGACGATAACGGAGAGCTATGGGCAGCAGTGGAGGGTGTAGTAGTAACACGTGATGTGCTATTCTGCAAGGCGTTTCTAAAAATACAAAAACTACTGGTTTATGCATGCACCAGCATGACATGGGAAGCACCCATTCTTATTCTCTGTGGAATTGCAGACAACATATGCATTTTGAAGAAGTCACAAAATGCCACAGAGCGTTGTTATGAAGTAAATATTGTAGCACAAACATATCTTGTAGATTTAGTTTAGTCAGGGACCGAGATTTATTCCCAGGCCCTTGGTACGAGTCTCTCTTTATTTTTCTTGGAATAACTACAGCTTCCATGGTTATTCGACAGTATACCAATAACTACTGGATATGTTAAGGGCAGAAACAATTGATATTGTTTGTCAAAATATGTTAGAATCAGGGTTATTGCTAAGTAGGTTTTCACATACACAACATTTGTCTTGGTGCATAACAATAAACAGAGGAAATAGGATTTCAAAAAGTCAATAATAAGATGTAGGAAAAAATGCAATAAGGTATAGGACAACTACTGTAAAAATATACACAATTGATTTGTTTTTCAAATTAAAAATGTGCCAAATATTGACGAGAGAATGTGGCCATATGTGGCCTGAGGTTGGTTCATTCATATCTGTGCAAACTGCAGTTGAATAACCGGGTTTCCCCTGCAAAAATCACACGTCATACTCCAATATGTATCTGTACTGATCACCTGGATTTCTGCCTTTGTCCCAGGAATTTACAAGCAGCCATCGGAGCCTACTATGACTTTGAGAGTCCCAACATCAGTGCACCGGGCATGTCCTTTGTGAGTGACGTGACGATCGGCGAGGGCGAATCAGTGCCACCGGACACACCTTTCACAAAGACCTGGAGAGTACAGAACACGGGTAAGTCTGCATGAATAATAAGACCGATCACAGCGCCGACAGCAGACCCTGAGCGTTAGAACTATTTACATCCTCAATGTCGAGTTCAGCATAGTTTTCTGTGTGTGTCTTCCAGGTGCAGAGTCATGGCCTCCGGGGGTTTGTCTGAAGTACGTTGGCGGAGATCAGTTCGGTCACGTAAACATGGTGATGGTGCGGTCTCTAGACCCTCAAGAAATGGCTGATGTTAGTGTGCAGATGCAGAGCCCTGCCTCTCCTGGCATGTACCAGGGCCAGTGGAGAATGTGCACAGCCACCGGGCTTTACTATGGAGGTGAGGACAGACAACTTCACACACTACAAACTTGATTCATTTTCCTGCTTCTCAAATGTGAGGATTAGCTGCTTTCTGAACATGAACCACAGCTCACTGGGATTTTTAAGACTGGTTTGTGTATTCTTTTTGTGGGTAGCTAAGCGTTCGGTATTGTAGGACAGTGGTAGTGGCATTGTGTGTTACAACACGCCGTTCATTTCTTTTTCGACAGATGTCATTTGGGTGATCCTGAGCGTGGAGGTCGGAGGGCTCCTTGGCGTCACGCAGCAGCTGTCCTCTTTTCAAGCGGAGTTCAACACCCAGCCTCACCGCAGCCTGGAAGGAGACTACAACCCGTTCGCCTCGCCGGAGAAGAGCAAGTGCCCCAACAGCAACAACAACAGCCTCCATGATGCCAGCAGTCACATGGTCACAGAGGAACATTGGCAGGGAAGCCCCGACCAGCTGCAGCAAGATCAGAATGGACTTTCACACAACTCTGTGGATATAGTAGCAAGTAGTCTACAAAGCAATCTATCAGTAGTCTCTTATAACCAGGTAAGACATATCAAAGGGCAGGATTCTCCACATTAGTCAATCATGGTTGAGGGTGTTGTCTTCAAAATTCCATCAGAACTTGAAAGACTGAAAGCCTTAATTAACAAAGAGATGTAATCTATAAATACAAAGTTGATTGTAAGGATATTTCTCAAATGCATTGTAGATGCATTTAAAATTGTTATTTTTATGCTATCACGGCTAAAAACACCTTATGTACAGAAATAAAGACCAGCGGTAGTTGTGTCAGGATTGAGGATGTAAATGCAGACACCGAGGCAGAACAGGGCAAAGAAAGAGGACTTTAGTCAACCAGAGTTCAAAAGAACAAGCTTACAGTTAGTCACGAGAGAGTCCAAACAAGCAAACAAATCCAGAGGGTTGAGGAGAGCTGGAACACAGACATGCACAGTGAGAAACTGGTCACATATACTGATGAGACCGTTGGAGGCAGGTGTGTCAGGTGGGGATGATTTGGGAGTCTGAGGGCATCTGGTGGACAGGTGGAGGAAGGCAGGCCGAGCAAAATACAAACAAGCGAGGCAGCCGTTTGAGCGGTAATTTAGCAGGTGAAATTGTACACTTCAAGACTAACTTTGTTGTTAATCGTGTCTCTTGATTACAGGGTATACAGGAGCCCTATCCCTTCGGGCACTCTTAAAGCATGGGACTTGTCACAGTGAAGCAGCACTAAACCTCTGGAGTCTGTCACACCGATGAGAGAGAGAGAGAGAGTAGCCGGTCAAGAGTGTGGCGATTCAAAAACACTTTATGCAAAAGCCCAGCTACACTCTGAGGAACCAGAGGCCAACGCTCCCCGACGTGCAGCTCAACCAACATCCCACAAACCCACCGTATGCACGTGTGAATGCTAACTTAAAAATGAGTGCTATGAGTCTTTCGAGTGGTGACTTTTTTTTTTCTATTTTCAGTTTTTTGTTTTCAGTTGTCAAGAGTGCAAAATGATGACAGGGGTGTGTGTATTTGTGAAATTGTGTGTGCATTGTGCAACCCGAAAGAGAGACTACGGAGGAAAAGCCATTTATTTTGCCAACTGATTCTCCAGTTTCTGCTCTGACTCTTGGTATATTGATCGGGTTTCTGCACCTGGTCCCTGAAACTGACAAACACTATCGGCGTCTCTGAAACAAACCATTCGATATCATTATTTACTTTTTATATTCATTTTTTAAACAGAATGGGGACAGACACATCCTTCAGAATTATATATCTTTAGCTCATTCAACATGACTGGTGCATTATGGGCAATCATTTCCATGCTGTCGTAGAACCAGCAATTCTAAACGCCTGCAATTTTACTGTACAGGAGAGAGTCGGCCATTACTCTAACACAGAAGATAAAATCAGCACTGACAAGCAGAACTATTTCATTTCTCAGAATGGCTCCTATGATTTCTTTAGGTTCAGTCTTCAAAATTGTACAGAAACATTTTCCTCTAAAGCTTTAGAATCTGGAGCCAACATGCTGACGGTTGTTTTTAGTTATCACACATGAATATAGTCATTGCTTGCATCTATACAAATCTTTGACATATTAGCAGAGTATTCATTGTTAGCAATAAAGCAGTATTCAAGATTTCCCCCACTTATTGTCTGAAGCTAAGAGTTAGTGTTGTCTTACATGCTTGCATTAGAATAACATAAATCACAGGATTAATGCACAATATGACACAAGACATTGAACTCAAGCCATACGAACAGCGGTAAAAACAACGTCGCGTTATTAACGTAAATGTCCCTTTTCCTTTTAAAGCTGTCTTGGAGTTGCTTTTATCACATTAAGTTGAATGTATTTGATGAATGTAGAAGAGGATCATGTTTATTCATTTACCCAAAGATTTGACTGTATATTTGCATTGAACTGGCAGTTTTATTGATGTAATTATCGTTCTGAATATTCCTGTCTATTGTTGAAATTATACTTGGAATGTTCCACATTAGTCTCCAAATTCTCTCATTGATCATCGATGAGCTTTTTAAAACACATTCGGTCCTGTTTGATCCTTTCAGACTCAACTGCACCAGTAAAAATATACAATGAAATGACGGACTTGTGTTGTTGCTGCATATTTACTCGCACCAACTGGCTGATCTATGCACTGAGCGACGCGAGGCCCGCACAGTTAAGTCCTGACGGGGTTTTATCGACTGTGTGATTTTATCTGCATTACCTGTAAATGACAAATATTTCTCACAGCCGTCAAAGGCATTTGCTGTCGATGCCAATTCATCATTTTGTTGTCGTTGTAATGTCTCCCTGAGGCTTCCACTGGCCCAGACTGCAGAATGAATCAGTTGGCATTAGAAGTCATGCAACAGCACATCAATGAGGACGAGGAAGCGCAACCAGATGAAAGCTTTTCTTTCTGTGTGTTTGATGAATGTTTGTATGATTAAATTATCACTGAAAACTGAAAGTATTGGCATTTGTCTCATTTTGTTTTCACACAGAACAGCTTTTATATTTTCCTCGTGTGTTTTCTTCATTCCACACAGTCAATTGTGGTTCGATTTATATACTTTTTAACCTCCACTAACTGCAACATGTGTGCTCTACTCTCGGTTTTCTTTCTGACTTTTAAATCTAACAAATTGCCGTCTGTTTGCATTCTTTAGTGATGTCATTGCATTTCAAGTGGAAATGGTTTAATGGTCACTGACATGCACCAAACTTGTAAACTGCTGTGAATGCTTTTATTAATTAGTTTATTATGCATTTCATACATTTAACAGGGGCTTGGCAGTCTTCTATCGATTCAGGACAAAGAAACATTTAAATTAACATAAAAAGCAATCAAACAAGAAACTACTGCATAATTAAACACATTATTGACGTACGTCTCCTGCCCCTTTTTCACCATTTTTCTTCCCGCCAAACAGTAAAGCACCGCAGATAAATAAACTCAGCCACTGTGTGCTGCTGAGTTTAAAATAAAAGCAACAGGCCCACGTTAAGATGAGTGCATTGGATTCTGGTGTCGGTGAGCTCTCAAAAATGCTTTAAAAAATGACGAGGGATGAGTTTTTATCAAGGGCCTATTATTTGAGAAAACTGTAGTTCAAGCGGTGAACCTAAAAGAGATGGATCACGGCCAGTAGATGTGTCGGATTACCTGTTAGCCTGGAGGTTTACTGGTCAAAGGCAGTTTGCAGCTCGCCATCTATTAGGGACTCTTGTGTCTTTCAAGCAGCCAAACCAAACTGCCTGAGGGAGCAGCGCTCACTTGACGTTTGCTTACTGAATGTTAAATGTTAAAACAGCAAGGCACAAGAGATATACTGTTGAGTATTGAGGCAGCGCAGTAAACGCAAGGTTAGCTGCTTGAATGTTTCTAAAAAAGCTTCAGTAACTTGAGGTAGTTCTTGTTTTTCACGCAGTGGAACTTTATGGAATAACTTCTTTTTACTTCATCAACTCAAGCTAGAAGACTTACTATACAGGTTGTGAGCAGGTTGCTAAAGCTGCCATTCTAAAGGTGATTTCTGTGGGTGGATACACATGCAGCACTTTAGAATATTTCAACACGACAGCACAAACTCTACTGTTTAGCTTAAGCAAACATTTACACACTCTCGCTTTTTCTTTCCGTCTCTTGCACTCCCTCTGTGTACCAGTTATTTAACTTCTCCCCGATAATACCTTTCAAAACTATGACCATCAGTTATCTCAGGGGTGTTGTGCTGTCTGGATCCCGTATGTCTTCGCATAGCCGGGCCCTTTCTGGTGTCGCATGAGGTCACGCTGAGATCAAGCCCATAAAAACACACCACAGTGAGATATTTCAGTTGACTCAGCCTTTATATGTCACTTCCTGTCGATTCATCTCTGTCCTATAGTCTCCAAAAAGCCCAGTGTAGACTGATTAGAAAACGTGTTTTGGACCATTTCTTCACCAGAATTCACTTTCCTCAAGCTTGACTTCAGTGGAAAGCTACTGTGTGCAAACAGTGTGCTCAACCTCTTAACAATGGATCAACTTGACTTGAGTTTATCACTTCATAAAGTGTTGAGTGTCACAGCTCCTCTGGTCTAAATTCATCCCAAAATAGTCATGAATTATTTCTCCACCTCTCACACAGAACGGTGAACTTTGACAACTATTAGTGGAGCAGATTTAGATAAGATACATTCATCTTCAACAGCTTTACAAAGTGTGGATATTATCTTTCAAAAATGCCATTTTTAATTGCTCGTGAAAACTCTTCATGTGTTTTTACTGAGCTTGTCCAGTGGCAGTTAAAGCTCACCATGTTTGTTTGCTGAAGGAACTCTCCGTGAATACTGCCCCAAGTCATTACTAAGTAGGCACTCGGAGCAACCTCCCTCACTTCAACACACCCTTTCTTTCAGAATTGATATGTCACGAAGGCACTGTGTCCATAATTAGTCAAACTCATACTGTTGGACCACGAGTCAAACAAGGTGTCTCGATATAGCCGGAGTGGACAGACCTGATCCAGCTGTGAGCGCCGGGTATACGAGAAAAAGATTACATGCAGCACTTCCTCACCTGAGGGCAAAATAGATACAGTCTCCACAGGACCTCGACTTTAGTCCACACCTGAACTAAGAGCCAGGCAGAGCCGAGGAGAGGCCTCAGCATCGGCAACTCTACTGAACCCAACACTGACGAGGTAAGACAGCAGTTCACAGTAAAACTCAACATACTTCTACTACGACAGCTACAATACTACTACTATTACTACCACGTGATAGTACCTGTTACTAACGCTGCTACCACTATTATTACTCTTATTTTCACTCGATAACAAGTTAAACGTCTGCTGTGAAATATCCAAATGTCCTGCATTTAAAGTTTTACTCCAGTTCAAATAAATAAATGATCCTCACACATTGATGATTTGTTTAATCTAGAATATTGGCTCACATCATCAGATGTTGGTTATCATTATTTATTATTGTCATATATATTATTTACTTTCCACCACTTCCTATCACTTGAATTCTACTATTACTACCCCAACTATTATGTGCACTGCAGTTATTGCTGCTACTGATGTAGCTGTAATGTATACAACATATTTCTGTTCCCGCTATCTCCTCTAGTCATTCGGACTATCCCAGCTGACTATTCTGCCACCAATGCTGCTGTTATTGCCAATTTCTTTATGATCCTATAGTACTCATAATGATTGATGAGTTCACTTTCTTTATAATGATGTCGAGACCACTAAACATATCAAATAGTATTGAAAGTGATGAATTTCAAATTGGGCCGCAGACAATAATCAACTGTAGTTTCCCCCACAGTCATTTACAGATAATGCACCTATTTATAATTGGATAAATGGCAATAATCACATGTTGTACAAGAAAAAACATATTCCGACGAGCTGATTTGATGAATCAACATTTAGCATGAAGATAAAAGCAAAACGGTGTGTATAAATACAACTTACATTCATTTTTCTCTCTCGCTCTCTTCTTTTACTGCCACCCTTCAACCTGCAATGTTACACACACACACACACACACACACACACACACACATGCATGCACACAGGCTCATACAGACACAGCTACATATCGACATTTTGCTGAACAGTCACAGAAAAGATAAAGGCGTGTTGTTAAACACCTTTTGTCCCAAGAACAGTGAAACGCAGGGCAGCGATGAATGACCACAGCTTTTCATATCGACAAAATACCTCTCATATCAGTTCGGCTGCTATCTAACGAGGCGTAAAACACAAATATGAGTCTACAAATAATAAACTTGTTTTCACGAGAGTACTGCTTTCATTTGAACACAAACACACACACACACACACACACACACACACACACACACACACACACTTGTCTCAGGGAGAATGGATAATCTAGAAGAGCAAGTTTTTGCTACACTGGTAATCCCTGCAGGCGAGGAAGTAATAGTTGAGACCTGTGTCCAGACATCTAGACCTTGCTCCTTGTTCACACAGACTCAGAAGTGTTTAATGTGCGCTGATCCTGCAGTGGTCTTGGTAATGTTGGCAACAGGCAGTAAATAGCATAAATATGTCATTACTGTCATCGTTGCCTCCTCTATTGTCCTGCAAACACACTTAAATCAGTTATTTATAGCTTTGTTTTGTTAACAAAACTCCAACAGCAATCCAGCTTTTGAGAGAAGCCTCATCACGCCACCTCGCTCCATGTGCCATTGTTTTGGACTGAGGAGCAGTCACCTGATCAATCGACCTGCCACTACTTTAGCACAGTCAACAGTCACAGTAACCTGTGAATAATATTCAGCATAATGTGAGTCTGTGGATCATTTTTGCCAGATCTATGTCACTCACTTTTGTTGTGCATTTTAGGTTTTTTTTTTAATTTAAATGTCACATATATTGTGGCTGAAAGCCAAGCTGATAAAAAGCATTTTCCATGAAATAGAGACATATCACTTGAAATGGAAACAGGTGTATGGTTTTGTCATACAGCACCACTCCCAGCCCGGTGAGCTGTTCTCTTACTCATACCACGATGAATACGTCCTGCTACTTGTCCTTTATCCACATGCTAAATGTGTCCCACCCTTTATGCGCTCTTCTATCAAGCTTCTATTTTGCGATTAACTTACGATCCATCTTGGTGACCTGGTTTTTCTAAAAGGCACTGGGTGTTGCACTGTGATAGTAGCAAAATGTAATCTCGTGCTTTTTGGGAATTACTGTAAAACTGACAAACACATTCCTTTTAACTTGTAGTTAAAAGGCTTTGATCGTCCTTTCGTTATCTGCATTTAAAGGTGGAGTAGATTGCTTTCTGATATTGTTGAATGATGTTGAAAAAGGTACAGCTGAACTCGGTGACCTGGTTTATTCCAAACATATAGTTCATGAGAGCCTGGAATGAATTCCCATAGGTGCTGTTTTAAAAACAGAACTTTTGAGTAACAATTAAACACATATGTAGCCTAATTAAAAAGAAGAGACCAGACACTAAGGTCTTTTATTTCCCCTGACTGCACTCTTGGAGTACAGCGTTAATTGGTCAAATTTTAAAAGGTACAGATCAATTGACAGCAAAATGAAACAACTGCTTCCCACTCTCTTCAGAATTACAATACAACTGGAAACACTATATTCTAAAGCTACATAGAAAAACAACAGTAGTGACCTACTCCTGTTAAGCAGAAACAAAGAACCTCTGCATCAGTCTCATGCTGTTCAACTCTCTGAGATATGTAGACAGCATTTATTTCACAGGAACACAATTATTGTTGAAGAAAATAATGAACTCACTCCCATATCAGTACTCTGCCTGTGTGCTCGGACCCACACACGGAACTCACGGCAGCTTCTGTCTCCCCTCTAAATGAGGCAGATACATACAACTTAACACCATGTCTCTAAACAGTTAACAAGCCCAATTACAAGGTGATTCAGCATTCATTAGTAACTTCTCCCGCTACTTACGCTGACCCGTTGTTCAGGCCTTTCCCTTCAGTTCAGTCTGGATGCTAAAAGCTAACGTTCGGTCCTCAGCAGCCTCTGATTCCCGCTCTATTTCTACATCTCACGTGAACTCCGTGCTCTCGCGTAGCTCACGCGTCATTGTTCTTAAATTGACAGTACGCCTAAAATCAACGCAGCGTCTGTCACTGTCACTAACCCTGCACGTAAGTCATATCTATCAGGGACAGTACAAAAACCTTCCTACCCCCACTTCGCCTAGCTACACATAAAAGGACAATGTGACTTCAGTGAATCAAGCCGCCACAAAGGCGCAGGTTTGCAAAGCTGGAATGACAGATTCCTTATTTCAAAGTAACTCCCAGAGAAGTCAATACCATGGAAGAAATGTCATGTTTCCTTTAGGATTGCTTCTGTTTGGATGTTGAACATTTGTATATGGAAGCATCACTGCAGCTTTGTCAGTGTCACTGTTGAAAATGTCAGGTAGGGTGTAAATCGGTGATGACACAGATGCCATTTTATGACAACAGTGCTTTCTTCTTCCAGTGTTAAGCAAACATGAGCATGGGGAGTCCAGGCTGTGAACACACAGGATGCACTGCATACTCACCTCTCTACATCAGCCAACCCCACACCGACGCCAGGATGGCCCGGCCGGATGAGGCGGAGGACATCAAACCGCCACGCAGCTTGTTGGGGTTGCCTGAGCTCAGCTGGCCGGGGGTGTACTTCCCCCGCTACGACAGATTAGCTATAGAGGAGAGCCCCTGGATGCTGAGGATGACAGAGACCCCGGCTCCTGTTGCTCCTCCCTCCAGGACACCAGAACCCGGCCCAGCCAAGCCCAGCCAGCCCCAGGAGCCCCCCTCTGAGATGGAGGGTCAGGTGGAGGAGCGCTGTCTGGAGCAGGTCCAGACCATGGTGGTGGGAGAAGTGCTGAAGGATGTCGACACGGCTTGCAAACTGCTCAACATTACCCCAGGTAGGATAGGATGCAACTCGTTCATGTCACATTATTATCAATAGACATTTGAATCGACAAACCTGCTGTAGAAAGTGTTGGCAGAAGTTGTCGTCTAATGAGCACACGAGTCCCGGCCCACCTTGTGCAAACGTTTCTGTTAGTACACGATCATCTTCGCTTCTTATGAACTTCTTGAACTTTTTGTGCTAAATATGGGTCAAACTCATGAAACACTGGAGCCTTCGGTTTCCATAGTGCAACTAAAAGCATCTTTTTGTCACCTGCCTAGTTAAACCTTTTACATTTCTATACCCCCACATTTGTGATGCGGGTTTTATGTTTAAAACATGTAGTTTTTAAACCTAAAATTATATTACAGAAGTCAAGCAACATCTGTTTCTCCTACAAATGTCCAGCATCACGAGCGATCAGTGCGCCGGCGCTAGCCCCTGCAGTGCGGAATCTGATTAAGCGTGGCTTGGTTTAAAATAAGAAAGTTTCTTATGTAAAATAAGTATATTTGTTACATAACTTACGACGTTACTTATGTACGGAAGTTACATCACAAAACTAAAGTAAAATAAGTCAATACTGAGTTGGTTTTCCCCTGAGACATGGACAGCGGTCTCCTGGGTGAAAGTCCTGTGTTTGTTTGACCCATCGAGCACTTTATTGCTCTTCATATTACGTGATCTGACTTCCTCAGAGGCAGCCCTGCATCTCCAATTTCCTGGCTTATATTTGAATGCATGACAGTGCATTCGTTTTTGTAGGTAGAAGTATGAACAAACAGCCTGAGATAAGTCACTAAAGCCACAGAGGAGGAATCTTACAAACTCTCTGGATACCAGGATAAAACAAAAACACATGTCTGTTAGTGACCGAATGAATTGTTTTCATTGGTGAAAATAATGTCATCATTTAAAGTCTGAACATTTGGGGCGCTGAGTAAAAATACATGCCTCGTCTCTCTGTGTTTTTGCCTCTTTAGACCCGCTGGACTGGAGCTGTGTGCACGTTCAGAAGTGGCTCCTCTGGACCGAGCACCTGTACAGGCTGCCGCAGGTCAGCACCCTGTTCCAGGAGGTGAGCGGGAGAGACCTGTGCTCCATGACAGAAGCAGACTTCAGGCAACACTCCTTGCAGTTTGGAGACATACTGTATGCTCATCTGGACATCTGGAGATCTGGTAAGAACAACGGGAACGCAGGGGGAAATTAACCGACATCAACTCTGCTGATTGTGAAAGCAAATGCAGTGTGACTAAGAGCAAATGTAAGACTTTGCTTTAAGTATTCTGCCTGGTGTAAACTACTATGTCTTTTCTTTTCTTTTAGCTGCAGCAATGAAGGAACGTTGCCCACCAGAAGACACCAAATCTGGTAAGTTCTTGGTTTATAACTACATTTCAATAACACGAACAAAAAACAATGGTTTCACTGAATAAAATATTGAGGTTAAACAAGTTGAAGTAACATCTGATCTCTGAATATCTCATATGTCAGCAGATGACGATTCCTGGTCAGATGTGATGCGTAACTACCCCAGCCAGCCCATCCACCTGTGGCAGTTCCTCCGAGAGCTGCTCCTCAAGCCTCAAATCTACAGCCGCTGCATCCGCTGGATTAATAGAGAGAAAGGTAAGGTGATACAGCAATATATGGTGTTCATTTCTGCTGTAAAGTTGGCCATTTTAACATTTAACGGTCTATGGGGATTGACTCGCTTTTGGAACCAGCCTCAAGTGGCCATTTGAGGAACTGTAGTTTTTGGCACTTCAGCGTAGGTTTCATTTCTCGGGACTGGAGGTTGCCTCTTGTTTGGCACAGAACCCGTCCTAAAACCACAACTTGTCGTTTTAATGCTTGGGTGTCGACGGATTAAACAAACAAGATATATTGTGTAAATTTGGGAGTTGTAGAGGTGCTGGCAAACCTTTGGAAAGAGCCTGTTAGCTGTTTTCACAGTGTTTCCACTCTTTGATGCTAAGCTAAGCTAACAGTCTCCTGGCTGTAGCTTCATATGTAGCATACAGACATGAGAGTGGTATCGATCGGCTCATCTAAGTCTTGGCAAGAAAGTAAATAAGCTTACTTCCCAAAATATTGACTCTCTTGTTCACTTCAATAAATCAAACCAAGTACATCTTTATTTCTTCTGTTCAAAGGGATTTTCAAAATAGAAGACTCGGCTCTCGTAGCCAGGCTATGGGGCATCAGGAAGAACCGCCCCGCGATGAACTATGACAAACTGAGCCGCTCTATACGCCAGTACTACAAGAAAGGCATCATTCGAAAGCCTGATGTGTCACGCAGACTGGTCTACCAGTTCGTCAACCCCATATGATGAAGAGGATCGGCTGATCTGAAGACAACGAGCTGAGGAGGAAGATATGCTGGACATACAGTCGGCGTGACATGAACTCTGACGCCTGTTCGTTCATTTTAATGTTTCATTTCAATTGTAAAGACTGCCTACTGAACTATGCACTCCTGCCTAGCATCACTCTCCTTTATTATCCTTAACAATGATTTGATTTGGTCTGTATCACTTTTGTTTGAAATGTATTTTTTTGGTGTGATGTTTGATTTCTCAAAAGGATCTTTCTTCTTACGATGGAAAACATTTGAAAGAAATTATGCTGATTTACTTTTATTGTCGAGAATTAGATGAGGGGATTGATGTTTGCTCTCATTTCCGCAGAGTACTTGTGCAGCTGGAGCCAGCCGTCGGCTAGCGTAGCTTGGCATGAAGACTGGAAACAGCTAGCCAGCTTTGTCCAAAGGTTTAAAAAAAAGAAATCTATGTATGAGCACCTCTAAAGCCTCGATAAAGAGCTTCAGGGGTGCTGATAGGTGAGTCTCTTTGGACAGAGCGAGGCTCCAGTCTTTGTGCTAAGCTAATCTAAGCTAACCAGCTGCTAGCTCCAGCTACATAGCTAACATTGTGGGGCATCAACTAACTCTTGGCAAGAAAGCGAACTCGCATAATTCCCCCAAAATTGTTAATATTCCTTTAAATTCTATTTTTTAAACATGGGCACTTATTGATATTCCCATTCAAGTGTCAGTCGTCAAACGTTGCAGAGCAATGCAAAGGTAAGTGAATATCTTTAAACCAGCCTTGATGGATAATCCTTTTTACATTTATATCTATGGGATTATGTTCAGGATCCAGAATAAAGAAATATATTACCAAATGCTGTCTTTTTTTTAAATTAGAAAAAAATGAATAATATAAACCACATGCCGAGTCCATACAAAAAACACACGGACACTTGTTTCCCCTTTCAAACCAATATCGCAATATCAACACCATCACAACAAATTTGAGTCGGGGTTTTCATCACCATCATCATTATTATCTGTGATCATAATCATCTTTATGCATATTTAAATGAACTTCTTGTTACATCAAGATGAACAGGCACTACACCAGTTAGGAGATAAAAGTGCATCACTAACTATGAACATACATCTTCTACACCGCTAATGTAGGGTTTCCACAACATGAGCTGCTGTCCCCTGTGTGCATAAGGAAGAGATCAACATAAAAAAGCATTTACATGTACACCCTTTTTACTGCCTCAACATGGTCAGGTCTCATTTTTCAACTCAACACAGTTGTACAGTTACAATAGAATATAATCTTTAAATTACATCATCATATACAAATCTGACAGCGCGGGATAACGTCACGCTTTTATGATACACTGACAATTCCATTGCAATGAAATTCATACGATATGGTACCTATTAGTTAATATAGTTTTCCATTGCTGTTATTTTAATGAATCACATTTACATGTATAACACTACATTTTGTCTTAATAGTCAATCACTTGCATTGTTTTTTTGTTACTTTTTTTCTGTTACATTTACACAACTCATACACACTGGATGATGTTTTCCCCAAAAATATTAACCTGGTAATATGGATTATGTGTTTGAACTTGTGTGTTTAATGCATGTGTATATATATTTGTGAGTATATATCTGTCTCTGTGTGTGTGTGTGTGTGTGTGTGTGTGTGTGTGTGCATACGCACGTCAAGGAAGTGGGACAGTTTAATGACAGTAGTCCTTTTTGCTATGCTGGACAGCTTTACTCTAAGACACAACTTGTGAGCTGGTGATGTGTTTCTCCTCATGTGTGAGATCCAAACCTGTCAAATCCTGTTCCAGACACAGAGCTAAACACATCTGACTGCTGTTGGTCCAGTGACATTTTAAAACCTCCGGACAACTAAGTTATAAAAAGCATCGGTTCCATCTTATCAGAGATTTAGATGCAACTCGTAGCAAGATAACTCACTAATCAACATCTGATGATTTCCTGCTATGAATGTAATTTCTACATATTAATTAAGTTTAAAAATGACCATGTGTGCGAGTCATCTTACGTGCAGTGCAGCACTGGGGACAAGTGTATTCCCTGTGTCATTGCGCTGTGTTTTGCAGACAAATGAAGTTTGGGTGGACAGGGAGGCAGCTACAAGTTGATCCTCACTGAAGCTGTTTCACGTGTGATATGTGAAGTTATTGCATGGAGAGAAAACAGATAGTTGATGGTATTGGGTCATTCTTTGGCTCAGCAGGGAGACGGGCCACATAACTAGTGATTTTTGCTAGGTAGGGCATTAAATGACGGCGGAGAACCGTGTTTAGACAACGCGCCGTCTTTTGAGCTCAGACACTGGTACATTCATGTCCTGTGGAAGAGGCTTCGATCTTCAGACAACCGTCTGCCTCCATTGGCCCCTCGCTCTGGAAGAAAAGTGCCCGGCACAGGCAATGTTCAGAACCAACCTCTCATACTGCAGTGGCAACCCCAAGAAGATGACTTGATCCCACTTTGCTCTGAGGGAATGTATCACTCGCGTTTGCAGTAGTGGATTAAAATGGAGACCAGAATTACTGAACCAAGAATGAAAGCCTCTGCAGAAAGTGTATATCCTTTCCTTGGGTTGCATGGAGATGATATTGTCAACAGGTTTGTGATGCTAAGAAAAGAAATATGTCGAAAAAGAAACAAAATCAGTTCATCGATAAGCTTCCTTTCATGAAAAAAGAAGCATGTCCAGAAGAATGTGATGCTTATCAATGAACTCTGCATTTTGTAGTTGAAGTGTTGCATCAAGTTGTCGCCTAAACGAGGCTGCAGGATTCAAGGAATGCAAGTTTTTTTGTTTTTTTTTGCATAGCACATGCTGCTATGCAAAGTTCAGAAACAGTTAAAAACACATAGCACTGCACACACTGGAGAAGAGGTTGGACCAAATCACAAAGAAAAACAAAAAAACGAGGAAAACAAATAGAGGATACTGTTTGTGGTTCATTTTAACACGACACAGCATTCCAGATGTAAGGATGACGACTGACCACACACAGCATTAAAAAATGCTACACAGAAATGGCATCACACCGTACATACGCAATGCAGGTTAGAGAAGCTCGTCTTTGTCGAAAGGGCATAACTGATTATATTATCTTCCCATATTCACAAGAGAACAGACTGCAGTTTACTGCAAGTTTAAATAAGCTGCATTATATGTTAAATACAGCTACACAGAGAAGCAATGTCTTCCTGCACTGTCTAGATGTTATAGTTGAGTGTGTATATACTGGAGTAACTGCTGCTCCTGTTTTTAAATGTGTAAGTCCACCCACCCCAATCGCTGGATAAAATATATTATATTGATATATTGTCTTTTAGGTTACTAAGTTTTTATTTTGGCAAGACTGCTTGGCGCATCTGTTGGGCAAGGGATGTGTTGCTCTTAAGTCTCTGGCTATGTGCGATGCAATCGGACGGGACAGTTCAAGCTTCCTCCGATGGCGTGTCCTTGTCCAGTAACGTGACTAGATCGGCTCGACATAATTGGCCGGGTACAGTCCCTCTCGGCCAGTGTCCAAGCGACCTCTACACCAGCCTTGCTCGTCTTCGTCCTCAGTCTTGGTCAGTTCATCACCTGTGAAGGAGACACCACTCCTTAATGCACACGCAGTCTTTTTTTGTCAAATAGTGAATGTAAATCCAAAAATGAAGGTATCTGTAAATTAAAGCTCCACCTTTATTCTGATTAATGCACTGGAGGTCTTTTGTAATACTTTTTGACATTATGTCTGTTTTTGTACTGTATTGGAATTCAAGTGTCCGCCAGTCCCAGAAATATTTGACAAATATTTTTGTTATCTACCCACTTAAAGGAAATTGTTGGGAGGGTGAGATGAGAAAGTCGATATGGTTTTCGTGCCTGTACAGTAAATATTAAAATGTAAAAAGTCAGCTGAGGTTTCTTATACTCCAAGAATGCAGATGCAACAACTTGTCTTACACTTTCACTTTTTTTATACGGTTTCAAAGTCTTCTCCACACTGCTAGGATGAAAACCGTGATAGGGGAATAAAGAATTTGTGTTTTTGTTTGTGTTGGTTTAAAGGACCAGTGTTTAGGGTTTTTGGCGGCTTCTAGTGGTGAGGTTGCAAATTGCAACCAACTGCAATCTGTGCGAGAACTACGGTGGCCAATGCAAAAACGTGAAAAGCCGTATCTAGAGCCAGTGTTTGGTTTGACCGTTCTGGGCTACCATAGCAACGTGACGGTGCAACACAGTTTTTTTATCAAATGAATTTCATTTCAATTAATTTGATAAGGTGGCGCGAACAAAGTTTCGCCCCACATTAAAGGCAAAGTAAGTTAAAGGTGCCCCGTGGAGCTTCTGACCACCAGTGGCATTGTGGAGCAATGTTTTCATGAGCGGGTTCCTGTTTGGTTTTCGCTCACATGAACGCACAACAGGTACAAGCACATCTGTGCCTCCATACAATTGAATGCTTTTACACCATTTCACTGAAGTACAGAAGAAGAACCAAGAAAAGCAACAATGTGCCAACAAAACGCAAGCGGGAGGCTGATCGCAAGTAAAGGAGGATGCAAACAATGCAGGTTTCTAAATATAAAAAATCTAATCGGCTTTAGGGATTTCTCTGAGATATGAAAACAATTCAACATGTTTGTTAGATCTCATGTTGATCTCAACTTTTTTCTTTTTAGTCGAAGAAGAAACGAACAGAATTTGCATGTAGGTATCAACCGTCTTTAAAGACCCTTTAGTCTTTGTCAGATACCCACGAGAGGACTTAAAAACACCTTGTCTCAAACTGTGTGCTTCAAGATAGGACCTGGATGTGCAGAACAAGAGGATGATGAAGATGCAGAGCTGTGGTTTCATCAGTAGCCTTTCTGAGTCAAGCTTGCGTTTACGTCATGTCGCTGTGTTGGGCTGTAAAGCACGTTTTAACACCATTTCCCAAAGAGCTTGTGTTAATTGGTGGCAAGTGCCTGTAATTTGTTTTCCAAGTGGCAATTATTGACTAACCACTGCTATCTATTCTATAGAGGAAGTGCGCTTCAGAACAGAAACCAGGAGAGAGCTGGTGATTTTTGAGCACCTGGTTGATGCCACAGCTCGTCATCTTATGATTAAACGACAGCGTTCCAGCCCCTTTATAATCATTAATACGTTCATAAATGAATGAGAAAACATGAACTGTATGATGGTAAATCATATCTCCTGCGTCATCTGGTCACTGACAAATACCTGCTTTGAAGGTGAGCTCATCCTGCTCCTGGCCTTCATAATCATAGAGAGCTCGGACACGGACCGCTTTCCCAGTGCTGGAATCTTCTTCAAAGGAATTGCCGTTCCCGCCGTTTTCGTTGCCAGAGTGCGTAGCGGGCTGCTCATCATCGGACCACTCAGTCGAGTAAGCTTGGTTTTTTTCATAGCTGCTCACACTGGAGAATAGAGGAAATGCAGGGTGAGTAAATCATAAAAGTATTTTCAAAAGTCAACAAATCCCACAAAAAGGTCCAAACCAACATATGGTCTGTGTAGCTTATTTCTCTGTGCTGCAGATTCAAACGGTTAAAACAACAATTAAAAACACATTAACAGTGGCACTGTTGCACCGGGAGATGTTTTCCTTCTTTATGATGAACATGGGCACTGTAGTTTATTTAGAATTGTTCCCACGTACACCATCCTGCTGCTGTAAATACTCGCTAACATCCAAAATCTGCAGCTGAAAATAGTCCCCAACAAATACACAATTTACTCCTGTTTGAGTAACATGAACTAAAAACTACAGCCCGTGTGTTTCAGGAAATTATTTAGCTGTTTAAAAAACGTGAAAGTATGTATTTGTGACCCATTTTTAAAGAAGTGTGTACAGAAAGGACCAATGGGAGTGGGCGCTGAAGTCAGTGCGTATTGAGACAAGACTAAATACAATGCAATGTGCTTGTAAACAATAGATTACTAACCTGCTGCGGTCACCAGGTGGAGCCACATGGTCGGTGCTCGGAGTGGGTGGGGCTCCGTCGGGTTTCTTCTTCTTTGGGGGAGCAGCGGCCTGGTCTGGGTTGTAATCCTGGAGATTAGAGTGAAAGGAAACACATGAGAGCGGAATATAGAAGAGTAGTAAATGAAGAAGAGAGGCGTCTGCTGTTTGTGAATGGAGGTTTAACGTTGTACCTCGAAAGCAGGCCAGTTCATATGCATCCCAGGGCCGTGGTTGTTGCTGAACCACTTCAGATCCTCTTGTGTGTTTGACGACAGGACGGTGCGCTCCAGATCTCTGTATATTGTGGAATAGCTGAGGAGAGGAGGAAAGTGGAACAAATGGTGAGGCAGAAAAGTGCCAGAAGTGCCCTCAGCAGCTGAAGTATTTGGCCTGAATAATCCTGATAACCTCTTCCGAGGATATTGTTGTTTATATTGCTGCAGTTTCCCCAAATCTCTGCATTAAAACCGTGTAGTTGTATTACATATTTCACATGATAAACCTGTCTCGGCTTTCCACATTAATGCAATAAGAAAATATTTATCAAGTCTCTGGTCACAAACACAAACGTGCCCAAAGTGTTTTTTTCTTTCCAAAGATGGAACATTAAATAAATGGATGCTGTGTTGGATTGAATCACTCAGCACAAAAACAGAATGTTTTTTTTTCATCACTAGATTTTGGAAAGATGAGTGTATGATCTTTTGTAAGAGGCGATAAGATAATGTCATCTGCCAGTCGAACAAATGCCTCTCCTAATTGTTAATTATTTAACTTAAATTCAAGCCAAAACAATATTGACTTTAGTTACGCTGTGGTGGTGATGATCATACCAAATCCCCCCAAAATACACACATATACTGTACTTTTTTTTTGGATAATGACTTGAGTTCATCAAACTAAAGCAGCCAGTGTCTGAGTGTTAATGTGTGCTTCTTCTTAGAAGTGGAATCGAGAAAGAACTTCTGAGAAAACACCCAGTTGCACAATAAAAAGAGAAAAATGTAAAATAATGTTATATGTATACAAATAAAGAGAGAGAGAGAGAGAGAGAAAGAGAGAGAGAGATGGATATTCAGTGATTAATATAATAGAAACTACATCAAATGATACATATCACATTCTTTGTAGCGCATTATGGACAACCACAACAGCAGTTAAAACCCAGCTATCCCATGTTTTCTTCCCCAAAAAACAGCCGTTCAGGGCAACACAGGTGAGGTCGTGAGCAGTAACGTGTGAACGATGAACAATCGGGATAAACTACATCGCAATCCTCGAAACAGCAACGGGCTTGAATCGCGCATGGCAACCACAGGCAGGTTTGATGAAAGACCCTGAAAACCACTTTGCTGTGGGTCCCGGCTTTGTTGTTGCACACAGGTTAGAAAACGACCCAGAATATGACAAGCATTCGACTTCCATTCAAATTCAGTTTGGCGGAAACGTCATTGACTGGATAATCAATTAATTAGTGCTGTGAGTGTGACCGCTAATGAGAAATGCATGCCTGGTTGAGAAGCGTGTTGAGATGAATCAATTTGAAGCGACCTGTGCTGAATGTGACAAAACAAATCAAACCAATCTGTTATAAAA
Source organism: Melanostigma gelatinosum (assembly GCF_949748355.1). Classification (NCBI taxonomy): domain Eukaryota; kingdom Metazoa; phylum Chordata; class Actinopteri; order Perciformes; family Zoarcidae; genus Melanostigma; species Melanostigma gelatinosum. The sequence goes on along the minus strand of NC_136641.1, from coordinate 22,570,727 downwards.
TGTGTTTGCAATGTGATCTTTTCTGATTCAAAGTAAAAGGTATGCAATCATGCTCAAAGAGTTCTTTGCCCAGGTTGCATATATAACTATGAACTAACTGAATTTACATCGGATTGAGGGGGAATAATGGAAAGGTAGATGAACTACACTGCAGGGAATTAATGCGGTAGCAAGAAGCATACAGAGATAAAACATAGCAGACCGATAGCAGACAGATAAGGATCAATAAATATGTCTGTTTTGCCTCTCACACAGTGTGGTACTAGATCATGTGTCGGAGAAAACACAGTCCATGATGTCCAAAGTGCAGCTCTATAACACTTCAGTGAAGCGGTGTCCCTGCGCCCGGCTCACCTTTGGTTCTCGGTGAGGTTGAGATGGCGTTTGATGTCCAGCAAGGCCTCCTTGAGGAAGGTCAGCCTCCTGACTTCATGCTGCTGGCACTGGTCAAACACCTGCTCCATGCACTCCATGTACTGCGGGGTGCACTTATTCAGCTCCTCCAGAGACTTCTCATACTTTTCTTTAGCCTGAGACAGAAAACAGAAAACACGCTGATAACTGAAGCCTCTGTGGAAAAGAAGCCGGCGTGGTTTCGTTTCGGCGTTCCTCCGAGGTTGCACTACAGCTCATCTTCAAAAAGGGGGTTTATCGACAATGTCGTACAACTAAATATCTGTTCCTATAACCGAAACACGATTGCCTGTGCATGCATCCATCACAACACAACACCTTACACTGTTTATTTGAATAAGAGTATATGACCTGATCAATTAGCCTGATTGAAACGCTGACAGGTCACTAATTTAAAGCTGCTGTGAGAAAAAGCCTGGACCAGCAAGGTAAGTAAACATGATGCTTTTCTGTGTGTTTGCATAGAAACATGTCTTGGATCTACTGACCAGCGTGACAGTGTTTTATATGCATGCGAGTGTGTTTTTACGTGTTTTTTTGACATCTTTGTTTTTCACTCTCCTCAAACTAAATAAAACTAAAAAGACGTTACCTGTCTTCTCTTGTTTGTTTTTTCACAGCCTCGTTCTCACCTTCTGCACATCCTGTTTGCATTTGTCCACTTTCTCGTGGAGCTTCTTCTGCTGGTCTGCTGTGACAGAAGCCTCAGTCTTGCCGTTGGCCTCGCGGGCTGCAGCCAGCTTCTCCTCCTTGCAGGCCATGTGGTATGTCTTCTTAGCTGCCTCCATCTGTTTGTCCAAACACAGCAGGCATTATATCTCACATACATTATCGAATGTGACCGAAGGAAGTCACATCATCTCAAAGTAGGACTGACCACCTTGCACAGACACGATAACTGCATAGACGTTATTATGTCCTTAGTATCTACGACCAGAGTCATATTTTGCTACTTATGGTTAAAAAGCAACAACAACAAAAGTACAAATATAATACTGTAAGTTTTCCATGTACAGTCAAAAAACCCAGTCAGAGTTTAGGTCCGTCAGGGTCGAATATGCTCCGAGTCCTCTCATATCTTACAGGTCCAGGCCTAAAGCAACGGACCCAAGCAACCTTAAACACAGTGTTTATTTAATGGTTTTAGACTGTGAAGTTTGCTCAAACGTAGCTCTCAGAGCTGTGAATCTGTAAACGTGCCAGTGAAACCACCATGGGTGCAGCCACAGACTTTCATGGAGAAACTCAAGGGTTGTCCTCAACAGGGCCTCCCCTCAGACACAGCATGGACCCACAGACACTCAACAATTGAGCCAAGATAGCCCAATAGTGCGGTTTCACATGACTTTTGACTAAACCAAATACATGGAGAAGTTCAGTGGACACATTTACCGCCAGCACTGATTGGACATCCACATAAAATGTCAATAAATAACATTTAGTCCACTTAAGGGCAGTGGAAACAAGTTGGGAACACAGCGTTGATATATTAACACCTTCTAAGTTGATATGGCAAACTTGTTATAAAACAGTTGCTTATTTACACATCCAGCAGTTACGGAGCAACATTATCGTTGATTTGAAGGCGTGTTCGTGTCTACCTGATGCATGTAAGTCCAACATTCACTCTCTTTTTGGTCTCCACTCACTCCTGAGGGAAATATCTGTCTCTTTAGCTGCTAAATATCCCACTATGTTGACCAGCTAGTCTCTAACGGAGTCCGTCAGCAGTTTGGTGCCAAGCTGGTTCATTAGAGCTGCCTACTGTGGCAGAAAATGACCCGGTGAAAGCGGTGAGAGAGAACCAAACAGTACATTTGTGGACCTGACACTTAAAATCAATGACTAAAACAAATGAAATCAATCAAAACAGAGGTTGAAAAGGTTTTAAATAGTGGAGAGAGTGAACGATGAGTGAATGAATGTTGATGTGACACATCTGGACACAGAAGAACATCACAAGCACGATGGTGAGAGCAGGAACGAACCCGAGAGCAGCTCATTTGTATTGAATGAATATGAATTGTTCTGTTACACCAAAGACAAAGATGCTGAGTCGTATGCATTTGTCTCCATCCCCCTCACCTCCTTGAGCTTTTTGGCCCACGGTTTCTGAGCCTTCTTGAAGCCTTCATCCGCCTCCTTGGCCTCTTTGAAGCCTCCGATCATTTGCTTGTGATAGGCTTCCTTCTGCCAGTTCTTCACTTTCTCGACATCCTCGTTCGTCAGGTTGTTCTTCACATCTTGGTGCAGCTCACTCACCTTCTCTGCCTCGGTCATCACAGCCAGCCAGGCTCTCTCCACAGAGCCGTACTGTGGGCCTGGGGGGCAAAATGATTCATTCCAGATCAAATATTTAGCGCAATAACATGCAGCCAAATATTAGCAGAGAGCAAAGAGCAAACTGTGTAAACGGAGCGTTGGCAAATTGAAAGACAGCGTGAAGTCCGTTCATTTGTTGAGCGATTCATTTTTATTGACCCCATCCCGCTTGCTGACCTTTCTCAATCAGCTGTCTCCATCTCTTGGACCATGCAGTTAGCTGATCACCATACGCTTTCTCTATCTTGGCACGCTCCTGCAGGCAGCCCATGACGTCATTGCAGAGCCGATGGCCGTCATCAACTCTCTTGACAGCACGTTTGTAGTTCCCCACCTGCAGAACACAGGAACAGACATAGGTTCAAGGAACAGAGAGCAAATCTGTCTTCACAGAAGAAAATCAATTCGAACATGATGTCTACATCAAAATATACAAAAGAAAATGATGAAAATTGTATTTTTATATCTTTTTATATATAAGATAACATGCTTCGATGTATATGGTAAAATGGGGGATGATTCCCCATTTGTTAAATGGGCAATGCAGGAACAGAGTCGATGTGAATTGAAGTTACCAAATGAGCAGCTTTAAGAACAGTTTATAAACTGGAAAGATAGTCGGTTTATGAATATGATTTATGTGTGTACAGTATGACAGTGCACAAACCAACACAGTATTGAGAGTCATGTGTTGGTATTAAATGTAGTAGTTATAGGAAAATACCCCAAACAAGCTAATAGGCGATTGTGTCCTATATATATATATATATATATATATATATATATATATATATATATATATATATATATATATATATATATATATATATATATATATTATTTGTATTATTACTTGTATTTGTTGTGCACTGGCTGAGTTATGTGTGTGTGTGTGTGCGTCTCATCACCCTATAATGCATGTCAACCAGCATACTCTTAATTTTTTCATTTCATTTTCTTTTTTTTTGTCATCCTACTCAGAGACATACCAGTATTCATAGTTACCGTCTGCCAAAATTATTTTACTGCCTTTTGCTTTTAGATCTCGCCACCTTAAGCGATACCGCCTTAAAAGTGCAGTGCCAGGCCACGTGGCTCCGCCTCCTCAGTGCCTGCAGGGGGCGTGAGCTCATGGTGCATGATGAAGGGAGCGAGGAGGGGGTGGGGGATGCTCGTGCCTGTGCATGTGTAGTTATGCAATGGCATGGGCTTGTGTTTGTGTGTAAATGCGTGTGTGAGTGCTTTAATCCTCTTGAGCACAGATTGTCAGCGGTAGACGTCGACGCAGAGACCGAAATACATAGAAACCACAGAGTCCATGTGTTTATGACGCAAATACATACAGTCATGCACAGTGGCGGCTGGTGGAAAATGTTCTTGGTAGGGCCGTCTTATCAATTTCAGCAAACATCCCAGTATGATTTAATGCAAAAAAAAATGTAAGGATCAAACACGCATTGTTACTTGGCAGTTAAATATTTAACATGTATTCCAACACGAAAACAATCAGTAAATAATACTTATATAATATAATATAATATAACATGTTTATTTATTGAGATGCCCCTATGGACCTTGTTATAGGACCCAGTGAGCACGAACCCGGATTTCAACGTTGATTTCTGGTTGAAATGGAGCCTGAACGTCTAAGACCTTTTTTCAACGTGTTTTGCGCAGAGCACGAGCAGAGAGCACACAGGCGGAGAGGACGAGCAGGAAAAGCATATATTTTGCGCAGATATCATATTTTACACACATTACTGGGTACATTCCAAAGTTCAAAAACACAAATATTGACAATTTGTATAATTTATGATTATTATAATTTTTATTTTTATTTCTTATTTTTGTGTGGCTCCTGCCCCATGGCCCTCTATTGACCAGCCGCCACTGGTGATGCACATACATCATCAAACGCATAACTCGTGGAGAGGCTGTCTGCAGCGCTGCACTCTGATTGGATGACACGAGCATGCATGTGTGCGCATCCTGTTTGAGATGAGAGCGCTGCAGGGACGCAGTGAGACAGGTTGCAAAATCACACCAACAACAACACGCAGGTGGACTCGTTCTACACATGAAAACACACTTGAGCTCTCGTATTTGTGCAGTGTGGTGATTATATTCGGGTTATATATTGAGTTTGATTGGTGCTTCACTGCCCAGCTGTGTCAAATATCAACATGTCTGATGACAAAACCTGAGGATAATTTTTTTTTTTTCCCTGGCGTTTGTAAACCATGAGCTGACCCGAGCTGTGTTGCTCGTATACTGAGGCTATAGGCAGGTGCATGTGGTGAAAGGCCGCCTCAGAGCGACTGATGACTGAGGCTCTTTGTCTTTGTCTCTGTGGGTAAGAGCCATGATACAAAGAAGACTCTGTATTGAGGGAATTCATTAACGCTACTTTGGTGCCTTCCCAATGGTCGGATGAGAAGATTGATACAACTCTCATATGTGTCTGATAAATATGAAGCTGCTTGGTGTAGCACAGCTAAAAGTGGATCTTACTCGTGGCAAGACTGCTTTTGCTTTTAAGCGTAAGAAACATGCATCATTTTTTGAATGCCCTGGCAGAGTGACCCTCTGCGTTGAGCCTCAGTGGGTATCGAACAGCTACAACTTCTCTCTAATTTTCCTGTAAAAACTTGATGACACTAATCCCATTGCAATGATTTCAGTAGTGACTCTTTAGGTGCTTCAGAAGTCACCTGAATACAAGACAAAGAGGCGGGTACGGGCTTAGGGTCGCGGGTTGAAAAGCCTTCATAACACACGTGACGGTTTGATCTTTACCTCCCAGAAGCTGTCCATGGTGTCGTCAGCAACTGCACATTCATCGTAGGAGCCAGACATTTTCCTGGATGTGGCAAAGCACTCTAATGACTAAACCTGTCCTCTGCAGCCGAGCTGGGTTCCTCATGCACTGAAAGGCACAAAGAGAAAAAAACAATAATGTGACATTACATGACACAAATACAGGAACAAAAGAAGTGCAAGCGACGTGATTGAGCACGACTTAGACGGCCAAGCTGTGTAGCAGTGAGGAGCAGCAATGTAGGAACCTTTCATGGCAAGAGGAGACCTTCCAGTGTGATGGTTTATATTTGAGACATTTATAATAATGAGACAAAAGTAGTCTCCTCCGCCGTGCATCCAGAGCGGTGCCCTGAGGAACGAGAGGGGGCAACTTACACTGGCGTGTCCTAGAAACGATACCAGAGAGAGAGTGGAGCATCACGGCGGCTCTGACCCTAAATCCTTCCGTAGTGCAACTCATTCTTCTGACACATTACATCTGAGAGAAATCTGGAACACACACAGTACACATGCTACACTGTGTATAGCAGCCCAGAATGCACTTTGTATGCAAACACAGAATTGTGTCATTGCCACCATTACTGTTATTATAATACCATTATCACTATATCCGGTCTGTTTTGACTATTTTGCTTGTGTACAGAATATATGGTATGCTTTAAGCATCAGCTTTGTATTGCACTACTTTTGTTGTTTCTGTAAAAATCTTTATTTTCCTTTTAAATAACCCCAAAAATAGACAATTTCCTCCTACATTTCGAATTTTTCTGATTCATTTGAAGACAAATAAAAAGAATTGTGAAACCCTAAAATAGAATAGAAACAAATAAACAAATACAAGATGAGCAGACCTGTAGATGTATTTTAATGATGTGGTTTAATCACCTATTACTCTGTAAACCCTGCAGAATACAGTCCCTTCTGGATTTCCTCCGGTGTTAACGGTGATTAATATTTGTTTGTTTGACGTGCGGTCGATATCTTACCACCATGGTTCAAACAGTAGAGACTGCGAGGCACTTTATCCGTATTGAACTCTTTCTGAAGCCTAATCCATTTTGCTCACATGACTAATGGCTTACCCTTGAGAGAGAGCTCTTCATTGCCCTGAAGCAACCAACACAATACGTTGCATGTGCCTCATAATAATGACAGACTTCCTGTTGATAACGTTCCCTGCTCGGACATTGTTTCAAGTGGATTTTGGTTATTATCTCCTTCTGCACATGGCCCTACAGTGTACAACTTTATTATAGCTTTTAATTAAAACGACAACAACTTTTGATAGTCATTAAGAGCACAGTGCAACAATTGATCAATTCCAATATGCACAAGGCAAATCGTTAGTTAAGCGTGCTAGATAGAGGCCAATGATGAAGGATGACTCGTGGCCATGTCAGAGCGGAGTCTGCAGTCTGAAGTCTGCTGCAGCACAAGGAATATTTTGTTCAAATATGACCAGAGCCGTCCGTGCTTCATCGCTCATCTTCCTTCTGCAGTCAAGTGCATACGAATTCCTGCAGCATCCTTCATCCCTGGCATGAGTCATGAAAAATGACTCTCTGCGTTAGGCTCAATTTGCATCGGGCTGACCTCACTTTCCTTACACACAATGTAACAACATAATTGTCCTTGTGAGAAAAATAGAAGTCCTTAAACTTCTGGTACAAGGTCAGCTTATGAAGGGTAAGTGTGTCTCGTCGCAGCTCCTGCGACACACTTTGTGTTTCTCACACGGGGTCTACTCATCAAAAAATGGTGTCGGGAGAGCGTTCACACCCGGTGTGATTGGATCTGGTTTCAGCTGCAGAACAGGCAATTTATTCCTGCTCACTCAGCGCTTCTATGGAACAGTGACCGATGAAGGCAAGCTGTATTTTATCGAAAGGCCTCGGTTCGTGTCACCAGCCATCACAACAATCTGTGGTGCTTCTAACAGTCGAGGCTTTCAGGCACTGGCTACTTCAAGAAGGCACAACACAAAATAACCAAAGAACGATTTCATCATTTGACAATTTAGCTGTCAGTGTCTGAATCAGAGACAACTTGAGCCTTTCAGTTGCACTGAGGTCAGCAGCAAAGAACAAGCCCGTTTTGTACACTGCTCTTCTATGTTTGATACAGTAGGAAACTCTCTTTATGGAACAACATTTGACTGAAAATAGAGGAATACTGAAGGTTTTTCTCATGCAAAAAATGACTGAAAATGCCCTAATCCTCTATCATTATCTATAAAGTACAGGTTTACACGATCCCCTCTATATCTTTCCATCAGTTTATTGACCATCATCATAGCTTCATCCGTTGGGACAAGCACTCGGTAACCCCCTTCTTGAAAATGCGGACACGAGACCCCATTCTGCCGAACCGCAAACACCAAGGAGGCGCGTTAGCCCCCCTCACAACCTGCCTGACACAGTCAAGAACCCAAACTTGGCATCCATGAAAAAAACATTTTATCAAGGCATAGTTTGACATTTTGGTAAATGCGCTTACCGGTATTTGCTTTCATCGTGAGAATTAGATCCGGAGATAGAAACCCCTTAAAAGCAACCTGTCCCTGTTTAAAAGGGAACACCATCTGGAAACCAGATTCTCCAAGGCTCACTTATTCAGTTACGATATCTTGTTTGTTTAATCCGTACAATAAATGAAGAATGATATTGATCTTAGCATTGAATTTCCAGCAAGAAAGCAAATGCATTTCCCAAAATGTTGAACTGCGTCTTTACAATTCCACATTCGGGCAAACTGCCCAGTTAGACTCCCCTTTGAGGATGCTATTCTTTTGGCAGTTGGATATGGTGAGCACATGCTTTGTACCATGTAGAGTATACATACAGTATGTGTAATCCAAGGGAGCAATAATATGCTTATAATGAAAGACATTTGCAATATGTGAAGGTGAATAATTGTCGTTATAGGGACAGTGTGTAGGATTTGGTGGCATCTCGCAGTGAGGTTGCAGATTACAACCAACTAAAGACCCCTTCACTCACTCACTTCCTTTCTAAGATGAGAGCAGCCAAGTGCAAAACTGTGGTAATGCCGTGTTCCTTGCTCAGAGGCCATCCTCACCATATTACCAACGACGGTGGCCTTTAGGTAACGTAAAAGGCCCTCTCGAAGGTCCCCCGGCTCTTTAAACAAACTGTCTCTTACTTGGTTTCCTCTTTTTTTTAGGGACTTGCGTATGATCTGTTTGCATTACTTAACATGAACAATCCTCAAATTCCTCAAAACCTTATGGGTAAAAAATGTTGAGTTGGAAGAAATAAAACACACTGAAACCCATATGACATAAAAACCTGACTATGTGATGCAACAAGGCCTCATGCAGCTCAGCGGCCCTAAAGTGGCAGGTCCTAATCTCAGCAACAAACACACCCCATTGGTTCTGCTACCAGCCCATCAGTCCGCTTCTCCAATTAGCTTCTACATTCGTGAGTACAACACCTGCTGACATGAAAGCCAGTTAACCTCCGGAACAATGCCAGAATCCCAGCTCATAACACAAACCTGTGCATCCAGAGGCTTAGTTTAACCAAAACTCACACACCTGATGATGTCTCCAAAGCATTTGGATCAACACGATGATTGCCAGTTAGCGGTCCACACGTTTCCTCAATCTCAAACTAGAGCTTGGTAAAATAATTCTGCAGCATGGTTGATGATATGAGAGGTGAGAAGATGAGCAACACAGAGAGAACGCATCACAGATCACAAGTCTTCGTTTTGGTCCATTGTGGGAGATTGTTGTGTGTAAGGGTGGCGGGTAGGAGCGATTAGCATTGTGAAGAGGGGCTTACACTTATCATTATTGAGGTCAATCCACCTCAATGACTGCAAACACACCTCTCATTCTCCACTGTAAGTGGTGAGGAAGTCACGATAGAGTCGGAGTACCGTTTCTAATATTACTCAGCTTTTTGCGAAACTAATTTCATATAAGTCGGACAGAACAATCATGCAAAGAAACAAAGTACCTCAAACACAAGTGAACTATAAAAGTAACAGCTGGTCTGTACCAGACACATTTATCCATTTGGGTGCATCTTTCAGCTTGGACCTGTTACCCACCCACTCACTGACCAAAACACTGGCTGCTGTCAAAGCGATCCCATTTGTAATTGAAAGTCTTTCAGGAGTCCGTTGTGATTGCAGAGGCGGTATTGTTGCCTGAAGCTGACAAAATACGACAATACTAACCTTTGCACATTTGTAAGTGACTGAACGCTCCTTTGCACATTCACTTACCACGGTTGGGTCCATCATTGAAAAAAAACAAAAGAAAAACCAATCCAGAGATTTGAAATCAAACACAACTCCTTGAGAAGACTCCTTGTGGATGTGAGAACTTGTAGTCCAAATGTCCTTTATGGCTGGTACTATGAATGGTTACTGTGTTGCCAATTTTATTTGTGCAGCTTTGACCTCTGTGGCAAAAGGGAACCCAGAGAGGACGATAAGTCTGACCGAACCAGCGCGTCTCAGCGCCTGAGGGATAATCCTGCAGTGTGCCACTTGAATAGCTTTCGAGGGGGAGGGTGCTAGCCAGGAAGACGAGCAAAGGAGCGGATAGGACGAGTGAGACAAAAAGTGGAGAGAGGAATGCGATGTGGAGATGAAACTAATGATGTCACTATATCCTGGCAGGACAGCAGCACACACATGTTGCACTATCTGTTTGTTCGTTTCGGCATGTACATGTTCGTTTCGGCAACACTACAAGTACCTGCACAATGGACACGAATGCTTTAAGGACATTAAAAAAAAGAAATCCTCCTGATCCATGCGAGACCAATGTTTCGGACACAGTCAGAAGCTCCAGTGTTGACAAGGAACCACAACAAACATGTAAGCTTGTTACCGTAAGAAGATTTCAGAGAGATGAACGAACTTTACTCCAGCACATTAGCAAGCACTCGCTATCTCCTGACTGATTGCACAACAGCGATTCAAAAGAAGTCTTTTTATCTTTCATACTGTAAGGTGATCAAAGAAAACTTAAAAAATTAATGTGGCATGTCAAATATTCGGAGTAGTAATCAATAAAAGCCTTCAGTTGGTGCTTGCAGTTGGTTTACGATGCATTCTGGTTGTCTGTGGATTCAGTTTGATCAGCGCAGCATGTCCTCCTCCTCTACTGAGGACACACAAGGGGAAAGACAGAGGGAGGTCTTTCATTGAGACGTGAGCGAGGAGAGGCTGACAGACAGAAACCGAGCGAGACAACTGGGGAGAAGGGGAGGGGGAGGCGAGATGAAGATTGAGATGGAGGCAGGGGAGGGACGTGACAGGAGAGAGGTGAGGGAGATGAGAAGGGACGAAGGCAGCAAGAACGAAACGTGGAGCTGCTCAGACAGCCAAGACCGTTCCCGGGTGGAATAGAGAGAGAGAGAGAGAGAGAGAGCCAACGGGGCCAGAAGGGCAGCTGAACACATCAGGACAGAGATGTGATTCATCTCTCGGTGCAGCGCGGAATAAGCAGGCTGTTGGATGTTGCCAGGAGACGGAGCTGCCTTGTGCAGACGTCACACACGCCGCAACAGCCGTGGCCGTCATTAAGCCGGCCATGTGACCGATGGTTTAGACAGCAGCAAGATCCGGTCCAAATGGGCCTGTGCCTGCGCAGGCTAGCAGTGTGGCTCGTGATTGTCAAGCAAACCAACAGGATGACTTAGCTATCTGATGACGAATGCCTCCAGAGGGGCTCTGGGTGGCTGCACAAGAACCAAGTTTCCGCTTCGTTGTTTGTTCCTTGTGTGTGTGTTGCCCTTTTCCAATAAATATCGATGTTGTGTAACTGTGTGTGTGTGTGTGTTAGCCAGGTGTGCTATTGCTCAGCTCCCAGAACAACAGACCACACACTAATTCATCAGCATTGCGATGTAAATAACAAAGAGGACATTCGGCATGATTTCTGTAGGGAGATGTTCTCCATCCCCCCATGGAGGTCGGAGGTCACGGTCAGCTACAGGTCATATGGAGCTGGTAGGGATCGAGCATGCTGCCTGTCATCTGACAGCCATGAAACACTTTGTACTGCGGTTCAATCTCCAACATCTGGGTTAATAAAAAGGACGACCAATGAAGTAATGGCCTGGCACAAACGGGCTTATGGAGTACATGTTGCTAACCGAATCCTAACAAAGACCAGGTATGCTTAATGCTCGTGAAAATCAACTGAATGAAAAGAAAATAACAGGAACTAGTGAAACTTGTTTCTTAAGCAGTTTAAAATGATGTAACATGCCTGGAGTCACGCAGGTAGCAGAGCTGAAGACTGAAATGGCTCAAACTAAAGTGAGTCTTACCTGCTGACTGAGTGATACTGCTGAGACAAAACTTGTCAGTTCAAATCGGTTATTATCCAAAGGCGGTTATTATGCTCCTGTAAATGTAATTACTGCAACACCTCTGAAAAACAATGCAAATACATCATTTAATTGTAATAAATGATTTAAAGTAGCAGCAAGAGGCTGTAAAACACCAAGAATTAAATTAGTCCCTGCTTATCCTTCTTGCCATCCCTCCCGCTCAAATATTCCATTTCACTGGGGAACACTCTCTGTGCCGAAGCTAAAGATGCTCCAACTTCTGTTTCACTGGGACTTTAATATCTGCTTCGACAAAGTTTGGTTACTGGAGCATTTTCACCTTTTGGATGGACATGAAACTCTCTGAACAATCAGTACAAAACATTAACCTTTGGATTGGGAAAGCATTGGGAAAGAAATGTAGTTCAGTGACAAGCGTCACAGATACAAGACTGAGGAGATAACAACTTCTAAATTCTGTCCTACGCTGCCAATGAAGGGCTGAAATAATAGTTTGAGCTAATTAACTTACTTTCTGGGTCATTTTTGGACGAGTTCAGCCACTGTGGGCTCTGACTGGAATCTTCTCTGCTCGTGTTCAGTGTCAGTTTTGCATTTTTTTAGCCACACTGATGGCATGGCTCTAGGAATAGCAATGTCACTCGGTTGCTCGCTCCACCACTTTGGTCCGGACTGAAATATCTCATAAACTACCTGATGAATTGCCTTGGTCATGGTCCTCAGAGGATGACTCCTATGGACTTTACAGTTCTCCAGTGCCACCATCTGGTCAGAATTATAATGTGTCCAATACTTTGCTTTATGACCAAATAGCTGCAAAGATAATTCCCATCTGCCCCAGCTGTGTTTTGTGTTTAGTGCTAATCAGCAAATGTTGTGAACATGGTCAACTTTATACCTGCTAAACATCAACATTAGCATTGCACGCTTGTTAGCATTCAGCTGGAAACACAGCATGGCTAAGTACAGACTCACAGAGCCACTCGCATGGCTGCAGACTTGTCTTCTTCAGCTATATGACAACCAAACCATCATTTCTGGAAAAATAAACAGTCGCATTATGCAGGAGACCCCTGTGTTTCTTGGAGTAATGTGAATTTGTACATGTAGCTATCCTGTTGAACCATCCATGCCAGACATTTTGTGAGGATATAAACCAAAAGTCCTTCTTCACACACAGATAAACAGAGTGAGATCCAAGGTGGCTGAGACCAACAGAGGGATACAAAGAGAGACAGACAGAGAGGAAGAAACTATTGAATGGATGCTGGCTGGATCCATCAACAAATTTGGCTGCTGAGAGGAAACATACATTTTACAACAGGCAGCAAACACACACACACACACACACACACACACACACACACACACACACACACACACACACACACACACACACACACACACACACACACACACACACACACACACACACACACACACACAGTGAGATGTGATTTAACAGTGTCCCGAGCGTTATGTAACTATCAGGCCTCTTACCACAAGCTTCCTGGTGACACAAGACAGGGTTAAAAAACGTCCAGGGGAGGGCAGAGAGAGAGAGAGAGAGAGAGAGAGAGAGAGAGAGAGACGGATAAGAGAGGCGGATCAGAGCGGGGGAGGGGGAAACAGACATATTGTGATGGGTGGTGATGAAGGCATGAACTGCAGACATGCAGCAGTGGCTGTGAGATGGAGCTGAGAGGATGGAGGCTCTGGTTCTGGTCCAGTTTTTCCCCAATGAAAGAGGGAGCAGAGGAAGCGATGGAGTACATGAACAGTCAATCTGGAAAGTCTGCTCTTCTTTCCTCCTTCTTACCGTTTAGCTGCACTGAATACTGATGGAATGCCTTCAAACGCACCGTCTGTACATGTGTGTACGTGCATTTAAGGAGGGAGTGAGAGAGGCAGTTGAAACGGAGAGAGTGCTACGGATTATTTTAACAAGAGAACGAGATATGCATTGCATACCTCAAAATATGTTCAACAAAATCAGCTAATATTTTCGTTTAAAAAAGAATGAACAGTTTTTAAATGTTTACTGCCCCTATCAACATTGGAACTTAAATGTAATTTCCTTTTTTAGAACACAGCGAGAAGGCTCGTTAGCAACAGCCTTTGGTTCTCTTTCCAAAGTATTTTGCAGGTCGTAGAAATTATTGTGCAAATAGATATTTTGACCTGAATATGACACAAGAACAAAGTCTGAAGAAGAAGTCAATTTCATGGTAATCCAACGTCTGATCGTAATTTTACTTAAAACCACAGATGTCAACCTCATGGTTGTGCTGAGAGGAGAGTCATTATATCAACAAAGTCAGTAACAATCATCCTCTGGAGACCATGAATGTCTGGACAAAACCGACGCTGCCATCCATAGAGCCTGACAGGAGAATACCTGCAACAAAACCAGGTTGCCCAGAGATCTGTCAACTGAATGTCCAGACTATAATCACCTTACATCCCTATTTATACCCGGAGCTCATTTAGGTAGAGTCACTGACTGTGTGCCTGAGACTGACGACTTGAAACCATATCCGAGTTGCCAAAATCAAGACCGGACTCGCGACTGGACCGAGACTACTTGTTTACGGCGAGAGTCAAATCTGACTGTTGAAGACTCAACTCAGCACTAAAAAGCAAAAGCTCAAGACTGCATCACACTTGGAATTGGCACACACATGTAGTATTTATTCGTGGCAGTCGTGACAACAGACACAGCCAATTTGACTTAGAGAGTGATGGGTGGATACGTCTAATCGGGAGCCAAACCAGTGCTGCCAGTTGTGAAATAAAGAAGGAAGAAAAATAAATAAGCCTGGTGTAAATGTGTCCGTGTAGGAATTGGCTAACCAGCCTGAAGGTATAAACAAGCCACCAAGCCTGGGCGACAACTCTAAATTTGACTTTAGAATTTAGAACGTCCTACTTTAAAAATGTTTATAGGCCAATGCTGCAAAGTGGGTCTGACAGACAACAAATACATGAAATAAAATGGTGGGTTTTATTTGGTTTCTTGCTATTTGAACACTATTACTGGCTGTGCTGCAACAGCGACTCCAGATCGTGCCACATAAATTCCTAAGTTCCTCCTTCTCTAGAGCTGTCGTTTTGTAAAATATATAAAAATATTACAGATGTTTTGTATTACCACCTCAAATACTTAATTTCTTCTTTCTCGAAAAGTAATCATGAATTGATACTTCGAGACTTTACTAAACGGTGATATCTTTAAGTGATTCTTAAATAATGCCATTGTGATATTGTGAAAATGCGGACTCAAACTGGTAGATATTGTCCTTAATTAAACATTTTAAAAGAACAAGACTGAAAACTAAGAATCCCCCGATTTGATGAGACATTTTATGGTTATCGAAAATATTTAAAAAATAAAGAAAAAAGGCATTTCTGCAACTCAAACATTATATTAACAGAGCATTTGTGAATGAAAGGTAATTAGAGCACAGCATAATATCTGGATAAGACAGAGAGGGCATAATATTACTGCTGGTGATATTATGTTCTTTAAGTTCCTGCTAAACCTTTGAGCATGCTTAGTTTCGCTACAGTATAAACTCAGGCCCAGCTTCATCTTCCAGTCCAAACTGCACAGGATCCCTGGAGAAGCCGTACTGAACTGTTCCACGAAGACCCGATGAGCCTTCTCATACAAAAACAAACGTCTGTGCTGATCAAACAGCTGCGTAACCTCCCTGCTGCAGTGAGGTTCTGCCGTAATACACACAATACAAACATATCAAACAAGGAAATCAGTATTGCCTCGTGAGTTACTCTTCTCTCCAGTGAGAGCTGCGCTTAGTGAGAGAATAAAGATAAATTCTGAGATGACCTCCTCTGAAGACAAACCCAAATTACTAGAGTATAGATGTTAATGCGACAGAAAGAGACGACAGATCAGTGGCTGAGATCGACTGTGGCTGGAAGGCTGAAATGTAAAGTCGCGTAATGTTCATCACGTACAGAGTAAACCAAATAAAGAATTGAATAATTTAATCTAATATAAGTCTAAAAAGGGGAAACTAAAATGACCTCCAGTTAGCTCAGTGACAGATGGGACCACCCTCATGAAATATTAACACCACTGACAAAGAGCTATTAATTACCTCAAGTGGTGTGAAAAGCATTATACATTCTACAAAAAGTGCTTAAATAGCACTTGGTGGGCCGTCTGGAGTACCTGTGACACTTGAGGATCAAGCGAGCGGGAAGATTTGGGAGAACAGACGGCACAAACGGGTGCAACTGACCTTCTCCACCAATGATAGGTCAGGTTTCCATAAACCTTAGAGAGGGCTGTCGGTCCCCTGCGGGAGATCACCTGTGGAAATAAAACATGAGATGTAGGGGTCAGTCTTTTGAGCATGTTAACAGTAAGTTAAAGTGCTGCTAAAATGCTCTTAATGGGGATATAAATGGAAATCAGTCCAACAACACGTGCCAAAACACCAATTAACAGATTCTGACATTGCAGAAAGTTACAAAATGAATATCAGCCACCTCTGTTTCTTTGTAGTTGTTCACCAAAACACCATGTCAACAGAATTATAACCCAGTTAAACTTAAAAATTATAACATCATGAACTTAACGAGTGCTCTTCAAACACAGTAAAAGGTTAATTTGCACTTTAGCTCGAAAGGATTTTGATGTGAATTCTGCTATTATTTTTGAACATATATAAGAAAATAATATCATATATCGTGTATATATTCAGCATTCATTTAGTCACTAACACGTACCATATGATAGCAGCAGCCCACAAAATTCAACACATACTCGCCCACGCTGCAAAACTTTAAGCAGCAGCTGCATGAGAGAAGTATATTAGATTTATCAAAGATTAAACTTCAAAAAGGTGGAATCCTGTTGATTACACAACTGTTGTGTTAAGTTGTATTTTTTTAAGACCGATGAATCATTTGATTGTTCAGATAAAACGCTGACTGAAATCGACAGAGTTTCCCAACAGGTTATATGATATATTGACGTATAAAGGTTCAAATGAGTGTGACAATGCAATTACCACGCCACATCTGTAACATCTTCAAACATCAGATACTTTTCTCTCTACTTTTGTTCATACACCATGTTATTTAAACTTTGTTTCATCCCCCCCTGCACCCTTTTCTGCATTTGTAAAACGCCATAAACCAACCGAGGAGGAATTGTATTTAACTGTAAACTCATATCTCATATTCATGGGATACTTTACCGCCTTCACACAATCCCTGTCAAGAAACAAGTGTTAAATGTATTATAATGAAGCAAAGGTTGATTTGCTCCTGCTGCACCTTATTATGAACAGGATGAGCAGACGGATGCCTGACAATAACCACATCCAACAGACTCTGGCACGAATTCATGTCGAACTGCTGAGTCACGGTCACTGTATCCTGTATTTCACCCGACTGTTCCGTCTGAAAGATACAGAGATCAGCGAGTCTCCCGGTGAAGGAATCACCAATCATTCAGCAGGTAGCTGCAGTCAGATGTGAAACGATCACTCGATTGGTGCATGAACAGAAAATGAACAGAAAACTATTTTGATAAAAGATTTATCAAATTTACCAAAAAAATATCTGTTTTCCAGCTTCTTAAATGTGAATATTTGCTCGTTTTCTTTATGTATAATAACAAATTAAATATTGGTGAGACGGAATATCACATTTGGCTCATACACACGCATACACGTAACAACATGAACTGCTTTATCCAGTCAAGAAGACATCATTCAATCATATGCTTTCAATGTGTGTGTTTCTACTTGATCGTGTCAATGTTTTGTGTTTGCTGTGTGGTTGGGTGTATGCTCGTGTGTACTACTGTATTCTTTTATTCATGTTGATACGCTAATATGTTCTTTAGCTTACATCTATATTCTTATATGTTGTCCTGAATGTAAAGCTTATTGAAATGTGCAACATCAATACAACTGCTGTTGTCATCTGTCTGAGTGTGCCCGTGAGGAACACACCCTCTCGTGTTCAAAGCAATAACCTGAAACCGACGCACTCGCAAGTGCATTCACGTGTCACCAATTATCACCAAAACCCCACTGACGCCGACGTCTCACCGGCATCGATCCAGACTCCAGCGCATGATTCATGACTGGGCGCGCTGGGACTCCATTTTGAATTTGCCCCAAAAAGATCATGACACACACACACACACACACACACACACTGACTCAGGGCTCTGCCTCAGGGCTGAGCCACAGCGTGGTCATGGCTGAGAGAAGTGACGTGTTGCGGGTGACGCTGCGTGAGAGCCAGCTGGTAACATGGACCTCATTCATACTGTTCCACATAAAGAAACACACTCGTTTGAGTAGAACACTGGAGGAACATGATGTACTGATTAGCACTGATACACTTACAGAAGAGATTCATTGGTGATGTTATGAGTAGCATCCAATCCTGTTGATAGTATTTCATAAAATAAATAGGACATTAATAGCATCTTACTTCTGTTCTTCTCTCTGGCACTTAGCGTAAAATCAAACACACGGAAACAGATTTACGGATAGAAAAACTAAATGAGATGCTTTTTGTGGCGTTCAGGTGCTTTTGATCATCTCCAATGTCATGAATCTTCCACCACGGAGAGAGCCTTGGCTTGTGTGTTGTCCCCCGCTGCACTCAGAGAGATGAGACACTCCTGCTGCCCTTCAGACTCTCTGTTCTTACGCCGCCTCTTTTTTCACACCTTGTCAGACACCACTATCTCTTCCCTTAACGGAGGAACAGCAGCCTTTAACCCTTTCGTCAACAAACACATTACAGAGGAGAGATATATATATATCAAAAATAACCCCACTATTTCACACATTGTCTTCTCTCAGGAGCATCCACAAACACCAAATACTGACAATGTAACAAAGCAACACAGGTCACCGACATGAGGAAACACCCCATTCCTCCAACTGAGACGTATTGAGAGAGACGCAGCAAGAATTGGATCAAACTGAAACCCATTTGGATGCTCGGGTGCAGGTTTGAAATCTGAAAAAGTGAGCTGCACACATCGGTCTTCTGCACCAGTTACTCCGATAGCCCTGCAGCTTTGCCCTGATGCATTGTAATGACACATAAGAGAGGAGACCAAACGAAGGGAAAATCTCAGCTCAAAGAAACAAGTGTTCAGTAAAATCAATTATGGTTTTAACTGGCATGCGCTGTGATGAGAACAAAGCAACCTTGTCAGAAGAACTGTGCCTGTTTCTGACATCTCACATTAAAGAGAAAAGCAAACAACCAAACGACAACAGCTTGAACTGCAGTGCTTCCCACAAATCCCACGCTCCTGTTAAGCATTTGTCACTGTGGACATGGCCAAAAAGAAACCAAATTGCAGAGGAGTCAGATTAATAACTACCTAAATCCATTTAGCAAAACTGCCCAGAACTATTACATTTCCACTTCCTGTGTTCAGCTTTCTCTCCAAGATCACTATGTTTCTTGTAGTGGACAACAGAAATGTGCAACGATTGTGTTTTATTAACGGTTAAAGATAACCACAGATCAGGGCAGCGGTTGCGTGAGTGAGCAAATTGTAATTTAATTCTGACGACAAGCCTCCTGAGCAGCAAGATGTGGCCTCGCTTTAATCAAACAGAAAAACAAGTCAAGCAGGGAAACACAAAGTAAAGGTTACCGCAGACACACTGAGCAGTACCGCGAGTTAAAGAGGACATGTCTGTGGCTTTACTTCCAAGTGGGAGGGAGGATAGTTCGTGTCTTAATTAACAGCTCTATGCATTGTTCAAGTACCACACACAGACACAAACAAATGCACATTAATAGAGAAGCACAGCTGTGAGGCTTACCACTAAAGGGTGGATATTTGGATTTTTTTCAAAACCAGCAGCATATAACCGAGTATCAGAATTGATACAAAAACTACAATGTGTACTTCAGCTGAGAACATGTTTTTCTATTTTTAACAAGAGGCGCCAAACTTCTCAAAAAGCATAAACACAAGCAGCTGTACAATTTCTTTGCCCAATGTTTAAACCAGGAACTAAAGTGAAAAAGATTATAAATCCGCCCAGACATTCAATGGCAGCTTCTGGTAATTGACAGTTTTTGATATTTGGTGTCTCACATCTGTACCAAATATCCCCAGCTTTACTTACTAGGCCCAAAGTTAGGCCTACATTGACAGATCTGTGGATCCCAACCTCTGCACAAATGTGAAAATAGATCTGATGATGCATCTGCAGGCATAACAAAGAAAATACAAGATATGTGCTACACAAAATTATGTTTATTCTCCTAGGACTTTGCTAACTCTTGCTTACTTTCTTTTCCCCAGGTGAAATCATTTATTTTAATTTTTTTATTTTGACAGGCTGTAAAATCCTCTCGAAAAGGCCATACTTTTTGTGTTTTGTAATCAGAACCACATGTTGCTTCATTTTGAGAGGTCACAAGCCATTACGTTTGGGAAACACTGCTACAGATAGATAGATAGACAGACAGACAGACAGACAGACAGACAGATAGACAGATAGATAGATAGATAGATAGATAGATAGATAGATAGATAGATAGATAGATAGATAGATAGATAGATAGATAGACAGATAGACAGATAGATAGATAGATAGATAGATAGATAGATAGATAGATAGACAGATAGACAGATAGATAGATAGACAGATAGACAGATAGACAGATAGATGATTCCGCGTCTGCTAAAATATCATGGAGTTCCTGGTGATGTACTAGTAACTCGTCTCCACGGTGAAGAGTGAGGAGTCTGCTAATAAATAGCAAGTGCTCTTTGACTCCCCTTCACACAATACAATTGGATTACCCCCCCTTGACAGTATCATTATCTCCTCTCTGCAGGCTGGTGTCGGGCTCTCGTGGGGGCACCTTGGCCGCTGACAGACACGCACTCCAGCAAACAGTGGATTCAGCACCGCGGACAGCTCCAAAACAAGCTGAGGCGGGCACGAGAGAGCTGCCTGTCATCTGCCACGTCACCATTTGACGCTACAAAAATACCAATAAAACCCATAAGAGCCCATTTGATCGGTCTCTGTTGTATTGTAACTGTATGCTCTCGAGCAGGGCTGGTTGTTTTATTGGGGGGCAGAATGTGACGCCCCGGCTTCCGTTTAACCAGAAACACACCAGCAACCAGATAAACGGCGTTTCAGCTCGGGGGCAGATTCGATGAATGATTAAATAGACCACATGCACCTAATCCCGTGTGGGAAACAGGACGCTCCTCCTCTGTGGTGCGGTTATAGTTTGCCAGAGAAGAAACAATGACGCTCGAGATCCTCTCGCTTTCTGCTGTGACAACCAATTACATAACGTCGGAGCGGAGCGCTCTCCTTAACGTCCATTTCACTGCGAACCTCTCAAATATACAACATTCCTGCCTGCTATCCGGTGTGTTTGTACCGATATAACCCCCCCCCCCACACCACCACACACATAAAGTAGGTGATTACGACATCACGATCCTGGTCTTGTTTACCCGTTTGACGCATGGACAGGAACATGAAATGGCAATCCTTGACCACCATCTCCATCTGCTATGCACTTAACATGGCAACAGCGTTTGATATCATATTCATACTGAGGAGCTATATTTTAAGCAGGCACACACATCGCTAATGTACACTGAGGTCAAATTCGCTCATTCTGCAGGAGAAAGAGCTGCATAGTAAAAACAACAACACAACAACACCCTGCATGATCCTGTCATCTCAGAGCAACATTGGCTTGACTGTGCAAAACCAAACCAAACGACAAAAGCATGCAGTAGTAATCCAAGATGATGCAAGGTGCTCCTCTGCACCCTTGGCGTGTGCCAACAACGGCACACCGTTTATGACGCATGCATAATTCACAAATCGCCATGGCATTGCTGGTGAATCTGTCGTAGCTACTTGGTCGGTGTGGCGGCAGAGACGGGATGAGGTTCCTCTATCCCCGCGTAGCCCTTTGCTGAAAGGATGCTCAGCTTCTCTTCGCCAGTGCAGCGATGTGCCATCAACACAGAGACAGAGCAGAGACACACACACGGACTGACTGACTTACCCGATGCTGCTGCTGCTTAGGTGCACTACTACTCAGTGGCCTGCGCTGCGATGTATTCGGTATTTCCCCTTGCAGTGACAGAAGGTGACCCTGCGTTCTCTCTGCAATACTCTGCATCCACTAGATCACGATGCACGCAGCAAGGGGGAGCTCCACGGCACAGGCGCGCGTCGGAGGGTGTGTGTGTGTGTGTGTGGGGGGGGGGGGGGGCAGCGATTTCCTTTCAATGGACAACAAGTAATGGGCTGCAGGGAAAACGAGCGAGCGAATGCAACTTGGAAACGGGACTTTTCAAATTCCCCTCCCAACATTAGCCACATGAGCTTATGGGGAGCTTTGCCAGATGTGTCAGTGGGGGATTTGCATTTTTAGGGTTTCATGAGCATTTCAGCTTTATGTGGATCGCATTTGAGTCTGTGGAAAACATTTTGTTGTTGATAATAGAGATAGGCAGTATCTATAATATGGCAGTTTCAATAATGGGGAGAGCCTTAAATGTGACTTCCCCTTTCCAACCAATAAGGAGAGCGGATTGTAAGAGGGGGGCGTCGCCGCTGTTTCTTGTCCATCCCGCCCACATTGCACTACACTGCAGGGGAAGGAGACAGAATGTTTTTGTCCTTTAGCTGCCGAACAGGCCTACTGAATCTCCATCCACTGTTTAATGTAGGCCTACATAAGGAAGGTCTGTCAGCCTGCTGGCTTCTAAAGATGTGCACCATTCGTATGCTTGTATAATACAGTGCTGCATTTACTCAAACGGTCATTGTAAACAGAGAAGGAACCCATAGTGAGCAAAGGACAGATCATGTTTTAGGACTGCAGCACTGAAATCTTGTAATCTGTGTTTGATGTTTGGCAGACCCAGGGTCAGATTTTGTGTGTCTGTTAGAATATTCTTGTTTTGTTTTTTCAACTCTCAGCGGAGCGAAGCGCCCTGCCACAGTCACTCAACATCTAACACGAACACAGCCACTCAACATCTAACACGAACACAAACAGGGTGAAGAGAGAAGAGGTGTTTGTGTTTGTGAGCTTGCTGGAGGAGCAAATGTCTTAAAGCAGATTAGCTGGATGCTGCTCTTGGTCTGACTCTTTAGGAACAATAACGTTATGCTCATGGTGACATAATACGTCACAACCGTTCATTTTCAGAGCTGTGCATAAATGCTTTGATGCGCACGTGGATGACCTCTTTCTGTTGTTACATATACACGTGTACGTGCTCACGGACTGCATGTGTGCAACAGCTCCTCAAGAAGTGAAGACAAAATGAAATCTGGGACTTTTTCTCCTCCCTTCCTTCCTTTCTGCTTGGAACAAACAATGCAAACTGAGAATATCATGCCTAAATATATGTCAGATACAACATTTATATGTTCATGAGAAATCTCAACTTCTACCTTCAACAACAGCCCCCTTCTTGTTAATTCAGAGATGTTTAGTGACATCTAGTGGCAACAGACGGGCAGTACAAAAACCTGCTGTAAACACAGTCAATACAATGAGAGATGATTTTTCTACGGCAGACATACACACCGAGCGACTAGTTGGGGAACATAGAGGAGCATTTAGCAGCTAGAGAGCGAGATTAATCCGTCGGGAGTGAAATGAGAGTGAATATTGGACGTGCATTCATCCATTTGACACAAACATGACTCTCAATTCATGATAATGTCGCTCCGAACCTGCTGGATGTGTAAATAACAAACAGTTTGCTGACAAGTTTGCCATATTAAAAGCTAATATACTGTAGAGCTTATAACATATTTCTGCTGCCCCCAAGTGGCACATTGAAGTGCTTGCACTTTTGAGTATTTGCATTTTATGTAAATAGGCTAATATGTTAGCGATATTGCGAGAGAGAGACAAGATTGATATCAACCAGAAAGCTGGAGTCAGGGCGTGTGAGGTCAAACTTTAAAACTGTTGACGTCAGCATCTCGTCTGCATGAGACAGCTGGACTTTTTTTTCGCATGTGAAAACAATGTGAGAAATGTCAGGTAGTGGATCCTATAGGCTGACGCAGGCACACCCTTGCCCTCAAAAAGATAATGTCATTGCTTCCCTCTGGTCTGGAGAGGATTGTATGGACCAACAATGACTCTGTGTGTGTGTTTCTGTTTGTGTAGTCCCCAGGCTGTGCAGAACAACATGACCAACCCTCCGATGACTGAGGATGATAGAGACCACATATTGGGAACTGTCAACAACATCAGTTATGACAGTGGTCTTGTGTTGGAGTCCATCATCCTCGCACATGATTGGTAGGAAACTGTCCACCACTCCTCCACATCTCCATTTACAGTTATTCCTTCGAAGTTGATCAACGCACTTTTATGTAATTTGAATTTGCAGAGGTCTGTGACCCCAAGAGGAATGAAAAGAAGAAAGGAGTCCGAGGATTCTTCTCCATCTTGATGAGGATTATTTTCTGCTGCTTCTGTGTGTCTGTGGCGACCGATGAGTGAAGTGGTCTGTGAACGTTTTGTGGTAAAAGTCAAGCTCTGTCAAGCTCAGTTCAACCTCATCAGTTTCCATTGCACTGAATTGTTCTTGGATGTTCAAAACTCCATCAAGTTCTCAGGACTTTTCCAGACAGAAACAGCTAATAAAACAAATTTCTGTTGTTATCACTGCGTTGTTTTGTTTCTCTTAAACATGTCCTCCTCTGATCTACTGACAGTCGTGTTTTCTGACATTTAGACTGATTCAATAAAGCTACCGGTACTTTTGGGCTGTTCCATGCTGCTGTTTCACACCTTCAATTTCATCTCAAACTGCAAACTGCATATTAAAAACAATGATAAGAAATCGAGACAGCAAAGATGCTGTGATTTCAGCTGTGAATATTCCAGTATGTGATGCATTTGAGGTCAAATGGCCTTTACAAACAAGTAACAACGAGTCTGATGCATCCCAGACTCAAACTATACATTTGTTTTTTTGTCCCACAAGAGGTAAGGATCCCAGAATGAAATAGTTATGTCTCTTCCTTTTTCACTCATCCAGCAATGTTGTTTTCTCATACATAAACCATGTATGACATCCCTCATGTTAATAAGAGTCACCGACCAGTAAGCTCAGTTCTGACCTGCCTTCCTTTTATGCTGGAGTGCTTTAGAGAGTATTTCAAACTTTTGAAAAGACATAGATTCATCTTACCTGGATGGATGGATGTGACATGGTTAATTATGGCAGCCTCAGTGGGAATTTCTTCAAAACCTCATGGAGTCCCTTTCGTTTTGGAATTTTCTTCCAGGATTTTGGAAGGCTGTTGAGAAAAAAATAAACGTTGCATCTGCCTGCTCCTACTCTGTAGCAAGTAAAATTAAAACACCATATTAACTAACATAACTAATATGTACAGCCAATGATCTTACATTTTGGTGATGATAATAACAGCAGCAGCCCTGGATTATTTTATGTCATGCATTTATCAAGAATTATAGGAATTTCTAAATTACTCCAGCAGATGTGACTTTACACGTTGCCCCTATGCACCATACATTACATGAGATTATTTACAGATGTTTGACCAACACACAACATGGTGTGTTGAGCATTTTATTTGTCTTTATTTTGAAGTATTATTGGTCTGTGAGAAAAATAAACACCACGAAATGTGATGTGTTCCAATGTGAAAGAATATTACAGTCCCAGTTCTTCTTCACCACGTGAGTAAACAATTTAAATTGTTTCTGTGTCACTCAGTTGCTATATCAACAAACTAAGATGCTGTGATGATAGCAGATCCTGTTATTTGTGGGATGCTTGCTCCAGATGTGGTTCAAAAGGATGTGGAATTCCCCACGACTACCAAATGCACGACATGAGTGGGACTAAAATTGCATGCAAATTAAATAATGAACACATGTAGAGGGGAAGCCTTGTTTGAAAATATAATTCGTGAAATGATGTGTGGTCATGGTGCTTTTATTGTGACAGATACATACCGGAAGTGCTTCCGTCGGTGCCACGCTATTAACCTGCTAACGGAAGACAGCTGCCTGCGTACCACAAACACATCATAACGTCTCTCAAAAGAGAGGTTTTCCACACCGCACAGTGAGTGACAATTTACTCAAATTGACCGAATAATACGATAAACATGTATTTTGTAGCTCGTTAGACATAAACCTCGTCTCGCGGAGGGACTTGTTTCTGCAATAAATCAACTTGTCATTGGTACCTGTGTCATCGAACGGTTACAGGAGCAGCTAACGTTAACGGTAACCGGTCGCGATGATTATTACGTTAATAGGTGTATAGCATTGAATGCAGTAAAAAGGTAGCCGTTAGGTAAATGCGGGGCTTTTAAAATGGAAAGTTCATTGACAGCAGTGGTTGTATTTCCGTATGCTACTTTTACGGTTCCTGCTAGTAAGACATTTACTGTTTATACTGCATTGAATTGAGTGGTCTCGCTGACGTCACGATCTCCTTAGATACGAGGCCAATTTGACTGCGCAAAGCCTTTTCTTAGTTGTGCCTATTTGGAGAAAAAAAAAAAGGTCTTTACCAACGTTACTTCCTTGATATGCTCGTGTGCAAATTATTTTCATTCCGTGCCCCTCGTCAGATTCGCCGCTGATTCGGAAGGGCAGTGATGCCACGTGGGAGTCACATGAACGACGAGGATGAGGCATGAACAACAAGGGGGCCGCTTCAGGAAAGAGCCGCTGCACACTGTCCGACACAGGGAGGGTGTTTGTAGAGGCCCTGCACGAGCAGCCCACCCCCTCCTCCTCCTGATCATATGCAATGAACAGCACCACTGAGTCCCCTGCCATCATAGATGGCGATGTGGCAGTCAGCTATGTGTTGGTGCCATTTTTCCTCATCACCATTATTGGAATAGCTGCAGCTGTGGTAAGTTGCACGTTGAGTTGCTTGACGTAGGACGACCCACACAAAGTTAACTTGCTGGAAAGCGTGTTTACGTGCTGCGATGTTGAACGTAGGCCAAATTAAAAGGCACCGTCATAACACAGTACATTAACACCGTTAATTCTTGTCTGTTTCAGGTCATGTATATCCGTAAGAAAAGGAGGTAGGCTTTTAATACACCTACATTGATTTTTATGGCACAATGCTCTTCTGATTAGCCCGATGGCTTCGCTTCTGTGAACCAGTGGAAGTCATCAAATCGATGTTGGGATTCCTTTTGTTTCGTCCCGCAGAATCGACAGACTCCGTCATCAGCTGTTACCGGTTTACACATATGATCCATCAGAGGAGCTGAATGAAGTGGAGCAAGAGATGTTGTGGAAGGAGGAGGACACACGGGTAGGATGCACCCTTTGCTTTTCAGAACTGTTGGAGTTTCGTCTTCTCTGGGACATTTTTCTGAACGCGAGTGGGACGAGTCATTCGGAAATCGCATCGAAGTCGGGATCATTACTTAGAAAATGTAGTTACAAGTTATTCTTTCTAAAAGTAGAGGGTTAGGGTTAAGCATGTCGGATCTTAACACAACTGATATTTCCACAAAAGACATGGTCGCCTGGTTCTCTCTGTGTCTTTCTTTAAACTGTGGTTGTCGTTGATTGCGCCATAACAGCACATTAGTTCCTCATTTGGTCACTCACTTCCTCCCCGACATAGAAACCTGGCTGCAAGAAGTACAATAGAAAGTATCGTGATAGTAGTAGTTCTAGTAATATAGCAGAAAAGTTGCACTAGTTTTGTTTGCAAGCCTCAAATCCCCTCACAATATCTGTCAGTGGTACGTTTTAGTTTCTCCCAAACTTATTTCATAGAATCAATGTTTATGTTCGGTTAACAGTAGTTACTAAAACCAAATCTATCTGTCTGAAGTTCCTCTGATGCTCCTGGTGGTATAAATGCTCTAGTTTAAAAATAGAAGAAATAGAAATAGATGCTTATCGATAGAATAACACTACAGACGTGAAATGATTGACCTGGTTAATTCCAGTCAAAACTAATGCACTGAGCCATGAGAAACACTAGGTGGCAGTGTTGCCTACGGGTAAAGTTCACTAAGTTTTACTCCACAGTTGTTGTAATCTTAAAAAGGGAAGAACAATACCATCAACTACAGTTATGTATTCGTTAAAGCGGCTGCTATTGTTATTATGTCCTTAAAGGGTCTGTTCACCCAAATCACAAAACATTTGGTCACTTACATAATCGTCATTGCTTGACACCACTCGGTAGGTGACAGTCTTGTTTTTTTTTGCGTGTGATTCGGTTGAACCGGCCCTTTTTATCACAGTAACAACAGTTTACATATCCTCATTACAAATAATGTTGTAAAGATGAACATTTTATGTCCTCAGATTGTACAAGGCTGGGCCAGAAGTTATCAGCAGCGACGCCCTCTTCTGACCAAAGATGTCAATGCATGATGGCGGTAAACCACGGCACAGAACATTTTCAGTGTGGAGACAACCGTCAACCATTTTTTGAAGTCATGCACAAGACAATCTTTGTTTGTCTGGTCCTGTTTTATGTACAGACCGAGTGTTCATTTCTGTGGTTCCAATCCTGTAACAGACACGGTGCCATTAACTAATTTATTTGAAAATATTTATTCAAACCTTTCTTTTTGACTGTGGTATTCACTGATATGACTCAAAGTTAAGCGATGTGTAGTCTTTCTAAAGATGAAGGCTCCTGTGGGTTTACTCTGCTGTTTACATGCATACTGTTGGAGTGGGCGGCATGTGGCAGGCGGTTATGTTCCTGTGGGCTGCAGTAGACTTTTGCGCTGACTTTAATTTGGGGGCAGTGTTGACGGTGTGGTGAGCGTCTGAATGTTCTGCACTAGTTTAAAGTCATCACTCTTGCAGTGAGACGTTTGGATAGGTTGCTGTGAAGAGGTTGTTTGCAGTGCATTAAAACCCAATATGGCTTCTTTGGTTAAATGCTTTCAGTTTCCGGGTTGCATTTGTTGACATAAAGCACTATTAGTATGACTTTTAAATTCACATAAAGATAGATTTGAGAGACTTATGAGGTGGTTTAGATAGGTTGGGTGACCATTCAGTTTCATTTTGAGTCCAAAATTGAAACGTGCCCTTTTGGTTTTAATTTCCTCCCCACGCCCTGGATCTTTTTTTGTTTTTGCCAAAATCCTATGACTCTTATCAATGGCATGGTTTAATAACACCAACCCCCTCACATCCACGAAACGAGCTGTGACTCGTGCCCTGAATATGTCCCGTCTAATGGCATGGCACCAACATAAATGTACCTCCAGCTGAGGATGAATGCCAAAGGTCTGACTGTACCAAGCACTCAGGAAACCTCGCTCGCTCAGTTTCTTTTCTGGACGAATTGTAACCTTCATTTGCCTTTGCAGTCGGGAATGTGATCTTAATACAATGTGTTCTTTAAGGGGAACATTTATTGGTTAGGATTATCAATGTCTTGGATAGATGATGCCTGGACTTGTTATGCATCACATCTGGATGTGTTTCAGCGTTTTTATAGATTGTTTCACTTGTGATTTGGGATAAAAACGTTATCGCTGAACATGTTCCTCCGTGCTCCCCGGTCATCTTTACAACTCACTGTTCATTTTATATGAATTATCTGAAGACTATTGTGTAAAAGACTAATTTATGAAATCGGTTCGTCACAATTGAAACTATACTAATATCCAATCATTACATTGGTTTGCACTGGTATAACAGAGTTCGGGTTGCACGTGAAAAGTCAATGAACTACTGATGTAAATGTGAATTTGGCAGCACTGTAAAAGTTTCACCGTCATTTAAACATGAATAAAGTGACACGACTCGTCTGTATGTATCGGGACTACGATGCACACCTGCAAGTCTAGTGGGGTGTTGGGTGGAAAAACTGGATGCATGACAGAAAAATTGACAAAGAAATTCTTTATTGACCATTTCTGATACAAATTGTTGTAGGGCACCATAGAAATATAGACATTGTACATTTATATACGGTGTACATTAAAAAGAATGATCCCATCCTATTGAGTTGACAGTATATCAATGAACGGATGTTGGCATGTAAAAATGATACCGATGTTGTCCAGAGTAGTTTGAGGATGTTGGGAAAGATACGTGAAACGACCGTCGACAGGACAGTTAAGTGGAAAAGAGCGGCCAGTCCATCACAAACCATGAACATCTGAACCAAACATTTCAGTGCACCAGAAGAATAAAAACACACCTGCTAGTCTACCAGTCAGCGAACACAGTTGTCAAGCTGACAGGTCTCCCTGACTTGCTTCACACATTAACCGGCCTGCGAGCTCCGGTTATGATCGAGCCAAGACGTGCTGCGTATGCGCACACAATCACAACATTTGACATCTTGGATATACCGTGACACGTTAAAACATAAAATGAAAACCTTTGTAATATCTTTCTAACTCATGCCAGCGGTTACAAAAAAACAAACCAGAAACCCAGTTAAATGCAATTACACTGTAAAGTAAGCCGTTGAGTGAGGTATGAAATTCCAGGCCTTGTATCGCCCGGTTGCAGTTTTCCGGGTTCGTAACTGAGGTTGTAGCAGCTTAGGTGTGTGGAAAAAAAACCCAGTTAAGAGGACTGACTGCGGGTTCCCTGACACTTAGAAATACACACTTTTTTTTCTCTCCTTGTAGCAGACAGCAAACAACATACATCTTCAAAAGACTATTGAAGTAGATTACTGTTCTCGGTGATGACAGAAGGACCGAGCTAGGTGAAGCAGTGAGAGCTCGAAGGAATGAAAAACATACTTGCAGCCCTGTTGGATAGTAAATGCCACAGACTATCTGCCATTACAATCAAACTCCTGGTTTGACCAATTGCAATTTGCCTTGCGAGTGATTGGGTGAGCGCGTGGAAACCGAGGACCACGTGAAGACAAAGACGCCGATGTGACGGCATTCGTAAAAAGCTCCCTGAAGAAATAACACCGATGCTCTCTGCCTAGAACTCTGCCAACTATCCTTAAAAACACACATTATACCAAAAAAAAAAAAAGATTTGAGTTTTATTGAAAAGCAGCACACTCATGTTTGTTTAAATGGTATGTAACCCGAAGTAACAAAAACAGTAAGTAATCAGACTAACAATACACTTTACATCTCCCAACTACACGCAGAGGACCTTGAAGGAAGTTCGCGAAGCGTAACGAGACCCGAACTGTCCGACTGGATGTGGGTAAAAGGTGGTGAGGATTCTGCTCTACTGGTGGGATGGGGCAAAATCAGTTAATGCAGATTTTGTTTTTAAAAGCGGGAAAAATACACCCCTACCGCCTGTTACCTCATCTTAAACGCTGAAGCTCAACTCCATCTATAATACGATGCAAAGGATAGGTTAACCACTTCACACGGAACACAAAAAAAAAAAAAAGAAGTTTAGGTAAAATTCACCTTTGTCCAGTACAAAACATGGAGGAAAGAAAATCTATATGCCCTACCATCTCAGATGCAGGTTCAACAAATAAGTAACATTTAGCAGAGGAAATGTCCTACAAACCATCTTTAGGGGGAAAAAACTGAAATGTCCATGTTCCTCTGAGCACACCGTTGTCCAGTATAAAAGACTCGTGATAACATGACGTGTTGAGAAAAGGACCGTTACCTTTCATGTAATTCTTAGATCTACGCTTGAGCAAAGGGTCCATCGTTCTATCCAGTGCGGCTGCATGATATTTGTACTGTGTTTAACCCTCCGTTTGGCAAAGAGGGCTTTGTCGTGAACGGTGGTCATGTGGTGGCACCTGGTGTTGGAGATACAGCCCAGTTCTGGTTAACAGTAAGTCAGTGTGTTGAGTGAGGTAGCATGCGTTGTAATTACTGGTCTTCTTCATCTTCCGCCTCCTCCTCCTCCTCAGATGATTCTTGGGTTGTCTTTTCTTCCTTCTCCTGGGACAGGAAGGAAAAAACAACAACATGTTTTTACTTGTAATAAACACCGCCCTTAAAAACAAAAATGTTACTATAAATCTCTCTGATAAACCACTGTGGCATGAAGAAGACCCGAGGGAAGAGTGAGCCATCTGTAGTGAAATGTGATTCATAAGAGCGGTGAGTCACAATGAGGCATCCTGTTTTTGCTCCCTTGCTTTTTCTGCTCACACTCACTGCTGCCCAAGATGTTCATTCATAAAAATGAAGAGGGTAACTTCGGGTCATTCCTCTCTGTGACTAATTCAATCCAGGCTTGTTCCAACAGTACGCCCCGACCACTCATGCACATGACACAATGCTACTAAACGAGTGCACATTTCTCCCTCGATTAAAAACAAACACGTGTTACGGCAACTCATTTTTGCAGTTACAAAAAAAGAAGAAAACTCGAGGAACACTTTAAGGAGAGAATATGTTTTAAAGACTTCAGAGCTGCTCCAAAATGAACAAACTCCATAACACAAATAGCTGATGAGTCAAAAAAATGACTCAACGGAGAGGAAGGATGCAGGCAGGGTAATTAGGAAAATGCAATTTGCGCCCTGCAGACAGCCATTCCAATCATAATTCAATCCGGGGCGGAATGGTTTGAAACAAAAGCGAGCCCCGATGTCGGACTGTTCGTCAGAGGACTCTTACCTCCTTCTTAGGTCTGCCTCTGCGTTTCCCCCCCACAGCCGGGGCTGGTGCTGCTGCCGCCTTCTGCGAGGAGAAGAAGAGCGCGCGGTTAACACAGCGCCATCTAGTGGGCCTGTAAGAGCTGCTGCCAAACGGTTAGATAACAGGTCAAAACTTCTTCTTTCTTTTTTTTAGCAATTTACAAAGCGTGCTGAAGAATTCACGAGCAGAGAAGAGTTAATCAAACCTTCAATGAGCAGTTGTGTTGCGTTAAGCATATTTACAGCCCAGTTTATTTTCTCTGCTTGTTGCGCCATGTCGTGTTTTCTCCCTCTCATTTACTGGCTACGGTGGTCCTTGGAAACCAGTCAAGAAGTGGGTCTTAAGTTACTAAAGGTTGAGGAACCCCCTTGGTATAAACAAGCCAAATCTTCCACAGAGCTCTGCTGCCGGCTGCCTGCAGATGGCAGTCGTACCATTGCAGTGAGACGGATAGAAAAGGGGGGCATTGGGTTCATTGGCTATTATCTGGAAGGCCGACAGGAACTGCACACAGGGCACTCCAGTTCGCCGGCCACCTGGTCTGAGGCTCAGAGACAGCTGGTGGGACGGAGCGGAGACACAAGCCCTCTGCAGGCTAAACCTATATCATACATGTATATGTGTCTCTCTCTCTCTCTCTTTCCCATACATAGCAGTGAAGACCGAGCGCACGGGGGAGCTGGAGGGTTGGGGGGGTGGGGAGAGAGAGAGAGAGAAAAAAAAAAATCAGTTGTTGCTATGGAGACGACGGGCAGAGAAGAACTAGGGCTGTGTGCTGGGTGGAGGCGGAGGGGTGCTTAGTGTCAGCTCGGAAACAGGCTTGCGGCCTCTGCACCTGCACCAAACTGTGAATGACAAGCTGCAGGAAGCTGGATGACAGGAAGTACAGGGTAGAGCATCACTTAAAAATGAAAAAAAGTAAGGCAGTAAACCAAGGTCCTTACAATGAGAAACCCAAGCCAGGCTATTTCTGACACCAGGAGAGGGGGTGGGGGGCGCAGCTACATTGCAGCCAACCGATATATCAGAAGTAACAGCAGGACGTCTTTTTTTTTTTAAAGAGGATGGGGTTAGCTCGTGTTATAGCGGTCCATCAACCAAGAGGAATCAAGGGTTCGAAGAGGGAAGTGGTCGTGAAGCTGTGCCTGCCGTTACGGGTCAGGATGCTGAAATCACAACATGGCGGGATTCACTTACTTTGCCCTTGGTGGCCGTCTTGTTTTTGCTGCCCTTCGGCCGTCCTCTGGACCTCTTGGGAGCCGGGGAGCCGCTTGGTTCCTGACAATCACGGCGGTGAAAAATAGTTAGCGTGCCGCAAAAGTATCAGCGTACGGCGAAACGTCAGATAACATTTTACAGTTACATGCAATACTCTCACAGACGTAAAGTTACCATCGACTCCAAAATGAAAGGTAAATTCAGAGCCTTGATCACGTGATCATGTGCGGTTGGAAGCCGTGTCATGGCGGACCGCTCTCCTGTTGAAGGAGTGTTTACAACTGCAGCTCATAGCAACCGAGCAATTCAATACTGAAACGCACCTCGCTGAGTGACAGCTGTATGAGCCATTCTGCTGTCATCCATTACATGACAGGCAGAGGGGAGTCATGGGGGGGGGGGGGGGGGGGGGGGCTGAAACCTGGTTTAAAGGTGTTGGGTTACCGGTTGCTTACAAACCTGTCAAGACACACAGGAAGTTTGGTGTAGACTTCTATGCTTACGACGACATGGGGGTGAGCAAATGGTCACTCGCTGCAGCCCATATCGTGATTCAGTGTGGCTCAGTGGAAAAGCAAGGGGGCTTATGTCACGGATATGCACGAGCAACTCACCTGCAACAACATCTACCTGAGCACTAAATGGAACAGATGTGACCGGAGGACTTGTTTTTGTTTCCTGTATTTTTTTTTTTTAAAACACCTCCAACTCCTTTCCTGCTCTTCGTGCACACGCCCACCTTTTGTTGCGTTTGAGGTCGCAGACACTCTCGTGAAACACAAACCGGATGCAATGACCCACTTTAATGCACAAATTGGCACTACTTACGTCAGAGGTCTTTACTTGGGGCTGCTTGCGGGGTCTTCCACGCCCCCTCTTCTCTGTTGCCTCCTCCTCTTTCGGCGAGACTGTCCCCTTGTCGCTCATATTTCCTCAGCTCTTCAGACCTAGGAAATAAATCACACGAGTCAGGCATGCAGCAGCACGACGTCAAGTTCTCACAGAAACAAAATACAGGGGGCTGTTAAACTCACTGACCGCAACAACAAACCAAAGAAAAAAAAGAGCGGACTGACCGCACAACGGTAACGCGTTTAACTCAGATTAATCCGCGCTTATTTCCAGGTCTATTTCTGTCTCATGTGTGCGCCTTCACGCAGCGGACGGTGTCACACAAACAAGGGATTGACTCCGTCTGCGGTCGCACAAATCTGCAAAAAGACGGCTGAACCCGCTGCTCCTTCCCCGCACATCGTCCATGTTTAGAAGCCCCCCGCCCCCCCCACCTTTACTGTAGTTGTTGTGTGCTGTGGTCGGCCCTGCGTGTGGAACTATCTCGCAGCGTGTATGCACGCCGGAGACACACACGCACAAACACCGACACATTCAATGGCTGCGTGCGTGTGTGTGCGCTCGGGAAGAGACTTACAGGTAAAACCTAGCTTGCATGGACACGTTAAGAAAACAATACATATAACTAACTTATATACAACCGAGCGAGGTGCGTTGGGTTAGTTAGCGGCGGTAACAGCCCGGACCCTCAACAAAAGGCGGCTTCACGTTTTAAGCATGCAACCCCACCTCGAGCTCCAGCGCTGTAAAATGTAATAAAATCCGGCTCTGGTTTCTATCGAGCATGCAACAATTTAAAAAAAATAAAAAATCTCACCGGCTATGCCGCTGCGTTTCTTGCACTCACCTATCGCTCGGCTGTAAACGCTGCTCTGAATTTAAGACCTAATGTTTCCTTTAAGCCTGGCTGGTTGTACCCGGTTAAAAAGCCTTGAACGGCTCTATAGGCTGCAGCTTTTATTCGTCAGACGACGCACAGCCCGCCCCTTTAGAAATCCCAGCGCGTGCAGGGTTAAATAAGGACCCCGCTATGAATTAAAGAAGAGGACGGGGTTGATTTTTTTTTTTTTTTTTAACGAAGTAAGCTTGAAAATTCTTACCAGCAGGTTGAGAAGTTTGTTCCTACGACGTCCTATAAATAGCACGTGTGTCTTGTCTCCAGCAGATAACGAAAAAAGGCGGCAGGCAGGAGGGGTTTTGAGGCAATTTAAAGAGCCGCCCTCATGGGAGGGCGGATATTTGACAAATGGGCCACCAACAGTGGAGGAGCCAGGAGGACGTCCTTCTTATTCCACAAGTGTGATAACAAAATACCAAAAAGCACGTGTTTAAGTGGCAGAATATACTTTCTTCTATGCAAGGAATGATTACAATGGTCACTTATTGTATGTATGTGCTCAACAGTAGGCTACATACCAGAGTCTCCACAGTGATGGTGAGTGAACTATGACCCCCCCCCCCCCAATGTAAACACAAGCTGGTTTTAAACTCAGAGTGGCATTTCTTGTTATTTTCCTCTTAAAGCCAGCGGTGGAAGACACATTCAGATCCTTGAGTAAAAGTAATGCCACAGTTTAAAACTTCTCCAATGCAAAACAGGCGTGTCAAAAATGTTAAGTTAATGTCGGCAAGTGGGCAATGTAAGTCAGCAGAAATGTACTTTTGAGCATCAAAGTAAGAAGTATCTGGAAGTATGTAATTCCCTCTGAAATGTAGTGGAGTAGAAGTAGGCCTATAAGGTGTCATAGATCGCTCTTGTGCTATTTTAAGGTGTTTTATTGGTTGTTTTCTAGGATTGAATCTTCTATTTGACTGTTAAATGTTATTCATGATTCCTTAATCGCATATCTGGCTTTTGATACACATTTTTGTTCTGGATTTGTAAATAGTTTATCCACCCTTTCAACCTGCCCAACCCCCTGCACAAAAACAACACACATTACAGAAGAATATATATTTAGATTTTTTTGTCTTTTCACTATTTTTGTTGCCATTTTTTTATCTCAATGAGTCTTTCAAAGGGAACTCAACAACCTTTTAAAGGGTCTCAGTCAAAGTTACCGACTTAAACAATGTGGGATGCGTTTTCAATACTCTTAACGATTGACAGACGGGGATAGTGCTCAAATATATTTGGGAAAAAATGAAAATACACAAAATAAAAGAGCACTAAAGCAACACCAGGTTCCTCCTCTGTTCTTTGCTTAATGTTCAATTCAAATGCGGTACATGTTATGTCAGTAAAGGTTCATACAAATTCACAACAATGAAGCCGCTTGATTACACGCCAACGGTGTGTTACCATAAAGTTATTTCCTGAGTGTAAGTGAGTTTATGTGCTACCTCTACCTCTGTCATTCATATAGACACAGGTGAGCCCTTCATGTTATTCCCACTCGGCGTTGATGTGACCGCTTTGCATGTGAAACGGGTCCGATGTCATTTGCATGGCTGTGGGGGATACAGAGGAGACAGGGTGAAGGTACAGATGCTCCAAACTGTCCTCTAATCAAACCGCCTACTGCTGCTTTCACACCACGGTTTCTGATGTAAATAACCTGCCCATCTGGAGTCGATGGCACCTCTGCTATGCAATTGAAAACAGATACCGAGAATGTCTAGTGACCTGAGAGTGGTCCAAAAAGTTTATCATCATCTGTGCGTGTTTCACTTCTCCATCCGTTGTGTCAGGACTTCTCTTGTATAACTTGTAAACAAAAACATTCAATCACGTCGTCAGCCCCGCAAAGCCTTTGCTCATCTGCAGACAGATATCGATATACTGTACGCACATGACGAGAGGGAGTGGGAATTTGGTGAAAAGGGGATTGCATGGGGCAAGAATGGCGAGCGCGCTTTTCTCAATGAGTCCAATGTTCTGCTCAGCATGTGCTCGCCTTGCATGCCACCCCCTCCCTCCCTATTTCTCACTCTATTCACTTCCTTCATCTCTATCTTCCACAAATACTTCAGCCCCATCCCCCACACCCTCACACATCTCTGCCATACCCAGCCCCTCGGAGTGGGGATGGGGACAGGAAAATAGGTCCACTCTGTGTGTGTGTGTGTGTGTGTGTGTGTGTGTGTGTGTGTGTGTGTGTGTGTGTGTGTGTGTGTGTGTGTGTGTGTGTGTGTGAGAGGAATGTTGTCCGTCTCAACCATTGGCACCACCTGGAGACCAATGAGGGGACTTGACAATGTGACTTTTTGTTGCATAATCAGTGCAGACACTGGAAACTTATAACGAAGCAGCATTTCTCATCATTTTATATATTTTCTTCATTCTAATGATCGACAATGAGCAAACGCTGCAAATTACTGTTTATTATACACTGTACAGATACAGGACATGTCAGCAATTTGAGTACAGTACAGTTTTGTCTGTCAGTCTCAGGGACAGAAATAGGACGGAATTGAAAGTCTT
This sequence comes from Melanostigma gelatinosum, assembly GCF_949748355.1. Lineage (NCBI taxonomy): Eukaryota > Metazoa > Chordata > Actinopteri > Perciformes > Zoarcidae > Melanostigma > Melanostigma gelatinosum. The sequence continues at coordinate 22,532,694 of NC_136641.1, read as the reverse complement.
AGAAAAATGGTCGTCTTATCTTATGTGTGTAATCGGGTCACTATTTTCATGTAATTCCACTCTCAATCAACACTGCAACTGCTTTCCACTAGTGACTTTGGCTCTTGGATTTTGAGCAGTGAGATTTATTCTGAGATCAGTTATATCAGGATTACCAAACAGCTTGACATCAGTTGGTGGATTTGAACTGAGGTTACGCTAAATCAGCAAACTGCCTCTTATCACAGGCTGATTAAAAAATGTTTTCTGTGAAGGAATGACAAGATTTCCACTCGTGGCACAAGAAAACCACGGAACAAGCCGTTGATTTAAATGCGAATCAAGACTCCCAAGAGACAAACACTTCCACATCAGACGCCCTCAGCCGTCTCCTGGCACGTGAACTCTGCAGCGGCTCAGGGCAGACAGAATCCTATGAACCATCAGGGGGGTCTTGGCCCACTGGCATGCTCCCCCCGCCTATGTCCTCCTGCCCCCCCCCCCCCCCCCCCTCCAATATGATCATCCGTCTTCCTCTCCAGCACGCTCTCCAGCTCATTCTAGTGATCCATTTTTAGGTGCTGCGTAAAACCGCAAGAGTGCTGCAGCCAAACCAAGTAACAGATGTGGACAACACATCCTATTCCAGCCTGAGCCCGGGTTTCCCCCTGCTTGTGCTGCTGTTGGCCCTGGATGAGCCTGAACATGACTAACACACACATACACACACGGCGCTCACATCCTCCCTCTATAGAGTAAAAAAAAAAAGGAAAGGAGCAGGAGTGAGAGAGGACAAGTGTGGGAGCAGTTGAAAGGCAAGGTGGGCGGAGATGGGAATATGTGTGTGGGTGTCTTTTATATTTCTGCGAGGGGGCGGATGGAGGTTAGTGGGCGGGGGATGGGGCCCGGCTGATTCAGTCTGCTCATGAGTCGTATCTGACTCACACAAACAGGAAGTAGCGCGTGCTGCTTGTTTAGTGGACACAGCCCTGTATTTATGTGACACCCTTAGGGATAATAGGAGCTCATACACTACCTAATTTCACCTCCGTACGTCGGTCACTGAGTCACCGCTCCACTCTCGCTTTTCAAATAGTTTCATATCCACATCCTGAGATTTTTTTGGACTGAGATCTAGCGGGTGCATCAGTCATACTGTGACTCAAGCTTGTGAAATTTGTAAGGGTGAAAACTGCCATATTTGAAACTTCCTTTGGCAACAGCAGCCTTCACATGCCTATAGATCTCGCTCTTTTTTTAACATGTAGATATGAAAGTGTGCTTCTACTCGCGTTCTTCTAACTAATTAAATCATTTTAATAACATCCACTCCAATCAATCATGCATATTACTGTGAAGAAGCATGCATACTGTGGAGCTTTTGCATAACACAATATTCAAATCGGACACCATTCCCTCTTTAGCTTTGTAAAATCGATTAATCCCTATAGAGGCAAACTCTCTTTGCTTGGTGCCTCCATAAGGAGGTCAGAGGTCAGGGTCAGCTTCAGTGCAGCATCTCTCAAGCCGACAGCAATTATTTCATGACAGATTTGTTTTTTACGACAGCAGCTTTTTAATGATGTAATATTTAACATTACATATGTAGTTTTGTTGTGCAAGTTTCATGCACTTAAGTTGAGCTATTTCAGTACTTTTAGATGTATAGTTAGTATCCGTGATCATGGTTAATAAAAGGCAGTCTGCTGTCTTTACCAAGAGGTGGCAGACTCAGATTACATTTGCCAAATGACACTGAGGCCAGCACCATGTAGCATCCCTGAGAAATGCCACCATCTTGTGGTGATAGTCATACAGAAAATATCTTCTCCTTCCCTTAAAAGACATTCCTCACTGGTTATAATATTTACACCTCAGGGAAGTTCCATCGCCGTCCACCGTGAACAGATGTCCTCTGAAGACATCCATTTCCGGTGAAGTGTTGCTGCTCATACCTCTCCACACGTCTCACCTCAGCTCCGGCTGTCAAGCGTGTCTCCTGGCAGCCAAGCATTGACAGCCAAGCACACAGTGATCACGTCCAGCAGAGGGTAGTCTTACTCTGCTTCAGCACTGATTCCTCACCTGAGTCTGAGGTGTTGCAGGTTTGCTGGCACAGAGGGAAAAAAAAGACAATGCGGTAAACATGAGTCCATGACGCAGACATCTAGGAGCGGTTCCAAATCCATTCACTCCAAACCATCAGTTGACACACCTGGTTGCGGAAGAAACCCCTAAAGTGTGTTAATATACAATTAAGGCTATTCCGAGAAACAGTTTTGCAGGTAGCCACCCCCCATTTCCTCATTAGTCCACATTCTGCAGTGTGATTTAAAGCCTGTCCTCCAGAAATGGCAATGAGAGGCAGCAGAATTAAGTTACTACTTCATCCAACTGACCCTCATCAGGTCTAAACCCAACTAAGGTAGAAAGAAAGAAAGGAGCTCTGTCACCCTGACAGATGAGCGTGTATTCAGGGCGGCCGGGAGGGGTAACAGATGAAAGTCACCTTGGTGACGGCGCATCTGGAGTTTGAGAATTCACGCTCTCCCTTCTCTGTCTTGATCTGATTGATCAAAAGGGAAGCGGGCCCGCCTGCCCATTCCGGGCCTGTCAAATCCCAGCGTGGCAGCTGCAGTCCCCGGAGAAGGCGGGTAGCCCGGGCTGCATCTGTGCCGGTTACTTATGGAGGCGATCCGGGCTGAGTTTTATCACTGTTTTTTATTTCCATTGGGAACGGAGAGCAGATTCTCTCTGCTGAGCACTGATGTGATGACCACAACAAATAAGAGCCAGGCTTTACAGTTGGGGATAAAAGGTTTACAAACTTCTCTACAAAACAGGATCCAGGTCCAGCTGCAGGGTTGAGTCTCTTCGACGTTTGTCTTATTGACAAGTCATGTTTGATTTCGTGTTTTAATAAGAGACAGTTTTAAAAATGAATGATCCAAGTTGACTATTCCAGAGCCACAGCAGACACATTATGCAACTGTTTTTTTCCCACAGACTGAGGAGTAAAATGAACGCCATGATGATTTGACACTTTAACTATATATTTAAAAGTGATTCAGCATACATTTTATATTTAGCACCTGCATTGCCCACAATTCAACTTGACCGCCGACAGATGGGTTTGGAGATTTGGGTGTGTTGTGCTGGTAGCGGCTACAGCCTCGAACCGTTGGCCTCAAGCAGAGGGCCTGTATACACTCACTTCTTCCTAACTGCACACCTCCAGATTATTTTCATTTTCAGACTTGTAGTCCCCAACTGACGCTGACTCAAGTGGCAATTTAATATACTTTGTACAGCTCCCCCTGAGGCCACAAATACAAATATAGAGGAGGAATCCCCAAGACCTGTTAATAGACTTTGACATGTAAAATCTGTGGGTGCCCCTTTAAATAATACGATGCATTCATCTGGTAAACAACACATCCATTTCTTTGTCAGTGTCTAGACAGGTTAGAAAAAGGGAAGGTTTTAGAGAAGCAGATTCTACTTGCCTGCAACCCAGCTGTTGTAGCTGGGAAGTCTCATTGTGGTGTCTGGAGTAATATCAGTTGACAGATCTCCTCTCTGACACCAGCATGTCCGTCTCTGGCCTTGACCACATCGCGGTGTTCGGTCTCCTGTGGAAGCGGGTGTCAGATTGCGGCCTATTGATGAATGATTGGAGTTGCTGAAGATGGACTGTGGCACTGCCCCCCGCGGGGGCCTAGCTGAGACGGATGGGCCCATTTGTAATGCAGAGGGGGCCCCACAGCTGCATTAACTATTTAAGTGTGGATGTCTGAGGGTATTGGTACACCAGCAGCACTGAAACAAACTACAGCAAGAGAAAGTGTAATCGTAATGTTGATTATAGGGTCAATGCTTTCAATCTGATTATCGGTGAAATGTCACATATGATTGAACGGGAGATATATTCAAACAATACAATGTAATCTGGGACTAAAATATTCTATGGTCAACACAGTAGTTTTCATCTATGTATTTTACGACAGATGCCTGGATTGATTTAGCAATAATTACACAGTTATATAAAAGGGAAAGCTACACCTTTAAGAGGAGAAAACATCATTTTTCACGCACTGGTCCTTTTTGAGATTTGGGGCTGTTTTGCTTCCGTAATGTGTCTTCTCTTCGACTAGCTGAAAGAAAACATTTAGCAGACAACTTTTGGGGGGCGGTAGTCGGTGGGGACTTGGTTTGGGAACTGGAGGGTTGCTGGTTAAGTACCCGCATTGAGCAAGGCACTGGACCCTCAAACTCCTCCCCGGGCAGCTGAATAGTAGCTGCCCACTGCTCCTAGTAAGATGTGGGTAAATGCAGGCTAAATGTCCCTGTGTGCTGTGTACATGTGTGACAATCTCCTTTAAATCAAATCAAGGCTGATTTGATTTAAAAGCTGTTTTTCAGACTCTGAGCCAGAAATCTTCATCCAAGCAGCCCTTGCACCAAGCTTTCCTTTCTATATTCTGAAGGTGTTTACAGAGAGGTATCATTCAGAGACTGATTCATAACCTGATTTATAAAACATTTTATTCTTAAAAACATGGCTAAAATAGATTTTTTTAATGTCTGTTGACAGTATTTTCTGATGTATGCAGCGACACAAAATATATCAAAAAGTCCCTCTGTGTCACCGTTGACTCTAACATGTCAACAAAATGAAACAATAATTGGGAACCTGGCTTTATCCAATGCCCAGAGTTCTAGAAATCAGCAGATATTTGACAACCGTAATTGCGTGTTTAAACATCATTTTCAAAGTACACTAAATTAAAAAAAAAGTCTTAATTTCAGTCATCGACTGGGATGTTTCATGGTGGTATCTGTCAGTTAAATGGTTTACCATATTGCCCTGGGGTGAGTCTCCTGAAACACTAGCTGCATTTAAAATGAGTCTGAGCGGTTAAACCTTAATGTCAAGCGCTATTGGCTGTTGCTTTCAGCTTACTAAACGATTCAATTAGGACTCTTCACAACTGCTTACTCCGCCTGTGAACTACTTCTTTGTCTTAACGCACACTTTGTTCTCTATACTCCGTGGGACCAAATAATCCTGACCTCAGATAAAACAGGGTAACGAAGCTTGGCACAGAGGCTCGGCTTGCCATCAAGCTTGAAATGTTATCGCCTAGTTACCGCCGGCCTGCCTCTCAGCACGGCCAGTAAATGAAACAAAGACCCATGAAATGTCTGAGGGGCTTCACCTTTGGTTGGTGTTTGTTGTCACCTCCCAACAGACACTGTGAGCAAGTGCACTTGTTAAACCTTCTACAGATGGTCAATATATTTATCTGTTCTCCTGCTCTCAGCAATATAAGTCTTGAATAAGGAGAGAAGGGGTACAATTGATTCCACTGTACCTTTCCTTCTCTAAATTTGTTACCCTGAAGCCCGTCTTGTAAATGTGCCCTCGGTGACGATTGGCCTGAGGGATGGAGGAGCACGGGGAGTAGCTGGGTGCAGGAGTGAGCCATCCATCCTAGGTACCTGGGAGGAGGAGGAGGAGGAGGAGGAGGAGGTGGTACAGGAGGGGATGCAGAGCAGTTTTCCACTTGCTGAATAAATCATCGCTTAGTCCATTCTGCAGCTGCAGTCCAATTAACCAAAGGGGACCCTGTGAATACAGTTAGGTGGTATGATTAATGACACAGTACCGACAATACACACCAAAGCTCACAATATCCAAAAGGGCAAAACATCCAGCAGGGCTTTACTTTGCAGATTTTAGATTCCTTTTGAAGTGTCGTTCACTCTGAATGTACAATGTTACTCTGGGAAGTTTCTGCCATTTTGCTGACACAGAGCAACTCATTATGTCTGTATCTGTGCACTTGGTAGAATCTCTCAGACACCCACACACAAGCAAACACACACATGCATTTATTTCAGACTCGTGTGCAAAAAAATCACACTTTCACTTGATGCAACGCTAAACACGAAGCAACTCAATGCAATTATCAGCACAGAAGATTATTTACCTCTCGGATGCATGAGAGTCTGAATGTAGCCGTGAGGCAGAGCGTTCCCGTAGTGTGGCACAAAAGCGCCTTACTTTTTATTTTGCCCAGTAACTTTATTGTCCTGTTAGTGTCAGTCAAATCAGTGGCTCCGCATTCAGTTCTAAGTACTCCCTTTTTTTTTTGTCAAATTAATGAATATTTTACCTTTACTTTTGCTTAGTGCTACATTAACATAAGTCATTTGCACCAATTCGATCCCAACAAAGCTTTTAGTGGAGCTTTGAACTGTGTCGAATCAATTCTACTTCTTTAGCCACATAGCGTGATTTCAAAGGCTCGGATACCGGAGACCAATCTCGGATATGGCCGCCCTTGTTGGCATCTGTATGCAGAAATTCACAACATCCACAAATCCGTGCTTGAACTGCCACCATGATCACCCATATGTCCTTACATCGCTTACACAAGATAACTATTGACAATGGCGTGAATAAAGCTACGGTGAAGCATGGAGGGTAATAACTGCCAGAAATGGCCCGTGACAAAGCTCTTACTCTTCCTACTCCAGCTCATTTAAATAGTGCCTTTAATTGAACATAAAAGGCAGAGGAGAATGTGGAAAGGTTAATGGGACTGACACAAAGGGCAGACGGCAGAGGAAGTCTAGCCTTAAGTGTCACATGCTGCTTTCTTTGCAGCCCATACAAGGAGCCAATTACGCCTGGTCAGTAATTAAGCCAAATCCGGCGGCCGGGTTCTGGCCTTGGCTTTCTGAGGAATTACAGCCCTCACCAAGACAACTGCAGGTAAGGACCTCCATCCTTCTATCAATGATATGCTCACACGTTGACGTTTGACTGCTGCCACATCCAATAGAAAGGTCACAGAGGATGTAACAAATGAGAATAGAGGAAAGGAGAGACAAGGAAGAAATTGGAGGGTTTTGGTCAAAGGGAGAAAGACTGCCCATGCAGCCATTGTGTACTCTTTGTTCATGTCCATTCACGATGTTGCAGCCCAGAAGATAAACAATCAGTTTCTGTTCCCGGCCTGTGTCGCTTGTTTCACTACAGCATCAGGAAAACAGGTAAACACGGATGTGACATTTCCAAAGAACTTTTTCAGGTATTCATCAGAGAAACGCAGTGTTTGTGTGCCTTCCAGATGGTTGTTAATACGTTTGACTTTGTAATGTCTTTCATTAGAACAACAGGACAAATATAGATAAAGTCTGTTTGTTTTTTTCACAGCAGAACATGTGGCAAGTAAGTTACGACAAACAAGAGAATTAACATAGGAATTATATTTAATGAGGTTCAAAGTAGAGCATGTTTATTTTATTTAAATTGCAGATTCCTCTATTGTTACGTTCGACCTACTGGATTTACCGTTAGTTTGCATTACTGGTGTGATTATTTATATTTATGAGCCTGGAAATGATATTGTGTTTGTTAACGGAGCCTTTACACCTTATGACACAGTACGTCAAGTTTAAAGGAATGGTTTGTGAGTTTGATGAAAAGTCACGTTAGCTTAGCTTCAGTATGAAGACTGGAAACAGGGGGAAACGGAAACCTGGCTCTGTCCAAAGGTAACAAAATCCACCTTCCAACAACCAGTCAACTCACACACATCCCAGCACATCCCTTAATGAAGCTGGTGTTGAAGCTGGAATTATTTCTTTTTACCATTAATGCTGGCTGCCAAACACAAGCTGGTGTACATAGAAATGTATCCCAGCTTCTATTTATAATAGACAAAGGAACAGCTGGACTAATCAGAGTTGGAAACACACACTAGCCTCAAAACAAAACACGTGCATAATAAATATATCAATATTTCAAGGCACATGGTGATCTGAAAGAGTCTTAATAAGCAAATCACTGTTTGATATTTCATCAGAATTACATCAAATTTGACTAATATTTAATTTCACAGTTCAATTGAACAACATTCACCTTTCTATCGCAGCAGGATTTTAAAAACAGCTCATTACTTCATCAGTTTGATTGTTTTCTTGTTCACTGGACGTAGACTTTACAATGTCCCGTGATAAATGACTTGACGAAATACTGGCAGATGCCCTGATGACGTTTTTAAGGTTTCCGTCGTTTCATATATTATTCATCTGTGTCACCGTACAACTTTTAAGGACACACATTTGGACGCTTACCTCCAAGAAGTTCAAGTAATAGTTAGAACTCCCTGTAAGTCCTTTAGGGGATCAGCAAAAGCCACAGATCAGAGGGGGTTTTCTTCAGTTGCTGTTGGCTTGTATGAACATAAGATGAATACATATTTTCACGTGTAAATATCTCGGAGGTTTACCTCTTCTGTCTCACACAGTTAGCAGGTTTATCTGGTGCACGCCAACCACATTTGAGCTGTTTTAAATCCTCAAAGAAGCAAGAACACAAACTGAGCTATCCTCAACCCTGCAACTGTAACGGCAGTTTAGTTTTGAGAGACTGGTGAGGAATATCACAAGCAAAAGCAATTAAGATAAGCTTGAATGCTCAATACTTTGAACATATTCAGACCAAGCCATAACTCTATTTAAATGTTTCTTTGTGACCATGAGGCTAAATCCACAACAGGATGCTGAATGCAAATTCTACAGCACATACATTTGCATTCTGACAGTCGCTAAATCTGGGTATATTTTTTGCAAATATAACATCAAATGCTTTTTTCTGTAGCTGGCCATTGATAATCCTGTTGAATTAACATCATTTTCATGTGTAAGTATTTCCGTGGGTTCATCTTCGGCAGCTTCTTCTCTCCCACACGATACAGGTTCATCTGTTGTGCAATGCATTGTAGTTGTGTTCTGACTGCAGCTGCTTCTGAAGATTAAAACCAAACACGACTTATCCCGCGCGCTGCGATTGTAAAGGCGGTTTGGTGGCTTTTTCCAGATAGGGTGTCTCAATGTATAACAATGACTCTTGGCTGCCGCCGCAAACATGCCTCTGAATTGGATTACGGTCACACAATGTACGGCAGGCAGAATTCTGATCCTAGATAAACTGTGGCAATGGATAAAGGAGAGGAAGGAGAAAAGCACATCTATTCATTTAAAAAAATAAAACTGGAAGTCTGCATTGAAAGAACAGTTCAATATTTTGGGAAATGTGCTTTTTAAGTTTTGCCTTCTATTGTCGTGCCGCCACGTTAAATGTGAAGCTACAGCGAGGAGACGGCGAATTCAGCTTCACATAAAGACTGAAAACAGGGGGTCTCTTATCCCGGATACTTTGAATGTCATAAATGTTTCCAAAATGTCTTGACACAGCGAAAACCCATCACATAAATCAGATGACCCACAAACAGCTCCATTGAGAATGCAGCAGTCCTGAATGGAAACCTACCCAAAAAGAAACAATTGTTTAACAAAACAATGAATCACCTCAACACCAAACATTCTGTGTTATATTTTGGCCATTTGTCCAAACTGAAATATGTCCCGCTGTCAACAACTCTGCCAGCATGCAGTACAGTCGATTTAACAGGCAAATGGTTTGCATTCATCTTACACTATGCATTTAAAGTCTTTAATACATTCAACATGCTCCACCGAAGGAATTATTCCTACTTTCCTCCCTTGTCATGTCTTCTTCTCAGTGTTTTTCTTCGGCGTGTGTGTGCATCGTGAACTTTGTACTGAGTGTGTTTCATTGTGCTGCATTACTGTTTTACACAATGCTGCTGTGTGATTAATTGGTGGGCTCGATCCCTGTGTAGTCCTTTGAGGCGTACTGTACTCGTGATGAATGGCAACGAAGTGATTAACATTCTTCATTGCAAACTGGGTGAGAAATGTGAATTACAAACTAAATGTCATATGCGTTGATAAATACACCATGTACAAACCTGTGTTGAGTCACAAACACTGGGACTAGTATTGATGATGACTTTACATTTGTTACGAAAGGCAAAAAGAAAAAAGAAGGCAAAATGCGAAATTAGGTTGAATAATCTGACTGTAAATGTTGATTAACGTTTTGACAAGGAACTCCAAAAAGTGGGACACATTGTAACACAAATTAAAGCCGCTGTTGCAGGAAGGAAAGTGTCAATGGAGTGTTTCATTGCATGTCACACTGTGTCAGATGGCTTCAGTGATGTCTCGGAAGTCAAACTGTGTGCAATTTCTGAGGCGTGTCAGTTGGTGTGATGTACGTCAGGTGAATGATGACGCTAGGATGGGAATGGGAGAGGAAAAAAACGGATGTGAAGCTGGTTGTGGCCACCAGCATATTCTGATTGGTTAGTATGTGAATGCGGGTAACGTGTAGCGACAATCACATCGAGGGACGCCATCATTTCTGACACTGTCGGGATTTTGGTGCAGCCTGATTTTGGTCACTGAAGCTCTAAATTGGCCGTTTGTAGTCTCACTCTGAGATCTATGGTTGATTTGGCTTAAGGATGATAATAACAGAAAATGTTGGTTGTTAATGCTGAAACAATACACATTTAAAAAGCGCTGTGGTAGAATAACGCACATCAACATTTTTAAAAGTCGACTTAAAAGTCTATTTTTAAAAATCGACTGTATAAGACCGGAGAGGTTACTTTACTCTTAAGCAATGCTCAATGCTGTGAAGGCCTCCTGCAGTTACATTCACATATGTGGGGCGCTGCAGTGTTGCCAGGCAGGAAAGTGGGCCAGACAGATCCATGGCCCAACGCCCAGAACTCTGCTGCCCCGTCACGGGACTCAACACGTCTGTCCCAAGCTGCTCCTGACGTAACCTCCAACACTTCCGAAAGTACGGACGACACTCTGTGTGTGTGAGAGACAACACACACCTTTTCTAATGTTACCTGATCTCATAGGGGGGGAGAAGAAGGGCACTTTTAAAGACATTTCGCGTCTCATGTCACGCACATTATTTAACGGCGTTCTGATTCCCAACTCGTCACATACGGACACGCGGGCTACAAAGGTAAGGACTTGGTAAGGTTCAGGAAAAGATCATGGTTTGGGTTAAATAGGGATGTCTGTTACTTAAATAAGGCAACGGTTGACTTTTAGTTTCGCACAGGACATGAACATCAGTCTCCTGGGTGAAAGTTAAGTGCTTGTTTGACCCACCCATCCTCCCCCTTTCTCGTTCTAAATACTACATCACCTGACTTCCCGAGCACTTGCTCTGAGCGCTTATTGCCTCGGTGTGAAAGGACACACGGCAAGCAAAAAAAACAAAAACCTATCAACAACACCCGAAATGACTTCAAAAAATACTGTGTTATTCTCACGCCATTTGGCGAGAGCAGGCTGCACTGTGGCGTCTCTAATTCGTGTTGATGTTTGGGTTATGCAACTTGTAGCACATTTCGGATCCATCTGTGATTACAGTAAAGTGCAATCGCAGACGGATACTTTCGTCTGCTGCTTGCACAGCGTTGCCTCGCTGCCAGCTTTGTTTACAGCGTGATTTCGTGGATTGAAGGTGTTTTTTTCCTGTCTTAAATGTGTCACTTTCACCCTTCTATGCAAGGGCTGTATATGTGAGAACACACGTCTGAAGATAGTACAGAGAAGATACATGTACAGCTGTATGTCGATGTAGGTGTGAAAGAAAGATTCAACACATTTCTCACCTGCTTCAGCAACACAAAATATGCTCATGTTTGAATATAAACAACATATACTTATATTTCAGACAACTCAATCAAAATCTGTCTGCGATGATGCGGTTGGACTTACATTCGCGTGTAAACTCACAGCTAAACATTAAAATATGATGAGCGGCTCCTGTTGATTTATTAAATCATAAAGTACACATTGTGTCTTTTTGTAAATATCTAAATCTTTGTCTCGTGCTTCGAATACATGCAACCTCAAAAATCGCTCGTTATCAGCATCATGAAACACCGTCATAATTACTGAGAAGCTGGATATTGTTGAAAATCCTGTGGCCAACACACGTTTGCTGGGTTATTCTGAGATGCAGCCTTGTTAGCCTGCACTGCATCACCACCCAGCAGGAGACAGGCAACCATAAATATGAGCAGGAATACGGAATATCCAAACAACAGCATCTCATCTGCTCCGTAAAGAGTCTTCAGCCACGTTGAGCAACGTCACACCTCACAGGGAAATGACCTGTTTTATTCCAAAGACAGATCGTCCAAAGACTCATCTGTTATTTTGGCTTTTAAACAAGAGCGTGACTCTGCATTTACCGAGGCTGAATCACTCCCCGGGATCCTGAGTCTGTCACTGCACCAGAGGGGAGCTGATCAAATCCTGCTGCCCACCCCAATTTAGATGGATCATGTGCAGAATAATTGATGGACTCTCCAAGGTGAAAATACGGAGACTTTTGTTGTTTATTAATTCTGGGTGACCCTCATTGATTCAATAATTAAGACTGTGGACCAGTGAGGTTACATTTTGTGTTTTGAAATTCATAAAACTTTGTTCTATTAAAAACACTGTTATACCTTCCCGTCTCAATTTCTGATTGTCTTACTCATTATTTTTGTGAAAATGCTCTGAAAATTTGCCTGTAATTGTTCCAGTCAAGAGGTGAGGAAAAAACGTTATGCACTGAAACTCAGATGTAACACCTTTTCGTGTTGAAGCTGTGGCTTTGTGATTTCATCTCTAATCAGTGCTGTAGTCTGGCCGAACAAAATGAAAATGAAATAATAAAATCCGACCACAAGATCATAGCGTAGCAGTGTGAAACACGAGGCTATACATCACATCGTATTCCCACAAGACTACACGTGTAGACAAGCAAACCGTCCCGTCTTCCACCATCTAAGGATCGTTTTCCAAATTGTTTACAAGGTATGTTTTTGCATAATTTATTAAGCATTGCTGGGGAAGGAGGTAACAAGCTAATTCTCTGCGAGAACCAATATTTATTCACCTCTTACATGAAGCACAATCATTCATAAAGGCCTGCAGTTTGGGTGGAAATTGGGAGGCAAATGAGAACAGTGTGTGTAAGGCAAGGCAAGGCAAGTTTATTTGTATGGCACATTTCAACAACAAGGTAATTCAAAGTGCTTCACATGAAACCATTAAAAGGATAAAGGCAAAAGGAAAGGAGATTTAAAACATACATTGAAACAATAATCGATGTCTCCCTGAGACATTACGCTGCACGCAATCAACCATACACTGCCGCAATTCTGCAAGGCAGTAGGGAGTAGACTGGGAGTATAAATGTACTGCTCGTGAGAATAAAGTCACTGTCAGACTCCTGCAATTGCTCGATACATCATACCTGCTGATTGCTACACCACACAGATTTGGTTCACCCCTGTGAGTTGTTAAAAGGAATGTGAAGGTAAACATAATGCACCATAATAAAGAGGGATTATGATCTTTGACATGTCGGCACTCGTTTCTAATAAGGCACCCGTTAAGAAGACGTCATTCGTGGCTTTATTGATGGTCAATACGTCATTCAACAATGCTTTATAGATCAGTTATGAGCCATGAATAAAAACATTTGTGAAGCCAGGTTGGGGATAATCCTCCAACTGCAGAATTGATGGATTGTAAAAAAAGTTTTTGATGGAAGGAAGAAAGGCATTCTGGGGATCAGGTGTAGAGCTCTTTCTATGCATGATAACGGCAAACCTGCAGTCTTGCCCAAAGATTGGAATAATGACCCAAATATAGACATTGATGAAGCAACCCGGTTACAAATATGGAAATCGGCAAATAACATTTCAGCTTGTAATAATGTAAATTCAGTTTCCTTCGTCTACCAGACCATTGGCAGATTACTCCCCTTAGAAATAAAATGGAATAAATCTGAGCTCTGTATGAAATGTTATGCTGAGGCTGGGAGTTGTTCGTTGTTCATTGTGTTTGGACTTGAATATAGATAGATGAATGTTGGTCAAATGTAGCGGATATCTAAACCTTGACAACAAGTGTTCACTCTGCATTTACGTCTCACTTTCAGTCATCTTCAACTGTTAATGAATAAAAAATATTAGGCTGTAAGGCTACACATGTATATACAACTGGTGGTTATAACAATAATAATAATAATAATAATAATAATAATAATAATAATAATAATAATAATAATAATAATAATAATAATAAAGTCCATCTTATTTGATCAGATCTGCAGATTTTGGTCCAGATGTCCTGCAATAGTCCAATGGATGGGTCTTCCTGATGAATTTGTGTCAGGATTTTCAACAACCTGGCAACCTGAAAGTTACTCTTAATAATCATAGTTGATGCATAACGCCTTAGTATGGTGTATTACCATTAATAAAGCCATTCGTTTCAGATAATTCACTTTGTCTGGTGCAGATATGTTTGAAAATGTACAACTTCGTGTCAAAATCCAGAACAATGCTGCAGTCTCTACAGCTGGAGCAGCTGGGTCGGCTCTGTTCATTCATTACGAGAAGAACGCGGTGCAGCTGATTCGACTGATGAATCAATGGCTGCAATCAGCACGGTAATGATAAACATGTAAAGAAAAAGCGATTCCAATGATCAAGTCGAAATTACCCGAGGGATGATCCGGGGTAATCATTGAACGGTGAACAGTACATCAACGTCGGGAGTGAGCGGCATGTGCTTGTGTGTGATTGACCGGTGTGTTCGTGTGTGTGTGTGTGTGTGTGTGTGTGTGTGTGTGTGTGTGTGTGTGTGTGTGTGTGTGTGTGTGTGTGTGTGTGTGTGTAGGTGTGTGTGTGTGTGTGTGTGTGTGTGTAACATGCAGTTTGTGCGGAAGCGCCCGCAGTGCACCTGCATTTGCGCTAGTCGGCGCCTTAAGAGTGAAATTCAATACGCGTGTGTTGCACATTGAGTGTGGACCACACTGCACTCACGAGGACCTAAACCAGGAGGGAAGCCCCCCCCCCCCCCCCTGCACGGGTTGTTTCACTTAGTGAATCCTCAAACCTCCACTCATACCCATAAAGGATCAGATGCAACAACCACACACTGACACACATCGTGATAAAACCGCCCAGCGAGGCAAAGATGCGTCAGTCTGTCTGCAGCCATATAGATAATGCCTTTCATGGCAGCGTAATTCCTCTTTAATGCATCAGGAGCAGCGTGAGGGCTCGCGAGGGGAGGTGTGATGCGAATTAACACACCTAAACCTGAAACACCTGCAGGCTGTGTACTCTGCAACGTCCCCGTGACAACCATCAGCTATTTGCCTCTATTCTGCCTCACAAACAAGAAAACAAAAGAAAAACTCTTCAAATGACTGGTCAGCTGCTTCAAACCGGCTTTCAAACCAATCCACGTTTTTTTTACAACCATATATGAAGGCTGTATTTTAAATTGGAAACGTCCATCTTTTTGTGTGTGTCTAATTCCAATTAAAGACGCATTAGCCTCGCCCTCGGGGTTAGTTCATTGCTTTGTTTAACATTTCGATGTCATTTTTTTGAAGCATCAATTTTCCGCAGTCAGTTCCCTGTCCTCCTTTTTGTTGTTGTTGTTGTTGTTATTGTTGTTGTGGAATGCGTTGCCAGCATTGCCAGCGCGAGACAAAGCTCGCATTTGGTGATATTGTAGCGTTTGCGCGCGCGCGCACGCACACAAAACGGGAGAGATAGTTTCTAATCCAACGACGTGGGAGGGAAGATCTGTGCAGAAGCAGCAGGAGAGGAAGAAGAAGAGGAAGAGGAGGAGGGAAAAGTAGGAGACGTAGCTATACTGCAACCCCTGGAGTCTCACTCAGCACCACTCGCTACTGGACAGCGTCTGAGCCGCAGGAGTTGCTCGAGAAACAGGAGATTTGTTCAAACCTCGAGCAGCACCGCATCTGCACAGGGCGCTTTTTTTTATTGCCACCACAACTGACAACACCTCCGAATTCACACCGGTGTTTTTACTCCCACACACCTGTCTTCTTCTCTCTTTCTTTTTTAATATTTCATCCGTGCGCTTGGTTTTGGCAAGCGGCGTTCAAACAGGAGGCGAGTGCTCACTGGAGCCTGCGCTGCCAAACGCAGGAAGAAAAGAAGAAACAAAAAAACTACCAATAACTGGACGGCATCAGATACTGCAGAAGTTATTTTACTCTACTTTGGGCTCACTTATCAGGAGGACTTAAAGGTAAGAGTGTCCGCCTTCTTATACAGTGTCACATATAGAGTCAGTTGCGTTTAGGAGTGGTGCCGTGTGACAGAGTCATGCAGCTGTGTGTTGTGGCCGCTGCCTGTGAGAGCATGCCGCACGCATCTGATTGTCTATCAAGATATAGGCTTAGCCCTGCTTTTAGCCCTGCTTTGGGAAGAACTGTGGTCCCTCTCTGATCACAGACTCAACAGATGAATCACCTTTTCTGAGAGGATTTTGGAGGCTGGCGTTTCTCGTGGAGCTGCTGTGTGTGTGTGTGTGGGGGGTGTGTGTGTGTGTGTGTGTGTGTGTGTGTGGGGGGGGGGGGGGGGGACTTGGCAATACAATGAACCCCTTCATCAGCTGTGTCTATGGGAGCCCCCTCGCTCCTTTCCGCTCCACTTGGCTTTGCTGTTGTTCCTCACTCACACACAGATATGAGGAGTCTGTAGATCTAATCAACGCACCGATGAAGGCAGACCTCCGCTTTAAACTCCTGTGAGTCAGTGGAGACGGTGGGCATATAGGCTGTGCGCTTTCGCCGGCTGCTCTACATGAATCGGTGGCAATCCATCTTTGCATTTAATCATTCTCAAGTGAGACACGACGCCCCGGCGGGTCATATGGTTTGGCGACGCCTCGCTTAATTGTGCATCTCTGTCAGAGAATAATTGCTGCTCACATTTCTGAAGCGTGCAGGCTGTTGAATACAGCTGTTTCAATGTGTTGAAACAAATGTGTTTCTTGAGTGTTTCCATTGATGTGATGGGAAGGAGCGGTTTTTCTTCCAGATTGAAAAAGACAGAAATGTGTTTTGCACAGATATCCTCGAGTGATATGAGTCATCATATTGTAAAGTTCCTGCACCAAAAAAAGCCTCCATTTCCGCTATAGTCACTGAATTCTTTATGCCAGTCTGTGTTTTGCTGAAGGTTTGTTGAGCTCCACTCTATAACCCTCTCCCCTCCGAATCCAACAGCCACATCTACTTCAAACGCCTCTTCCAATTAGAGGACGTGCACTAATTGAGGCGACACTCTTCAGATTCAAAACTTGACTGGATGTCAAAACACCAAAAGTGAAACCAGAGTACCGGTAGTAACAAACGACAAAATCCCACTATGGAAAGATGTTCAACTCTTTGAAGACCACTCAGATTCTCTTGAAACCCTAAAATCAGCTGCACTCACACAGAAATGTTTCACTGAGCCACTAAAACATTTCATTTGAACCATTTCATTTTGTTTCTGGAAAACAAACAAGCAAATGGATCATTCATTCGAAGCTCTAAAACAAAGTGCGCTGGGACACCCATCTGAAGCCTTCGCTGGGAAAACACATTTCCTTTTCTTTGGCCGTTCCCATTCATTCTCACAGTGAGCGAACAGATTCAATACATTTTTGCAGCACAAATTCTCCACCCAGTCGGTGTCCTCTGAGCAATATCACACCGTCTGCAGTGTAATCCTCCATCCGCAGTCACAGTACGTGTGCATTAGTGATTATCCAGGAGGAAGAAAAAAAAAATGCCTGTCTCAACCTTCACTGTAAGGTTTTAATGTGGCACTATTTATTCTGGTATGAAGACAATTGTAGAAGTCTTATCATATTGACAACACTGAAAATCATCCGTTTGTTGGTAGCACACATGTACAGGTTTACAGGTGTTTCAGAAAAACCTAAACGTAAATCAAATATATCTTTATTCAGCTGCTTATCCAAAATCCTGATACGTTGCAGTTCACTGACTGTTTTGTTGTGTGTCGGCTCGATGGCCTTCACCAGAGCATATTTGTACTTTATTATCCTTCTGTTACTGCTTTTTTCCCTCCTTTATTATGCACAGCTCCATCCGCCCTGCAGTCACTGCTTGGCTGTGCATGTTTTTAAACAGTATATCAAGGTATTTGGAGTGCACTCTCTCTTGAAGAGATAAAAACATCTTAAAAGACACAATGCGCAACATTTGCAAACCTTTTTCTTTTGCCCGGACCTTCGTACACGTCTGAAGCTGTGCAGCACCCCCAACAAGATCCACCAATTAAATGGCTTTGTTTGGTTTTGGATATTGAGGTTAAGGTTTGGGCCATAGTTCAACTTTGGGTCTGCCAATCGGAGATGGGATTTGTATGCAGCCTCGGAGGTAGCGCTGCTCCAGAGGCCCAGTTCAGCGAAGGAAACAATTACTGCAAAACACATTGTTGAGCCCAACAAAAAGAAGAAACTGTCCCCTGTTTGAAGAGATTACTTGAACATTTAAGAGTGCACCGATATTATTTTGTACGTTTCTCATGGCACAGGACATTATTCAGTATTTTCTCCTCATTAACAACTTTCTCCCAGAGAGGAAAAAAACCCATCTCATTAAGATGCAAAGTTTGGAGAAGCTCCAATAAACAGAGTAAGAGATTGACTGTCAGCACAGAGCCCCTTACTTTTAACCTTTACATCCAGATGAGTTTCCCTGTACTATAATCTGTTCCAGACCTGATAATGTTCCCCTTATACCCAGAAAATCATCCAGGATATGTTAACTGTCATTTCCCCCATCTTTGGTAATTCATTTTCCATGCTGCTGCGAGTTAGTGTGACATTATAGGAACAGGGCGGGATAAATCATCCTCCTCTGTTGGCTTCTCTTCTCTTTCCTTTCAGACCGAGCTGAAAAGCCCGATCATATATGTCAGCGCTGAAATTCACACACTGAAGAAAAAAAATAAAATATTCAAATATGACTGTTGCATTTTCTAAACTGGGCTACTGTTATTTAATAAAATTGTCTTAACATAAGGCTTCTACAAAACATGAAACATCTTCTTTTAAACTGCA
Organism: Melanostigma gelatinosum; assembly: GCF_949748355.1. Lineage (NCBI taxonomy): Eukaryota > Metazoa > Chordata > Actinopteri > Perciformes > Zoarcidae > Melanostigma > Melanostigma gelatinosum. Next base: position 22,513,833 of record NC_136641.1, on the reverse strand, counting down.
GCAGCTTTACTTGTGATCTGTGAAAGAGGTCACTGCTGACAGACACACACCAACACCAACATATATAATCTGGTATATCCAGCAGAGGACAGAGACAGACAAGACAGACAGACGGACAGTCTTTTCTCAGTGTGTTGGAGGAGTTCTCCATATCCATTCCTCTGTTGTTCCTTATCACTGCTTCTTGATCACGGAGTGCCCACACTCTGGCTCACCTCCTCTGCTTCCTCCGGCTGGCTGTCCGTCTGCTCATCGGGAGCCCGTATGTGTGGTCTTGCTGTTCTGACCACAGTCTGATGATCTCCAAAGCAACAGCAGATTCATTCCTCACACTCGCAACACAATCCTATTTTCCAAACTGCTGATTCTGCTTCTCAGTGATCCTTTAACAAGCTTTCCATTTCATAAGGCTCAGTCACTTCTGCCATATGTGTCTTTTCTGTAAAATAGTTTGATTGCAGAACTTTTCTTTTCCAATGAAGTTTTAAAGACCAGATGCTCTTTTGCAAAACTGCCACGCTGTGAGAAAACTCTCTTATCATCAGTGGTGGATTGTAACTACGTCCATTTACTCACGTACAAATATAAGGTACTTCTACTTTACTTTTATTCTCCTCTCATGCCACTTTATACTTCTATGCTTGATAAATGCAGACGGTTGGTCAACAATGTAAACCCACCCGCGTTATTATCAAACAGTCAGATCAACTGTATGGTATAAAGGTTTTACGAGTTCATACAGGGCAGGAGGGTCAAACAAACACAGGACTCTCATCCAGGAGACAGCTGTTCGTGTCCCGTGTGAAACTAAAAGCAAACATCGTTTGTCAACCAGTCACAGTCTTAAATCAGTCAAGTTAACGTCAACCACGCTCTTATCCTAAACCTAACTAAGTGGTTTTGTTGCCTTAAACCTATGTTCTCCTGTGAAGATGGAAGTTTATTTTGAAAATACACTGTGCAGGACACTTCCTCATACGCCATCCCAGACGCTTCCAAAACGGACTCTAGAGGAGAAGCTAGAGCGTCATAGTCTGAAGCTCAGGGCCACTGACCAAGTGTCGGGATTTGAGTTGGGAGTGAGAATGTGTTGATTTCTCCGCTAGAATTATTTGACATCTTTAGTTGCTATAGTTACACAAGATACAAGTGCAGCACGGCTGAAATGATTAGTCAATGAATCAAATGACAGGAAATTAAATAGCAGGTATTTTTATAGCTGTTAAAAGCAAAAACCTGCGTTTACATTAATGTATGAGTAATAATAATCGAATGATATTAGATAAAGGCCATTTTTCTGAGTACTTTTAACATGTGAAGTACATTGTCCTGATAATACTTACATACTTTTACTGAAGAATCATTTTAACTGCAGCACTACTTCTACTTAAATGAAGGATCTGAGTACTTCCTCCACCACTGCTTGTCACAGAGTGGGTGCAGAGCTGCAACACGCCTACAGGTTGAACATCTTCATTAGAGGCCTGTTGACACTAATCAGAGACGACATCCACTAGCACTCTGGTTAATTTAAAAGATTTACAACGCAAACAAATAATCTCTCCGTTGCAGCCAGAGAGTTCCTCATAACGGAGACACATTTGACGAGGTGTCGAATTAGTCTTTGCTCTTAGCGGAAGTTATCTCGGCACATGCTGTCCTCAGCAAAACTGTCTTCGACTCACATTTGAAATAATTGTTCCCCCCTTGCCAGGCAGAGTCTATTCAAATGAGTCAAGAGCATAATGGGTCCATATCACTAATACATCTGTTATAACTCTGCCAGTGTCATGTTTTGTTCTAACCTACCGAGTCATGTAAGGGAGATAAAGTACGAGTAATAAATATTTAAAGAAAGCAGTGAATAAGCACCTTTATGACTCTGACACATGGCTGTGATGTTAGCTATAGGTCCTCTTTGAGTTGTCGTCAGTCGTCAAGACATTTTTCTTTACCAAACAGGATGATTATATTTAATCACCCGATATCTTTTAATCACTTGGTGAGATAGAGCCACAGCAAACCCAAAATAGTTTTACAAAATAGGTGTTAATTCTGCTGCTGTTTTTTCCTCCTTTTTTGTCATCAGCTGCTTCCCTTTACATTAACGTCTGCGTATAAATTTTCTGGTTCAGTGGCTGGCTCACTTTCTTTGTCATGGATGAATGCTTCCAAATGTGGCATGCTGCTCTCCCCTGGGCGTGGGTTTAGTTGTGTAATTGACAGATTTGTTGATTAGTGTTGGATTAGAGTACAATTTTACAGGATTTTTCACAATAAAAACCCACCCAATTTATTCCCAATGACAACAATACAGTATGACTGTTTTCTGATCTGATCTACTGGAAACTTGTATAATATAGTTTGTCAGTTCCTTAAAATCCAAAGGTTGACTAGTTATTAATGTTAGAATAATACTAATAACAGTAAAATTAAAATACAAATATCAGCTATTTAGGGAAGGATCATGGTTTGGGTTAAAGTTACTCCTTCGTTGAGGTTAGGGGACCTTTGTTGCCATGGTTACAGGATAGAGGAAGAAACCCTTGTTGACTTTCGGTCGGAAATGGGAAACGGGCCGTGTTAAAGTCAAGACGTTTGTTGTCCCGTCCATCCACCTTGACCTCCTCTCTGATTGGACTTTGTGGCTCTATAAAGACACCACACTACTTCCTCCTTTACTGCTGTCAGACGAGAGTCATAATGACCTCGGCCACTAGGGGGCTTTGTCACTTGAACGTAATGCCGTGTGAGGGCAGGTAACATCAGGTAACATCTGTAAATCAGGTGCTTTTTTCATGCGTGAGAGGATCCCCTCATTGGAACTCCCTCTGGCGCAGACTGGCCCTCACGTTAAATAATCGCGCTCTCAATATTGACCAAAATAATCGTGATTATGATTTCTGCCGTAACGAAGCAGCGTTACATTGCAGTAGATTACAAGTTTCCTTTACATTCAACAGGCTTCTGCTGCTTCTGGTCGTAAATTGTGGGGTCATGTATACGAGTACTCTAGTTTCACACATTCCTTCCATTTTTATCTTCTAAAAATAAATACAAGTGTTTCACAACATGGGCCACTTCTGAGGCATTTTCCTTGTCATCGTAAAGGACTGCCCTCTACACATGAATATGTATGAGCAGACCTTCAGACAAAGAGATCTGGCTCACAAACTCAAAGCCAAGTGCCTTAAAGACAAAAAAAGTTGGCCCCTCCTCCCCTCGGCTCAACGACACCAGAAGCGTACGTCCAATGACCGCGGTTGCCACAACTCAGCCCAGTGCACCACCCGCAGCATCCCTTACAGCAGCAGAAGCCAACCCCTACGACACACTTGCTATTATAACGAGCTTTGTCTGCTTGGCGTTTTGCCTCATTATATTTGAGTTTTTTCATTACTGTGCCGTGTGTCCGCCAATTCTGTAGCTTCCTCTTCGATGCGAGCATGTTTTTAAGATTCCTGCTCTCCTGTTTGGACGACTAGCCTGAAAACATTGCACCTTGTGGATTCTATACTATTATACTATTGTATTCTATTATTTATGTATAAGTTTGTATGTTGTTTTTTTTAAAGGAAAATCCTGCATAGTATACATTTAGCTTTAAAGTGCAAACAAACAACAGCAATTTGTAGCGGGATTACGTGTGTTTGGGAATTTATACACAAATTGAATTGCATTAACAAAAATAGACACAGTTTCACAACTTGATTGTAATGATGATAAGCGGGAATGGCTTTGCTATAATAAAGGTTTTACCTCATAAAATTCAGATTCAATGGGATCCAATAGATTGAATCTGGTAATCAACAAAAATGTTTAAAATCAAAATCAGTTCCACTTTCCCCATGATGAATGCAGTTTCTTTTAGCTGTAACAGACCACACCAGATTAGCTCTTGTTCTGCACACCAGCGCCTGGCAGGAATCTCTTGTCAGCAGCAGTGGGAAGGCACAGCCGAGTTCCTACATCCTGCAGTCAACAGCCACCCGGCTCTCTGTGCTCTACTCCTGGCCTTGATTACAATTTGTGTGGCACAGTGGCTGGCTCCACAGAAAAGGCCACACGGAGATGTTAAAATAAATGTGCAGCTGGATGGGATGGGTGAATTTATTACAGAAATTTAGAGGATTGTAATAAAACACAAAGCGTACACAGTTAAATATTGGACATTTGGTCAGACGTGACAGGTTGTAAAAGCAAAGCAAATCCAGTACAAACATTGTGAATCCAGACAGTAATCTCATTTTGCTGCTGTTCTTCTCTGCAGTGAATGCTTATAGATCCGCCATTCAGATCCGATTTTTTCATTAGCCTGCCAGTGCCTTGAAGAAAGATGGATGCAAAAAAACCGTTTACCCTACAACCTAGACCGGTTTAAAAACCAATATAGGAATCACTGTTGGCAGACACTGGACGTGATTAATAGCAATCCCATTCCCTCCTTGTTTTGCCCAAGTCCACAATCCCCACGATCGAATGTGAACGAAGCACGAGAGGAAGCGGAGGACATATGAGGAAGCACGATGTCATTGTTTCTCAGCAAAATGCATTAGCATATTGACTTTGCAGGAGCGCATGCAAGTTACCTCAGGTCACTGTTGATTGGCTGGCACAAATTAGCTGCGGCGTGCAATCAATTGAGAAATGCAAAAGAAAAACATGCAGGATGATGTTTTATTCAACATCTCATTACACCAAGTACTACTAGTGCTACAAGTACTACTACTAAACAGTAGTCGGGGTCAATGATGTGTGGACCTCAGACACCGTCCCACATGGTTTGGTCACAAAATATTGTTTGATTGAGGTTACAGAAAGATGGTGTTTCAGTTAAATGTTGGAAAAGTAAACACATCCTTTCTCATATAGACGTTGAAAATATTTAACAAGACCACAATTGTTCCCTGACTTTAAAGGAAACGTTTTGGGAAATGCTCTTATTGGCCTTCTTGCCAATAGATGTTAGATGTCTGTGTGCTACGTGTGAAGCTAGCGGCCAGCTAACTTAGCTTGGCTGGAAAACAACTAGAAAAAGGGGGAACCAGCTGGTCTGGCTCTGTCCATGGGTAACTAAATCTGCCCACCAGCACTGACGGCATCTAAAGTCTGTGAGGGTTCACTGCTTTGTGCTTAAGGGGGACATCCAAAACTGGGCTGGTGTGTTTTACTGCTATCTGTGTTTTAGACCTGCTGGATCTGTCTCTGTCAGATGTGTTTACCTGCTCCTTTTTTTGCCAACTATGTGCCCTTTGTCCAATCATTGATTCTAGTAAAGTGGTATTTAATTCAACTTTTCCAAAGGGTCTGCATTTAGTTCCTCTCCCAGGTGCCCGTACCTGAAACTGTGACAAATGTGGATGAATGGCTTCTTTAATGATGAGTACATCTCACCATACTAATGAAAAACAACGAGATATTTGAGACTGGGAGCTTACAAGTGGAGTTTTACCAAGTTAAAACTGGATCCAAAATATCACCTTCTCTTAGAACCTCTAATTAAATGTATTGCGTGAACAAAAGGCCATCCCTTCCAGGTGTGCTGTGTGGGTAACAGCCATTCTTTCATCCCAGTGCAACAGCAGCCACCCGTACAGGCTTTTTCTAATGAAATGCTCCATCTCTGTCATCAGACTGCCATTTCCACGATCTATTAAACCTCGAACTTTCATTGCACTGTTATGCATTAAATGCCATTGCCTTCTGCTATCCTGCAGCATTGTTTCAATTTTGAGGAGGACGGGTGCCTTGACGCTTCATCAAGAAGTCATATCATGATTTCACACTTTATGGATTTTTTGTTTCCCCCCCCCCCCGAGGAGTTCAAGATTACTTCCTGTGTGATTTTCCACCTTGTGTGGTGGCCTTCCTTCGTGCACAAATGGAGGATCAGTGGCTGGCCTTTAATGTATGCATATTGCTTAGTTTTCGTTGATGTTAATGTGTTTGCAGGGTTTAGCATTCACCAAGTCCAACACACTTCCTCTAAAGTTGCACTCCACTTAAATGACCACAGGGTTGAATTATGGAATAATCTCCACCAACAGAGTGGTGGCTCTGCATGTAATGGCACAGCTTAGATGTTTATTGGGATTTAGACCACAATATTTGCCCACAGGGTACAAAATAAATGCCAGATACTTGCTTCAGCCAGTGTGACAACTTGGGAAACCAGAAATAAAGTTTGCAAGCCCCAACATATGACTCAATAAACATGAAGCTGTTTCAATGAGGCTGAATCTCTGTATGTGAAAGCAAGGACGACAACCGCATCTCATGTCGTCATTTTGAGGTACTGATTCTTAACTTGAGGATTTCAATTTTATCTTTCTTTATACTTCTACTCCACTACATGTAGAAGGCATAAAGAAGGCTAGTTTAGACTCCGCAACGATGAAAAATTATCGGCCAATATCAAACCTCCCATTTTTAAGTAAAATAATTGAAAAAGCGGTTTTCCAACAGCTGACCAACTTCTTGGCCGTAAATAACTGCTTTGATGTTTTCCAGTCAGGATTTCGACAGCACCACAGTACTGAAACTGCTCTTGTTAAGGTTTTCAACGACATCCACTTAAACATAGACAATGGCAGAAGTTCAGTCTTAGTGTTACTGGATCTCAGTGCTGCATTCGACACAGTCGACCATTCCATACTCCTAGAAAGACTAAACATCTGGGTGGGACTCTGGCACAGCACTTAACTGGTTTGAATCCTACTTGAAGGACCGAGAATACTTTGTGTCTGTAGCTGATTACACATCAGAGCTGACTAAAATTACATGTGGTGTTCCCCAAGGTTCAATACTGGGGCCTCTTCTGTTCAACATCTACATGCTTCCACTAGCTCAGATTATGGAAAGCAACAAAGTGTGTTATCATAATTATGTAGACGACACACAAATCTACATAACTATGTCACCAGGGGACTATAATCCCATACAAGGGCTGGGTAACTGCATTGAACAAACCAACAACTGGATGTGCCAGAATTTTCTTCAATTAAACAAAGATAAAACAGAAGTAATTGTTTTTGGTACCAATGACGAACAATTGAAAATCACCGCTCAGCTTCAATCACTGATGTTAAAACCCACAAACCAAGCCAGAAATCTAGGTGTAGTTATGGATTCAGACCTCAACCTGAACAGCCATATCAAGACAATTACAAAATCAGCCTACTATCACCTGAAGAATATATCAAGGATTAGAGGACTTATGTCTCAACAGGATTTGGAAAAACTTGTCCATGCATTTATCTTCAGTAGACTGGACTACTGTAACGGTGTGTTTACAGGTCTCTGTAAAATGTCTGTCAGAAAGCTGCACTGTTGCACATCCTTTGATTTGCACAAGCTGCACATCCTACTGTTGGTTTACAAAGCTACCTTATGAACCATCCCGACCCCTTAGGTCGTCTGGGACCGGTCTACTTTCTGTTCCCAGAGTCAGAACTAAACATGGAGAAGCAGCGTTCAGTTTTTCTGCTCCACATATCTGGAACAAAGTCCCAGAAAGCTGCAGGTCTGCTGAGACCCTCAGCTCATTTAAATCAAGATTAAAGACTTTTCTGTTTGCTGCTGCCTTTAATTGAACCACATTCAATTCATATATTAATCAATTTCCTGCATTTCACTACTGTATTTAATTTCTTACACTGTTCTTAATTGCTGTTAAATCTCCTTTTCTTTTGCCTTATGTTTTGATGCTTTTAATGGTTTTAAAAGGACTGCACAATATATCGCCATTTCCTCCGGGACCGAGTTCGTGCAAGGCGTACACTATAAAACGCAGATCGGCAGAGATCTTTTCCAGACGTGGTTTGTGTGCGAGTAATTGCAGAATTGCGGCAGTGTATGGTTGATTGCGTGCAGCGTAATGTCTCGGAGACATCGATTATTGTTTCAATGTATGTTTTAAATCTCCTTTACCTTTGCCTTTATGCTTTTCATGGTTTCATGTGAAGCACTTTGAATTACCTTGTTGTTGAAATGTGCCATACAAATAAACTTGCCTTGCCTTGCCTTACATTTCAGAGGGTCAATATTGTACTTTTTAATTCATGAGATGTATTTGACAGCTGTAGTTACAGTTTACTTTTCATATTAAGATTTTACAGAAAAACCTTTTTGGCGTGCGACCTAAAGGGGTGGGTGAAATGCCCAAAATCTTCATGGTAATTTCATGTCACGGTAGCAGTATATACATCACTATACAGTAATCTGGCGCTGAACACATTTCTACCATTACCCGGTATATTCTGTCACATCACCCATCCCTAGTGACCCCTTACAGGAGCCCAAACAGTGTCTAGTTTGGGCTCCTTGTCAGATGTCTGTGAGTTGTTAGTAGTTCCACCAAAGAGACATTTCCCCACTTGATTGTTTAATTTAAATTCCTGTTCACTTTCAGAAAAAGCAAAGAATAGAGAAAAGTCCAACAACACACATTTGTGTTGCAGAACTCTGTTTTTACTTCTGAATTCAGTACTTTTACCTGCAATGGAGTATTTGATACTTTTACTCAAACAAATGATGTAAGTACTTCTTGCTTCACCGGGCACAACAAACTGAATGTAAACCCAAATATCGTTGTAATATTATCATATTTCACCCTGAAATTCAACAGCAAGTAACCAGAAAGTGTTTAGCTGCCAACGCCGACAACAAAGCCCAGAACCTGAACATGTGAGCAATCCAAGAGTGCTATTTTTAAAAATGTCTGACATCTTTTAATCTGTATGTTTACATCATGAAGAAGTTGAAGAATGAGCTCTGTCCCTCACCGGTGGTTAAATACAGTCGTACATATCGCTGTGACTTTATGGGAAGGCGTCTCATCATTTATTCTGTCAGTTGTAGTCATGAGATAATGAGACAGCGGATTGTTTGCATCACAATCCTTCAGTATTCAACGATAATAAGGCACTGTACACAGAGTTAAACAAATTAAAAGAGCGTCTGAATGAGGTCAAACACTTTCCATATCCTGCCTCATCATAGATCATCAAACATTCATGTCAAAGAGCTGGAAGCTTTTCCTTTTTAAAGAACAGTCCAATATCCCACTGCACAAAGTTCAGCACTCTTTTTTGACAGCAGTCCAGGGAGCATTAAAGCACTCCTGAGAGCAGATAGTGGCCTTATGTTTTATTAAGTATTCAACATTCATTTACACTTCAGACGGTAAAACTGCTTGAAAAACTCTCAAATGTGAGGATTTGCTGCTTTTCACTGTTTTATGTCATTGTTCGATTGAACATCTCTGAGGTTGGTCTTGCGAAACAAGCAACTTGAAGACATCACTTGAAGCCCTGACAAATGTGATGAGAATTCACTAATTGTTTGATGATTTCACAGCAATAAATATATAAATCAAGAATTTATCAGCGGACTAATTCATAATAAAACGGAAACTATTATTTCGAATGTCCTCTAGTCCCAACCACTTTAATCTTTGGAAGACAAATACCTGTAAGCATAATTAACATCACGTGTTCCAGTTTCTTGCGTAACAGCACACTAATGGTCCGCATGAGGCATTCACGGGCACGATGCCATCACAAGAACAACAAATCAAAGACATGCTGCAGTCATAATACCCAAATATTTACCAATTACAGAGTAGAGCTGAATTATTAATGATAGTATTCGTTAACAAACCCCATAAACCAGAGGCTCCGCCAGAGAGAGTTGTCTGTTCCCTCAAGCTTATTGAGTGGGATGCACAGGATCATTAGAGGCTAATGCTCGAGGTCAGACGCTGCAGTAATGAAAACATACAACCTCAAAGGACGACGCGGCAAGCTTAGAGGCAAGTCGTGTAGGATTGTCTCTTTGGATTTTGCTTTATATATTGTTACATCAAACACCCACACTGTATCGTCCCGATGAGCTGATATTAGATGATATTTCCCATCATGCTTTTTTGTTGTCAGTTTACAAAGAAGAATTTTGCAGCACACCAAGTCTCAGAGAGAACTAAAAACACAGAAAATGTCATTTTTTTTGCATTTAGCTTGATTGAATGATGCATGAATGATGCATATCTACAGTTTACATCTCAATTTAAGCAGCCGCCTACTCATACATTCACTAGAGCTGGAAACCGAGGAACATTCTGTTCATCGGCAGCTATTTTGATCATCACTCGTTTGAGTAATTTTTCAGGCAAAAAAAACACCAAACATTTCCTGGCTCTGGCTCATAAACTGTTTACTGAGGTGATACATCAAGTGAGAAGTAGGTTCATTTTCTCATCGACTTCTATACAATCAGACTTCTTTTTGCAACCGGAGGAGTCGCCCCCTGATGGCCAGATGAGAGAATGCAGGTTTAAGGCACTTCTGCATTGGCTTCTCTTTTCAGAGCCGGAGGTTGCCGCCTGATCCAGCCTCTAAAACATGAGAATTTAGATAAATGAAGCACAAAACAGATTCATTGATTATGAAAATACTCGTTGCAGCATTCCCTAAACTATCCAGCAACCCTAAACCGATACTCGGCCAGACAATCAGTGAACAGCTACAACAATCTGATCACATCTTCAATCACTCACAGCTCTCTCATCTCCTCATAGAGATCAAGCTAACTTCCAGCTGTGCTATGATATGGCTTCAATGACAATAATGCTCTTTAAAATCCCTTTGTAAATTATATTTATACACTTGTGTCCCCCCTCTCTTGTTTGCTTGTTGCACGGCACATGCCTAATCTACTTAAAACAAGTTGATAAACTGGTAATATAAATGAGACTGCCTGGCCATCAGCGTATCTGTCTCCATTAGGAAGCGGATCTGGAGAGAGTTTCTATTAGCTCACTATCAAGATGGGGAGACTGTGAGGAGGAAATTACGCATGTCACAAGACAAAGTGTGGTGCGGCCCACAGCTAAGCCCAATGGAGGATGAAAAGCCTTAATCAACGACAAGGACCACCGGTGACAGGGCACCATGATCGGCCAATGTGTCTCAATGGAGAAGATTACATCCAACCTCTGACGGATCGACACTTCCTCTGTACGTTCGTGGCTGGAGAGAGGAAAGAACAGCTTCTCCTCTCCTTGCTTTATTCGTTGCCATCAAAGGTCTTTCCCACATTTGGGTCATTCTTTTTTGTGTGTCTCATCTGCAAGGGTAATAACGCTTACTGTTCTCTGACAGATAACAGCAGCAGAGTGAGCCCCGAGAGGACCATAAACATGACTCGCCAACACTGTTAGACGGTAAATTACACCAACAACGGAATGGAAGAGTTCAAGATATCTGAGGATGTTCCCATGTGAGATACTTAAACTCAATTTAAAGGTCATTAGTAGGGGTGTAACGATATGCGTATTCGTATTGAACCGTTCGGTACGAGGCTCACGGTTCGGTACGCATGACGAACCGAATACGTTTGAATAAAAAAAAAAAAAAAATAAAAAAAAAAAAACTTTATTTAACCAGGTAGTCCCATTGAGATTAAAAATCCCTTTTGCAAGATGTAAGTAACAATACAAGATGTAAGTAACAACACTACATAACATTTTTTTTAAGGATCAGTTTTTGTTTTTTATGCTTATGTGTTGCTAAGAAGACACCCCAGAAGATGAGTCACTCAGGTATAGTTCCATCATTGTTCAAAGTCAAAGAATAACTTCATGATGTTAGTTTCAATGAATAAATATATTTTAAAATCAAGTACATTTCTCTGGCATTTATAGTTTTCTACTGTACCGAAACGTACCGAACCGTGGCTCCACTGTATCGTACCGAACCCAACCGTGAATTCTGTGAACCGTTACACCCCTAGTCATTAGCCATCTGAATGAGAACCCTCACAGTTATGTTACTTTCATATCTGTCTCCTGTGTCACTCTCTTGTCCTTGTCATGTTACTATTATGAATAAGTGTCAACAGCAAATTCTGCCTTCGGTTCATTTCTGTGCTTCATTATTGTCTGACCTTCCTAGGAAGACTTCATTTACTCACGATATGGCTCGAAGCAACAATGGGTGCTTTCCATCGTGCAGATAGGATGATGAGTTCAGGGCTATCTTACACGCATGACTAATAATAGCTAACTAACAAACAACAACAACAAAAAACAATGTATGTGGGCCTTTGTCTACCAATTCATGGTGTTGTGTTTCTACCAAAACAATTCACCGTTTGAGCCTCACTTGGCTGTAGCTTCATCCATTGCCAAGGTTACTGGCCATGCCTACTTCTCCTGTTGACATTCTTCTCCTTCATGGGGCACTGGCTGATAATTAACTTGATTTAATAGCCCTGGTCCTCCAAGACAACTGTGCTAATTAACACACATGAGCCCATATTTTCATCTTGCTCTCAAATTAAAAGGGTGCTAATTGTTCAAATCAAAACAGTCTGTCTGTATGCTGCATCTGCAACAATGGTAAAACCCATTCTTTGTAGGTGGATTTAGCTTTGAAAATTTTAAGTAGATTGTCTTTTTCATTTCATACATTCTGCTACAGGTGCCTACATTACCCACAACACATCACAACGGCACACAGTTTGGCCAGAGATTCATGAATGCAATGCTCGTCGGAGCGAGTGAGTGAGTGTGCACCTTTGTGTCTGTCCACGGCTGCAAACCAGATAATAATTTGGGTGGCCGGTTACGGCTGCTTAGCCAAAAGCCTCTCGTGGTTTGCGGTGACTCGAACTTTCGTTATTTTCAACTACTTTGCATAGTTTTCTACTGTGTTGTTTTTTTGTGAGTAATTGTCACTTGTTAGATGTTTTGCTATTGCTTTTACTTATTTACAGGCTGAAATAAATTCCATTCATCCATTTTTTCATCGATATTTTTAGAAAATAATCATGAATTTAGACTCTGATGATTTGTATAATAACAATGACTAAACCTTTTTTTTATGTCTGCGTTCTTGCCCAGTTAAGGGTTAACATCAATGATGTAAACAAAGGCTCATTTTCGAGTTCATGTTGAGCATTAAATGAAACATCCAAGCGAGTCAAAAAGTAGAAAAAAACTAAAAACAATGTCAGCGCAAATAGGATTCATCATAAATGTCACATCTAAAAAAGGCCACATGGCAGTTAAATCACAGTGTTAAGCAGTCTTAAACCATATCTCACTGAACGATGTAATTTCTAAATATCATAGATAATGCCTGGCATATCAAAGTCTTTCATCGCAGTGGTATGTGCTTCTTTGCTGTTGTAGATTTGCTGTATATTTCAGTTTGTGCCAGTGGTTATGTAATGAGGCTTGTCACCAGGGGTTGAGCCAACACAAGGGACCCTGCTCTCTTCTCTGAGTGCCAAGAAAGAGAACCCAGGGTTAGCAGGAGGAGGCAGGGAGAGTAAAAGCCGGCTTTCTAAATCCCAAAAGCTTTATATGAGATTGAATGATCAAGAGTGAATACAGCATCTTAATAAGAGCGAGAGATACTGTAGTTGCAGGACTTTTATCTGGATAAAGAGCTACAGTTGGGGCCGTGAATATTGACCGTGAAAAAAAGGTAAAATAGTCAATAAGGAAATGATATGTTTATTCTACATTAAATAGGAACTATAAAACAACTATTCATTGAAATGATTTTCTTAGTTTCTTAGGTGTTTTATTCATACAGTGATGATTTTTGGGTACTATGCATGATGATATTGTCCAATGTCAAGTCACGTGATGAGACGGTACGATGATGGGCTCGCCATACCAGCATGCACTCACTGTGACTACCGTACGCCACCGCCTACACCACACCACAGGTCTAAGATGTATTTCACGGCTGATATCAAATACTCGTCTACTCCGGGTCTCTACTGACCTTTACAATAAAGAGCCTGCAGATATGACAGAGGTTCAGTAAACTCCTGTGAGCGGTCAGGCTGCGGTTTCTGCAAAACATATCAGCATGGCACAGTGACACTTGTCATTGTGAACGGTTGGCTGGGAGCAGTGAGCATCGAGAGCCGGAGCTTGTCTCCACCCGGCCGCCTACAGTGATTAAAAATGGCAGGGCAGTTAAACCCTCAACCACGAGCGCTCTTCAGGGTATCATGTCATGTTTAGTTTGAGGCAGACTCCTGATGCTGCATTTAAACAAAAAAAACAAAAATATGATGTCGCTTTCTCCTGTTCTCGCACGTTTTGCAGCAATCTGGTGCTGCAAATGAACGTTGAGAGATCCGACACAAAGCGATTGTGCCTGTCAAGGGGACTGGCAGTTATCATGTAATAACAGAGTTTCTCCATGGAGCGGCACCTTGTTGAGACTTCATTGTTTTCCATTCTAATCTGGTTATCCCCTGCATTTCCAAATTGGGGGTTCTGTGTGTTTTGGACACCCAGCATTGCCAGCTTGCCCAAAGTGTTGTTGGATAAGCAGCAGCTCTCCACTTCAGGGGTCGAATCAGAGCCTGGAGGGAGCATCAGGATATAGCTTTGAATATAGCTTTGAAGCTCTGAGGGCAGGACAGAATTTACCCAACTGCCAGTTTAATGGATTGAGTCGGGCTTTTCAGGGGGGCCACAGAGACGGAGCTGTTAAAAGTCACAAGACAGAGGAAAGGGATCTGTGCTTTGCCTGTCTCTCACCCTCTCCTCTTCATTTATTCACTGTGTAACTGTGAAACAGGTAAGCAAAAAGGAGTTCGAAAACACTGACGCAGGCACACATTTTAACATCTAGTCAGTGGGTGCGAAGTCAATACCGCACAGATCAGCACATCTTAACTGTCGGAGTTTTTAATCGACATTTCAAATGTCTTTTCAAACAAAACTGCAATCTAATGAAATTACAGTTACAGAGGGTTCAGCTCTGGATAAACTCAATATGTCCGCTCTGAAAAATCAGTCATCAATCATAACATTCCTAAACTGCATTAATAGTGTTAACAGTGGGAATAAACCATATTTAATTGTGTTTTCACTGTTATAGAAAGGGTGTGTGTGGGGGGGGGGGGGGTGTAGAAAGGGAGAAATTAATTGAAAACAAGATGAAAAATGTCTATCTTAGAAAAAAAGAACCTCAAGGACAGCCATATGAGTCACATTAAGCTGGATATCAAACACTGCATGTGTCAGTCTGGCAGCCACTACTTTCATACAAATGATGAAAGAAACAGGAAAAGCTAACTTGCATACTCCAATGCTAAACAATGTTGCCTCACATGAGTGACAAGCTAACGTTACGGAGAGGAACAGCTTTTCCTTTCTTCCAGAATTATGCTTCCTCATATCACTTCTGATGGTTTTCTTGCATGCAGGCTTGATGTTCAGAACTATAAGATTGTGGCTTGGGCAGCAGTTTCAGCTGATCAGAATAACAACGCCAAACATGGAAAAACTGTGTCATCAAAGAGGAGCCGTCATATAAACTTCCCTGAGTCAACTGGAGAGTTTATGAAGCAAATAAAACTGTGGCCTGAATGTCACAGAATTTAAACAGCACCACTGTGTCACATAAGACAACATATTATGTATATAATGAGCTACAAAAATCTGACATTTACAGATTGGCAGCCATTTGGAAACTGCTTCTATCTACAACCAGTGTGTGTGTGTGTGTGTGTGTGTGTGGGTGGACAACATGTTTGAAGAACAAAATTGGGATAATTTTAAAAAACATATATATTTCAACCCACAAAGTACAGAATGTGAACAAATGTTAAAATGCTGCAGCATCTGTCGGATTGATTGTTCAGCATTGTCGAACAACTGCCAGGAATTGTGTTTTTTTTTCTTTTACAACACCAAGGAGGTTGAACATTGGACACTCTGTTACCATACCAATGGCAATGCCAGAAATCTGAATTTAGGTGGTCCTATATACTGATAGAGAGATATAATGTGTGTAAGAACCAAGGTGAGCGGGGTCCGGGGGAAAAGCCCAAAATTGGTGGCCTGTGGCAAATGCTAATGCCACCATTCCATCATGTGCATTGATAGTAATTACTGCATTTTTTAAGTGCCGATTGTAAACATTTCGTGGATTATTGTCACGCAAAATTAGGCTTCTTGTGTGTTTTAGCCCTGGCAGTTGGTAAAAGCTGTTAATATTTCAAACCAGGATTATTCCTGACTGAACTTTTGTAATTAAGAGTTGTTCGACCATATTTATTTTATTTATTTACTTTTAGTCACTGAGGATGTTCTTCATGCTGGACTTGAATGAGTAGTCGGCTGTTTGGCTGGCAGTCGACACTTACAGAAAGCTCTTCTTCTCATAGTCTACATTTTTCAGTGATTATGTTGGATGTGCCAGCTAAAGATTGAGATGGCAGAGGCACATCTGGGCACACCCAGAAAACACATTCAGCAGTTCCTCCGCGAACACCAGGATGAAGTCAAACTGCTTCCATGAACTCCAGAAACACATGAAACCTTTATGAGATGTAAAGCAGAACCCCTCCTCATTCACCCGCAAACGGCTGGAGGCTTACACACAGTTCTGCTGCTCAGAGGCAAAATGTCGGTCCGACTCCTCGCTTTGTGCCTGATATTCATATCCGAGTTGAGAATATGGTTTTAACGATGACAAAAACCCTTGTCTGACATGCATCTCTTACGTAAATGTGTCTGAATGAGCCACTTCTTTGTAAATTGACGAATATTTATGTGTTCAATACACAGTGAAATTAAATGCATGTCTTGTTCGCCTGATTAAGATCACTGGTATGCATCTCATTGAGGTGTCATCTTATGACGAAAGGAAACAAAATGTGTTTAATCAACTGCAAGACACTCTGAATAAGCAGATTATACGTAGTTAGGTGGATTCTTCTCTTGTCAGATCCTTCTATAATAAAGGATTTCCCCCCCACTGTGCGACCAGGGCGTTAAAGGGTGACAAAAAAAACAACCCCTCACCCAACTTCAGTCCTGCACAGACAGCAGTATATCTTCAATTTCCACGATGCCAACTGCATGGATGAATAAATGAATATCCAGCATAACGGTTTACATACAGCATGTGAGCAGTTTCATGTGAAAGAGTTGAAAGAAAATAGTTCCGACAATAAACTGCTCACAACTGTCTGCTGAACTGTTTCCATCGCTATATCAATGCTCTCCCTGTGTGCAGCGCTACTGTATATGAATGCATACTGTAATAACTGACATTTATATTTTTTGCACTTATTTTTTGTAGGACATTCTGAGCGACATTCTGAGCTATGAAGTAGTGAAAAAGCATAAAAACATTGTTCCAATTCAGTTAGCGTGTGTAAAATAAGCATCTTTTAAATTGGTAAAAGAAACTCAACGAATTGGACGCTTGAGTTAACGGTTCCAGGATGCAAAGCGCATCTGGAAAGTGTGTTTTTGCCTCCATAAGGAAGAACGACAGACGAGCCTTTTAAATTGGGCTCAAAGCACAAAGGCATCGTGCCGCCTATAGCCTCTTACACTGTAATAGAACTCAAAAGTGATAAATAAAGGCCTAACAGCTCTAACTAGTTGTCAGTATGGGGTTCTCCTCCCATTACACAACCCACTCTCTTCCCCACTTCTCCTTCCCTCCTCCTACGCAATCCCTTCTGCCCCGATCCATTTTAACCTACTTTCTCTCATTGATACTCTCTATGTTTAAATTAAAGGAGGCATTTCAAGGTTGTCTCCATCTTTGATCGTCACACAGTGGACCCCATAGGAAATATCAAATATTAAAGCAAGAGCTCCTTAGTAGTGCACACTTTGAGGCACGCTATGCCATGAGAATGCATAGTGTGATGCTCGAAATGCAAAGCAGGGGTGTTACAGGCTTTCCACGGAAGTTCCCACGGGATCTTCTTTCCACTGCTTTGAATCACGGGCCATGAAGGACAGAGAGCTTTCAGATCATACCTGATGAAGAGATGAGGAGGAAGCAGTCAAATCGTTTGGGGTTGTTTTCACAAACAGAGAAAGCAGGAAAAAAAATGCAGTTTAAAGGTGATTCAAGAAAGTTCTCCAAATGACTGAGGAATGAAAATACTTTTATTTCAGCGGCGAGGTTTTCTTCATCTGACTCATAAAATGGGCTGATGGAACACCAAATGACAATACTATGACCTCAGTTTACCACTTCCTTGGCTGAAAGTGTGGTTCTCTGAAAATGCTTCTGTCCCAGATCACATCAACGTGTCCTACGGAACTGGGCACCAAGAAAAATATGCGATCGTTATATTCAAAATCTGTAAAAAGTCGAAGACAAACAGCCACGAGGCTCCAAACAACGCCTGTGCATGTTTGCTGAGAAGCAGGTTCCTGCCATTATTCTGATGCGTTACAGACAACAAGCAGAAGCCCAGAGTGTCCTCCTACTTTTATAGAGAAGAAGCAATAATTCCCATGTTTGCAGGGGAGGCACGAACTCACAATGAACAATCCTACACAATAGACGCTTCTCACCAAAGACCCCATTTACACTTCACTTCGTATGTCTGTCCTCTGTGATAGTGACAGCTGAAGTGACTCTGAAATTAAACCAAAATTAGCCATCGTTCCCCTCCGTCTCTTTAAAGCGACAGATCACACTGAAAGTGCACCAAGCTGTGCAACCGCTGAGCGTGGGTGAGCGAGAGCGGCTTGAATGACAGCCGGGAAGACAACAAAACCTTTGTCTCGCTTGTAGTGCTTAAATAAGATCCACCCGCGTGTTTTCTGTTAGTTTATGGGTCGCTATTAGCAAAGCTAACTGTTATTGTTGTAACCATGGATGTTAACTGTGTAAGTGCACAAGTTACTCTTCTTTGGGGGGGGGGGGGGGGGGGGGGGGGGGGTTTGTGGCAGTTACCAAATAGCTTTAGTACCATCTAGACTGAAGTTGGGCAGATTTGCAGCTCGCCCTGAAAGACCAAGACGGATTGCAATCAGATTTATGATCTGGTTTACAGAGACTCATTCACTCTACGTGGCTAAGCGTAAACGAAAGTGAATTAAAAAGCCTCTGCGTTTGATCTGGATAGACGAAGAATGACACGACAAGTGTAAATGGGGCCAATAGGACGCAAACACACATTGCACCATGGCATCAAATCCCAGTCTGGAATATCTTTCAATTATTTCTGCTTGCTTTCAGTTGAGTGGATACGATAAATGTGTCGTAACACTTCTGTCGGTTTTATGTTAGGAGGTGATGAATACGAGTCAAGACTTTGACCGATAGTAGTGCGGAAATCCCGCATAAACACGTGAACGCTCATCGTCGGATGACGGAGACGGGCGTGTCATCAGCGACACCAACAACAATAGAGAAGTCTGTTGAACCGATCAATGCTGCTTGTTTGGCTCACATGGTGCGCACATCCTGTGGTAATGCCATTAATCTAAGCCGTGGAACAGTGTAAATGGTGTAATAGCATTGATTTATTGAGTGACGAATACAAACTCGTCCCGAATGAGACAAAGATCCACCACAAATATCACCTATGCACAATCTAATCGGCAGGACCGTGATAGCTGCCGGTTGCTCTGAGGGGTTTTGAGCCTATTTCTGTTGGTGCTGCAGCCAATGCTCGTCTCTTTAAGGAGATCTAACGATCAATAGAAACCCCCTATAAGGGCTTCATTATTATCATGCTTTATATATATTTACTAGGACTTAAACTGATTCTAGTTTCTCCACTGGAACAACTAAAGCTTCGTGAGTGCAGCCTCTGGTGCAGTGATGGTTCAAATGAAACCAGCACACTCCAGAGCACATGATTTGACACCCCTTTGGGAGACTGTGATGTCACCCAAAGACAGCGACAGTGCTTTCACAGGGGTGTGGATATTTCATTTTCTGGGTCAAAGCTTCTGGCCTCACTGAAACTTGGTAAAGCTAAAGAAAATAAATAAACACAGTCTGTGTTTTCACTTCGTTGACGACAGAGTTCTTGAAAGAGTTGCTCGATCAACTGATATTTTGTTGTTGAGACAGCTTATGTGCATAGAAAGCAGCACTTTACTGTGCCTCTTACATAAGTCGCAAGTCATTTGAAAGTCAAGCAAAACAACATTGAAGATCCATCGCAACATAAAAAAACTCCACAGAGAATACGTCTTTTTTTTTTCTTTGCCAATTTCCATCCTCCTGTGTCTCCGAGACAGATAAAGAAGAAGTCCTGACCCTCGCTCCAGCGGAGATGAGAAAAGCTAAAGGGGTTGTGAGAGTTCACCTCACGGGTCCACAGGGAAATGTCACTGTGGGCACATTAGCTCTCTGCTCTCCTCACTTCTACTGTCAAATGTCAGTATGCTAATAACCAGAAATCCATGTCCACAATGTCATGGCGTGCCATGCTGAGCTCGCGGGTGCTTCTGCGGTATTTTAAGCGAGTCCTCTGCGGATTCCCTGGGTGCATGTGGCTTCTTTTCAGTACATGCTAAGGCAGGTACGATCTGATGACACATTAGAGTTTCAGTGAGCCTTTCTGGTCTCTGCGGAGGGGAAGCAGATGCTGCATGTATGTTCCAAGGTATCACATTTCCAAACCCTCTGGGCATAACCAAAAGTGGAAATTGTGTATTTTTATATTTATTTTTAATAGAAGCGCGGGCAGGATGCAGATCTCATATGCATGGATGGCTACAATACATGCTGCATAGTGTCACTGTACCAATACGTATTCAGCACTTTTACTGTATGCTCGTAAGAAAGGTTGATGATATACACGCGCTTGTGTCGTTGTAGTCTTCAATGAAAAATCCCAATCGTCACAACTTGTCCCTGAACGCTGTTACATTTGATCAAATGCTAAGCTAACTTAGTTTGTTCCGGCTGTCCGAGGCAGCTTGTTCAGGTTGTCCTCTTCTCTCTCTTGAGAGAGGGCAGAGTTATGATCACATTGTCCAGTGTAAAGTGTGACAGGTTGTGCTTCCACATTATTTATTTCCCAAAAAGTTCTGTGAAAAGGGGAAAAGTCACCCAGTGCATACCTCTGACTGACGGAATAACTGATTAATTCATGCAAGATATCATGGGGCTGGGGTTAATGTGGATCGTTATGAATGTATCTGTATTGTTTTCGTATTAGATCGTGGACCGCGTGTCTGGATTAATATTGAGTCGTCTGACAGGGAGAGATACACACACCTAACATATGCTCACACACACACACACACACACACCAGCACAAAGCTGCCTTTCTATGAAGTGCGGCGGTTGACTGAGCAAGCATTTAGTGTTGGTGTTTGTTTGTGTCTGCCACAGGATGGCTCATCCATCTGCTGCAGTCCTGCAGCCGGATGGTGAGATTCCAGTGTCCAGTGGAAAGTGACAAAAGAGGAAAGAAATAACTGGCCCCATATGCTTAAGGACAACAGAAACACATTAAGAGCTGAGAATTACGCAGCAACCTCACTTCAAAGAGATGTACAACTATGCTCGGAGCGTTTTTTCCCTCTCTTTTGTCATTGTCTTGACTCACTTCTTTCAGCGCCATCAGTAGAACATTACTAAAGTGCCAGAGAGCGGTGCAGCGCGTGACACTTCTACAATGAGCACACATAGGTTGTTGCCTACGCATTGAACTTTTTGTTTTCAACACGTCTTGTTCTGTATTCATCGAGCAGCCTCAGCCTCATCACCACGTCAATGACAAATAACTGCTTTTCCAACCTTGTTGCGCACAAAGTAAAGCGAGCTCTGATTGTGATGGCTGTGTCAGGAAATTAGAGTGATTACTGTAATGTGGAAACCTTTCTCGCCCGCACAGCAGCTACAACAGCATGGACCTTTAATAGGTGCACCGCAGATAGAAGGGGTTTATTCTCCGCAGTAATTAGTGCTGTTCAGAGATGAAGCTCTCTTTAAGGAGAACGTTTCTTAATTGCTACCTTTGTCGCAACATTGCTGCTGTTTGAAAGGATAATAACAGCCGGTTAAAGTAATTGTTGCTGTATGAATTCATTTGTTGAATTGTGCTGGAACGTTCGCCCAAGAAACTGTTTTTTGTTCTGCACTCAAAGCTGTTGCATTGTTGCACAGATACTGCTTATTATGACTAGAAATATAGATATATGCTAATATGTTCCAGCAGGAAAACCTGATCATTTGAAGAAATAAGGGGATGATGTGCACCTCCAGGGACTTTGCATTTCGGAAATTACAATTCCAACCTGGAAACCGGTATTGGTTGTGAATTTAACGCCTTCAGTAATGCAGTGATATTCATGAATTAATTGGTAAACAACTCAAAGGTTCCTTGTGAAAGGCCAGTGCAGACCTGCCCTTGGAAATTGATATGCTGGCCATTGACAGTGATTCAAATGCATGCGGTTCTCCCTCCTACGCCTTTCCTGTCAGAGTAAGGGCGATAATGAGACAGCACGCATTATTTGGCCTTGCTGTGATCATGTCTTACCAAGCAAACAGCAGCAACGGTAACCTAGCTGTTTCAATGGTCCTGGAACTGTGATAAACCAAGCACTCTGCTGTAGGCCATGTGTACAACCACGCATACATCATCATATAAAGAGACGGTGACAGCAGTTGATACAAATCCATCTCGTTTTAATCAGTGGAAAATGGATTGCTGCAGATTTGGCACAGTGTGGTTTAAAAGCTATGAATGCAGGAACATGCTCGTACAGAATCTGCACACAGGCATTCTCTATCAGGCTTGTAACAAATCATGAATATTCATATTTTACACACTTCCCTGGACAATGATCTTAACTTCCCATCAATCTCTTTACAATGAGCCCATGTTCACTTTTCTCTAAGTTTGTATTGTTGAATCCTGTTTTATGCATCTGTATTTGCGGTAGAAATATTTATATATGTATGCATTATATATATATATATATATATATATATATATATATATATATATATATATATATATCTGACCCTGGACATCTATCACATGTCATCCCCTTGTCTCTCTCCCAGGCTTTCCTGTGTCTCAAACTTTGGGTAATAAATGTGAAAGATAAACGCAAATTAGCCGCCAAAAAAAAAGAAAAGAAAAAGATCTCATCCCCTGAAATGTAGATACATTCAGAGGGCTGAGCCTTTACACCCATTGCATGCCTAATCAACATCCACTGAGAGAGTTTTGGCTCATTAAACAGGCCCTTTGTGCTGGCATTAATAATGCAGAGGCGATGTGAGAGGCGTGATGTGCTCAAAGACCTGCCATCTAGTTAATGCACCATTAATCGTGAAGGTTAAGACAACAGCCTTGGGGGCAGCTGACCCCTCCCCTCTCTTTAGGAGGTAAAGTCAGAAGT
Source organism: Melanostigma gelatinosum (assembly GCF_949748355.1). Classification (NCBI taxonomy): domain Eukaryota; kingdom Metazoa; phylum Chordata; class Actinopteri; order Perciformes; family Zoarcidae; genus Melanostigma; species Melanostigma gelatinosum. The sequence goes on along the minus strand of NC_136641.1, from coordinate 22,490,663 downwards.
GGGCACCTGGCCTCCTTGTCTCTGATGCTCATCGGTTCCACCTGGAACGCCCCGGACGGATACAAAACGGAGCAAAATGTACTCACGGAATAGAGGCATTAATGTGTGACACTTTGTTCTGCATTGTACAGAATTGATCCATTACACCCTAACTCCTTTGTGTATGTCAGACGCACATTTTTTTCACATTTGTATCTTGCAGTGCTAAAATAACAAGGTGAAATTGACAAAATATGGGTAGAAAACTATCAAGTTGAAGAGAGAAAAGAACAGGATGTTAATGTAAGTGCAGCTCTAAATTTAATCCTTAAATTCCCTCTGAATATTTTTAAGTACAATCCTTATCATGGCACCTGTGTTTGCTTCACTCACAAACATCCTGTCGCTCGCATATGAAGATGAAGACACAAATCCTCAATAAACATTTCTACATACTGGACAGAAAAAGTCTGAAAATAGTCGCGTTTTCATTGTGGTAAAGAGATAAATGCCTCATAAATTCCGTAAATGTATGAAATTAGGGGAAGAAGTTATCACGGTGACCAGGACTGTCGACTGACTTTTCCCCTGCACCCACGTGCGCACTGCTTCGCTTAATCTGACTACATTTCCCTCGACTGGGCACAGACTGCTAGCTTGCAGGCTTTTCTGACTCGCTCCTATTCCCTTTTCCTCCCAGCTGCTTCTTGAACTGAAATCAATGTTCCAACCCTTTCATGCTCTCTGAAGATTGCCTCAACCGGGGCAGAGTCTATCAGGCACCACCAGACTGACATTTCCCTCTAGCTGCAGCACCTACGGGGGGAGTCCATAACTGACTCAGCCCACCGAGGGACGGATAATCCCGGGTTAAAACCCCCAGATTGTGTGATTAATGATATATGTCTCGTGGTTGTGACCCTTGTTCTCTTGCTGTGATGCCTCGTGTCGAGCCCAGGGAGCTTTGGAGAGCTGACAAGGGAGACTTGTACAATTATGCACTGGCTCAGCAAAGCAGCCCCCTGGCGAACATAGCCGGAGCTTGACAGGACCTTTATTAGCAACAAGACATGCGCTGCATCAACAGTATATTAAGAAACAAAGCCGTGTGTAGCCGAAGTTATTTATACACTGTGTGCGCGGTTTGCAGGGTTCACAAAGAGTGTAAATTTATTCTAAATGTTAACTCATGTGTGGTTGAAGCTCGGCTTTTCTACAAACATGTATTCTGCATATAACCACACATATGTTAAAAGGTACCCTGTGTTGTGCGAGTGTTTCCCATCAAATGCATATCGCATTGTACTCTTGAAGCGTACAAATACACAAGTTCTTCTTCATAAAACATTAGCAAAGATGTTTGCGTCCAAGTTACGATCAACTATCAGTCTTCTTCTTCTTCAGCTCCGTTTTCTGCCACCAACTATCGATCAGTGTAATGAACTTTATAAGTACGTCTGCAGTAATAGTATGCTTTAGGGCGGAGCTACCTTGTGATTGACAGGTCACTAACTCAATGTTGTCAGGTCTGGGAGTTGTCAGTGTTCTCGTCTTCAAACTTCAACCCTTTCACAGTGTGTTTTCAGGTCATGAAAGTTAATTGTAACCTGCTGGTTGCCTGAAAATGTCTCAATCAGCTTTAGGTTGTAGGCTACTGAGCTCAACCGTCACGTTCTTCGAATGCTGGTTGCAAAAAGCCCAACGTTGATGGTTAAAAACCCTTCTAAACAGTAGTCCACAAACCAATGGCTGCCGTCAATTCCCGGAGGCAGTGCTTCTGGCTTGGCTCCACTAAACACAACTGCTTGTTCTTCCAAGTGAGAAGCCATTGAGGGACCAGGTCCTGGAAACTGGTTTTGTCAATAAGAGTCTTCTGCCTTCACCTTTCCAAAAGCAAGATTGGGATTTAGCAGTAACAACTATATCCTACAAAGAAAATGCAAAACTCGAAGTGATGCCAACAAATTTGATGATTGTTTACAGGTGAAGAGTTTTCACTTGGGGTTGCATACTGTACTAATCAAACAAATGCCGTTGACCTCGTTGAAAAAGGATTGCAACGTGTCTCCATCAGATCATTTTACCCACAGGAACACTTTAACGGCTGCTTGGCAAAGTGCTCAGACTAAAAAGTTTCAGACAGGCATACGATTTAGACAAAGAAGGAACAAATCAAATGTTTGAGAGCAAAGTCCGGGATCGTGCTTCTGAAATACTGTATGAATTTGAATACTCATCTCTGCCAAAGTGGAACATTTAAAGTACTTGTTTCAAGTGTCTCCGTTTCGCTCTTTAGCAGCTTATCTCCTAAACAAGTTGACTTCGGTGCAAAGCTAGGCGAATAAACTTCAGAGGATTGAATCTAATCCAGACGCACCTTAGATTACCAAACAGACAGCACCTGATGGGTTTAGCGATCAGCTTTTGTTCTTCTCCCCCAGACCCAAAAGATGAGTGCGTCACCAGAAGACGGATTACGCTCCAGTACTAATCTTCACCACAGCATCACCCAGCATCCAGCTGGAACATTTCTTTTCCAAAGACACTCATACAAATCTTTTGCATGATCCTGTTATCAAAGTCTTTCTCGAAGCTTTTTGCTCAGAAAGTCCCGATTGTTCAATCAGACACCTATTTCCTCCGAGGAGCCTCAAGTTAATGACCCCGTTTCTCATCTGGGCTCCTCCCTGTTTTCCTCTGGCGTTGAGGGTGAATGCTTAATCTTCAGGGGAAGCTGTCAGAACATGATGAATGCTAGCAGTAGACTGGCTCTCAAAAGCTGCATTCATTGTTAAGCACAATTACTAGAACAACATTTCTTTATTAAGCTACGTAAGATGACTGCAGAGGCACACGCAAGGCCTGGAAACTGGCACAGGGGGCTTTCGCTGCAACAGTGTTTTAGCATATTTGAGTCTGCAAAAGTTGTTGCTGAAATCTCAGAGGGTCGTGAAACAGAGACAGAGTTCTCACAAAAATGTTTTCGCCTTGATCTCCAGGCACAGATGGCCGTGTTGTGGGGCTGTTAACCCGTCCAACTCTTAGCTGTGGTTTGCAATCAATGTTCCATTCATGCTCTGCCTCGTCTTCTTTGATCCAAGCATTAACCAGAGAGGAGAAAGGAACAATTTACAGGTCCCACGCTTCACTTAATGGACCGTCTTACACGAAGTTAGCTTGGTTTACGCTGAGCTTTGCTACAAAGAGGTTTGCATTATCCCACTATCTGCTGCGGGAAATTCGACGAAAGAGACCGAGGCGAGAGATAAAGAGGACTAAGGAGGCTGTGATAGAGCAGGGAGGGGCGACTAATTAATGGGCTGTATTCAATTGTGAAAACTCAAGATGCACACAGCAAACCTGCAAGTATGGCGAGGGAGAGAGGGAGAGAGAGAGAGAGAGAATCCTACCATTTCAGAAAATCCAAGCATGTCAAAGGACCCTGAATTGGAAGGTGTCCTCCTCTATCCCTGCAAAAATGACGTTTGTGAGACAAAGACCTTGAAGTTTTGACACAAGGATTTAACAGCCAGCGAGACTAAACAGGAAGAACCCTGGAATCGAATGTGTTTCCTGCTGAAAGCCACAAAGGAGCCACAAGGCCGGCTGAGCCCAGAGGGTGTCTACTGTTCCTGTGTATTGACATGGAAGACATGCCTTCTATTTTATTGCAAGCGGCGGGGGAGAGCAAAGCCGTGCGTCATCTCAACCTCAAAGTTCTTTCTTTTAACAGGTTCTATTCTGTGGTCATTCATTTCTCTGACAATGTTCAGTTGACACATTCGGGACATCGCACAACATTTAACCATCTCTTTCTCATATTATTTATATTCGTATGAGATTCCTATGATTAGGCGTTTAATTCCTGGCGCAAAAACCTCATTTTCTTTTGTATAAAGTTAATCCGTCTCACTTAAACCTAGTGAAATAAGCCTGACCAAGATGTTAATACTGCATGCATGACTACAATTAAATATTATTTTCATTGTTGATTCATCTCCTGATCTTTTTCTCAACTGATCAATTGTCGAGAAAAACGTAATAAAATAGTGAAAAACTCTTAAGAGGCTTTTTGTTGTCCAACAAACGATTGTCCAAATGTGTTTTTAATCATAAAAGCCTCAGAAAACCATTTTTTTGCGGAATTTTTCGAAAATGACTACATCAATTAACCAATGATCAACATGTTGCAGAATGATAATACTGTCAGTCAGCCTGTCGACTAATTGACGAATTGTTTCATCTGTTAATGTATGAGATGTACGAGGAATAGCTTTCTGAAGACGGCATTTTCATAAAGGTTGTGTTTCATGTTACAGCTCTGTTCTATGTTCCTTCACAACAAATACAGAATAAGAAGCAGTGTGAGGATGTGTTCCAGCATTAAGTCATGTCAATTACAGAGTTTGTCACTTGACTTGGATTTTCACACTTTCCTCCGGTGGGGACAACTGGACAGGTCACCATTATCATGTCTCATTTAGCCACCAACACCTTCAATCACTGCAGCTCAACTGTCACCGACTCAACGCTCCTTGAAAGGAGCTTCTATAAAGTCGGAGGGCGGTTACTTCTCAAGTCCTCAAACAGCCTCTGCAGAAGGTCAGAGGCTTCTGATGGCAGCGAGATCACAGCTGACAGGGCCAAGCTCGGGGCCATTGTCACGAAGCCATGTGCTGGACCCCCTCGGAGAGACGCACGCATGCATGCATTCGTGACCGACTTGAAACGCTGCTGGAATGTCAGATTTTAGATTCTGTGTTCACAGAAGTCAAGTGAGGGGGTTTTGCAGAGCCGTTAATCACAGTTACAACCTTGAAAGGCTGCATAATGGCCAAATCATAAAACAGGAAATGAAAAGGACAACCCCTCCGCACCCACCTGGTTGCGAAGGCTTGGAACATGAAAAAAAAAATAGTGGCAGATTTTGACAAGAGCGCACTGGCAGCCCAATTAGCAATGATGCAAAGCTTACAAACTAATACCCCTTGATTCACTGTTTCATTCCTGGATTTAACACTCTGTTCCACTCCTCTTGGCGTACTGAGAACATGCTCTTTCAGCCACACTCCAGCTGCCCAGCATGCACATTTGACAAGACGACACATTTGACAAGACTAAAATCTTTAGTTTGGGGATTAACTCCATGTCCATGAGACCAAATGCTCACTGGGTACCCTTTGAAGCTGGATAGATCCATCTAAGAAGAGATGAATGGCAAAAAAAGAGGAGGGATTTTAATGTTGGCAGATAGTATTAAGCAAGCTGGGCTCTGCTCACCAGTTTATTTAGTAACGATACGTAAATAAGAAAGAAGAAAGATGAGTAAAGAAGAAAAGATAACAGGGGAGTCCATGAGTTACTGGTGGAAACAAAAGTGAAAACTCCTTCTTTAAGGTTACTGCTCTTTCGTCACAGTTTACGTTTTTTTAACAAATAACCAAAATGGTGATTGTTCCCTTACCTTGTTGCCCTAAGAGTTAAAATAATCAGTCGATTCATCAACAAGTCAAAGCAACAGAAAATCTATTGCCAACTATTATGATAATTGATTGATCAGTTCAGTCATATTTTTTATTGCAAAAATGCCAAATATCAATTCGTTTTAGCTTCTTAATTGTGAATATGTATTGGTTCTAAACGTGATCAGACTTTAGCATGACGTTGATTATAGTAACGTGTAGGAGGCGTCTCTAAGCTCTTTTTCAGCCACCTGTCCAGTAGACTACAACCTTCTACATCACAAAAAACCACTGACAACCAGCAACGTGCAGGTGTTCAAGAAACAGTGAAAATAAAAGATGAACCGCACGGGAACATTAAAATCAATACAATCACCAGAAGCCGTGATCTTGGTAAAAAAAAAAGGGAACCAGTAAAATTGATGAACATGGCAATAAAGAAAAGACTATCACCGGGTAGGAGTACAGGGTTTAAAATTTGTGAGAGTTCAGCGGAGCTCTTGCACAGAGGAAGAATGAAACAAGAGCGTCGGTGCTTTTCTCTGTGCACTGGGAGAGAAACGTGTTATTGCGGCCCTGCTGCTGTGACCTCCTGACACTCGTACAAATCCCTCCTTCCAGTAAAGAGTGCCGCAGGAGTGAGGCCTTTTGCATGTCCGGTTATCTCGTCTCAAAGGCAATGGGTTTTTCTGATTGATTTTGTTTTTGGTCAGAAGCCTGAAATATGGTTTGTGGTTAGCTTGAAATATTTTAACGTCTTGTTCTACATTATAAAACATGTCAGTAAATAGCCCTTTTTATGAATTTTGAAGCTTTTCCGTGTCTTAAAAAAGGTGGTTTCAAACGCCTTCACGCCGACTAGCACAGCCTCTTTGTGTTTACTCGCTCTCTCATGTGACCTGTGGTGTATTCCGTTTGTAGCCTAACGTTAGCTTTAAACGTCTGCTGATTGCATTCTCGCTTGAAAAACCATAAAAGTGATGTTTACATGTGAAGACTATCTTGCTGAACAAAACATGTAAGCATCTGTGTTTGCCACAGAGCTAATTTTCTGCAATAATCCAAAACTTGAGTGATGCTAACATTTGGGTGGACCAAGAATACGTCATCGCTGCCATTGACTGACAATTGAACAAAATGATCAAACTACGGCAGGTGGTGAGGTTTAAGAAATACTTCTTGGGGTAAAGATAATAATGTAATACGGATGCAATTGTGTGAAATGCATGTGTTTACAACTCACCAATGTTAGCCATTGTTTCAGGGAGGCACAAACAGCACGTGCCATTTTGTGAAACCGTGTCCACTTGGCACAAACCAGCATCGTGTCACGGGGTTTGGAGCTCACCCTACGTTTCCTGAAAACACCATCACAAAGGGAAGATTTATCTCTCTTCGTTCTTCATCAAATATAATGTTGCCCTCAAAGCCCTTCAGGAACAGTGAGCTTTCCTTTGCATCGCACGTCTGTATGGAAAAGAGCACAGAAGCGAACGGTGGTGTTCTCATGCCAACAAATCCACTTTATCCTTTCAAGCGTGGCTCAACATTGAAACCCTCTTTGACAGTAACTGGAGGGATGCAGTATTCATACAGTGACTTCTGTCTCCAGGAGCAGATAAACCCGGGCTATACTTAGGAGCTCAATGTGCGATTTGAAATATGTGATTCCTCACAAATAAGTCGGTGCCCCCCTATTGTTACCATCAAGGGAGGTTCACTTGGAGCGTTCGCTTTCTCTGATAAAACTATCTCCCTTGCACACTCTGAAATGTGCTCAACACTCTGAGCCAGCTATTACTTGACTGTTAGGGTGCCGCTCTTGGGGAGAGATTTATTGGATTCAGACTTTACATGGCAGCTGCCCCAGTCTTCCTCCATTTGATTTCTGTGCAGCAGACACAAAACAAAAGTCTCGTTCTAAGCTTGAAAAAGATTTGCCTGGCAGCTTTGTTGTTTCTTCAGACCAACAGCAATGTAGTATCCACACTGCGTAGGAAAGTTCAGACTTAAGAATGGTTGAATACTTCCAAATGAACTGCAAAAATATTCTAATACTCAGCCTTTACTGTGAAAGAATCGATTTTTCTTTCAGTCCATCCTCTCATTTTGTGCCATTCCTGTCTCTCTAATCCCACGCATGACACCAGCTTATCGAGCTGCAGGATACAAGCGTCACAGCATCATCTGGCTCGACGATCGATCGGCTTGAGCGGTTGTATTCATTCTCACTTGGTTGGGAACCCCGGCAAATGAAAAGCCGCATGTGGAGCGACCGCGAGAAGCTGTCCCATGTTCAACATCGACGTTATAGTTGTACTAATCCTGTTTCGACCGGTGAATCTACTAGGGTGTCTCTCTGAGTCATGTCTCCCCATGAAGCAAGCAAGCGGCAACATTAATCAGCTGCATTGACGAAATAAAAGTTTGGTTCGTTGCTATTTGAGGCTTGTCTGCAGCCTAGTTTGTGAAAGCAAAAAGGCATTACGCTGCAGCCGATCCTTCATACCGTCCGCTCCAGACGTTGGTCTCATTTGGGACACATTTAGGACAACGTGATTCAAGAGGGAACAGACTCCTCAACAGCAAAGCTCAAAGGGTGCTTTTTGTGTGTTGTTATAAAATGTAGTGGGACAGGAAAAATGTGTCCAAGCAAAGTGGGACACACGTAAAGCCTCAGCTAGAGCCGCTTGTTCATTGCTTCACTGCCTCTCTTACAAACATTTCATATCTCTTTCTCTCTCTTAAAAAAAAATTATTAAAAATAAAGGAAACAGCAGAAGAAAGTCACATCTCTCCTTCACCCCTACAATCCTTCCTCCATTAATGCGCATATGTGTTGATATGTTGGCAGAGCCTTAAAGGATTAACCATGAATAATTCACACCTTACAGTGCAAGGATGTTGCATCATGTAGCATAGAATCTGTATGAAGAGCCACTTAACGGCTGCAACACTGCGGCCGTCCAACAGTTCAGTCCTTTGATTCAATTCTATCATTCGGATGTGTAAGAGCAACAAAGGCGTCCGGCTGAGGGAAAGATATGTGTTCCTGCTCAGAAGATACTCTTGTGCTCTGCCTGCGTTCAGCCCGTATAGCTAGATTTGTTCATTTGAACAACAACAAAAAAGGAAATAACATTTGGGATTATTTTCCGGAACAAGGACACTATGATTCAGGCATAAACACAAAATAAATAGTCTTTTGAATCTGTTGTCTCTTTATTATGTCTCTGTGACCTCCTTAACGAGCTGTCTTGACTCATTCTGCATTCTCACCGTCAGACGTTCTCCACGGAAGTCTTGGATCGTCTTCCCTGTTAGCCCCGGGCAGTAGCACAGACTGTTTGTTAATGGAATCTGCATATCGCATGAAGAAAGTGTTCATGAGCGAATATGAATCGACCCTAATATCTCCGGCTCCGGTTGAGCGAGCTAATGGACAGTGTCCTGGAGAGGGAGAAGAGGGTAATGGAGAAAAGGGGAATTAGTTTTGAGGTGGGTGTCTGATGCCTGTCATGGAAATGGGATGAATGCAGAGCACATAGTACTATAGAGTCACAATGCATGTAATGCAGCTTTGTGCACACTCCCCTCAGCTTTCCATGTCTCTCAAGCACTTGCTCTGCTCCTGCACCCTGGTGTCCTTGTTTTTTTGAGTCTGACTCATCATACAAGGGAAGTTTCACACAGATTGACTGCGACAGTGACTCAGAATATAATGCATCCCCGGTTATTTGCGTAACATTTGCCACAAAGGTCACTCTGCACACTTGCATCTGAGATTATCCCAATGTCTAACACAGGGGTTTTCACAGGGATACACATATTTTATAACAATAACCGCTGTCCAGAATAAACATCCATACATTTGCTTTATCCAGAACTTGCCTGAGAATCATCACGTTTTTAAGTTTTTCCTCAGCATCAAAGTGATGGTTTTCTTTACATCCATGGGTACGTTGCAAACAGGAACTCCTGATATCTAACTCGGCTTACTTTTAAGGGTGTTCAGGTTTTCCTAAGCTCTCCCAATGCATTATTGGATCTGTTCATAGAGAATCATTTACCCTCAAAATGAGACACTCATAATAGGCATGACAAAACCCATTCTTTTTTTAATGTTGCTCTCAATATAATGTTTTTGTAATTAGAGTGGAAGGTATGTTGAAACCACCTCAACACACACAACAGTTCCACCCATTTCATTTACGATTTGCGTGTACGGTAAATGCAAAAGATGTCAACTGTCACATATAAAAACGGTTACAAGACCAACATGCTGCTGCAGACTGCATTACATCCTCTCCTTCTGCAGGATACTGAAGTGTAAATAAAATGGATTCTTCTCAAACACCATAGCCAGTGAGTCACTGCGTTTACAGGATCTGTCACTACTCTCCTCAGCAATGAGGACAGGCTTGTTCCCCCCCCCCCCCCCCTCGCTACTTTTATTGTCTGAAAAACAATAGTCACACTCATCAGTTTGACATCAATAATAATTAAGCTCCCGTTTCTTTTGTAGTTCAGCAGAAAATGACACAGAAACGGTCTATGTCACAGAAAGAAATGCTACAGAGGCAACTGAATATTACAATTCTCTCCTCTGATGGATTGCTTGGATAAAAAAGAAGAGAGAATAACGTTAAAATGACATTTCTTTAGAACAGTTGCTCGAGCTGCTCAACATTTTCCATTAACTATCCACGTGAACTTAACTAGTACCTGATCATTTACAATGAAAAATAAACATCTATGTATCCGAGCAGCCCGGCAGGCAGTGTAACCCTCTCTGTACTGAGGACTTGATCTCCATCCTCCACTGTGATCATTTGGTCTTTTGGGCCTAAGTATCGCCTCTGCTGAAGCAGAACGGCCAAAACAGCAGCTCTCTGTTGGATTAACTGTCAGGCGGTCCCAGCTACACTGTGACAGACCTATTAGCAGGCCGCATGTCATTGCGGGGCTTTGCAGACACGACAGGTTGTAAAATCGAGGGGGGGGGGGTGTCTTGCTGCATGTCTTTGGTGCTTTTCGGAGTTTAGAGAGAATGAATAAAACATCCAAGCATGACACCATCAAATACTCAAAGTAAAAAGTAGTAGTACACTTGTAGCACCAGTATTTTCTGTGCAGATTGTTTCGTATTTCTGAAGATAAAATATTCACTGCTTTGTTTGGTTGCATAGCGTTACATGTTCTTAGAGCAGTGTCATTGTTTGGTTCAAGTTTTTCCGGTATTCATCGAAATACGGAGAATAGGAGACACTAACTAAAGACATTAACTGCACGATTGTGAAAAACACCAGCTAAAAAGATGGCTTCGATGCTATTTAATACAAACAACAGCTGAAAAGATATTCTGTTGCTAATTATCGGCCCGAGTTGCCTCGGAAGCTGTCTGGCTTCTGGGGGTTTGCTTGTCTTGCTGTTTGGCGAGTAGCCAAAGGCTGATTCAAAGTTTAGAATTCCTTTCGGCAATCTTTGATCATCTGGCAGAGAAAAGGTTTTGCACTGTTTCAGAGGCCGTTCTCATGTGTCCCTTCATTCATTTCATCTTTTTTGCAGCTCTCAGATACTAAAGTTAAATAGCTCACAGAAGGGCCCTGGAGGGCATTCAGCTTCCCCATGCTTGTAACAAATTTAAGTAAATTGCACTCAATTAAAGCGTCAGAACAGAGTGTGTGGTGCTGCTAAAGCAAAATAGCCTTTATTCAAAAATCTCCATGCAGCTAATTTCTCTGGAAACAATTACCAAGATAGATTTTAAAATATCTATCAAGAAAATATATAAAAATCATAAAGTCTCTCTCCAAAACGGTCAGTTGATAGCAACCATGACATGAAATGACCGGAAGTCACTGCTCACTCCGCGCACACCCGCATGTTTACCTTCACTTTCCTTAAAGCCAATTTAAAGTGCAAATAAATGAGCTGAGCATTGGTGAGATGGCTTTATCGACTATTCGCTGTTGAAAATTGGATTAATTTGCACCCACACCGTAAACAAACAGACTTTAATCGCGATTCATTTAACTTTAATGAATGGTTTCCGTTCACTCAGCCGTGTAAAAAGCACACAAATGCCAAAAAAAAGAAGGCGTCCCTGTCTCATCAATTCTAGACACACTCCAGTAGATACTTAAAAGTGTATTCCATGGCAACGTGTCATTCCATTTTAGAGAAACCCTCAGTGGACTGAGCCCTACAAGCTCTGTCAGCCATCAGTGAGGGAGCGCACACAGCAGCGGGGGACCGTGTGCAGAGGAAGCCGGAGTTCCTCCCCGTCACAGTGTGGGGAAGACGGCTGCTGTGTGGATTCTGCAATTTCCCCCTCACTCCTGCTCTCTGCAGACAGCTGATGTTTTATCTCCTCTGCCCATCTGGGCCTTGTAACTAAACATCTGGTAAAGCTGCCACTGTGCGTGCAGTATTTCTCAGAGCGATGACAGTATAGGGCCACCGCTGTCCACCTCTTCCAAAAAGATCCCGAGAGACAGGGAGGACCTCATCCGAGTTGTCGGGGCTTATTCTTAAAACGTGACTCAATTATTACAGTGTTGTCCGGCACTTCCCGACTGTAGTTTGTCATCACAATGACGAAGGACAAGGTGATGTGAAATGTGAGCCTGCAGCTCCCTCCATGCAATCGTCAAATTAAAAAGCTATTTGCGGGCCATCCGTGCTGCAAATCTTTGCAAAGTATAGCATATGGCTCTAGAGAATCCTCATGGCCCAAACAACATTGACCACTTTTTACATGGCGGTTTTGTCCTGGTGCTTAAAAAACAGGTGTCGCTCCGGCATCACTACCCAGGCGCAGCTTTGAGCAAGTGCAGCAGTGTCGCTTCTCACCTGTTTGACTGTTTTCAACTCCATTATAAAAGGCCGAGCCTACGTGGCCGTCCATCTCTTCGAGGCTTTCCCCTGGAATGAAATGTTTTGCAGCGACTGGTAGGCCCTCATGCATTATGGATGATCTGTTTTAGAGGGGTGATCTGTGCAGGATGATATAAATATCTCCCTTTGGTTCCCAGCAGGGCCAGAGGAGCGGCACAAGACAGGCCGCCTTGAAGTGTTTAGGCCCGTCTCTATTATTTGATTTGATGTCCAAATTAAAGAAAGCAAAGATACACACGTGGCGGCGACGTCGTCTTTAATTCATGAGTCGCGGCGAAACTCTTGACTCCTCCGATTCAACGAGATTGTCCTACAAACGTGTACTCAACATGAGAGGGAAAGATGCGACCCACTACACCTCCATCCCCATTTAAATAATCGCAAAATGTCGCTGCTCCACAGTGATGCGTGCCTCTGTTATGGGCCGCACCGCCGCGGGTCGCTGTATGTTAGCACACAAAAGCAGCATGAAGTAAAGCCTGACAGATATGTGTGTGAGATGGTCAATTGAGGCGGAGAGAGAGAGAGAGAGAGCGAGAGAGAGAGAGAGACAGAGAGAGAGAGAGAGAGAGAGAGCTGCAAGACTCTCCCACTGTGTCCAGATCCTCTGCTCTATTAGTCTGGCACTGTGGGGGAGGCAGGACTACTGTTGCGAGAACACACACACACACACACACACACACACACACACACACACACACACACACACACACACACACACACACACACACACACACACACAGTACCCATTACCACTCTTGATACAAGGGTTATGCGAGGCCACGAGGGATCAGATGTGCAAAGAGCAGATGTGTTCACAACCCGAGGAATATTTTTTCTTTCGTTATCAGAATCCCATGCTCTTAATATATCACTATATTTCATAACCTTTTGGTTAAAACACTCCGTAGAGGTTGCATGAGCGGAGCAGTGTGCGGTTATGAAGTCTATGAAACGGTGCCAAGCAGCAGCGAATCACTTCTGCTCAAGGCACATAGAAATAATTCATCGCGCTGCTCTGAAAGCAGCCGGGGCATGAGTGCAACACACAACAGATTTCCCGTGTGGAGTGCTGGGTCTCCGGTATTATTTCTGCTTGAATTTTAGGATATGGAAACTAGTTTGCATCGCTGACTGTCCAATGCAGTTTTGAGTATGATATTATCAATTAAAATATGGAGAGCGTGACATAGCAACTTGTCTCCCATTCACTGCGTTAAAGACTATTACAAGGCAAACCCACTGCATTAATCCGTTGTATATTAGATCAATGCGATCGCTTTTAATCTATAAAGTTCCCTTTGCTCGTTCTGTTGATTCCTTAGTGTCTAACGCCTCCCCTCTCTTTTTTCAGGAGCCTGCTGTGGAACCCGCTGGCTCGTCCCATGACTTTCAGCCTGCTCGAAGGACCAAGAGGAGCGCTAAACGCACCCGAGTGATCCCGGAGAAGCAGAGAAGAGAGGCCGACTTTCCCGCCTTGTGATAATTCTCTCTGTGGACTCTGTCTCAGCTCACCCCCGTGCTGTTTAGTTACTGCCTGAAGCCGCCACTCTGAGGTGCAGGAAGAGAGTGAAACACAGAGGGGAAAGAAGAAAGAAGAAAGAAGAAAGAAGAGAGCGAGGGTGCATAATTAGTACCACCGAGTTTGTGTCAGAGCTATACACCATGAGAACAGACTTCTGAAGACGACAGTGCTCTGAAAATAATTGTGCCTAACCTTCAGGACATTTGTGTGTGTGTGTGTGTGTGTGTGTACATGTGTGCACGCCACTTTCTTTTTCAAAGAGCTTGAATTTGTATTTGGATGCAGATTTAGCCTTTCATTATGACTCTGCGTGGAGGCTTTGAGAGTGCGTGGATTGGCTGCAACAGAGGCGTCTGCTGCTGGGTGTTGCTGCTCACTTGTTATTTCTCCATCGCCTTGGCAGCCAAACCCAAAATGCCAGGCCACACACACCTCAATTCAGTACGCATCGATGGGGACATATCTCTAGGTGGGCTGTTCCCAGTGCATGCGAGGGGAAACGATGGCAAAGCCTGCGGGGAGCTGAAGAAGGAGAAAGGGATCCATAGGCTGGAGGCCATGTTATTCGCACTGGATCGTATCAATAACGACAACGAGCTGCTGCCGAATATCACTCTGGGGGCGCGCATCCTGGACACCTGCTCCCGTGACACCCATGCTCTGGAGCAGTCGCTGACATTCGTTCAGGCATTGATTGAGAAAGACTCAACCGATGTCAAGTGTCTCAGCGGAGGGCCGCCCATCATCACTAAGCCTGAGAGGGTGGTTGGAGTGATTGGTGCGTCTGCCAGCTCCGTGTCAATCATGGTAGCCAACATCTTGCGTCTCTTCAAGGTCAGTTTCTCCTCCTTCTTACTTTACTTTTTCTTCAACATCTTTCCGATGGTGGTTGCAGTGCACAGATATATTCCCGACAGGATGTTCCCTCCAACATGTTCTTGGAGATCAGATTCTCAGTTAAAATCAATATTAACCAAAGGAAAACTTAGAATTTCATTCCGACACTGTGGCGATATCACCACACTGTAAGCAAACTTCACCTTAGACGAATAAACATGCGCACACAAACACACACGCTCTTTCATCCCACACTTCACAGTCCGTGTCCTTATTGCTTCTCCTTTGACCTTTTTATTTTCCTCAGAAGCTCGAATCACAGTAGTTTCAGAAATGTCTTCCCACTGTCCAGAAAACTAGGCTCTGACGACTACGACACAATTCCCCTCACTAATGACATTAATATGCCAGGAGTCCTTAGTCCTTCTTCTAATTCATCCGGGTAAGCCAATGCATGGCACCATGAGCACATTGCACTGCTTTCGAATATAGTGCATAAAATGAGCCCCTGCATTGTGTTCGCTCAGCAGATGCAAACATAATGTGCAAATGAGAGCAACACATAAATAATATATGACAGAACGTTTGTAATACCTGCTCAGTGCTGTCAAACAAAACTGCAGGTCACAACCCGACTAATGAGCATAAGGACTGTGTCAAAACAGGTTGTCTCTTTTTCATAATATCCCTGGAAGAGCCATTTAGTATTCTTAATAGTTTTTGTATTTTATGTTTATTGCAAAAGTATGTGTGTTATGTTCTTTAGAATGTTTACTATATAACAGAGTGAAGATAATTGGTCATGTTGTAAAATGTGCTTCAAATGTGTGTTTTGCCCTTTGAAGTTAAAAGGCTCCTCTATTCTGTCCTGCTATTGGATATTTATTGGTTGACTCCTTTAAGTGAGTTCAGTGTAAGTTAGGCTTTGATGGAGCAGGATGTGGAGCAACAATTTTTCTGACCGCAGATTCTAGATTGCAGATTATAGAACGCAGATTATAGACTTTTTAGTTATAGCCAGTTTAAGTCAATGTTTTCGTACGAGGAAATTGTTTTGTTTATCTTTTACATGGAATAAAACCACTTTTAACTACGAGCTACGAGCCTCATCTTTGGACAGCTAGCAAGAAAAGTTTAGCCTGCAAGATCACGTAAATTGGACATGGTAGTCTACGCGAGTCAGAACCCTTTACATCCTGCAAGAAGTGGCCAAGAAGGACGGTAAAATAAGCTGCCACTACAATCCCAATATTCATGCCAGACTAGCTGCAGTAAGACGTCAGTGGTTATGTAATGTAACCCTTGCTCTACGAACACAAGTGAGGGCCTGTAATGGGCTTCCAGGGCTTGATGGACTTGTTTTTTACGAATTGACTGACAAAAATTGTGCATGTATGTGCCCAGTCATGAATATAATTAATCCTGTAGGGACTGAACATTAAGTATATAATTGTCTTACCGTTGCTTTTACTCATCCATGTTGCTTTTGGCGATGAGACAAGAGGCATTCAGGTGTTTGAACAACAAGATAATCAATATGAAGCTGCTGTTCTATTCACAAACAGCCCTATAGAAGATGAGGCCTGAATGCTCTGCTGTTGCATTGATTGAACAATGTCTCAAATGCCACTCTAGGGCCGACTAACTGCTCAGCAGAGGCCAAGAGGGCGAATAGTAAGGCAGAATACATACCGCATTCCTACATCCTTGCTGCTTTTTTAGAAAGTGGTGGATGAACTAGCTAACACAAGGCCGTCATCAGTTTCCAGCCGTCACAAGTCCTGGTCCTGTACATCCAAGTCTTTTTTTGTACAGTGTACAAACCTGGCACAGAACTTTCAACATAAGGGGAATACACATAAATTAATCTCGCAGCTGAGCAAAAAGGAGGTTGGTGACATATCTCATACAGGAATTGTCTCATAGCTCAGCACACCACACAAAGGGTTGGTCAGCACACTGCTCCATCACTCTATGTCACATGCCAACATCTTTTCAGGCTGCACAGGACTGTTTTATACATGCACTAAATCTGTGGGAAATGTTTCCAACAGGGATGCACTGATCCAACTTTTTCAGTCCCAGTCCTGATACCTGGGCTCTGGGTGTCGGCCGATACAGAGTACCCATCCAATACCAGGGATTCATAAATAACCTGTATGCCTCACTGTGTGCAAGTGGCTGCAGGATTAAATGAAATAAATGAAGAAATGAAACAAAGGCTTGCTGCCAGACTCCTTGTGGAGGGCACATCAAATCGCCAGCGGAGGGCCTGTCCACTCGCAAGCTTGTGCGACTTCTTCACAAATTGGCAAGCCTCTATTTGAGCAGGATTTTGCCAAGGAGTTGTTGTGTGTTCCAAAAAGTTTGCCAAATCCTGCAAATGGGAACAAATTATTCCCCCTCTCCCCCCCTCTAAAGGGCATTGAGCTGTTCCATCCAAGACTTTGTGTTCTTGTGCAAAAATGTAATTTTGTGTGAGTATGGTGCTACTCAGATACTGAAAGGCTGCACCAGTTATTCTCCCTCTGGACTGAGGTCAGAGTAAGCAGGAATCCCGTTTTTGATAGACAATGGCCTTAAAGGTATCTGCCCGTGGGCTTGAACGGCCTGCTTGAGAGGGCCTTGAGCATGATGGACAAATCCCACTGAGGGACAGAGGCGAATGCCACAGGATGAGGCCACTTCACTCCAACAAGGAAACACTATATTTCAAAAGGCAGCTAATAAAAACCCCCTTTCTCCAAACCACTCATAGCAAGAGCTAGAGGGAACATACACTTTGATGTATGGAAGGACAATCAAGACTCGAGCAGAATAATTCATTTCAAAGAGTCGGAAGTGATCTTGGCATATACCATTTCTGGGTACAATACTGGAATCTCCAGTCCGTCATTTACGTGATACAAGGAATATGGGCGGCATTGGGAGCAGCCATTAGCTGAGCATGTTCTGCATATCTCAGAGCTGCAGCCGAATAACCATGAGCTGCACCTGTCCGACTCTTTGCATGAACAGTGGGATGAGACGGAAGGACGGAAACGCATAAGAACAGGCTTTTATGTAATAGAGTATATGTGCAAATGCATCCACCTCCAATGGTGGATTTCTCACTGGTGTGGGGGAAAAGAATCACAGGGTGTTCAGTCTCTACACAAACAGTTGACATCAGTCCAGCTTTAAAAAGTGTATGGCTGTCTTGAGTCAGATGATGACACATTTCAGGTTTATTTTGGAACACCAACATGGCATGGCAGTACAACCAGGATGAAACATGGATGGTAAACAGGCAGGTTGGTAACAGTGGTGCTATTTGTAAAGTAATCAACCCTGAAAACCCCACGATTGTCGAACGTTATACGAGGGTTTCAGTCTGAATGTGTAACACTGTGGTAATGAATTGTATAAAGTGCAGCAATGAGTAGCTCAAATCCCTTTTTATTGGAACACCAACACCGACAGACAAGTGCTTCACCCTGTCTGAAAAACAGATGCCTATCAACTGAAAGTATTGTCTCTAACAGACACAGCAGGTCAGCGTGGCTTCCCCTTGGTATCTATTTCTTTATGTCTTTGAAATTCTTACTTTGTTCAGTGTTGGTTTTCATAATGTTACACCAAATGCCAAGTCGGTAGCATTAATTGCAAATAAAAAGCAGAGCCAGTCACAACTCTGGTGGCGACGTTTCTTAGAAAAATCGCTCTTTAGATATTCATTCCTCAAGTATTTCAAATAAACATTGTGGAAAACTGGGAAGCTCTAAAAGCCTTTAATCGACTTATCTTGTGTTTTGCAGTCGACATGAACATTTTTTCATGAATCTCACTGATATGGAAACAAGAAGCCGTGGAAATGTGATTTGTATGGGGCCCGGAAGTGGCCTCAGGTGAAAAGAATATCACAGGGTTTAATATTTTGAATGATGTTAACACTACACGAGTGGAAAGATGACAGTGACTATGCATGAAGTAGACCTGGTACTCGTTTTTTTTATTTACTGTCGTGAACCAGATGCATATCACCTCTTTGTTTTTGTTAAAGTCACATAAAACCATAAGTAGGACTCCCTTGAGTGGCAAAGGAGAGTTTCACTGCTCACCACTTCCCTCTAATGGCTTCAAAAGTCGGCTTCTTCTTCTGTCAACGTTTTCCTCACCTAAACTGCTGGGCTGAAACTAAACCCAAGATGATGATGATGTGGACTCTTTCTTTCGTGTGTGTGCATATAACACACCACTGGATTGTTTTGCAGACAATCCAGGTCTGATGATCAAAACACTAATAAGTTGTTATGAGGTGTTACAGCATGTGCTATGAGGTTTGGGGGCTAATTTATTTATTATCATGCTGTGTGTATATTTAGAGTTGCTCCATCAAATTGTCATGTTTATTTGATGACTTAAAAAAGAGACGCATGAAAGCATACAAAAAAAATAACATACCACCGATATAACGGCTGCTGTTGACGCTGCTTGCCGTCCTCGTGAGGGAAAGAATTTGTTTCCTGACTGTAACTGGCGTCATGCATGCAGTTGTTTTTCAAGCTCCTTACTTTTGGACTCTTCCTTATCCTGCTCACAGTCTTTGAGTGCCTGAGGGCGAAGTGTTTGCTCAGCACTTCAGAGCAGGCAGGATTCCGTCCCCATGGTGTGTCATGAATATTTTACTATATTGTTGCGTAATTTACACCCTGGGATTGGGGTTGAACGCTCCCTCTCCGCACGCCCTCCTCACAGGGTCCAGCCTTTGGTCTGTTCTCATCAGTTGTCTTTTTATACTACTCCATAAGCAGGAGCAAAGTGCACCAGCACTTGTGGTAATTAGTGGTTGGGTTGCGTATGATACTCAAGACAGTCTGAGAATAATTAAAGCCCCAGGCTTTTGATTGTGTCTCTTACACATCACTGAAAACAGCTACACTGGCTGGCTTTAGGGATATTGCTGCAGCAGTCAGAAACTGCAGAAGCATGCGCTGTGTTTCAGGTAGGCCAAGTTGCTTTGCTGAGACAATCATAAGCTCTCAGACAAAGAGGGTGGTGGCTTGGGCAACTTCCTCACAGCAGCTCTCTAAATTAGGGACAAGCAGGCACAGTCAGTCTGCAGGAGTCTTTCCTCTGTGGAGGAGTGAGCTTCGAACAGTGAGGAGAGGTGCTAGCAAGGTAGGCTGAGCAGAGAGAAGAGGTTTAACTATTTCCCTGTTGTGCCATCTGTGGATAAGAGAACTTGCATCCTACTTTCTCTTCCCTCATTATAAAATATTTGTTGGCTCTGTCCTTTTGTGCTTTGGCAAGATGTGTGTTTTTTTTATAGCTTTTTTTGCTGGAAACAGCTGCCTGCACTCTACAAAGTGATTTGAGCCGTTGTTCATTGCAAAATATCAATTTGTGCAGCTTTAAATTCTGTATGATGTCTTCTGACTTAATGGACATTTTGTCAACTCCATCAGAAATCTGATGGCAAAGGTTCAACCTTGACCTCTGAAGAAGTTAAAGTGTGGTCCACTGACTCACAATAATCATAACATAAGTAGGGCACACATTAAAGTCATTGTGATCAATGGGATTCTCGATCGTCAGAGTATGAAACAGTTATACGCTACACTTGTTAGTGCTCTATCACAGCTGGACAGTGCTCCCAAGGTTTACCCTGTCACCTTCACAGAGAGAGAGAGAGAGAGAGAGAGAGAGAGAGAGAGAGAGAGAGAGTCTGGATAGGAGAATTGATTCTGACTAATTGCACTCCCATTCTGTGCTAAGAGTAATTTGGTGCACACTACGCTACATTAGTTCATTCACGCAGCCCATTCCGTCAAACCCACCCATCCATGCCCAACAAAATCCCATGTACTCGCTGAAATTCCTACACCCGTCGAGTCTAACCGAAACAAACAAACAGGGAAGCGGAAAGCAATTGTTTTCAGTGTGCTCACAGACCAATGAGCTTCCACGGTTTTATCCGTGCCCCTCAACTTGACTTTTACAACTGAGCAGACTAAATCCATGACGCCGTCTCTCTCTCGACCCCAGATTGTGGACATACTCCATCCACCATGCTCTGGCTACAAAGGAGAAGCTCCTTTAGTTCAGGATTAGTTCCGACTCAACTCACTCTGCCCACCCAAGCCCAGGCGGTCAATTCTCAGGACAGTCATGAGTGAAGGCTGCCGAGAGCCTTGCCTTTTCTTGGCACTAGTTTATCCCCTTTCTCCTGCCGTCGGCAAATCCCTCTGCAGGCAATACGCACCACTGCTGGTGATCACCAAGCACGGTGACAAAAAGCTACTGTGTGACTGTGTCCTCATGTGCATTCTCTTTCTCGATATGTTAGGTTTCACTCAAATTAATTCCTGGCATATAATTAGTGTGCACTAGCAGGCCCACTGAGGGGATGCTGGCAGGAGGGTAAAAATGTATTTTCTTTTTTAAATGTGTGATTTAATTCTGCTGAGCATTGCTGTGAAATTCTCAAAGCCAAGAGGGACATCGAAGAGCACAACACAAACACCAACAGGGTTTGCTTATGTTCTCTGTGCTGGAGCTGTCCCTGTACCACAGTGGTTGCAATCCTCCAATCTCGTACATTCAGATGTGCATCTGGTACTCTGCTCTGACTTTTTTGAAGTTGAAAAGAAGAAGAAAACCCCCCCCCCCCCAGCGTCTTAAGAACTGAACAAACAGAGCCCTGACATCACATAGTTTCCCTTGAAAGAGCATGGGATTAAAGGCTTGGAGCTGTCTCACCTGCATAATCTCACCGTCAACCCAACAATCCATCACTGTCCTGCTGTGTTGAGGCTGTGCTGCTTCAAATTTACTCAGACTTAAACAAAGGGTTGATTCCACAAGGAAGAGAAAACAGAAAACCTTGAGTAGCTCAAGCTAATTCAGATATGAAGTAATCAATGGTGCCATGACAGCTTCCGTATTGATCGTGGGAGAGGGATTTTTATGTTCCTTTAATTTAAGCAGGCAGACTGACAGTGTTCGAGTGACGGAAAATGAGAGGTAACTGGGTGCTCAGTTATGTCTTATTTTCAGCACAGCAGTTTATGTGTTCTGCTCTTTAATAATACATATAAAACCTATGAAGAAGAAAAGGTCAATATAATAAAGATTTCATAGGGCCACTGTCAAGTTCCTTCAAGGGATGATCTTAAAGGGATTGTTCTGTCAGCCTAATGCCAGCCGTTATCTTGAGTTTACCGTGCAGTGGGGACAGAAAAAGAAAGTTTGGCCGCCTTCAGGCTAAGCAGCTTGGACGTCATCCCTTCCAGCACATGAGACAACTTTGGAGCCTTCCATGACTCACTGCTGTGTCACACAAAGGGATTTGCTTTCTGGTCAGAGGCAGTTGGTATTTACCATGAAAACACAAAATTCAGGCTATAATTTTGAAATAACTGGGGCAAACTGATACTTTACATTGTGATATCGTAAAGGGACAGCCATTGTGTGATACAGTGGACTTGATAGACAATGTGTTTTGCAAAACCGGCCTACAGAAAAAACAAGATTAACAGACTAAAACCATGCTAACGCACTCAATGAAACATCCTGATATTTGAGATGTTCAGCATCTTAGCTTATGTTAGCATGCTTACATATGCTAGTTAGCACTGAACACAAAGTCAAGTTTAGGCTGATGGAAATGTCATTAATTTTCCAGGTATTTTGTCATTAACCAAAATATTGAACAGATTGAACTACTTGAGGAAAAGTTAAGGGACAACCAATGTTATTATAATTTGTCCTGTGGGAACCATGAATATCTGTTTTGTGCTAATCCATCCAATAGATATTGAGATCATTCAGTGGATACATTAAAACTTTCAACCTGCTGGTAATGCTAGAGGAAATGTCAGAGGATCACCAAAGTCATTAGGGTTCATCGTCTGGAGAACGCAAATTCACACACATTCAAGTCAGTCCATACAATAGTCGTTCAGATATTTTGGCGTGGTCTAAACACCCATGACAACAAGGTGTTGGTTATACTCTGAAACTGATAATTGACGAGAGGGTTTTGCCTCTAATCTACCAACTAGACTGATAGTCATATACTTTCTATTTGAAAAAATAGAAGACATCAAGCACTAGCTACATTTTGCTTTTAGTAATGTTTAATGAGAATGTCATACGTCTTTTAATTGAACAAATACAAACTCTGCCAAAAGCGAGAGACGTCAAAACCATAATTTCATACGGTATTATTAATGTGCAGAAGTTCGGTGTTGCACCAGGACGATATAATGAGGAAAGTACTGGCGTCATGAATTATACTAATTCATATCTACATTAATTCCATTGATTTTCTTGGCAGAAACCATATGAATTGATTAATCTAATCTCACCCATTGCTTTGAAATATATTAAAAAAAACTTGTTCCAGAGATATTATTTATCATTTTATCTTTAAAGCTGTGGATCCATGCCATGAGTAGAGCTTTGATCAGCTTGAGCATAATTGCTTATTCTTCACTTCAGAAAAATCAAAATGTTAAGCGATGAGCCAAGAAAAAAAATTTTGGGGTTGCATTCCAATTTCAGAACACAGATGAATGTAAAAAACAACAACAAGCTGACAAATAGATGAAATGGTTTCAGTGACTGTGATATTTACTGTTTGTGTGCCAACAGGCAAAGATGAGATGAGGTAAAACAACAGCATGCTATTTGCGTCTCACAAGCCAACAGTACTATTTACACCCGATACAGGCACACAATAGATACTGGAAGTGTATATGTGGCCTACTGTAGGATACATATTGTTTCCTAAATCTAACATATAAAAGTCAGAAAATAATAAGTCAACTCTTGGTGTAAGTCTTCAGTTTGACCCAATCATCCACAACAACCTACTCCCTACACTTACTTTGCCACTATTTATACTACTACTATTACTACTACTATTACTACTACTACTGAATCTTTCTAACCTGTCACGCCAGATGGTTTGTTACACAGAGACATCAGAGAAGCCGTCATTGGAAAATGTTTGAAAAAGGGCAAGCACTTTCAAAATATGTGGCAGGGGATTGGATGAACCATCTGTCGCTTAAACTCTTGCCAAAGTGAGTAGAGAGAAAGAGAAGAGCAAAAACATCTTTTAGATTGAGAAAAAGCCTTCAGTATTTGTTGTTTGCTTTTCTTTCAATGAACAAATACTCTCCAGCTCTGACATAGCCGATGCTATATAGCATGTACACTAACCTCTTCAGGTTCCACCGTTGTTGCTTTGAGCGAACAGACGCCTCTCAGTGACGTCGCACACACCTAAGCCACGCCCATAGCTGCCCTCACAGGACTCTGATTGGTCCGTGCTTTGGCTCACAAACGCATTACCCGAAGCCCGACAAGATGAATTTTCGTGTGATCTGGCAGCATCGCAAGAATCCAGCTGCTTTGTAAGCTACAAATATTTCAGCCAGCTAACTATTGCTAAAATAAGTAGCATGTTCAACTTGGCCAGGTGTGAATAGCTGAATAGCTGCCGTGTGACTACTGATGCACTTAGACACTTGCAATGCATCTATTCAGATTTTTTTATGCTGTTTGAAAACATTCAGATCCTTTGCTTCTTGCTTGCTTGAGCTCCAGTATGAATTTGTAATGGTCTTACACCAGATGGTCCCACTAGCCTCATCCATTTGTTTGCATTTTTTTCCATCAAGATTCCACTGAGCGCTTCCAGTTTTCTGTTTCGACGGCAGTGCAAAGGTGGAGCGCTGCCATCGGGGAAAGAGACTATCTGCATGGCTTTACGGCGGCTGCCATTTTATGAAGTCAGTTGATATTTAAAACCAGAGTCCAATGAGACTGACTGCAAATATAGAGACATAATTCAGAAGCCAATCATGCATACTCTCCAAATATTTGTACACATTCACACAACCAGCTGGCAGAGGGGGAATCAGGCTAATTATCGCCTGAAAAGCTTCCTCAAGCGATAGATCCTTAAAGACTAGCTGTCCGTTTGTCACCGCCACCCCATCACCTTCTTTAACCTGCGATCATTAAGCTATCAAGATTTGAAGACCTTCCATTACAAACACCTGGCTATTGACCCGGCGTCTTCAAGCTGGTGAGACAAGATGTTTGCCTTGTCTGAAAGTCAGTGTTTGAACATGTACAAATCAGAATTCTAACATATTGCTGTTGATTTCTCAAAAAGGTGACATGTTGGCATTAAACTTCAAATGACTGTTACATAATAGTGGCAAACTGGAAACATCTCTGCCCTGCTCCCTCTGAAGATAATTTCCTTAATTCTTGTCATTGAAATGTTGTATCAATGATGATTACACCATTGTGGGCAGTTTGAATTCAGTAAAATCTTTCTACACATGGCATCAACAGAAGTGTAGCTGTGTTCAGCAGTCCGGACAATAACAGCAATAACAATAGTAATAAAACAGAATAATAGTCATCTCTCATGAGGCCAGCGAGCCACAGATTCTTCGTGAAATCTTGTCCTCCGGAACCAGCATTTTTAATTTCATGTGGAAGTAGTGTTTTGTATCCTGAGGTCCTTTGTGTTAGTCACCGCTGATCTGCCTCATATACCGTTTGTTACACAGTTAAAACATATCTTGTAGGTCACCTTATCTAATCTCGGTTGCAATAAATTAAATCACTTAGTATGAAGTGATAATAATTCAATATGTGCTTCAATAACAATAATGATAATAATTAGTGCTGGGCAAGTTAACGCGGTATTATCGCGTTAACGCATTAATTAATTAACGCCGATAATTATTTTATCGCGCGTTAATGCAGGTTTTTTTTTATTATTAAGCGGACATTTTCCGAATACAAGAACCGGGCAGCGAGCAGTGAACAGCTGTTTGTGTGGCATCTCTTCCCGTTTCCTTCATCTACATTCCCCTGGGTCCTAAGTCCCTCCATGTACAGCTTCTTATCACCCTCTATGTACCAACATACATTTATAACAAATACCACACATATTACACGGTAATCAGCGTTGCATATGTGTCTGACCAAAATACCAAAAAAGTAAAAAATGAAATGATTCATTTTGAGTTTTTAAAGTGTTTTTGTTTGGAATATGTATAATAAGCATATCATTGAGTTATAACTGCTGAGAATTTAACAAACATTAAAAAAAGAAAAAAACATGACGTAGAAAGGTTTAAGAGCCATTAAGACAACAGAAATGCTCCCAATCTCGTATTCAGCACCTTTGATTTTTACCATTTTATTGTTTTGCCCTCAAATTGTCTTTTTGAAGATACAAAGTTTCAGAATTCAGAACTTGAAATGCTAGATAAACGGTTGTTGATGAATAAAATTGACCTGCAGATATTTAACTCTTAGTTGAAACTATATGAAAGAACAATTACAGCACACCTTCATTAAGTATATTATCGGCCAGATGTAACGGTGCAGGTAATGTACGCGCAAAAGTTGCGGTCAGATTTCTTTGGATAGTTTCCAGACTTCAGTGGCCACAAGTCCTCAAATTAAAACAACAAGGGTCCTCTCCACTCCACATCTCACCTCCCATTTCCTTTCATTGTCTTCCCTTTTTTCCCTCTCCTCCCATCCCCTCTCCTGTGTTGATAACTCCTTCTGAGAAACCGCTTCCACCACTCCCCATCGTGCACCTCTTCCTCTCTGTGTTTGGGGAAGTTTGGTTAGATTAAGGCACATAAACGACTTGGTTAGGGAAACATCATGGTCGTGGTTAAAATAAATCAACATCGATTGTTGGTTGTAAACAGGAAGAGAATTGCAGCCTTGCGTAATGCGTGTACAAAAATCGTTGCTGGCTCAGAATTATGTTTTTAGGACACATATACATAGCTAATAAATGATGCGTATGTTTCAGAGAGTTTTTACTCTCCCTGTTTGTCTGCACACGACTTTTGCCGGTTATACAGATTTGATTCCAGGAGCTCATGGGTCATTGCCAAGGAGGCTGCAGTTCCCCATCTCAAGCTACTCGTAGTGCATTTCACACACCATGATATCCTCTCAGGGTTGGGATCTCTACCCTGCGGGGCTCCTCGATAAACTCGTGACGTGATCCACAACCTCAAGAGTGTTGCGAGTCCCTGCTGCTGTCCCACGCAGCGAATGAAATGTCGACAGAGCATCAGTTCAATCACATTAACAATGTCACATTCTTTATTTTGTAATGTACGACTTTCTGTGTCAGGGAGAGAATTTAACAGTCTTTATATTATAGCCTCCCGTATTTTTGTTTGACCTGAGATTTACTGTCTCGTGCGTCGCAATAACACGGCAAAGTCGAAAGTACAGATGGTAAACCCACAAGATCCTATTGACCCCTGCTCGAGTGCGACCATCACTTAAAACCCGAGTAGCATCGACACGGGGATGAACACAGTGAATGGATGGATTTGTTCCAAAGTCATTCAAAGGTGTTGTGCCATTAGATTTAAATGATAGTGCAGGCTGTGTGTGGGAGATCAATATCCGGGAATGAGCATAACTAATTCAACTTTCTATAAATTCTGTCATTGATATGTTCAGCAAACAAATGCTGTTGATACAAATAGTGGAGTTTCCATCGTGTCAAACAATCTATTGTGTGCCTCAGGGGAATGAAATCACTTTCAGATTCCACCCTTTGTGTTGGAATGGAAAACATTGTTGCAACACGGATTTATCCATATTATGTGAATCACAAGAGCAAAATTTGCTACATTTTTTTTGTCACCATTTCTGAATAAAAGATACATTATATATATATATATATATATATATATATATATATATATATATATATATATATATATATATATATACACACTGCAAGATATGACTTTTGGTGCATGCAAAAGGAGGAAACACTTTTTCAATGAACTGAAACATAGTAATAGCTCTATTTTGGAAAACATTCCTCTGTATAAGTAATTCAGCAGCCAAGGGGGGAAAAAAAAGCTTTAGATAAGTATATTCAATTACGGAAAGCAGGTAAGTATGCCCAATGTGAGTGTGAAACTTACTTTTACACAAACATAAACTAGTTTCAATGGTGCTTTGAGAGTTCTAGATAAACCCGGAGCAAACTCTGGGTTAAATCAGCTTTTTTTCTTCGTTTCCCTTCCTACGGTTGGATTAGCAACACAGGATAAAGGTTACAGCTGGGTAAGGGGGATAACACTGTTTACACCAATCAGGGAGGCGATCTATAAAGTTAGCCGGAGTTTTGAACCAAGGAAGAACATGTTTTAAATAACAAGAGCAGTCCTTGCAGCAGCGAATGCATCCAGCCAGCCACCGGCCTCCTAACAGCTTGTCTCCTCTAGAAACAGATTACCTGTGCAGACGAGACACTTTTGTGTAAAAGCCATTGGCATCGACTCAGTGAATACATTACCTGCCTGTGTACTGTTCTCACAGTTACTCAACTCGTCGGTGTTAATGGAGGCGTCACGTCCTGACATAGACACCGAAGGCGAGTCTGCAGCTGCAGCTGAGTGCTTTTACCACAATGTTGTTTCAAGTATTAAAAGCACAATAGACGGCTCTGGTTAGCCGAAATAACGTAAAAAGGCTCCGCGAAGTTACCCGCGTTGTAAACAAGGTGTGGCGGACTAATTGTTACCAGCGAATGCTGAATCACACGTGATTCATTCATGAATTACACTGTCCTTTTGTTCAACAATATGAGATATGTGGAACTTCTTTTGTTGTGCGTACAGAAATGCAAAAATAACATCTTAAAATCCTCATTACCCGGGATGCTTGGAAACTATTCAAGGAGCAAAAGACGGTCCTCGGTCAGCACTCTGGATTATCCAGAATAACGTTTCTAGTGCTGTGAGCACCACAAACAAAATCCAATTTTATTCATTGCTATTCAGAGATATACTGTCTGTCACTGTTGCTAAAGTGAATGTGTTGTATTTGGCTCAATATGTCCATCAATTCTGTCCATCCTGGGAGAGGGATCCCTCCTCTATTGCTCTCCCACAGGTTCTTCCTCTTTCCTCCCCGTTAAAGGACTTTTTTGGGGAGTTTTTCCTGTTCCGATGTGAGGGTCTCGGGACAAGAGGATGTCAAATATGTACATATTGTAAAGCCCTCTGAGGCTAATTTGTAATTTGTGATTTTGGGCTTTACAAAAATGAATTGAATTGAATTGAATGTGGGCCTTGTGTTTTAGCCAGTCAGGGAGAATCAGAGAGTGAATGCATGTGTCTGTCACCTGCAGCTTTAATGGATATCAGAGTAACATGAGGCCCTCAACAGCACTGCATTGACGTCATCACATACAATCTCAGTGTATTTGACAGATCTCAAAAGTCAGCTAAAAGCATCACTACCAGGTTTAAAAAAAAATAAAGATTAATCAGTTTCAACTTTGAAGCAATGCGACAACCAGTCGGTAGAGTTTTATGATTTTCAGCAAATTTACTTATTGTTCTAAATATTTCATGCTGCCGTCAGTCTTCCACATCGCGAGTATTGCACCTATGTTTCATCTTATTTCCATTTGCAGGTCCTAAACATCAAAGATCTCCCTCAAGTGAAAAGCCTGGTTTGCTTGCACATGGAGAAGTTGGCTGTCTGTTGGCATCAATGTCAAAGCGCACACAGAAATGACTATATTGAAACACTCAGGCAATCAGCCTGCACTGCCCGCAGACTTTAGCAAGGCACAGCTTGATTTTAAGCAGGAGAAACTGCAGGCACACTCACTCAGCCCACTCTGTTGTCTCATAACTGCTGCACGCTGCATGTGCTAGCAATGCTTTTTCGCCGCCCCGCTTCTCTTTTCTGCAAGTTAAGCTGAAAAAAAGGGAGTAATGAAATATTTAAAATCCAAGTATTGAGGTTAGCAGAGGAGTGCCTTTCTTTCGCTCTGCGTCCCGCAGACGTTCCACATGTAGGTGTAGGTTGACCTTGATTTAATTAAATTGAACGACATGCAACTTATCGGGAGACGAGTGAATGATCACCGGAAGATTTGGATGGTGTCTATTGGTTCATGTAATATGAGGGTAGCCAATAAGAGTGGACTGCCTTCCACTAGTTTACAATGCATGTTTCGATTGTTGTTCCATGTAATTTGTCTCTGTGGGATGGGTTCTAATTTGACTCAACAATCTCTGCAAATGAAATGTGATTTGCATTACTTTGTTCAGTCCAACAGTTAGTTGTCTGCAATTCAAATGCTCTTCAACGGGGGACAAAAGGCCACCCCAGACACATGGCACTCTGAATACTGTGTCAACCCTCAAAGCTTCTAACAAGGATTTACTGATCTCCTATTTTGTGGGAAGTTGATAGTGAGAGAGTATTCTATTGTACAAACGTTCTTCCTGTGTTCTCCTAAAATCTTCTCAATTGACCTCAAATAGCTGATCCAGAAACTGGTTTAAATTTAAACAACCCTCTGCTTTAATGTAACAGTTCTTTTTTATGGTCTGTCATAGAAAAGAAAGAAATAACCCCATTACATCTTTTTTTTATTTAGGAATGGGGCCTTAATAGCTTTGCAATAGATAATGAAGTGGTACTAATCAGTTGCCTTCAAGTACTTAAGGGATACTCAGAAGGGACTCAAATCCCATAATATTAAAAAGACAGATAAAATCTACCCTAGATTAATTTAAAGTTACAGAATGACAACACGATCTACATACGTTTGAGTTGAGAAACTTGCCAATCGGATAAAAGCCAATGTCTTATCTCTTATATCAGTTTATTAAAAGCTTCAAACTTTTCTTTATTTTTTCCCAACAATCTTGTTCGTTTTGATTTTGCCCATTCAATACACATCCGATGGGAAACAGCCAAAGCACACAGATCAA
The DNA here is from genome assembly GCF_949748355.1 of Melanostigma gelatinosum. Taxonomy (NCBI): domain Eukaryota; kingdom Metazoa; phylum Chordata; class Actinopteri; order Perciformes; family Zoarcidae; genus Melanostigma; species Melanostigma gelatinosum. Next base: position 22,460,154 of record NC_136641.1, on the reverse strand, counting down.
TAGTGAAGACAGAGGCTTTAAAAGCTGGCAGGATGAATGGATGCAGAGTGCTTTGAATTATTCAATGGCGCTGTCTCTTTTGCGCTGACCGGACTGTTTACGCAGCTACATTCCAAAGAGCGGCGACCAAGATGTTAAATATCAGAGCAGACACCATTATCTCATTACTTTAACACACCACTTATATTCAAGAAATATGTTTTCTTGTGGGAGACAAGCAATTCATTTTTGTTTTGTTACAAGAGAAATATAGATATTTGTATAAAAACAGCCGTCAAATGAATTTAGACCCAGTTGAACAGCGTAGGATGATATCGCTGGCTGTCCAGATGGAGAAAGTGAGAATGCTGCTTTTTATGCAAAACATGTCTGCGGCTTAATTACATTCAGTCGACACAATTTGGCCATCGATGACAGCAATAACTTGAAAAAAACAAAACAACAATCAACCCATGATATCTGCATGTTAGCACACAAGCTTACTCAGCGCTAACAGAGCTTCATGATCGACAGAGCAGCCGGGGCTCTGAGGAAGTGACAGGTGCAAAACAAAACACTCCAAAAGAGCACAAAATGGACATGAATATTCATTCCTCTGGCCAAAATGGATATGAATATTCATTCCTCTGGCCTCGATTATGGACGCACAATTGCCTAACTCTTGAAACTAAAGGCCCTTGGCTGCAGTATACATTAACATGTTGTATATGTCTTAAATGTAATCACTCTTTAATTAAAATAATGTTTACTTACTGCATTCTCTGTCTTTCAACTTTCTTTTTTTTTTGCACAAATTGTAAACATTCACGACGTGAGCTACGAGAAGACAAAGTCACATGTGCTTTCATTCCCTATTGAGCTGAACTACCAGGGCGACGCTTGGAAACTCAGCCAAATCAGCAGCCAAATCAGCCAATCACATTTCTGGCACATTTTGTTCCCGCAGCCACTATGGTTAGTGTCAGGGACAGCCGTGAGTCTTTTTCTACTTCTAAGAAATGGCAGAAATTAAAGTACTCCGTAGTACAGGAGGGAATCAAAATTGGTTTTAAGTGTTCGAGCAGAAGATTGAATCCAAAAGAAACTGAACAGAATAAAAATAAATCAAGTTTTTATTTGAATGTCGGTTGAAAAAGGAATGTGCAGGTGCTCGAAGACATTTCGAACATTTTGTGATTTAAAAGTTTTAACGACAGTAAATGAAGGCGGTCATCGACTTTAATCTGGACGAAATGTTGGATGTGACTCTGTTCACGCTCTGCAGCAATATGTGCAACATGATACGCTCAATAGAAAATAAATAGACTGATCTATTCAGTCCTTAGATTCGAATATAGTTGTCTCCTTTCAAGTCCCTGCAAACCATTAAAGGAAATATATCTTCTTCACCATTGTTTTTATCCATAGTGATCCATAGTCGACAGTTATCCACAGTGGATGTTTTTGTGTAATGTGCAAAGAGGAAATATAAATGTGTGTATCATATCTTATCACAAAGCTGGAGAACACAGTGTGAAGAAGATCACAATGGAAACATTGTAGCACTGAGTGCAGTAACTCAGTGGACACACTGATTTCATGCTGCATGTATTAATCAAACAGGAAGTGCTCTGAGGTCCTGTTGCCTCCATGTAATTACTGCAACAGCGAACCGGACATGTTTGATGAAAACTCTTTGAGAGATGACGGCAGGAGAGTAGACAACAAAGACGCACTCAGCTCTACTCAAGTCAACACCTGTTCCCATTTGTTTCCGAAAGACTGACACACCGCGACCTGTCAGCCGGAGCTCGGGGAAACGAGATCTAATTAGCTCCAACCTCCTTCTCCCAACTCCGAACCACAATTATATCTCATTTCCTGACACTCCATAGCAGGACAGTTGTCATCAACTTCCACTTTTATCAGCTATCTGTAGTGGCTCTTGACCAAATAAAAAGTGGTCGGATAATTAGTTCCCCTGGGGAACAGGAGGGGGGAGAAAAAAAACTCTGCATTGTTTGTCGCTTGAGGCTATCTTTTCGGAATTATTTGTCAGAGAAGAGACAAGTGAAATAAAACAGCACAGAAGAGGGGGGAACTAAAAGTGAATGGGTTTGAAGAGATGGAGAGTCTCCAGTGGTGCAGGGGAGAAAGGCCGCCGAACCCACCGGCGTCAAGTCCTAAAACTTCTGAAGTGTTGTAGCAGCCCGTGAAATGGCTTCCTGCGGTCATGTAACCCAAAGTTGTTTCAAGGGGTTGCGTATAATGGCATGTATTCCACCACCTCCTACTAAACCACTGAGCGATAATGGCAGGGAAAGCATACAGTACATGTGGGCAGAGTCTTCAGGCTTTGTTTCTGTTTGTGTTTATCAGGCATCCACAGATCCCTTCCAGTGTGGGCGTCTAGGGTAATGGATTAGAGTTCTGGTGCCAGTGATATCGTGCTTGAGAAAGAACTGCATATTTTAGAGGTTCTTTGTCTCCATGTGAGGCCTGTGTATTTCACTGGTGAGTTAGACTGCTACTGATATGCCCCCTGGCATGGCGGTCCAGTGTGAGCGTAATTTAGTGCAACAACAGTGGCCAACCCGAGGGTGTGGAAGAATGGCGGGGTAACAGGCTGGCCAGGGAGGATTAAACATCAGGCTCACTTAATGCCTGCAGAAATATCGATCTTTTTTTTGCATGCAAAATGCAGCCAGGTGCACCAAAAACGTACTCCTGGCAGGTATTATGTATTACACTACCTGCCAATGTTTGAGTGATGACTTTCGTTAAAAAAACTGCATCAAAGAAAATAAACACCAGATGTTTTGGTGCTTGAAATAGTGTTTCTGTTTGTTGTGATTGTTGGCAAGGGGCATTTCCTCACGTTACCTGCACATTTTTCTCAGCTTTTTACAAAATCGGTCCCATTTCAAGTGACACATTTCAATTTCGGAAACATCTCGGTGGAAATTCGCAACAAAAACACAGAAAGGTGTAAGATTTCCGACGACAGTACAGCACATCGTCCCACGGCTTCCCTGCGCGCATGTTCTGTCACGAGCATTCTTTGATGACTGACATCATCTGTCAGCCATCAATTTTAAAACGGGAGCTTAAATGGAGGGAACAGATGCAAAGATGAAACAATGATGAAACAATAATGAGATGCTTACTGACATCGTATGTTGATGCCTCTTGAAAATCCTGAGATGCATAAATTGCTCCCGTGTCTCGAGTGGAAAGTTGCGCAGCTTCATCTGATATGTGATGTTGTCAGCTTGCATCCTGTGGCTTTGTTGAGGAGAGTCTCCCACCTCATCAATATCAACATCGCCATGTCAGGATTACTTGAATTAAAGGCTCAGAGCCGGTAGACTACATTGATCTTCACTGAAAAATTCACATTTGTGCATACCATTAGTGAGTTGAGGAAGCATCCAAACCATTGAAAGAGCAGCGGGGATCTCCTGATATGATATTGAAAGTGCCCACATTAATTCTGCTTGTAGTCCACCGTGGCCTAATCAAAGCCCACATAAGTAGAAGCCCACGGAGAGCATTTTTATGAGCCCATCGAGTGGTGCGGGAATGAGTCCTAAAACAAGGAAATCAGTCAGTTATTTTTCTCACTTCTACTTCCTTCTTCTCGGAGTCAATGGGGTTTCTGAATGTTTTTATTGGTTAAATGCCTGAAATAAGGTCCGTGGTTAACACAAGCTTCGGAGAGTTTCATGTTTTATTTTACAATTTGAAATATGTCAGTCAATATGCCTCTTGTGAATTTAGAAGTTTGTACATTATACTCAACGCCATCACGCAGACTTCACAGCATCGCTGTGTATACTGGCGCTTATGCGACCATGTTTCTTTATAGCCCAACGTTAGCCCATGAAAGTGGTGTTCAGTTGTGGAGATTATCTTGCCGAACAAAAGATAAACTGTTTGCCACACAGCGTATTTTTTCAACATTGTTTTTTTTTCTTTTCGAGGAAGCCTAACTTCCAGGGTTGGCATACAAAAACACGTGGGCCCTGCAGTACTCTATTTGGAAGGCTTCATTGAAGGCCAAATGCCAGACCATCACAGAGAGAGGCAGTTGGTCTTCAAAGCTCATGTGATAATGTAACATATTGGTTGCATATCCACAATTCTTAAACCTAAATAGCTGATATTTTGGCAACTTGGGGGCAGTGGAACAAGCTGCAAACAACAATACCGTATTATAACTTCATATAGCAGATCATTTATTTAGCTTTTTAAAACAACGGGGACGGATCCAGCACGGACAGTTATGGGAGTGAGGGATGAGGAGGTAAGGAAACATGAGAACACCAGGGTAGGGAGTGAGGGATGAGGAGGTAAGGAAACATGAGAACACCAGGACACACATGGAGAACTCTGTCAAGCTACATATTAGACAAAGTGAACATCTTTTTTTCTACATAGTTATCCTCAGTCTCATCTGCTTAACTTGGTCATGGAGGCATCAACATGTAATAGAGATGTTAAATTAACAGTGAAAACTCATCATAGCTTAATTTAACATCAGTATTCATAATTACACTTCATGTTTACTTCTCCTGATCTTTACCTCCTATAACAAGGTCCATAGGGGCATCTCAATAAATAAACATGTTATATTATATTATATAAGTGTTATTTACTGATTGTTTTCGTGTTGGAATACATGTTAAATATTTAACTGCCAAGTAATAATGCGTGTTTGATACTTACATTGTTTTTGCATTAAATCATACTGGGATGTTTGCTGAAATTGATAAGATGGCCCTACCTAGAACATGTTCCACCAGCCGCCACTGCTCTCCACCGACTCCTGAAGGAAATATCTGGCTCTTCAGCTGCTAAATGCACCACCACGTTCACCAGCGTGTCGCCACCTGTGCCGTTTGTTGCTGGTGAGGAAGCGTGCAGAGAGGGCTTTTAAAGCTTTCTTTTTTTTTGGCAAAAACAGCTGCCTGCTACCTTTGGAAACGATGCTGATGAGAACTGTGAGAGAATGAAAACAATAAGCTGAAGGCCACTGAAAGCTCTGTCGAGCTGAAGGAAACTGAAGAGCCGATGGATGGTTCGCCATGGGTAATACAAAAATATTGATCATAGCAGCTTTAAATTGGCTATGAAAGGGTTTACAAACAGATTTAGTCAAACTGTATCAAGCTTCGCTTTGTCTTTTAAATCGTGAATCAGAGAATTCAAAGTAGGCAGGTGCTGCTCGAATCTGATTCAGTGTATAATCGTCCTCTGCACACGTTTCGTCTTCTCTGGTAGTTTGACCACCGTGCACATTCTCAGAGACGACGGAACGGTTGTTTCCACTCTCGAGAAGAAAAGACAAAACAACATGCCATAGGCTTATCAAAATGTTTGAAAAATATTGACTCTAGCAACACAAAAAGAGTTACATGAAGAATATAATTGATAAGTGTTTGTGTTCTTCTGTTCCTATTAGAAATACTGCACACACACACACACACCTGCCTGTTCTATCACTACCACACGAAGAGAGAGAAGCAGAACTTCAATATGTTGGTGCTGAGAGGCAGACTCGTTGATTGGATGTTCAAAATAAGAGCGGAGTGAGTAAAATGAATCACACCTTGACATGATAAATAAACCAGAGGCCTTGCTAAGCCCAACAGAATGAAAATGCAGCTATCCCTAGACCCCGCATATGAGCCAGAGTTCAGCAAATGGAAAGCTACCGTTAATGCTGAACTAATTAACGGCACACGACAGCAGCTCACTGCTCGCTAGTGGACCGGGACCATTATTGAAGGAAGTGAGGAATCACGACCGGCATTAACTCTGACGTAAAACAGCCGCCTTGCTACCGGATGCTCAAAAGGCCGAACACTGAAGTTATACATCAATCGTCACATATCGCCCGATTTAAATAAATCAATGAGGCGGTCTTAAAAATCTAGCAGCATACACTCAGCTACTGCTAACTCAGCTGATGCTTCACGCCGCTCGTGCCGTTTCTGGTTCTGCCTCCCACGTTGCCACATGTCACCGTAACTAATTAAGCTGCTGCCAGTTTCTGCTGCAACACCCGCTAAGAAGCAGAGGGTTCGTACTTGGATTGCAAATAATTATCCCAAATGTCATATTTTACAACTATTTGCCATGTAAAGATAAAGTGGAGTAATGTACCCCAGCAGAGAATGAAGCTGCTTCCTGTGAGTGTTGTAATCCGAGCTTCTCCTCGCTTTGTTGAGCTCATGGCGGCTCGTACGGCACTGCGCTCGTACGGCACTCGTATGGCGGTGACATTTGAAAATGCGGCGCATCGTCGTGGATCCTCCATTTCCCCTGTTTGGGCTACATGCAGTTTTGCAGTAATTTGCACTGTTAGCACCGCTAGCTCAGACGTCGCCATGTTGAGAGCCGGTGAGAGGCGACAGAAATGCTCCCAATCTTGTGTGAAGCACCTTTAACCCTCATCTTAAAAAAAAAAAAAGAAACAATTTGCCTTGCCAATGTAGGATCATAAATTACATTGTTAGGCATAAAAACCTTGTTGAGTGAAAACCGGAAACATCTGACAAAAATAAACGTTGTGGTTAATTTGACAATCAAGACGTGGGCATCGAGACATCTTAATACAGCTGAGTCTCAGACTTTAAGAGTTCGTCCAAGACAAACGCCACCGTTACGCTACATACTTTTAAAACAAAATAACTTCAGATCAGTATAAAGCACATGTATCAAACTCAAGGCCCGCGGGCCGAATCCGGCCCGCCACGTCATTTTATGTGGCCCGCGAATCCGCCAGCAAAAAAAAAGATTAAAATGAAAAAATGATTTTTGTTTTGGAAAAATAATTAAAAGTTAGACTTGAAAATAAAACTACCCCCATGGTCGAAATTATGAGATAGAAAGTTGAAATCATGAGATAGCATGTTGTCTGTGAACCGACATTAAAATCACAACAGGTGGACAGGAGAGGCAACAGCCCGAAAAGCGGTTTTCTAACAATTGAAAAAGATCGACAAATAATCCCAAAATGTCCACGAAGAGAAAAATTGATGCAGAGGGAAGAAAATGTAATGAAAGATGGGAAAGCGAATACATGTTTGTGCTTCAAGGAGAACAACGGGTCTGTCTTCTGTGTTGTGAGGCGTGTTGGTGATGAAGGATACAATTCACGTCGGCATTTTGACACCAAACACGGAGCTAAATTTAGCCTCCAAGAAAAACATCAAACTGTCCAAGAATTAAAAGGCAGACTGCAATCACAGCAGAATATATATCTACACAAGCTACAGCCCAGTGCATGCTGAAGGTATGTGAGCAGTGCTCCGACCAGATACAGACTTTTACAAATGTCAGTTTGTGAAGAAACACCATCGCAGACCGAGTTCATGAACGAGCAGCAATCTAACAACACAGCTAGCTAGCTAAGCTAAGAGACGAGCAGGTACTTGTATTTTTAATGATCTGTTGATGAAAGCACAGACAACACGGATACATCATCTATCCATGTTCATCAGACCTGACTCTCAGTGAGCAGCTCTTGGATGTAGCTGCCATGCACAGGACGACGACAGGGAGGAACATTAGTGATGCAGAGAGGTGACACAAACAGCTTTGAACAAAGTTAATGTCATAACTTGTGTTTGATATTTGTCTTTGTTATTTTCGTTAATAGTTTGATCTTTGATAGAGTCATGTGGGTTTCTTAACCCTCAATTAAAATGATTTATCTTATAACAACATAAATGTGTTTAAATATCATTTTTCATTTATATAACTGCATGTACAATATTTATACACTTGAATAAACAACAATCAAATGCAGAGAGAGTTATTTAACAATATGTTGGGGAGAAGTTAGTTATCGTCTTACAGTTACAACCGGCCCTTTGAGGGCGACCGTGATGCTGATGTGGCCCAGAGTGAAAATGAGTTTGACACCCCTGGTATAAAGTGAGTGTGAGTAAGACATCGTGCTTGCACACAAATTGACTATTTAGCATTCTGAGTAACACCTCAGCTGCAAACTTGCAACTTTATATTCAAGCTTAGAAGTTGTCCAGAACTTTCCCCTCGTATAAATATACTGCTGCAATCTTAATCATTCCGGGGCATCCAGGATGCTTGCTGAACTCAAACCTCAAGTGAAAAGATTTGTAAGCATCCACCAAGAATTACAACTTGCTCGCTACCTCCCACACATGAGCTACTCGGATGAAGATTGTGCTGTTGTCTTTCTTCTTCGAGGCTGTTTCCGAGGTGCACAGCTTTGTTTTTTTATTTCATTTTATTTATTTATTTGTTATTGCGCTCATCACAGACTTTCACACGACTGCTTGGATTCATTAGGGAAGTTACTTGGAGAGCGTAGTGCTATCTGCCAAACTCAACCATCTCTGGGTGAAATGGAGCGTCGCATCAATTCAGGCAGAACACTGCAATCATGCACTCCATCAGGCGATCACCATTAGCTCTTACAGTCACCAATCACATTCAACAACGCCAATGAGGTGGTCGACGCTCCCTTTGCTGATCATTCAAGCCAATACAACACCACTAACACGGGTTTTAAAGAGTCCCGTATCCTGACCAACCGGCAGGTGTCACTGATCTTTAACTATTTGCACAGATATTTTGTTGATGAAAGCACTCTTATCCTGCCATCTGTACGACTCGTGGACACACGACGTGGGTACCTCTCGCTCGCTCTTTGTGTAAAGCCTTTAGACAATCCAATCGTCTTGAATCTGTCAAACATTGCCACTTCACGGGCAGAGAAATGTAGGTGCTTGAATTTTCTCCATATTAGCATCGCACTTGTCACAAACAAAACAGCATCCTCGTGTTTCCAACAGCAGGCAGACTGCGTTTGTGAATGGGAGGCACGATTTTACACTCGTACAAGACGAACAACATCATTGAGGCACTTTTTGATTATTAATAGGCTGTAATGTCTTGGCATGGTCTTTAGCCTTGTTCTAGTTATGGATTTAATAAACCTGCAGTCTGTTTTGGCGCAGAAACTCAAATTACTGTCTCATGAATAATAGATCCTGTTTTAAATACCGTATGCTTCTCAATTCATCAGCGGGCATCCAGTACACTTAAGGACATTCTGCCTCCGCTAATGTGTTTTTTTTGGGGATTTTAGGACAAAGTGTGTGAGTTACATTTTCAGAGAGCGATTTCTTTGTTTTCGTTTGTGAATTCCAGAGAACATTGCATGGTGATTCAGTGGAATGTCTGCAGGAGGTGAATGGGGATTATACTACACTGAAGCCGAGTGTTGAATAGTCACTGTTGACGGGGTTTATACAAGCAAAAGTAAGGGATACCCTTTCGAAGAATCAGATGGGCTTATACACAGACGGAGTATAATAACTTCAAATCGCTCTCTTGCTTACCAAACAGAATATATGCTTTTAAATCCAGGGAAGGATACATTTTGTTTTCTATTCAAACGCTAATCTTGATTCACAGTCATTTAGTTGATCCGCTCCTTCATGAATTCAAGAAAAACACATAGAATAGATGGTGGTCCCAGACTGCATGCCATTAGGCGGGACAGTGGAAAGTCTGCATGAGATGGAAACATGACTGCGTCAGTTCCAGAGTCACTTTCCCCAAATACAGGCCAACAAATGCCCAACACGGCATGTGATGCTTGCAAGTTAGCAGTTGTCTGATGCTCGAGAGAGAGATGTTACTTCCACTTTGCTTGACTGGTGTCAAAAGGCAGAATGGAAAGCTTGTATTCGGGTTTATGATCACATATAGTGGATGAACCAACCTGAACCAAGAGCTGCTTTCAGAACTAAATGATGTGACTGTACTTTGATGAAACCCATCAATGCTGGCGCCAATATTGATTAAAAAAATCTGCATTGGAAATGCCATTCTCTAAAGTAGCAGGGTGTGTTTTACATAGACGGGGACATGGTTTGGATTCTGGGATGGCTATGTAAGGATGGCCTGAGGGAGATTCAAATACAAGTCACTTCTGCTTCAAATGCCGTGCAACAGTTGTTTCAAAGTTAAGAATGTTCAGTTTGTTTCAAGGCTGTCTCTTTTATGAATCCAAACTTCCTATTAAGCTCGGTGGGAACAGTGTGTGAGTGAAAGGACCAAGGGGCAGCACTCAAGCTGTTCATCCAGCTTGACAAATTAAATGATACTCCATATTGACTAGGAACTGATATGGTGTCATCTTTGTACCGCCCACTCGTCATCCTCCTCATCTGTACTACCATGACTCTAAAACATACCTGCAACATCGGTTCTGGGTATCTGCTGGTACGGCAGCACGCACACACACACCATCTCTGTTACACTGGCACCGGCAGCGGCAGCTAATTTTTGCCTCACCGGGGCTCATTAAGCCGAGACGCACAGTGAATATTGTTAGCAGCAAACACGAGCAGCAGTTAATAAGTTGAGAGCAATGCTTTCGTTTTTTTTCTCTCTTATTTTGTTTGTCTGTGCCAGTTGGGTAGCTTTTCTTTATTTGTTCTTCTCTTGTGCAGTAGAAAGGAAAATTACCTCAGAGACACTAAATTCTGTGCTTCTGTGCACACCAGGGTCGGAAGTAAACTATTTGCCACGTACCACTGTGGCTGCTGGACTCCAAAATCAACCAGCCACTCAACAGACCACCATTGTTGTTTTGGCTGGTGAGTGGAGTGAACCGAGCAGCAACTTGCATGTTTTACCAGCATTTGGCTGGTGCTAATGTCCAACCCTGGTGTACACTTAGAAGTGGGTCATTAGATGTTTGATTCTTTTTAGAAATGAAACACTATTTGTGTTATTGTTGTTACTTTAAAGGCACATTAGCTGATGTATCATATAGTTGTTCTGATTAAGCTTCTGCTTACCTATACTACAGCATTTTTAGTCGACAGGAAGCACAAGGGTCAACATCCACGTAAGCAGCTCTGTGAGGAATGCTTTTGGGTAAACGCTAATGTCAGCATGGTAACACACTCAAAAGGACAACATTGGTATGTATCATGTTTAACATATTCATGCTCTTATTTTGTAGTGTTATGTTAGCATGCTGAGATTTAAAATGAGCGCTAAACATAAAATGCACCTGATGGGAATGTTATTCGTTTTTGTAGGTATTTGGTCATGAACTAAAGTATTGGCCAAATGAAACTGTTGAACTGGTAGTGATGCTGGAGGAAAAGTTAGGGGTAACTAAAGTTATTACAGTTCATCCTGAGGGGGTCATGTACGTCTCAACCAACTGTGATAGCAATCCATCAAATAGTTGTCAAGGTATTTCAGACTTTGGGTAGATTAACGATGAGAAACTTGCATTTAGTTTTAGAAGCTTTGCCATGTTTGTAACATTGGACTACACATCAAAATAATGCAGAACGACAGATTTAAATGGGTAAGTCGGTCTGTCTATATTCTCATATTAAACTGCATACAGCATGTTGGTAATTGAGGGGTGCAGTTTAATATCGGTCACCTTTATTTCTCCGAACCCCCAAATCCCAGGAATGAATAGCTTGTTTCTGCAATTTGTATCGTCTTGCATGTCCACTGCATATTTCACTGCAGAGAGTAGTGCACCTGCTGACAAATATCCCGTGAGTTATTGGTTCACAATCTGATCCATAAAATGGGATGTTTTTGATGTACACTGTTTTCAGCTTCAAGCTGTGTTGTTATGTTCTTTCACATTCGTTACATAGAGTTGTGACTATTTCATGCCACGATTCTGTCGCAGCACCCAGTTATGACTTCAAATCCCCAAATTTCACCCAAATTTCACCCAAGGATTTTGTGGGATTTGGGAGCAATAGATCAGGATATTCACCTTTAAAGTCCATCATTTAAGAAAAATAAATTAATTAATTATTTTAAACACAAGCTTCTAAACCTCCTATTGTTGTGTCCTATTATTCTAACAGCAGTAAACAAGTTTGTCACACTGTGCAGTACTGATTTTTTACCAACAAACAAAAACGTGTCTCTCGTTAATCTCTGCAGGTGTGGGATCAGTGTCACTCATTGCTGGAACTGTTCTGGGAATTGGTCCAAAACAAAAGAGATATCATGAAACGATGTCTCTTATGAAATCATGTTTTACGCAACAACAAAAAAAAAAGAGGGTGTAACACCGGCGGGCACATGGTAGAAAACTTATTTCACCAAATTAGACACGATTTCATCAGTGTTTACACACCTGGGGCAAAGTCGAGCTTTAAAATTCAGAATGAGAAATCAACAGACATACAGTAACTAGCCTAATGACACAATGCAGAATATGAGAGGAAAAGAAGCTTTGTCAGACGCTGAGGAATGCAGAAAGGCAATACTGAAGGTCGGATATTCGTCTTCAATACAAATATTGATTGGGAAAAGCGTACATTTTGTAAATTCAGCGTTCCCAACTTTTCATCTGTTCTGATCACAGAGAGCGAGAGACACATACGTTACAAGATTCATTTTTCTATTTAGACAAAAGGCCCAGAAATGTTACATTGAAGAAACATCCCACACCTGCAGGGCCTAATGAGACGCAAGGAGTGACATCTGTTTCCCCAGATGTTTAGCTAAACTGAAGTGGGTGAATACTCACGGTGACAAAAATTGTGTGCTGCTGTTCAAATAATACGACATGAAGAGAGAAAGGAGCTATTATGCAAAATAAAATCATAGTTTCTTTTTTTTTGGCACCTGCGACCTATCAAAGGCACCAAATCCTAAATGCAATACTTGTGAGCAGATAAACCAGAAGCAAATCTATCAGCAAAGTTTGAAGAAGGTTCAGTTATCAAAACACAATCATGACTTGTTCCTACACAGTTCCTACACAGCTCACTTCCATAAACTAATGTTCCTCCCTTAGCATTATTGATGAGTGCAAAGCGAGGTTTAACGAATGTAAGCAGTGTTGACTCATGATTTGAGATAAATGTGCAGTCATGCATTCCAAGGAGGGGATTTATGTTCTCTACCCTTCAGCAGAACTATCAGCAGAGTGATCGTTTGTTTTTCTCCCCTCCCCAGTGCACTATTTACCAGCTGGGAGGAAGTAAATCTCATCATCTAAATCAACGAATCAAACAGGAAAACACAGTCTACCGGAGAAAGCCCTCATAATCATACGAGTGTCCTGAAACATGAATGATGAAATAACTAATTAGCCGAGGTTAAATATCGTAACCTTAAACATAGCAGACAAATACAATTTAATTCACTTGATTAGAATTTTTTTTCCCCTTCTATGGGAGGAAGGAAAAAATAGAAATGAAATACATTTTTTTAATTCAAGACTTTTAAAGATATACGAGAGAGCTATAACATTTATACTTTCCCTTTTTTTTGTCTTCATGAACATTTTCACACACACATCTATCTGCACATCCCGTATCCACTAGCGTATCTCAGGCCAGTGGCCTATAGAAAACAGGACTCACTGTTGCCTCAGAAACAGCCTGATGCAGATGCAACAAGGTATGGTCCACAGGGATCCTGGTCAGTGCTGACTCCAGCAGATTCCTCAGCAGCAAATTCACACTCATTCCGTTACACCTAATTGTGAAAGTGCTCGCATAGATAGATCTACAGTAGCTTGAGATAATACAGTGTCTAAAACCATCTGATCAAATCTGACAATATGTCTAAAGTTGATTTTTTTTTCGGGAAAAATGCATATTAATGGTGTTTGCAGAAATTACTCAGAGAAAGCATTCATTGCTTCACGTCATGACAAACACTGTGGCTTCCTGCGGGTTTTTGGGGGCAGCTGAGTCAGTCAGCCATGATGACAGCCAAGGGCACCTGCTAGCCTCGCGGTAACCAAGCAACTCATCTCCCTGAAAAGCAACGCAACATGTTGAGCACAGAAGAAAAGGAGCACTTCTGATACACTAGATAAGTCTGTGCAACAGATTGGGTGAGGAGCATTAGCTCAGAGTTTATCTTCACTGCTCTGTTCTTCATGAGCTGGTTAACACTAGCTACCCGAACAATATCCACGGCTGGAGCTCATTATCTCAGAATACCTAAATTCTCTGTGGGGTTTCTTTCACATCCTGGACGAGAGAGGCCGATGTTTCAGCGGCATCAAAATGGAGAAATGGCTGATGCTATGCCACTTTAGTTCAAGTGGCGCATGTCGATTCTAAATGGATCGTCACTGCTCTACTGTGATATGGCCTTTATAGACTGTGTGTTACACTGTCACGTACCACTTCCCACCGACATATAACTATTCTTATTGACACACGCTGATTATAATATGTCGCTGCTGTATATAACCTGTTTTATTGTTGGAATGCTGTTAAGCATTCCAACTATTGTTATCCTGTTTCTTTATTCATATCTAAAAACTTGCCTTGTTATATGATGAAAAAAAAAGATGCATTATGAGTCACAGTCACAGAGGTACAAACAGATAACAGCAACTGCTACCCAGACAATTCTTTAACTGCAGCACGCTACTCTTGCTGGAACTCAAATCTCTCAGACGGCAGTGCAGAGGCCCTGCTTCTCCCATCCTTTAGAGGTTTTCAAACTAAAAGGAAGTCCTATTAGCTCAGTTACGCCTGGGATATGTGGCTGATGGGACGATGTCCTGGAGCCCAGTTTGACACCGCGATGCTCTGCTCCAACAGTCAGTCTCTCTCGCCCTGGGTGCTGCTGTGTGCAGCATCAGACCCACATAGAGGAACTGTAAGGCTGCAGGAGCCTCTCTCTATCTCTGTGCCATGTGGCTCAATACTGCTCCAAGCAAAGGCAGAAATCTTTAGAGGACATCCAGGATCACTCCGCAGTACAATAAACCAATCCCTCCCCTGACTTTATTACTGCAATGTGTCTCACTCTGAGAGCAAATACACAGTGAGATGGGACTTTAAGTGTCCATCAAAATTAACCATATTGCACGGCTCTTGAGTTAAACAAACCTTTTGAGTTCCACTAGCTTCTGTAACATTTCTTTCCTGCAACATTGTTGCACTTTTCCATGTTTTGAGACGAATCTCCATCCACTGCAGAACTAAAAATACTCATAGAAGTTGATATTTTTTGAACATAGTTCACCAATGATTACTTTGTGAGCATGTACAAAACTAGATAATATAATTGCTTACGTCATCATAACTTGGTTTTTTTACATATCCATAAAATGGAGATGTTCTCACTCAAGGCATTTTTATCAACCTCCGCTTCTGCACCACACTGTCCTCGCTGTCCTGCTGGTGTTACTGACGTGTCTAAACTCGCTCTTCGTCTCTTGCCAATGGACTCGCCTCTTCTGTCGAATGGAGACATCCAACCTACAATTGTCTGGGGCTTACAGGAAATGGTATTTGTTGACGTGGCAATAGACACGTTTTTTGTTATAACCTATCATTATGAAGTAAATGTCGATTGCATAATGTAATGACTGCTGAATAATGACTCTATAAGCCCTGCTTTCACTATGCAATTCAATCTGTGTACCAGAAAAACGAAGGCTTTAGTGCTAAAGTTGCACCTATACTTAACTATTAATACCGCTGACAGATGCTTCATATAAGAAATAATTGTTGAAAAACATAAACACATTCATACTCTTCTTATTAATGGTGCATACGCATAGTTGCGACATAATAAAATATAATATCTGACATTAACATTATTTTCATACAAAAAATATAATGTCTATAAATGGAAGGTACAACATTTCTACCAACTCAAACAATGTTTCATCTGAACCCATCAATGGTTAAACTGGTGAAATCTCTGTATTTTTCAACATAAAAGAGCTAAAGTCTCTTTTGTTGAACTAATTTAGATAACACAGGATTCTCTTAAATATCTTGTACCGCCTTGACTAATCTTTAAGTCAAGCCACAGTCGTCCTCAACAAATCCCTCATTTAACTGAAATCCATTATTTTTAGAAAAAAAGAAATCCCATGATTCTACAGCCAGGCCCTCTAGCTTGAGTCAACATGGATCAACTGTTAGACTCGGGCTGCAGCAATGTCTCTCTCTGTGTCGTGTCCCTAGTCCGTGCTAAGGCCGTAATATTTCAGGGGAATCTCACATAAAACAAAACCCATTCCTTCACTTGATTGCACTGAAACACGAACATTCTCACATCTAAAAACCTAAAAAACATTTGATTTAAATTCTCTTAAGCAGCTCAGATTGACTCATAAGGGGATCTCTGCTTTTGTTGTTCATGCCAACAGTTTGCTCATTGAATAAATAATCATACATCAAATTGGAATGTCGTGTATTGTAATTACAGCTTGTGTCACTCTGGTTTATTCTTTTAAATTGAATGAGGGACTGCAGCTTGGGAAAAATGAAAAAACATTGCTAGAATCCCACGGAGAGAGAGTCAGCATGATGCTGGTAAGTGCACCATTTTTGCTGAAATGTTAGCTCCGCTTGTTCTCCTCCTCCACTGGCTCCAAAACAACCGGTTGAAAGTGTGGCAGTTAAATCCGCTGAGCCAGAGAGGACCTGCTTAATCATTTAGGAAAAAAACGAGTACTTTCTTGTTGGTAAGAATGATAATGAAGTGCAAAACCCTCTTGCGTTTTTTGTTTTTTTTTGTCCCTGGGAGTGTCTAATGAGAAGAGGTGCCCTACTTTAACAAAGACTCTATTTTCTGCAGCGCACACAAAAATCCAGGGAAGACAAATATAGATAACATAATTAAATCAAACAATGTGGAAAGAAAATAGGAGCTCAGTTCGATGAGGAGCTCAAAATGGTGAACTGGATACTGAACAGCAAAGCCGGAGACATTCGACACATTCAGGCAGGATGACGGTAGATGGTTATTTATGTGATGCTCTGAGGAATTAAAATGTGGGTTTGACATAGCGGTTTTAATTAACACTCACGCAATAAGGAAACAAAATAAACACGCCCTTCAATCTTCTGTTTTATCTCCTAAATGTGTTCACTCTTGTAATTGGATGAGTTAAAATAGAGTTAAATATGTTCTTATATGTGAATCCCTAGTCAGGTGACTTCAGTGTGGAAGTTGCTGGCAGTTTTCAGCACACACTCAAGTTCTGTTTGCACTCTGAATAATATAAAAAGTGGAAAAAAAGGTAGCAAAAACACCCTTATCAAACTGCCTATTTATGATTTAATATTTTATGAACACTGGAAGCTGGAGTGCGGGACTTTTACATATAAATGAACACCTCTCACACTCAAGTCCTTGCCAAACGAGTTCACACAAAGCTGATTCGGCGTATCGCCACCAGGGAAAGCTCTCTGCATTCTGCTCAACACCAGAGTTGTGGCGTCTGATGACACAATACAACAATATATCAATCTATATGAAGTATTTATGGATTCATAAACTCCCTCCGCTAATGCCATTACACACTACTGATACATCTGGGAAGTAGATCCTGAGTTAAAATATTTGTTATTCATATTTTTGAGATCAAGAATAAATGAAAGAAACTCCTAAGTTTTTAAACCTGCATGTGAACGGTTTGTACATGTGTATAAACAGTTAATACATGTCGACGTGTGTATTTATATACAGTTCGATATAACTACAGCTTATACCGTGTTATCAATCATTCATCCAGTTACAGATGCTTCAGAGAAGACGGTATATGGAAAACAAGGGGGGGGGGACGGTTAAGTTTTACCATTGCGAACCAAAACAGTGTAAATATGGAGACAGTGACTGACAGCGTTTATGTATATTTAAACCAAGCGTAGGACTCCAGCTTCTGTTCAACTTCAACAATATGGCACACCCAATATTTCTTTTGATAAAATGCTGTTTCAAGAATTTAGAAGCTCTTTTGAGTTTTGTCACTTTCCAGTGATGAAATGAGAAATAACATGTCGCGTGGCACTGACAGACAGACTTAACAACAGGTTACAATGAACACCTGTAAGCTCCGTGACCTTGATCACTGCCTCTTCGTGGCAGGTGCCATCATAGCGGTTATTAATAGAATCGCTGCTGACTGCACTCCAGCAGGTCGTCGATGTCGGAGGGATTCAAATCGCTGCAATCTAATGGCTTTCATTTGGATCTGACAGCTTGGTATTTGCAGGTCCCTCTTGAATTGATAGATTGCATAATTTGCAGTCATTTGTTTACCCAGCGTGTCTTGTGTGAGCTATTTTGCCTCCGCAGAACTGCTAAATCACAGAACAGGAAACGGATATGATTAAGAGGACGAGTTTTAATGTTAAAGCCGATTCTTGTAAAAAAAAAAAAAAGAAAATTGAAATTGTTTTCGCTCTGAACTCACACAGGTTTTCTAAAATAAATGTCTGCATCATTTCTGTTTAAAAGCAGGTTAGTCAAAAGTCGTGAACATCAGATGGCAACATTATACTGGAGCTTGTGAGCTCTATCTGATTAACCGTCACTGGTATCAGGTGATGCTGACGTCTAGACTCCCCCTTAGGGTTGTTGCTGCCATGTGGCATAATCACACCAGCTTGCATGGTAG
This sequence comes from Melanostigma gelatinosum, assembly GCF_949748355.1. Taxonomy (NCBI): domain Eukaryota; kingdom Metazoa; phylum Chordata; class Actinopteri; order Perciformes; family Zoarcidae; genus Melanostigma; species Melanostigma gelatinosum. The sequence goes on along the minus strand of NC_136641.1, from coordinate 22,441,727 downwards.
TCTCCACACAGATGACAAACTAATGAAATCCCGTCCAGAGGGAGTATGTGTACGATGGTAATCTGAGAGCATCTCTAGCGGAAAGCCAAGCAGCCTCAGCTGAGACGTGATCAAAGAGATCCAAACTGTGCTGCTGTAGGGAGGTAGAGGAGCTGCACTAAAACACCGCAAGAAACTCGCCGGTCAACAGCTGTGAAAAGACGGATCCATAAAAGATAAGCCTCAGAATTTATACTGCCGTATATCACATAGTTGTAAATTTGGAAAGAAGCTGAGTTTCATCATCATCCTTGCCCATGTTTTGAACCCAAGACTGAAATGTCAGGTATTTCCTGATACTGGCACTGTTATATTGATCAGTAAGTCATGCCATATTTGTTGATTTGACTTCTTTTCGCCAATGTGAAGACAATCTCTGGAGTCGAAATGTGGAAATGACTTCCACCCTGCCTACAGTGGCACACAGAGCAGGAACCCATAACCCAGACTAATGTGTTTCCATGCATGTCCTTCATGTCAACGTAACCAACAGCAATCTGGCTTTATGGGTGGAAAGAGACGCATCGGGCCAGAGAGAACAGAATCAAGTCAACATGACTGAGAGTACACGCCAGTCCACAGATACAAGCCCAACGCGAGCCTCTCCCTAGAGAGACTTTTTCTTTTCTTCTTCTCCACTTCTCCTTTGGTCGTGCCGACTTCAACACGTCCTTTGGTCGTATGCTGAAACATTACATGTGCAGGAGAACATAGAGCATATGTCTGCTTTTGCAGCACGCACACAGATGCTGTGGGTCATATTAAGGGAGTGACAATGCCAAAGGCAACATTTGGTTTCAAGGTTTTCCTCAAAGCTCTAATCTTTTCTTTCCATGTTCTATCAGTGGCCGACTGGGTCGCAACAATTAAATGACAGTAACCACTAAAGTGAATGTGATTCACATTTCTTTTGTCTGTAGGAGTAACTCATTTTACAGATAATATACAGCATGGTCAATCAAACGACCGCTATGGCTCCACATATGATATGGTGTGTTATGGTGGAGAGTAAACAATACAATAGATCATCTTGTGCTGTGAGGGGAACATGATGCCAAAGGGAGATAAAGCCAGAAATGGCAGGAACATGAGAGCGTGTTGGTGCCTAGTTAATACGTGTGGGAGTAAACATGAGACAGTGAATTATTTTAACAGAAAATAATCAATGAGCACGTTTAAGCAGGGTTTAATAAATGACAAAAAGGCGCAGAGTTTTCTCGCTCCTCACAGTTTCATGCAAGTGTCCTCCAATGTGAAGCCATGCGATGAGCGACGGATGGATGTCTACAATAAGGTTGACAGATTAAGAGCACAATACACACTGCCTGACGCAATCAAAGGCAATACATGTTTGTATTTTTGCTTTGCTCGCTCCCCGGTTGAAAAGGCAAAAGTAAAAGTACAAACAAAGCAAAAAATAAACACCACATGCACTAAAATATCTCAGTTTCCTTCCCTCATATTTGTTTTTTGTTGGCAGTTTCTACCTTACTCTAATGATAGATAACAGCTAGTGTGAGTGGCATTTGGTATTTCCACGCTGTGACACATTGGGACTGCACAGTGGAGAATGCCATTCACTACTGCAACAGAGTTGCATGCACTTCTGCTGAGCTGTCAGTGCATGTAGCCTCTCGTTACGACTGGAATTTATGTTGCTGTGTAAATAATTAAAGAGCTGTGTTTGTTCTGCAGCAATAAAGAACACGCGGAGAGTCGGTATCACAGCAGGAGCTTTTTTTTTTTTTTGCCTGGAGGATCTTGATCGACTTTCAAGGAATGTGATCATTGTTGCGTCTTGGTGGCTTTCTTCGGTAGGATCAGTGCGACGAGTGGGCGAGAAGGTGAGGCACAGGCTGCCTGATGGGATCTGGGAAATTGGCAAAGTAGTAAACTGTATAGGACCTTGATGGATGGTTTGGAAGAGAGATGCAGAGTCATATTTTGGGAGGGGAAATCTAATTTTCTCAAAGCTACCTTAAGGGAGCACTGAACTCAATCAAACAAATGTAATCAAACATGCCATCGCTCTTTGTAGCTGCAGAGGGATCTCTCTGGCCACAGACTTATAGTTCTCTCTCTCTCTCTCTCTCTCTGTCTCTCTCGTCTCAACACTCCATAAACAAACACACAACAGCCAGAGTGGTTAAGGTCACTCAGGGTTTAGATTGGACAAGTGCATGAGGGAACCACTTTATTGCTTCTGTTTGATGAAATAATTGTGGTTTTATCTTACCGGCTGAAGGCTCACATTGAATAAAAGGCAATGCAGATGTAGTTCTCAAACAAAATAAGGACAGTAAACCAAATGATGTCGTGCTCATGTTTGATGCACAGAACTATGTGGTTCTGCAGCACCTGAGATAACAACATGGATAACAAGGACGGTATCAGTTGCTGGCTGACAAGACCCAGACAGGCTGCTGCTGTCGATATCTGCTATATGTGCAATGCTTTGAGCGCCTCAGCACCAAGCATACATTACATCTCTGGGGAAAAGTGAATGGCAGTGTATTGATTAACGAGCCCTCCATTTGTACGACACCACTAGCACCGAAGCTGCCTTCAAAGCTCTCTGTAGGCGCGTTTGGAATATGCTGACAACCACGGTTATTGCTTTCTCAGAACAATGGTGTTGTTTTTGGGGATCAACGAGGTCGGGCGGCCACAGAGGCTTGAGCCACCGGGTCCCCCACCTTCACAGTCAGAGCCGCCCAGGACGGAGGGAGATGTGTAATGAAAGCCCATTGGCTGGACAAAGGGTAATTCAATCCATCAGGAAGTGTCATGGGAGATGTCATTTAAATATCCTGTTGGCATGTGAAATGCATTATCAATGATTTCGGCACGGTGCATAAAGGGACTTAATGCAAATTGTGTTTTTCTGACCAACTTACACAACTGGTTTGGGTGACCATTGTTTTGCTGAAGAATACAAATTTCAGTACATGGCTGCTGTGTAGATACAACCAGTGACCATTCACTTCCTTCACAGGCTAGCTACTTGGCCGGCAAACAACAGGCATGAATCAGACATTATGCTGCCTCGAATACTTGTTATGTAATCATAAAGCCAGACTTCTGATAAGACAAAAATACATTTTCCTTTCAATTGAACTCGATTTGTAGTGACATCCTATCAGGTTGTAATTAGGACATATATTTGCCATACCAAACGTTCTCAACTCTGCTAGGTTTCATCATCTATGATTAGACAAGGGAGTTATGGAAGTATTCCTATAATGTGTCGATCTATATTCATTCTTACCTAATGAGAGAAGAATGTTTACATGCTTGTGAAGCTGACACAAAAGCATGTTTACCAGTCATGTAGCTCACGTTGTTTCCCACCCCAGGGACAAGCTGTAAGCGAAATCAGCCAAGACAGACAGACAGACAGACAGAAAATATATGGGAGGGGGAACTGTGCCTTAAAAAGGTTAGTTCTAACAGAGGGACAGAAATAAAGACAGAAATCAGTCTTCATTGTCCTCAGTCCTTATAGCTCCCCAAACAAGGCCGCACAATGAAAACTGATTTCTAAGAGAAGGATTTTCTCAAATTGCAATTTCCCGAATGCAGCTGCATGATAAATAATGTTTACCAATGGCCAATTACCATATCAAGGGATATTACAGGCTGACGTGTAGTTGTGTGGAATGAATAGGAGAGGAAAATGTACGGAGGTTCACACAAAGGTCTCTTCCATTAAGGATCAACAACTTATAAAAGGCCGGCGGGATTATAGGTTCCGATTCCTCTTGCAGATCTTTCTGTTTGCTGATGGAAATGTGTCAAAAGCAAAATTAATCCAAATACAATGACTGCCTTGGCTTTCAACATTCATAAATAATAGCCCTGCTTTTCAAAATAATAAACAACCTTTGTCTCATTAAATCAGTCATATACAGTCCTGTCCATCGCCTATGTGAACATGTTGCTATGGTGTTTGTATAGGTAAAATATTGCCAGAATGTGTTATCAACTGGTATTGCTAATCATAGCTAACCTGGCTGGAGGAAACCCCATGAAGTTTTCACGTCATTCCCAGCTCCTAATTCCGATTTCCGAGGTAAATAGAACGCAGCGTGAGTATTGATAAGGCAAGGCTATGACTTTGAGGTGATTGATTTTGGTTGGGAGAAAAGGTCATGTTTAATGACTTGCAAGTGCTCCATGCCAGCTTAGATCCATTCCAATACCAGGCAGGTAAATATCAGACAGAACACGGCCTCATCAAAGTGAAAAGGGATTGAATTAAGAGCTTTTTCCCCTCCAGATATTCCACTGCAGGTAAAGAAACGACACTGTCCCCACACAGTATGCGATTTGTGAGGTGTAGATCGATTGCAAGAAACTTTGCAAAAATCTCTTTGGGATATTTGGATGATACCGATTTCCAAACTGTGTCAACCCGACTTATGTTACAGAAGGTTGTGAAAGTATGCAGGGCAACGCGCTCCTGCTGACAAAGCCTGTGACAGGCTCTAGAGCTCAGTGGTCCCTGGCTTGTTTCTGCATGTTGGAGGCAAAAAAGTAACTCTTGCTAAGACGTGCTTGTTACGCAGCTAAAAATAGTCACTGAATAATTAAGAAATTACACCTGAAACACATTTCGCTATCTCACACCCATATATTAACACCTCTTTCATATCAATCCCAGACTCTTGCTTTAACTTGACTTACTTGTATCGTGCCATTTAGTTCTAATAACTAAATGAAGTTGCAGAGGACAGCAAAAAGTTAAAAGTATTCTCACTCAGGATGGCAATGCTGTCTACCGTTGCCGGTATTCTCTGCTGGCCTCACCTAATTTTACAATCCTGCTCTCTTTCCCTAAAATTATATCTGATGTGTCCATGTCAATGTAGCATAAGACGTGATTTTATAGTCACCCCAGAAATGTATATTGGTGAAACAAATTGCTATGCCAAAGCAATGAACCAAGAGGTAAGAATGAACACTTTTATAAAACCAAAAAAGCAAAGCCGACACTCAGTTTGTAGGTTTCCACCCTCTGCATGCAGAACCCTGAGTTACTGCGACTTACACACATGAGCTAATGAGGGCTGGATGATATCAGTAAAAGCTCTCGAGCCACCAAAGAAGGCACAGAAAAGTTGATTTGATAACCTTTCGTCAGGGACCACTTTAGTCCTGTTGTGCACACGGTACAGAGGTACTTAAGGAGATACTCATTTCACTTAACTATTAACTGCCAGTACCCTTGTCTCCGTCCTCCACCCGCAAGTATATTGATTCATCACAAGAGTGGGGCCTCATACTAGGCTAAGATGGCCTAGGTCTGGATTCTTTGACACTTTTTGAGTGGGGACTGTTCCCGTCTGTGATGTGAGGGATTGTCAACATGAGTCAACATGTCAACATGAGTTTATCATCTCAATCACTAGTTTCTAAGTCTTCTTCAATACAGCATGATGTTCATTTTGTAAATGATGGTCCCATTTCAAGTAAAATAAACCATAAAGCGGAGTATGCTTTAGGGCGGGTTTACTGTGATTGACAGGTCTCTGCCACTACCTGAGCCATGTACTGCGTCTGTACGTCACTCCTCCGCATTCAAGATATGGTAACTTCCGTTTACTGGTTGCAAAAAGTCAAGATGGCGACCGCCATTATCCAAGATGGCGACGGGCAAAACTCAAGGCTTTATAATGGCGGTCCACAAACCACTGGGTGACGTCACGACGGCTACGTCCACTTCTTATATACAGTCTATGGTTGTGACTGACAAGAAACAATACCGAATATACCTGCTTCATCCCAAAAGGACTCTTTCGCCAGTCTTAATTAGTGGGTCGTCTAAAATCAGCGGGAGTCACACACACATATCACAGACTTTCCATCATACCATTGCTCTATTTATGAGCCTCCCCATACACCAGCACTACTCTCCAGGGAGGTCATTAATTTGCCTCTCTGTCAGTGCTATGCCCCACAAAAAGTCCATCAGAACTTGCAGGCTGCTTATCTATAAGGATACATTTGCTCCACTAGAAATTATAGCCGTGTGTATTCTCATTGGAAAGACGTCATTTAATTACTGCGTCATGACAAATGCTGTAAGAAGCCCATAAGACAGATGACCCTCTTCATCTTTTTTTTGCTTTCTTGTGTGTTAGTTTCAGACAGAATTTAATTATCTCTAACAGGATTCACATTCATGTGACGTTTCATGACGGACTGCTCTGGAAAATAGGACAAAGCCAACTTATCTTAGTGGCATAGACCAGCGGCATAGCCAAGTGCCACGCATTGGCTCGGATGGACGATCAACACTCCACAGTATTGATTTCTTTTCTTTTGAATATTCTTCATTACTTTCCAACAGTTCAAGTGTACAGCGACAAGATATGCAAGACAGAACAAGGTGGACGATCAGATGTTTTCCAGCGTCGATAAAATGGTCTCAAGATAAATGTAATGCATTCGATGACTCCGATAACCTCGGGCTGCTTCTTGTGTGGCTCTTTACTCCCAGCTCCTGTCTCAGCATTTATCAGCGGACCACTATAGTAGGCCTTGACCTGCATGAGCTTATATCGTGCTTTTCATTCCAGGCATAGTGCCACGGTGGCTGTGAAAGGTGTTTTACGAACTGTCTTGTACGAAAGAAGGTTGTGCTTGCCCATCAGCACTCATCCCTCCTCCCTGTTTCTGCATCTCTTTCTTATTTACTGCCATATCGCTGCGGCTTTTCGCTGAGCTAGGGAGTTTTTGCCCGAATTGGAAAGCCCCGGAGGGGTGAATAGTCCATCTGTGAGAAGATACATCATTTGTTGGGATTTGCATGTCACAGAAGAGAGTGCGAAGAAGATACTTGCATTTAATCCACCTGATGTTAGACAACTAATTTGTCAATGCACAGACTGAATCACATCAGAGAAAAAGGAAAGGTTGTGTTTGACGTCGAAAGCAAAATTGGATCGATAAAACAATATCCTAAATATATTTTGGGTGAACATCATTTGTATATATATATATATATTGGTCTATAACACCTGCCACTGGTCAATGGTTCTTTGTTGGAAGCCCTGGGAGTGTGTTAGATACATTCATTGTTTATTTATTCCATATTGACCATTCTGCACATGAATAGGAGGCTTAAAATAGAGAAAACTGTTCATATGTATACTTCCCCACAGAGAGACTCTTTGCACACCCATTTCTTGATTTTAGACTTATCAGATTTTTGTGAGTTTGCTTTATACAGAGCACTCCTCTAATGGCTACAGAATAACAAATGCACCAGATTATTTTTAGTGCAGACAAAAAAAAGCACATAGGGTGTGGGTTGGTTTTATCCTGAAATCAGTTCCACAGCAATTTACTATCATCATGTCTAGCAATGATAAAAGTTACTGTAATTTTCTAGTTTTTTAAGTATTATGTATACTAAGTACATTGTAAGTCAAGAGAGCACTGGGGACATACAAATAAAGGCAAGTTAACAAGATTTCGAATGCTTTTTATGTGCTTTTTATTTAAAAAAAGCCTTGTTCTTGTTCTCAGATACTGAATATTTTCTCATTCGCTATAATAAATAGCTTTTTTAGGATATATAACAATATATAACTGAAATATATATATATATATATATATATATATATATATATATATATATATATATATGTATAAAATAATTAACATGCATATCAAATAGTCAGTTGCATCTAAAAAGTGTTCCTTACCGTAAATCTGCACAAAGCTATATTATTGAAGACGTTAATGTTTTGTCTACATTTTTAAAGGATGCAGAGCTTCCCATTAAGATGATTGAGGCCTGCTCATCTGATCTTATGAACACAAGGTTTGTGGTTTGTTCTCCATTAGAGCTGTAGAAGGCTGTGGCTCCCAGGTCAGAGACACTAACGGTGGGGAATTGACCATTTAAAGATTACGGTTGGACAGCCGGATGTCGTAGAAAAGGCTCTGCTCTTTGAGGGAGCTCTCCAAGAATCTGAGTCGCACCTGTGTGTGTAATGCAATACGAGCAGCACCAGAATGATTATGAAGTTGACTCAACACTTCCCTAAAACAGTTTCAACTAGAGAAGTGCTCTCAGTAGAGTGCAGCTCTCCGCCAGTTATGTCTGCAACAACTACTGCTGTATTGTGTGATTGAATAAATACAACCCACAATCGGCTAACCCCCCGCAATCTCGACACTAATGGGCTGTAAGGCATCGAAAAACAGTTATGCAGTTATGTTAGCTGATAGCGGTTAGCCAAACACTTCTTCCAAAACAGTAAGTTAGCTGTCTTCTTTGATTCCCAGCACACTAGGTCACCAGCCTTAGTCTTAGGCGTACGTGCTTGCCGGCTAGCAAGCAAGTAAGCTCGTTTCAGTGTGCCGCTGGCCAATCCAAACGATCAGAGGAGAACCATTTTTATTAAATCGCATTCGAGTTCAAGAGGAGTCATCAAAATATGAATTCTACTGGAAGAGAGAGGGTTTATAATGGAAAACACAAGTTAAGTCTTTTTTGACATATATTTGGCAAATACATCTTTTGATCTTACTGTAATCCGTTTGGCGCCTCTCTGAAGGAACTCAATTTTACACCTCATAGGAGAGCTGTTTTATGTGTAGACAGGGGAAGGGGGAAAAGTGGAATAACATAAATATGTAATAGCCACCCTACAGTTGAATGGCTTTGCACTTTCAGTCTGGGCTCCTTCCTGAACATTTAGGTAAGGATCATGGAAAGGACATACAGTAAACACCACTACTCATTTTTATTTTAAATTATAGCTACAAGGACTGTTTGCAGATGCTTCTCAGGTGGTGCATATTCCTTTAATGTTGCACACTTCATCATGTCACATTCCCATGGGGAGACCTTCATAACAGTAAAGTGACCCATATTGTCTAGAAATATGTTCACTTAACTATTTCGCCATCAGAGAAACAGCCTTTCTTGAACAAACCCACAAAGTGCAAAAAGGTTTTCGATTACCGCAGTGCAAAGCAAACACGATTAATGTAATGGTTTAAAGAGCAGGAAGTTGCCTGGAGTGAAGTGTTCCCACATTTACGGGACCGAATTAAATCAAAACGATGTTTGTTCCCTTGCAGATTTGAAAGTTGCAGCACAAGGCATGCGGTGCACATTCATCTTTGATGAGATCAACACCAAGAATACAGTGCCCTCATTCGTTACATCCGACCTCAGTACTGTCTAATCCTGCAGGTAGAATTAGTTGGCGAGTGATTTTAGTTTTGAAAGTAGGAAGGAAACGATAGAAATACCTTCCGTGCTGTTTTACTGCAGGTTCTCCACTGATGGCATTAATGAATTGAAAGCCCTATCCTGTTTTCTTTTCCTCAGGCTTTCCGCTGGGGTTTACATTTCCCTGCTGATACAGTTTTCTATCAAGAAGCACTTGAGCCTGGTTTGTTGGTTTACAGGACTGAGCTCCAATTTCTTCTCTTCACATCAATGACAACACTTGTTTACCTTGTTCACTTTGGACAAATCTTCGAAGTTGCATCCCGGATTCAATTTCGCTCGGCTTTGTAGTATGTCTTTCTGAACAAAGAGCTGGGCACCAGTGGTTTCTCTGACCTCTATTTGTTTTTAATGCTCCCTTTGAAATGAGCCTTCTATTCCCCCCTCTGTGGGATCCTCTGACACATTTTACAAGTTTACCCAGTTATGAAGGTGAAACACTGGCTGATCAAAGCCTGTTGGGAAGCTTAATGAATAGAATATGACGTAGATACACACACAAATGTTTGAACATACCTTCTCCTCATTAGGCAGGTGCGCATTTCACAGCAGTTTGTTTGAATGTGTGCATGCCTAATAAGTTGGGAACAGGTGAGATGAAACATTTTTGAAAGATCTACTGCATCCATTCTGTAATTATAAGGCACCTGAAAGACTTAAGAAGACGGAATGGAAGTTTATTTGATGATCTACATATTTTATAGCTCTAATTGAGTTTGATTGCGTCTACTTGAACTAACCCACATAGCCTCACCTAGCCTGGTACAGTATCCCACTGTGTGCATGACAAATGAGGAAAAGGAAATACAAGATCATTTGGCTCACATTTGTGGATTAACACCCACTTGGAGAGCCAGTTATTTTGAGGAAAAAAACACAACATGCTGCCTTCTTTGTAGAGGTTCAGTATTATTCCATAATGTGACACATTTCATAGAGGATCATTCAGCAAAGTCCAGGGCTGAACGGCACCATTTGATGATGAAACTTCCAAGGTTGAATGGCTTGAAGTCGATTGCAATTTACCAAAATACATACTGAATCAAATGTTTTAGGGGCTCCTTAGAGGCACAGTCTTCATTAATTGACATCTCATCTTTCATGCTAAAGCATGAGTCTCTCTCGCTCTCTCTCATCTGCCTTTTCCTCATCTTGCCTGACTTCTTTCCTGAAGCAGAATAAATAGTGGTGAAAGAAAGCAGGAAGGAGTGAAAGTGAAATTTGGGACACACCCTCACATAAATCCGATGATGCCATAGTTTTGAAATGGCTCCCTGTGGTCCACCTGCAGGGAAAACTCATCTGAATTCCCAGTCACTTCAAATGATGATGTCTTCATCTATTCTAGATTAGATGAATAATGCCACTTAATACAAGGCGGAATTCTGATGTGGTCAAGGAGTCCATGCTTTCGTATTAACAGATGGATCATCTGTGTACTCTATTTTGCAGCCGTCTGCCACAATATATTTTCAAACCACGACTAGGGGACACCACAGTCAGAACATTTCTGGTTCTACAAACAGGCTGTTAAACATTAAAACCCCTGACAAGAATCTTTTTTTCTTTTGCATAGAGGATTTTGAGTCATTCTGCAGCCATGCTAGCAGCTCTGTGAGGCTATACTTAGCATTTAGCTCATTGGCTTCTATAAAACTAACCTCCTGTGCAGCAAAAATGTAATGAAATCCAACACTTGCTATTTGCTACCAGCTTAGTGCTTGCCTCTAACCCAAAAATTGAATCAACAACTTTTTCTTCGAGAGATGGATCCAAAAATTGGAAAACTTGCTATGAAGAAAAATACATTTTTTTTTATCCAGTCCTGTTGAATTACAAAACATATCTCCTGCTAACTTTCCAACATGGACATTTCATGAATTAGAATGAGTTTCACGGGTATTATGCAGGAGGAAATGGAACTGGTTCAATAAAATACTGTAAATGAGCCTATTTGAATGTGTAGGAGTCACATTTCATTGTTCTAAACATGATATTTCCCATCAGGTTAGGGTGTATGTTCAGGAAAATGTGATTTTATGTGAACTCATTATTTTTAATTCGCTCCATCCTCTCGGCCCGTTATCACCAGTTCGACCGATAACACGTGTTCGTGCCTGCTGCTGAGGATTATGGCTACTGCCAGCAAACCGGAGCCCCAAATGCGAACTGGCTTGGGCTGGATTTCTTTTAGGTCATAAATCAGTGACACAGAAGAATGAATCAGGCATGTAATTATACAAATAAGTTGTGAAAAGGCCTAGAGGGGGGGAAGAGGAAAAAAAACAGCCACTGCTGCAGCATCATTGGTTCGACCCCTGGCTGTTTCTGGCGTGGCTCTATCAAACAAAACTGGCAGTGCTCATTGATGTGAAGCATTGCAATAAAATGAATGTGAAATTCTTCAAGAATTCATGATTCGTAAACAACGAGCAGCCCGATATGTACTGTAGATGGGTTGGGGACCACAGACCTCATGATGTTTAAGACACTTTTAAGATTGGCCTAGATCGATGAATAAATGAATCTGACACAGCGTGTAAGACTCGTTCCGAATATTCCCCAGAAAATATTAAATCCATTCATGTCCCAAGGCACTGTCGAGAATTTCCCTTTTTTCCCTTCATTGATGTCTTTTGAACCAATGCAGTAGAAAATGTGCGTTGCCTGGGGAGAGGAGACGAGGAGGGCACAGGTTCAGGGATGTTGAATACAAAAGAGATATCCATTGTGTTAACCGCAGACACGTTCAGACATTTCATTATATTTCACTTTTATTAATTATCAGTTGTGAATCTCCAAGAGCTCTCATATAAGACTCTGACTTTTCATAGCTGTGTGCTACTTGATAAAAATCACTCTTGTGTCAATATTTGAGCTTTTTTTATAAGCTCGATATCGGCAGACACAGATCCCTTTGTTATTTGATGATAGTAGCTGGTCTACAAGGCTCCATCTGTCCCAAAAAGCATTTCAACCGCTCTGAAGTTAGCGTAAACCATAAACAATTCGAAATTGTATCCTTTTACTTAGTTTTTTCTTCGGAAAAAAAGACAATTTAAATGATAAGGAAATAAAAGTTTGTATTTTCTTGGATTAAAAGATATATTGTCATTAGTAGTTTTGATGATGTATTATTTCTCACCAACACGACATTTTTTCGAGATCACTTCGATCGTTGGCCGTTAGCGGTGCTACCATCGTTACCATGCAAAATGATCAGAGATCAGAAAAAGCATAAAAGCCGATGTCCTGTGATGGGTAACGTTAAACAGTGGTCCGTTACACCACTCGCTCCAATGCTAATTCAATATAATCAGAGGGAGGATCAGTGGAACATGAGCATTAATTGCATTTTTTTCCCCTTCAAATTTTGTGGTGAACAAGTACATTATTGTTGATGCAGTAATTCATTTATCACAAATGTAATTTAGTTCAAATCTCACGACATTCTCAACCTTTAGTTGAATTCATTTGCATGTTTAACTCAAGTGATAATTCAATTTGTAATGAGATAATTAATCACAGTTGCCATTGTCCAAATTAATGATTGCCACAGCTTAACAAATAGAACAACAACCCTGAGTAGGAGCAGCATACAGTGGCTTTGGGAACAGGGGATGAACAATGAGTGCCAGGGCACATCAAATATTTAATTCAGCCGCAACATTTTGTTTTGTTTTTGCTGAGGCAAAGTATGAAAAATGAGCTACCTATTTGTGACAAAAGGTTTGAAATGAAATGGAACAGCCCACCCCTGCACGAATGGGGAAACAAACCCATTTAATATATTGCCTGTCTGTTCTCTTTTTCCAGAGATACAAAGATTTATGCAATCCCCAATAACGCAGAAATAGCTGCTAGCTACTGTGTGGCACTGTGTGTGTGTGTGTGTGTGTTTGCGTGTGCAATTGAATAAACAAACTATGACAAAAACAGTTGTGTAAACTGGTAGTGTACATCATATCACATCCAGGGCTTTCACAGCTGCACAACTTGTAAATCAGGTCTTGGAACACTGAGGTTGAAGTGGCCTGAGGATGTTTGGTGCCAGGATGCAAGCTGATAAGTGAAACTGCAGATAGTTTCACTGTGGAAAATACGGTGGAAGTTACACATCAGCCAATTAATCAATTAAGCTCCAACTCTCCAACGTGTTACATATTCAATGATTCAATTAATCTAGAAATCTAGAGTTTCTTTAGACTGTTTGAATGGCTGCGGCTGTCCAAGTGCCTTTGAGCGAGACACCGCGTGTCGTAGGATAGTGATAAAAGCACAGAGGAAAACAGGGAGTCGTTGATACGCAACACGTTATATTTAGCGTTTCTTGGTACATTCATGAATACAGAATACTGCTGCCAATACGATTGGCTGGTTCGATTGAATTCCTTATTTTTTTACTTTTACTAATTTTTGAACTTGATGGTGGACGGTAAATATAGTGCACTAAGCAGCAAACATTTGATTTCCGACATAGCTTACCTCTCATAGACACAGACTTCCATGCACACGAAACATTCAGAGTCACACTTTGGTGGAGTTGTCAGTGGACTTTCACTGGGAGCAGAGCCAAAATGTTTTTAACACAGCTCTTAATGTCTCTGCTTCGCTCCCATCCCATTGAGAACAATAAAAGCGTTTGTTGACGGTAATGTCACACTTTCTGTCTGTCTGGGGCTTCAGAGTCTCCTGAATCCATAAAGAATTGAATTTTATTAAGAACACTAAAGTTGAGGCATCAACACTGCTAATGTGCTGCTAGCCAACTAAACCTGCCAACAGAAGGGAACAAGAGTGCAGTCTTGCTTCGCGGTGTAATTTGTGCTCTCAAATTAGTGATTTGTGCTCTTGATTTAATATTGTTACTGCCGTGAGACACCTGCTTTCAAGCTCTGCCTCTTGCTCCCTTGCCGCCGATAAACCACGAAGCTCAACCGTAATGAAAAATATCCAGTAGCCGTAACTAGGCTGCCTCCTCACACAGGACCACGCCTGAACGTCGAGCTGTTCTTCCACATCCAAAACTATTTGTGCGGCCATGCCAAAATCCCTCGTTAACTTTCTTCAACGTTAAGTTTAGCCTCTTTCAGACTGTGAAGCATTAGCAGGAACCATACCACTGTCTCCAAATTAAGAATGGCACCACAGTGATTATTTCATTAACTATTTATATTGATTTCAAGCCAGTCAAATCTTTTGGAATAAAGCACTCAGCCCTACTGGACAAAGAGACACCAACAGATGTGCTTATGTTACCTCTGAATATAAACTCAGTATCTGCGCCCTACTTTGTATCGACTCTAACAAGCGATTCAGGCATCGTGTTTGTGATGAACATTTAGATATCCAATAATGCACTACAGTATATCAGGCGACAATTCCACCTGATCTAATTCATGTTCATATGTTTTTTATGTGGTGTGGAACAACTTTCTAAAAAAGTAAAATACGAATTAAATATTAGACAATATTAAATAGAGAGTTGAAAGAAAGATGGGTAATTGCAGAACACAAACTATTATTTTTAATTAGGGACACTGGCTGCCCTGCACCCTGTTAAAGTGCTGTTTAAGCACTTTAACAGGTGTAAAGCTGGTTATTGGTTCATGATTAAGTTACAGATTGCTGTCAGTGCGTGGCGTTCATACGTTATCCATGTACAGCGTGCACAAACATGGATGGAGGTTAGCATTCCGTTAGTGGCTTCTACTGTGTTGTTGGAATTGGAGTTTTTGGGGCGATTATTCTATCAGTTTACAAGTCAATATATCTTTTTCAAATTGTTGTTTTTTGTCGTGTGCACTTTCACACAGAAACAGGTGGCGAAAAAGCAACGCTTTTTTTTCTGGAAGAACGTTGACTGTTCTGAGATTTTGCAACTCAAATTAAGAACATCAGCCAATCACGTTGGGCGGAACAATATTCAACATTCAAAACTTTAGTGCACAACAGCACAGAAGCTTTGTAGTCAAAACCAAGATGGTAAGAGTTATTCACTCCTCTCAACCTTAACAACGGCACCAACATATCAGATCCACTTCTTCCTTTCTTACCTTTCACAATAAAAGCCCTCGACACATACACTGCGTAACGGTTTACCAAAGGAAACTCAAATTCACTCTCAGAGCATTTTTTTAAAAGGAAACTCAATAGATTAGCTCACAGTAGTTTAGGATATACAACTATTTACCTGGGTTAGTTACTCCTCTCAATTGTTACAATGTAAATACCTGATGTTTCAGTGTCCAGTATTATAGGACTCACTCGGTACTATTGTATCGTTGTTTTCCACCACACAGGTCAAAGTGAAACAATTCTCAAGAGGCTTTTGATTTATAGAAGAAATATTAGAGTGGTGTGGAGGGAACGTTGGAAAATATGAAGTTAGCCCTGACGATACATTGCAGAGAGGGGGGGGGGTCAGATCCTTGGCCCGAGCATCTGTGCAGAGCTTGCATTGTTCACTTTACTCTCACCATATTGATCTCAGTAACAATGGGTTGAAAGACCTCGATGCGCTTTATGACTCAGCACATTGGTTCTGCAGTTAGTCACATAACCTGCTGTTTTTTTTTTACTTGGCAGAAACGAAGCGTCTTAAAGACACAAACACTGGAACTGTTGAACGGCTGAAAATAAGAAAGCACATAACAATTCTCTCCAACACAATAGTTTGATCAATCAGCATCATTGTTTAACTTACTACTGGGGGAGAATGGAAATCTACACCGTGGAGATTCACTGACTGGAGGCTTCACCTGGATAACATTCAGCTGCTTCTTAACTGAATGGTGAAGACTACAGCGTGTGCCTGAAGATGCCCGCGAGTATCAGCCATTTGGCTCTGCGGAGCTCCTCTGAGAGCAAACACATACTGAACATGAAAACCAGGAGTAAAAACATCCTGTGAATTAGAGGCTGTAGCAGCAGTTATTAGGGGGCTTGTACAGTTTCCCCTCAAGGATACAGACAGGCGAAGGCGTCAGGTGGAACTGACCACTGGCTGAACCCCGCTCCTCTTAGCTTCTGTCGCTTCGCATGCCAAGCTTTCCACTCCAGCACTGCAAATAGTTTACAGTGGCACATTTAGGACTCGAGCATGTTTTTACATTTTTAAAACTGAAACTTATCTGATTTCATCAACCTCAGCTAGCAACTCTGTGATCCTCCAGCTGACTTTTTTTTAAATGTTTCCATCGAACTAGTTTTGAACATATAAGGGTCCTAAATGTGTATGTGATGGCTACATAATATATAGTGTACAGCATGTTACAGTAAAACTAAACTTTATTTTCACAAATCTCTCTCGCTTTCCAGCTTCTACTCCATCAGCTGACTCTGGCCGATCACTCTTAAAACCGAACAGATTTCGCCACAAACACAATCATATCTTTGCTGTCAAATTTAGAATAAACTGTTTTTATCAGTTGCCATTTTAGTACAAATTGGCGCGACCCTCCTCCCCCCCCATTCACCTCCAGTCTTCATCACATCAGGGCCCAAGGTTCCTTCCACATCAGAAGTCTCGCTCCTCATCCCATCATATTATTATCATATTATTTCTGTATAGAAACCATGGCATCACTACCCCCCTTCCCCTAAATATGACTTTGTCACGTTGGAGTCGAATCGCCAAGGACTCTCGGCAATTCTCCGCAATAACTCGACTGTGCACCATGTAATCAATGTAAAAGTTCACTCTCAATGAAGTCTCTCCTGATCGAACTGCAGTCAGTTCATGCTAAACTTTTTCTTTCAGTTTTGTTTTCAAATCGATGAAATACATACTGCAGCCAACATATTTGCAGGAAGTATTTACTGGAACATTTCCAGAGCCTGACGAAAGCTTTTCATTCCCCCCCCCCCCCCAGCAAACAGTATGTACAATATTTCTGTACAGTTCTAATGAGCATCATTACTCCTGCATTGATACAGTGCCAAATGAGCTCATTGAATTTTTAAAAAGGCACAGTTATTTAAAGCAAGCGATTTGAACGTCAAATCTGCATCATAAATCTACTTGAGACTCACATTACAGCAATTAAGCATATTCTCCAAGGCCATTAGCAATTAAATGGATAGTGTTGGGGTGCTGGTGTGCAGAGTTAAGAAGCTCTATAAAATTGAGGGGGAGGGGGACGACGTAGTGAATTGGTATATATATATATATATATATATATATATATATATATATATATATATAATTGGTATACTCTGTATGAAGTGATGGGGTCACAAAGCACTCTCATCAGACAGGCTGAGGAATTTGCTGAGGAATTTAATTCCTGAGTCAGTGCTGCAGAAGTGACTGCGTTCTGTTAGAGGAAGCAGACTGTTCAACACTGTCACTGTAGTCCACTGAGCAAGAACTCTCGCCAACACGAACACACGATCAGCCCTGCCCTGTGTGATTGTTGCAGCAGAGAAAGATCTCTCAGGAGAAAAATACAACACAAGGGGAGCTCTCCTGCAGAGCCCACTTATTTGCCAGATATGGGACTCGACATGTCACGGGCATCACCTCAGTACACGACAGCAGCAGAATTAAAAACGCCACGAGAGAGAGAGGGAGAGAGACAATTCCAAATCAAGGGGGGGAAAAAAACATTTACTTGGATATTTTTCATGCATTGCATGATTATGCTGACAAAAATGTTTCAATTGCTAAACTACGAAACCACATTATTCTTTGTTCTTCTTCAAATTCAGCGACTGGACTGAATTTTGCAGCACACATTTGTAACCTCAAACAAAGTGTTCTTTCGTCGGCGCTTTTGGAAAAGGTTTTGAGCAGCTACTGTAATACACAGCGATAACAGGCCCCGAACTAGCAGGTGCGGTCTATCAGCAGGGATTCCTGAGGGATTCCTGAGGATATGTTATCTGGGTTTGTAAACAAAAACAAACAAACA
This sequence comes from Melanostigma gelatinosum, assembly GCF_949748355.1. NCBI lineage: Eukaryota > Metazoa > Chordata > Actinopteri > Perciformes > Zoarcidae > Melanostigma > Melanostigma gelatinosum. The sequence goes on along the minus strand of NC_136641.1, from coordinate 22,423,520 downwards.
ATCCTGCTGCTGGATGCCATGGGAAGTAGACGCCAGAGAATTTGTTTCTATACATGTGCCATCACCTCATATTTTACATAGCATGCTTATTTCGCAAAATTGCTAAATATAACCACATCTAACACGAATACATTGAAGGTGCAAATTGATCATGACCACTGTGCTGCTGTGGTGCTTCAGAACATTGAAAGTCTAAAATGAGACATTATTAACACCTTCGCACAACACATTTTCTGATTGCTAGATCCTCGCCTTATGACGTCAAGGCAGTGCGAGAAAGAAAAAAACTGAACGGGTTCACACTTGTACTGGTGACAAGAGGGAGAAACACGCAGACGTAAAAGGGAGAAAAGTTATGCCTGCCGCCGCCGACGCATAATTAAAGTGAGCAAACTTTGGGGGGGTCAGGTGTGCCTCAGCCTGCCGCCGTCACCGGGTGTTAAAATCAACAAGTTGTGTGGACTGCCGCCAGTCGGCATGTCCAGGTCAGTGTCGTCCCACGGGGACGTGTGCAGGAAGCGTGTCAGCCTCCAACACGGATGTCATTCGGTGCTCACAGTTCACGAGGCAGAGCGATTTGCACAAGCGATTCCTAGATCTAAACAAGCCAACCGACGCAGAAATGCTGCGAGCAACCCGGCACAGTGTGATGGCCCGGGACGACCGGGAGCCATCAGCGCGGGAGGCTGACATTCAACATGCACGCGGTCCATTAGCACACACAAGATAACCTTTTCTGCCTTTTGCGCCTCCTCTTTGAAAGGGAATCAAGTTAACAAGGCTGCTTTTGAATGGTGTGTTTGCCGCATCACAAGTCACGACATGAATGAATGAATGAATGAAATGTATTTATAGAGCGCTTTTCACAGACATGACATCACAAAGTGCTTAACAGCAGAAATTTTAAAACATAAAAAAAACACAATATGACCCGAGGGTCAATAAATTACATACACAGAATAAAAAATAAAAAATAAATAAATAATAAAAATGAAAACATATTTTAAGAGCAGGTCTAGGACATGGGTTTTTACTCAAACGCCAGCCTAAAAAGGTGGGTTTTGAGCTGGTTCTTAAAAGTATCTGTGAGGCGTAGAGTTGCAGGCAGAGCATCCCAGAGCCTCGGGGCCACTGCCTCAAAGGCTCGGTCATATGAAGCCACGCCTGCGCTGAAGCACAACTCTAACATATTACAATCAAAAAAGGACTCCAGGGCACATGTTTTACATTCATTTACTGTAGGCTTTAACCGGAGGTTCCTTGTTGCAAAAATAAAGTGTGTGTGGATGTGCGTTACATGAACTATTGAGCTGTGGGTGGTGGGCGCGGATTGAACAGCTGTGCTTCTAACACAGGCGTCAGCGACAAGCAGGGAGCACAGTGGTGGTAGCAGGATCAGTGCAGCTGGCCACTTTAAAGGCCTCCGCCGTGTGAGGTGAGGCAGAGAGGAAAGGGACCGCATCACTTCCACAGTCAGTGGAGCACATATTTGTGAAGTACAGTGTTGGTGGGTAAAGTCTACTTGGATGTAGCATTGCGGGATGTGAGGCTACTTTATTTTTTTCCGCCACAACGTAACCTTTTTAAATTGAGATTTATTCAAAGCACATAAAAAAAGGGCGTCCGTCTTCTTAGCTACATTTTAATTGATTTCAAAGTGTTTTTTTAGTGTCATATTCAAGAGGTGACAGTATTTGTCAAAATCCCCAGAGCAATGCTGAGGTGCCGTGACAAACAGTGTTTGGAAAGGAAGAGCAACATTTCAAGTGTCAGTCATGAGATGAAAGGGCAAAGTCCTTATTTATCTTTGAAAAAATGTGTTGCTCCAATTCAACTTCTATTGAAAGAATTCAGAAAAAACAAACAAGTGATGGCATAGGAGGGATGTGGATAAAACAATTTTTTCTTTCATTTGTCGACATTATGTTCTTTTGTTTGAGTTTACTTTAAGGACGAGTACTCTGCTATAATACTGAGCTGGACATGCACATTAAAAGATGTTCACCCACTGACTCTGTTGTGGTTTAAAGCAGCTGCGACTCCGCCTTCTACATCTACTGCCTGAATTCATTAACCCTGGAGAATCAGGACCAAAAAAAAAAAAATGCATTAGCATGAATAGTGCGTCCGTATTTGAAGTTAAACCATGAAACACATTATTGAAGGTCATAAAATCTGCTCAGTTTACTTCTAAAGCGTGCTGCACAGAAGCCAGAGGAAGATCACAGAAGCAGCCATGAATCTGGAATAACTTGAGCAAGCAGAAAGTAGGATTTCATACCAACTAAAACCACTTTCCCACTCAAAAAAACCCCCACTAACACCCACTAACATCTGGATTTCTGCCTTCAGTGGAAAATTACAATGGCTCTGCAGTAGACACGGCTTTTTATCCACTCCAGCGCCGATCGGCAGCGATGGAAACATGACACCAGAGTGGGAACGATTATTTTCTGCCCCTTTTCTGGTGCGGTATATAGAATAAATGAAATAAACCGGGATTTGGACGATTATTATAATTACATTTATGTCCAAAAAACCCCATGATTTATACGCTCTTTTCTCAAAGAACCAGACTCCAGTCAGACGACAATGATTTTACCTCACTGATCATTAAACTTCAGTCAAACTCTACAGAAACCAGGAAAAGAAAAACAGAAAAGCAATGAACAAGAAGTCTGTTGCTTGTTTTTTGCAGGTTTTCCCGACGTTAAAAAAAACAACCTGCGTATACGTGCTTCCTTCAGAAGCTGCCTCCAAGCAGAACTCTGGAAATTGCCATCTACAGCAAAGCCATATCAAAATTGTCTAAAGCAGTTACAATCACTGCAATAAGCTTGACTTCGTTATCTCTTAACAGTTGTCTGATTTCTAACTGTTGCAGGTAACACAATGATATTGAATGATATTTATGTTTTTTCTAGCCTTTCACATGAAACAATGAAGGCTTTGTGATGTCTGACAAGAACACTGGGTACTAATGAACCAATGGCACCATGAAACAGGCTATAAAAGGTGTTTCAACACGGAAGAAACCTCACATTATGCTCGAGACAAGTGTGAACCCCATAGCAGCTTAGTGTTGCTCGACTGGTGGGGAAAGTATATTTTAGCTACAGCTAAGCCTGTGATCATCAGGACAATTTAAAGCAACAGCACGCCAACTGTGGAGGGTGAATAACAACCCAAGGAGCAGTTCAGCAGATGTTAGGTGTCATATCATAGTCATGCGTTTGAACATGGAGCTGCAAGGAACCGCTCCTGCTGAACAATGTAATGCATTCAACACAAAGTAAACCACATCTCTCTTCCTCCCCTGTAGATCCCTCAGGTGAGCTACGCCTCCACGGCCCCGGAACTGAGTGATAACACCCGCTACGACTTCTTCTCCCGGGTGGTGCCTCCAGACACCTACCAGGCCCAGGCCATGGTGGACATCGTCAAAGCCATGTGCTGGAACTACGTCTCCACGGTAGCCTCCGAGGGGAACTACGGAGAAAGTGGTGTCGACGCGTTTATTCAGAAGTCCCGAGAGGACGGTGAGTCTTCCCTTCAAACATTCCTTCCAAGCATCCCAGAGTTTGTTCAGACTGATGTGAGAGGGGGGTTCCCGCTGTGAATTTCCTTTTGAGAACCATCGAGAGGGGTTCCCTGTGATTGGACACCTTTAAACATCCGCCAGTAGGCAAACTCGCCTTGTAAACAAATCGATTCATTTGAGAAGTCAAACGATTTAGGTTGGTGCTACATTGGATCCGATGCCACAGTTGGTATATAGAGAGAAGCGTGGTTTGTCTGTTGCTGAAGGGTCCTGTGCTTATATGTCGGAATTTAAACCATTTCTTAGATTTAATGAACTGAATATGAAGAAGTAGCTTATAGGGCTGCAGAACTAATCGAATATTAACCAGAACACGTTTTTGGATACGTACAATTAAATGAACACGATCGAGTAATGTACTGTCGGCCAGGCGGGCAAAAAAACGAAAATGCTCTGAATTCAGGTCAAGAAGTACCTTATTTTAAATCCTATTTTTGATGCAAAGCTTTGTTAATGAGCAGAAATGTGGCACAGTGTGAAAGTTAAAGCAGTGTTCTGCTGGTTTGAGTAAAACGTTTCTGTACAGTTTTACGTCTATGGACTGCGAATCAGGACCGGTCTCATTTTCGATGCCAAGCTTTGTTAATTAGCAGAAATGTAGCACAATGTGAAAGTGAAAGCAGAGCTCTGCTGGTTTAATTGTGATTTATGCTGAAGTCCTAATTCTTTCCATGAAATAGCTCCAGACTTCAGGGACACATTTGTATCTGCCACACAAGAGCATTGAGGCGATGCTGCGTTTTGGGACGCATTGACGGTGTGAAAGTGAGGCTCCAGCGCTAAAGCCCAGAGCAACACAAGGGGAGGGTGTTGTACGGTGTTGGGAATACAGTCCGTTTGGCACAGGGAGCTGCCGGCGCACGCTCAGTCTGACCCCTGACCCTTTGTGAAGCACAGAGTAATCACTTCCGACATGTCCAGTACTCTCTGTGCCACTGCGTCCCTTTCTTTCCTGCCAGCTCTACGCTGCAGCCCATCATCGGGCGTCGTGGAGAAGCACCAGCAGCAGATTACCCGTGGAGAGAGAGAGACCTCCAATTTGTCCAGCTCAGTTGCCTATTTGCCTAACAGCCCATGCAAAAGGGACTCAAAGCCCAATATGACAGTTTCAATATGGTTTGAGCTCCTTCTCTTTAAAAAACAAATGACAAAAGACCCGATTTTTCCCCTACCTTTAAAGATACTGGTGTTTAATGCTAATTAAGGCCTAACCTTGCAGATGATTTTAACTATTTTGATATATCCTCATAAAAAGGACAGATGTAAAGAGGATAACATCTTTGGGTTTAATCAACAGACGAAACAGTCATGTAGAGGATTACATGGGTGGGTGGAAAGTGTGATTCCCTGAATTTTTTGAGATTTTCCAATCTTTTAAAATCTTTGCTTTGTTGGAATAAACTCCCGTTTTATAGAGCTGTAGGTGTCTGTGAAAGGTAGAAATAAAATATCAAATAATTGAGTTGGTGGCACTAGATGAAAACCATAAGTCAGTGTAAACAAGATTCAAACAAATCAGAATAAGACTTGAATGCGATAGGAAAGGTATTTAAAAACACTGTTATACTGTAAAGGTTGTAAGTATACAATGTGTTGAAGGGATAAACACTTTATTCTGAGAATGAAACTCAGAAGGATAACCTGCTACGCGTAGATGTCTCGGAGCGCAGGTGTAGAATCCCTAAAGGTGCCTTCTATAGTCACTCAGCACAGCTTTCAGTGAGTCATGAAAGCACTGACAACTTCTCCTTATTCCATCGCTTCGGTCTCCAGCCACAGAGAGATCTGATACTTTGTAAGTCAGTTAACTTAATTAGAAACGTTTTGTAAGCATTCAAGGGGAAACATGCTCGTTGCATCATGTCGGTTATGTATTTTTAACATGGTGGTTTGTTTGGTATGTTGGGATTAAATCAGTGATGTGGTCGTGTTGACCTGTCTCAGTTATAATCTCACTACTATTTAGGCTGTCAATGAGAAAATTGCAGCAAAAAACATCTGTGCATGTGCAACCATTAGGACCGCTTTGATTAAAGTATGATTAAATAGAGGTAACTAGCAGTGGGGCAGTATAATGTACTGTATAATACAATTCAATTTAATATTCCAAAAAAAGCTAACAAACACAGGAAACGTAAGAGCGACGAAGAGCTTCAGAGCTGATGCTCTTCGGCCGTCCAGAGCAAGAGGTCGATGTCTGCATTGAATCATTTTTCCCCCCCGTTGTTCACACGTGATCGCCTGGTTGCACACGCACCCCCGCTCCACCGGATCATCGGCTGTTTTGTCCGACTCGCTTTGCCATGGGGCCTCTCGTGACGCCTCTCGGTGTGATCGCTCCCCCCTTACTACGACAAACCAGGATTTAGACAAATATCTGTCGAGTCTTCCGGCCTACAGCTCCTTTTAAATCTGTCAACTGGAGTGATCGTTTCAAAAACATCTACAAATGTCTGTTCCCTACATGCTGGAGTATACCGTTTGATTCCCAGGTCCTCTCCTCCTCATTTAGACTGATTGATTATAGGACACAGACACTGACACAGACACTGACGGCAGCACCGTCAAAACCAAAGCCACAAGTATTTGGCTTCTAAATGGGTTCTGCAGTTGTCTGCTCACATAATAAAACAGCCAGATCAGAACTGGCCAAATGTTCCATCTCATTCAGCAGCCAAAGGCCGTGCTGAGCAGCAGTCTCACCCTCCTAATGTCACACTGGTCCTGTTTTCACTGTGTGGAAAATAGATCTTAGCTTTGAATGGCAGATTTGGGTATGTTGAAGTAAGATTAGAACCACGTACATTCTTGTCTTTGTTATTTATTTCATTAAAAATATGAAAATAAAAACGACCACCAACATCTTGGAAACTGTATAGACCGAGAAACGCCAAGCTGTTTCCAGAAGTAGGATCAAAAAAGTTTTATCTTCTTAAAAACAGATTCAGAAAACAATAACTGCAGTATCGTGATAATAGATATTTCCTTGGACAGAAGTTCAGCACCACTTGAAGGACTTTATCTTTGAGATAAAGATATTTGTTTTCAAAGCCGTTCCAGCCGAGATGCTTTATCCCTGTAGAGAAACCGATGTGTTGACCCACGGACCAAATGCCTGTGAGGTGCTAACATCAACACACTGCAGCTGCTGTTTCTGTGCTGAGGTTCAGTTATATTTCCAGCACAATCTGAAGCTAGTCTCAAGCTCGTGAATGAATATAATGGTTTTTATATATTTTTTTTATTTGGCCTTTTCTTCACAGCATCCTGCAGTTTAATGTTCCTGTTTAAGGCTAGCTGGGGGACAAATGTAAAAATGTCTCCGGTAATGTAATCAAAACATCCAAAGTATTCCAGCAATTCAAATTTAGTTTTACTGTATTTCCATTTGCTTCCTCAAAAGGGAATAGAATGAAATACAGTCTCTGACATTCCACAGATCAACTTATATGATGAATGTTTTTTGATATAATATTTTAGGTCAGTTCAACATTTTAAAGAAGGATATATTAGCGTGTGTGGTGCGGTGTTCATTTTTTATAAATGGCAGTTTTGTTTCCTCTAAATACAGCATACTTGTAGCATCCACTGTGAACAATGTGTAACCATCAATGTTTAAACTCAAAATGAAGCCAATGTGTTCTGATAATCCAGATGGCGTTTATTACAAAATGTGAGAGATATGGACGGGCTCTTGAATTGAATTGTAACAGTTCTTCAGTGGTGACAAATCAGATATAACAATGCAGTGATGCATTGGCGTCAACATATCTAACATCATGATCCAAATTCTTTGTTTCTTTCTGAATACTGCCAATTTGAGTTTTTGGGATTTTGCTGACCTCAACATTTCTCTTGGATAAGAAATAATCGTATTTTCTGTGATAAAAAAAGCATGACTCGTGTGGATATTTTGTCTGCAGGAAGAGCCGTGTTTGGTACTGTGGGAGATGTGCAATCTGCTACGAGGAGAAGACTTTTACTTTTGTGTTTTACCATGTTAACTGCCTTCAAAAGGGGGTGGGGATTTTAGCAAGCTGCTGCTCCTTGTCTCTTGTTTTATAGGAATTTTATGAAAGTAACAGATCCGATGATCTCGTATTGAGAATTCAGCCATAATATGATACAACACATGCAGCTTTTTAAAAAACAGCTCTGCTGTCAGCTCTTTCAGTGATTAGAAAGGTGAACTAGAGTGCAGACTGCCGCCAGGTGTGTCTTCAACGACCACTGATGTATTGTGGGAATAAATTAATACAACCCACAAATGGCTAACACCTAAAGTGCAAATCAGATGTGCATTTCTCTTGCATGTTGCACACAACAGATACACTTCATACAGTTGTGCCAAAAACAAAGGTAGTGTGTGTACTCATAGTGCTGTTAGCTGTTAGCGGTTAGCCAAACACACAATCCAACACAACGGTGTACAAACCGTTTCGGCCCCATTGTTTCTTTAGGCGGCTGGGGGTCGGCGATGCACTCAGCTGTGTCTTCACTAGCGGCCCCTACCGGGGGCCACTTAGGAGGGGGTGAGTGAGGAGCCAGTCAGCAGACAGTCAATGGCACCATGAAACAGGCTATAAAAGGTGTTTGAACAAAGCGCGAGTCATAACAACCGCGCTACGTCCTTGAGCATGCAGCCGATATTGTCTCTCCAAAAATATTGTGCAGTTTTCTGCAGCAGAATGCGAGATTAGCCGTCGACAAACACAGAGGTGCACATTCACTCATTCACTCAGTCACGGACTCACACTGTCACACTCACTCTCAGTCACAGACGTACACGGGAACAATCGCATGAGCCTCCTGGGGGAGATAATTACGTCTGACATGTTGCCATTTGAAAAACCCGTCATGATGATGACAGCGTTCAGCAAAAAAAAAATAAAATCCAGGGGCTGACACACTTACGAGACAAACAGGTTCTGTATGTGAAGCTTGCACGGTCCAACATTAAACATTTATGCCTCATCTGCATCTTCACCGATGAGAAATCTTTCACTGGATCTGCCGTTTCCTCTTCCAGTGAGAATAAACTAGTTAATAAGAAAAAAGCTTTTTTCCCCCTGACTGTGTCATTTGTAATTGTCTCCGCTGGAGGATCGTGCGATCCGTCGCCTGTGTGGATACATCCCTGAGTGAGCGTGCATCTGTGTGACGTTCCACATCCTGCTGCAGCAAACTGCATTACATGTTGGGTGGCCAGTTATGGCTGCATACTCAGGGACCTATCGTGGTTGCACACTTTCTCGTCGCTTTTAATTCCTGTTTTATACGTCCACTGACTGCCTGCTGACTCCGGACTCGCTACTCTGAACCGACCCTAGGCCTGTAGGGGCCACTGGGGGCCTCATGAATCTGACCCCCCAGCTGCTACAGGGGGAATACAGTCTGCTCGCCTTTATTGTTTTCGAACTACAGTATGTGTTGGCTAACCGCTAACGGAACTATCCACACACACTGTGCTGTATCTCACCACCACTCAGCCACCGCTACACGAGTAGACAGCTTCGTAAAAGCTTGATTTTGATTTGAAGTTTGTTTCAAGTCGCAGCGCTCGTCAACGTCACCATTGACGGAGGCAGCCAATCACATCAATTGTGGGTTGTTTTCATTCAATCCCGCAATACAGCACTGGTTGTTGAAGACACACCTGGCAGAGATCTGCACCCTACACCTCTCTGGTTTCTGCTGCTGCGCCGTCGCTGAAAAGCTCCACCTTTGAGACACAGAGCCGTTTTCAAAAAGCTGCAGTTTCATTTGGGTCCTTCTCATTGTGAAACATCTATCACACCGCCCCTTGGGATTAAGGCCGGAGTGTCATTGTGGAAGATGATTACAAGAAAAGAGGGATAAAAGGTGTTTTCAGTATGATGTCTCGCTGTTGTCACCATTGAAATGCAAGGCTGTCCTTGATGTCTTTTGCTCCCCTCAGTAGATTTCTTTCTGTTTGTGCTTCTCTCTGAAAAGCTGCTGTGCCTCCAGTGTCTTTATTAGAGTGTACGTGCCTCTGCGGAAATGGAGGCCATTTTTTTTCTCACCTTGTAAAAAGGTGACAAAGTGGATATTGCACACTTATCATATTCCTGTATGTAATCAAACGTAGTGGATTTTACAAACTCAGGTGGTGACACACTTTGAAATAAAAGTACTACAGGAATATATCTTAGATACATCCAATACATCTCAACCGCAACAACGTTTTTAGTTTTCTTTCCTGAGGTTTTTTTTTCAAATCTGACACATATTGGATGGATCATTTCAAATCATAATCAATCAGACTTTTTCCTTTTTTGTAAATGACAGTTGAAGCCGAGGCGGAGAAGGATGGCAAAGCTCACACACAGCACGGGGATGACAGGGCGATTATGCAAATGTTAGAAATGAGGGTTGCGTTCTAGCCTTTGTCATGAGGGAAATGTCAAGAGGAACGACTGGAATATTCATTAACCTGAAACGCCTCGAATGTCTGAAAAAGAGGTTTCGGTAACGTTTTTTAAATGTTTTGTATGTTTAACGCCTTCTTCTGCAAAGATGATAAATGAGGTGTTAGCGCGACGCCAATTTGTAGCTTCAACAGAATTTCTTGTTTAATCGACTAACTCATTCTAATTTGTGTTCAAGAAAGAAAGGAAGGGAAGAGGAGAGCATGAGGAAGGAGGCTAGGAGTTGATGTCCCCTTGGCTCAACATGTCAAACAGGAAATCCCTGTCAGGCCTGTCAGACAGCTGCTCCTCGTGCTTCAGGCCTCATTGAGTGCTGATAAATGCTGTCTGGCTTCTGAGCATGAAGAGAAACATTGAGATGAGAGGGGAATTTGCTATGACTGTGCAACCACCTGTATGTTTGGTTTCTCACCCATCAGCCCCATACTGTTCACCTGCTGGCATTACTCAACTGCACATCCACCCTGTGGTTAAGCCACCAGGTAGAGCTGGAGCCATGTGGGAATGTTGCTGTGAGAGCCAGAGCAGTTCAACGGCCACATATGAGGATATGATAAAAAGAAAAAAGCTGGGAAAGTAATAATTTAGATGTGTCAGAACAAAGGCTGGCATCCGAACAAGGATTTTATCCGAGACATTAACGCAGCACGTATTTCACTTCTGTCATTACTTGAACAAACGTAGAAAAGAGGTAATTTACAAAACCCAAACAGTATAATTTTGACTGGATTTCCTCTTTTACCTCTTTCCACTACAGTTACATTGTTATGCTGCTGAGCCCATTTAGTACTTTTTTCCTTTTCCACTGTTCATTACCTTTTTGTTTGATTAGTACTTCGCAGCATTTCGCAAATGGTTCCATGTCTTTAAAACTGTCACTCACAGCTACACTTCCGAGGACTGCTTTATGTTCCTTGCGACCACCTGGAGCGTGATACCTCAGACAGTGTGAAACTCAATGAAGGGTGTGCAGAGAGAGAGAGAGAGAACGATTGTCAAGACTCTGCCACAGATCTTCTATTTGCATAATGTGCTTCATCTCAATCACGTCACAGACACTTGCCAACACTTCCCCAAACTTTCCGCTCAGAACACAAAACTCAAATCTGTGGGTCTGGTTATGTGGGTCTGGTACAGATGTGTCTGTAACATGTGATTAGGAGAAGGCGATCTGTTCTGCAAAATGTGCAAATAAGATATTTTGTGATTTACTGAAGGAATTCCAGCTGTTCCGAGAAATATTTAACCTTCTCCACTTTGAGGCCAGAAGCTTTGAGACCACTATTTTGCCACCATAACAACTAAACTAAACGTAGCATGCTTTGAAGTTTAAGTTTCTTGGAGAAGTGGTGTGCCCGGCAAAGCTGGTCTGGCCGCTGCAGGAGGCTGTCCAGGGGCCTGCCGGAGGCAATATTAAAGGTGAAGCCACTTTATCACAAATAGATGAACCTTCAAATGGTTGGATTCTGCTGCAGCTTAGAGGGGCACCTGTAAACCTTGGTCCAGTCTGATGGCGCAGCACATTTTACATTTAAAGTCAACTCTTCAGTATAGCTGTTGAATGGTATGCAACTATTGATTATTCACTCATAAAGCCCTCCACAATCAGGCCCCCTCCTACCTCACTGACCTGCTTCACCGCCACACTCCATCCCGTCGGCTCCGCTCCTCTGATGCCAACCTCCTGTCCCTTCCACTCAGGACCGAGCACCGGACGTGGGGCGACAGAGCCTTCATAGCTGCCCCCTCCCTCTGGAACTCTCTCCCCAAACACATCCGAGACTGCACTGACCTTTCCATAATCCAATCACAAGTCAAAACTCACCTTTCAGAACTGATTTTAATGTGTGAACAACATTGTGTGTTTTACAATTTTAGCGTATAGCTTTTTTTTTCTTCTTTTTTTTGTTAGATGATGATTTTAATGTAAAGTGTAATAAATAAAATGTATTATTAATATTATTAACTGGTGAGAAAGCTTCAGCATTTTGTCTAAAATCCATGTAACGAAATAGTGAAACATGTCCATTTCTTTTAAATTGCTTGTCCAAACGGTCCAAAACCCCATAAACATTCAGCTTACTATTAAATATAACAAAGAAAAGCATCTCATCCTCAGCTAGCAAACCTCTGAATGAATTGACTAATTGTTGCAGCTCTACTGTTGAGCAAGTTTTCTGCCATTTATGCGGCTCCGGCTCTGTGACCACACAGAACTTGCTGCTGGCTGTATCAGCAGGTTACAATGACGAATGCCAGCAAAGTCTAGAAGCTATTTATCACAACCTCAAGCGCTGATAAAGAAACTATTATGATGTGCCAGGGGACGCGAAAAAAAAGTGATTTAAATTCCGTATATCATCCATTATCATCCATCTGTTGTCAGAAATGTTTGCCGGCTACTGGAGGTAAGGTACGGAGCCTGACGGGCTCACATCAGATGTAGTTACAGGGACGTTTTCAGCATTCAGTGAGAATGAGCACCTCGAGGCCTGACTGCTCTTCACCCGTGCCTACGCCTGATTAGACTGCAACATTAATGTCGGCTTTGCCTCGTGTGAGGAAGCAGTCTGCACTTTTACACTTTACTCTTCAGCTGTTAGGTTTACCAACATTTTCGTCTTAAGAGCTTTGCAGATTCTCCGTGGTCCCACGGTTGTCAGGTGAATCATTTTACCACAGTGCAGAAAAGCTCATTTCACAGCGCTTAGAGGCCTGTCTTTGACTTCTAAATCATTTGCACCGAGAACGAAAATGTCATTCAGTCATTTTGTAATCTAATTTATAGTTAGCCCCAGAACCTGTTGTCATGTACCTCGAAAAATAAAGCAAGGAATCGCTGTCTGTCTGTCAGTCCGTGTGTTCTTCAGCTCATCTAATTGACTTCATACTTTGCAGGTGTGTTGTTGGGGATGGAGGCCTTTGTCTAATTTGGTGCAGTTTGAACATGCGACATGTTCAATATATTAACAAACTTTGACAAGAAACCCTGAACTGGGTGTGTTTTTAGGGCTGGATTTAGTGATTTGGGGGCCCCAGGCAAACCCTCTATTATTTAACTTTTACCCGTTTCTCCAACTGGGAATGTTGGTATTGACAGTGATAGAAGTAGTACTCCAAAACAATTCTAAAGTTACACTATTAAGACCATTAATCGTAAAAACCTATTAATACCGCACAGAAAAAGTCCTGCATTGAAATGTTATTCTTCAAGTGCAGAGTGAGAGAGAGGCGTTGTCAGCACAATGCTCTTACATTTAATGAAAGTCTGTTCAAAGTGGAGCTTTCAACTGTAGGCAGGATAGTTCAATGAATAATAATGCATCCGAGTTCAATAATAATCAGATTTTATTTTGTTATATTCAAATCTGAATCTGCAACTAAGCCAGTAAGTATAAGTACACAAGCAGTAGGTTTCTTTTTTTAAGTGCTTTGGGTGACTTTTGTAACTGATTTTGGGGTTCAGTGAGCTAGAATAGTAATGTGATTCAATACTTTTAATATCTAAACATAATATTAAATCTGTAGCTTTTTGGGGCCCTTTTAGTTGGGACCCCAGTCCGTCTACATTGCAAGCAGCACGCAGCAACACCACAGGCCCGTTCTGAACAGGCATGCTTTCAACGATCACTAGGATGTTAAGTGATCGTTGAATACGATAAAAATACGATGTATTTCCAGCAATGCACCAGATTGAAGGACGTGTGTGTGATCAATAATACGTACGAAATAACATGTTCCGTCACTGCTGCCCCCTTGCCCTCCGTGAGCTTCCCCTGCACTGTGGGGATGACCAGAGAGTGGGTCCATTTCCCTCCGGGACTTACAGCGAGCTGCTGATATCGGAGCAGAGTTGCTGACAGATGTAATACCAGCACTGGTTGCCGTTTGGCTTAAGAAAATAGCCATGCCAACAAATACTTTCAGTTGATCCATCAACTTTCAGGCCAGAGTGCAACTACATCTCCACACTGCTGTGTTCTCACATGTACTTTCGCAGATTGTTAGCGGAGTCATCAATACGAGCTTGAGTGGATCATTTTTTTCTTTCAGAGACCAAAGATTAGACCCACGCAGTTCACAACATTCAATTCAACAAGCGAGTCAACAGTGCGGCACAAGTTGGGGCAGTAAAGCTGCTTCATTGCTCCCTTTCCGTACCTTTATTATCGTGATGGAGAGTCGTCTGTCTCAAATGAATTGCCTCAGCTCTTGGTGCAAGAAATCTTTTAAAACAATACCAGTAGAAGTGCTCCCGACAACCCATCTGCCAATCATAAACATTGCAAATGTAGTGGGTTAAATGTTAACAAAAGACAAACACTGCATTCTCTGTATCTGTATCCCAGTAGCAGTCCCTCTGTCGGCTAAAATATGTATTTTATTTAAACATCTTTGTTTTGTCCACTGTCAGGACAAGATGTGTTGCACATACAGTACGCACAGAAACTTGAAGGAGAAACAGTCTCAAATGTTGCCTTGTGTTCCTTTCAATGTTGGACTATCAGTTTTGTAGCCTCTTCAATGCTTAGTGCACGTGTCAAACTCAAGGCCCGCGGGCTGAATCCGGCCCGCCACGTCATTTTATGTGGCCCGCGAATCCGCCAGCAAAAAAAAAAGATTAAAATAAAAAAAAGATTTTTTTTTTGGAAAAATAATTAAAAGTTAGACTTGAAAATAAAAGTATCCCCATGGTCGAAATTATGAGATAGAAAGTTGAAATCATGAGATAGCATGTGTACCGACATTAAAACTATCACAACAGGTGTACAGGAGAGGCAACAGCCCGAAAAGACGTTTTCCAACGATTGAAAAAGATCGACAAATAATCCCAAAATGTCCACGAAGAGAAAAATTGATGCAGAGGGAAGAAAATGTAATGAAAGATGTGAAAGCGAATACATGTTTGTGCTTCAAGGAGAACAAACGGGTCTGTCTTCTGTGTTGTGAGGCGTGTTGGTGATGAAGGATACAATTCACAACGTCGGCATTTTGACACCAAACACGGAGCTAAATTTAGCCTCCAAGAAAAACATCAAACTGTCCAAGAATTAAAAGGCAGACTGCAATCACAGCAGAATATATATCTACACAAGCTACAGCCCAGTGCATGCTGAAGGTATGTGAGCTGAGCTCCGACCAGATACAGACTTTTACAAATGTCAGTTTGTGAAGAAACACCATCGCAGACCGAGTTCATGAACTAGCAGCAATCTAACAACACAGCAGCTAAGAGACGAGCAGGTACTTGTGTTTCTAATGAACTGTTGATGAAAGCACAGACAACACAGATACATCATCTATCCATGTTCATCAGACCTGACTCTCAGTGAGCAGCTCTTGGATGAAGCCGCCATGCACAGGACGACGACAGGGAGGAACATTAGTGATGCAGAGAGGTGACACAAACAGCTTTGAACAAAGTTAATGTCAGAACTTGTGTTTGATATTTGTCTTTTTTATTTTCGTTAATAGTTTGATCTTTGATAGAGTCATGTAGGTTTCTTAACCCTCAATTAAAATGATTTATGTTACAATAACAGAAATGTGTTTAAATATCATTTTTCATTTATATAACTGCATGTACAATATTTCTACACTTGAATAAACAATAATGAAATGCAGAGAGAGTTATTTAACAATATGTTAGGGAGAAGTTAGTTATCGTCTTACAGTTACAACCGGCCCTTTGAGGGCGACCGTGATGCTGATGTGGCCCAGAGTGGAGATGAGTTTGACACCCCTGGCTTAGTGCTATGACAGAAGTGCAATCTTCAGAAAATACTGCTCTTGAGACTCATTGCTTTGGTACCGGCCTTCAGTCCATCACTTTTAAGGAACAGCTTTTGAAACACTTCGAAAGTACATTTGAGTTCTTTGCAATCGCTCACATTCAGAATGGAAAGCTCTCTCTAGCTGAGCAGATGTGTCAAATGAAACGTTATCATTCGTATCCACTGCTATGCCCAATTACACTGATAAAAATGACAAGCTACGTGTCGTAGGACTACGTATGCTATCAACTGTGCAATTGTGAATATGCTCAAATTCATGCAGTAGAATTTATTTCTACATAAAACGATAGTCGCCTTGAAAATGTCCTTTGTGGCGTATTTGTCCAGTCGACCTGTAACTGTCTGAATTTGTCCAGGCATGTTAAGTAGGTATCCTCCTGAATTCTGCTTTGAATGAATTCAAGCAAAAAACGTTTGTTTAATTCCCACACTAATATTAAGTTGATGTGATTATCAGCATTGTTTTGTCAACACAACTCAAAAATAATGTTTGGAACCATTTAATTAAATGGCGGTAATAGGACCCCTGCATTACTTTTAGGGTAAGATGAAAACATACACATTTGTTCTAGTCCTATGATTATTGATGACCCCAAATATGTAAATCATTGCATACTTTTGTTTCAGATATTTTAACAGAAATGGAGGTATACTTATTTTATCGTAAACATGTGGGAAGATGCATCGAAGCAATCATCGTCTACTTCTAATCTGATCTAATTTCACACATCACCATGCAGATGTCTTTCTTATTGACATCAGATCATCTCCCCATGAGTACATTTAAAACTCATAAATGACTACTGTATACAGCAAGCTAGGAAATTTCTCCTTTTCCTTTTATCTCTGCTTCTTTGACACCCAAATATTCAGCAGCATCACTTTCTTTCAATAACACAAAGGCAGGTTACAGAGGAGGTCTACAGCTAGTTTTTCAGAATATACATAAAGGCTTGTAGGTTTATACACAGAGTACTATTCAAATTCAATGAGGGGACAATTAAAGGACACTTACCATTAGCAAATAACAGATATACCCAGTTTGCTATTCTCAAACCTTATTGTAGGGAGACATTTTGCAATGTTCCCACGTGTTTAAATTCAGAATCATTTAATGTATTTTTAATGTAGATACATAAGCCATGGTGCAATTTGCTTGTCTTTGATGAAAAAGGTCATGAAACTGTGGTGCATTTGTTAAACTATCCAATTCTGAAAGACTACTTTTGAGTTAACAATCACCAAACAGTACAACAGCATTATACTTATTATATCTCACAGTCTAGTGCCCTCAAATGTTATAAATACAGAATCGGAACCAAGGACGGAGAGAAAAATGCTGCCTCAGCATTGTGAATTGATTCGAACTGTGCTTGAGGTGGTGCTACACCTTTCAAAAAGCCTTTCACTTTTGTGTTGACTTTGGATCCGTAACACATTTTGGTAATTATATTGCCTTATCTCCTAAGAGTCCTTTAATATTTTTCATTACGAATGAAGAGGCCAGACATCTTTCAATCTGATACAGAGCAATCTAGCACCGTGTGCAGCCTCAAAATGCATCAGGGAATAGATTCAAAACCCTCAAAACCGGATTTTCAATATGGTTATTCATAATGCAATGCTATTGCACTTCCTTAAATAATACAGGTCTTTCTATTTTCCTGGCCTCTCAGTATATAACCCATCTATTCTCCTGCAGATACGTATTTACATTAGCAGAGCCGAGGCAGACGGAGAGCATGCGTTTGTGATATCCGAGAGGAGAATCTTGACTCCCACCAGCCTCACATCTAACCCCAGTCCAGCCGGATTTTCGCAGCAGTACATCACGGTCCACCCAGGGCTCAACACAGGGTCTCTGATAAGAACCTGTGGACTCAGCAAGTCCCTGTTAATGTAGCCAGGCTGTGCAGAAAGCTCACTCAGACACATCCACGTGTTCACAATTCATTTTAAATGGAAAAAAATATACTGTATACACACACACACACTATATATACACTGTACAACACTCTCCGGAAAGAGCTGTTTGGTCAAAGGATGAGGGTTCGGCGTAATGCAGACAAATGACAGTGATCTATATGTGGAATTGGGGTCCTTTATCTCCTCCCCTCTAATAAGAAAGCCATTCATGTGGTTCAAATTAATTGTATTCTCTTCCACATTTTGCGCATCATGTAGATTTTTATCATTTGTGTTGTTTTTTCCTCCATGTTGCAGGCGGGAGTAGGCCAGTTCCATCTCAGCCATCCTCATGTAATGATGCAGAGAAGGATGAAATTTGGTAGTTTGGGGTTATCTTTGTGTCTCAGGAGTCTATAATAATTATCATGGCATATTATATTGTAATTGATCCCCTGAGGAAAAATATTTTTTTTCTTTTTTATCCTCTCAGACCTGCACAGTGAAGTATAGGAGCACAGAGTCAGCGACAGAGCAGCGCCTCAGGGATTGAGAGGGATTTAGTGTCCTGCTCCAGGACACTTAAGGGGGGGGGGGGGTGTTTCTGGAACAGAGGACTAAACCTGGGACTTTTCTGTTCAGGGTCACACTCCCTAATGATTTGAGCCCAGGCTTTCACACACTCACCCGCAGCTGTGGAGTGGAGAAAGAACACAATCAGCAGCTAATGTACCAATATTAAAACACAGCACATTCCCTGCAGTTAATCTACGGTCAGATTTTGCGACCATGGGATCGGTCCGATTTTTTTAGATTTGAACAATACAGTTTTTTCTTGCCTAAAACTCAATTCCATCCATTTTCTCTCCCTCTCGGGGGGTCTGAGCGTGTCCCAGCATGCACTGGGGGAAAGGCAGAGAAACGTTGTGCAGGTTGTTGATTTATCTCAGGCCTCTGATCAACTGATTTGCATAAATCATTTGGTTTACAGTTTACTAACTCAGAGGGGATATTATTCATCTCTCCATTTGGTGTCATCAGCTCATCTTGTTTCACATTGTTCACTACTTTGATCCCGTCTGAGAGTTCTTGTGCTCGGTGAACCGCTGTGATCACACCGCTGAGGCTGAGCGTCACCGTCCTTTACATTAGACTGTTGGTCAACAGCCAGACATTGTACGTCGATGCATTGATGGAACAACACTGCCGTTCAAAGCAGATGGGAATTCAAAGCTCTGCGCGTTTCAAACAGGCTGTGTGATGGTTAACCGTTTGTGTCTGTTGCCTAACAAATCATCTGCCGCCAAAGGAAGTAGCAGCTACGCTGTTGTTTTCAATCAGCGTCGACGAAATTGACAATTACTCAAGCCTGCGGCAATGGAAAATGATTGAACATCAGTACTGTAGAAGCAACATTAGTTTTGTTTGAGATCTATGCATTTTCACGCGATATAATGTTCTCCAGCTGCAAATCAAGCCTGCTTCTGTAGGTATCTCCACTTAAGGCATCCCAAAAAAAACTATTTATATCCCGGCACCTTCCCTGTAACACCCACCTGGGTGCATTTTGCGTGCTTCTGCACTACTTCTCACCGAGCACAGGCGCCTTGCTGCCAGAGAGTATTTAATGTTCGTGGCAGCGCTGTCTCTCCCACGGGTGTCAAATGAGAAGGAATATTAGTGTTCTGAGCTATTAGGAGAGCAGAGACTGAGGCGGACAATGGAGGACTCGAGAGGGGAGGCTCGCAGTCTCCTCAGCAACGGATATTTTTAGAGGTGGCTTTTAGACGCTCGGATGTTAAGAGTGGTATGGCCGAGTGCCGGGAGAGAAACACACCGCTTCACTGTACCAGTAGATTTGATTCAGATCATTTATTGGGGTTCTAGCACACTGCAACAGGTTATTGGGAAAATGACCAAAGTGGCGTGAAGGTTTATCAATGTTTTGATTGGTTTTTCACTTTGCGAGACCTATAAACACAACCCAGTTGCTCAGTTAAGGGTTTAACACATGTCACCGATTGTTAATCTGCATAATGTTCAGGTAATTTTGATGTCTGATTGTAATTAATCAACAGACAAAGCACACAACACATGAGGTAAATGGTGCATGGGCTGCAACACATTTCTAATTAATTGCTTTATAATTGTCTTTCTTTATGTTAAGTAACATCAGGTGGGAGCCGAAGGTCTGGTTCAGTTTGGGAAAGTCTAATGAGAAGCGGTGTGCAGACGAGGAGGGAGGGGGGGGGGGGGGTCTCCCTCATTACATCCTGTCCGATCGTAAAATGGAATCCAACAAAGTGTTTTATTGAAAATGTTATCCCTCTTAAGAGACTTGTTTTTTTAATTTGCTAAAATTAATATAAAATATGTAATGAGGAAGACCTATAATTACCAAGCCCAATTAAACGCCACTTAGGCCTTCGGAGCAGCTTGGCGTAGCTGGATCAAGCTGTGAAAGATATCTCAGTGTGCAAATACTGTGAAAACAACATATTATTATTAGGTCTGCATGTACGCACGGTATGGATCAGTGTGTGCCATGGGAAAAAACCCGTGTTTCCGGGAAAGTGTTCGCAGCAGAGCAGAAAAAAAGGAATGCCTACTTGGAGCAGGCGAGTGTGATGTTTGGTAGCTGCTCCCTGTCACGGAGTTTGAATTGGGGTCCTCGAGTGAAGGGAGCGCGTCTTTAAACCTTTGCACTTAGAGAGCAACGGACGGACAGATGCATGGATGAATGGGTAGACGTAGCAATGAAACTAATTGCAGTGTCAACCCTACAGCTAACAGAGTTACAACGCCGGGCCCATGGAGGGACTTGTTCAGTGTGCATCAACTCCCACGATGCTGCTCCTCCTGGTATTCTCTCCAGAGGTTACGCAATGCTGCAGCCTGCTGCTGGTTGTGTGAGAAGAGAAGGAAAGAAGGGGATGAGCGCTCTGCTTCCACACAGCAGATGTTGTGGGGGGGGGGGGGGCTGCAGTATCAGTGAGGCAAAGACAAAGAATATAATGATTGATAGAGCCTCTGAGAGCAGAGAGCTTCTGCTGCTGTTAGATTTCCCATGTGTCTATCATGGTAGTGTGTGTGTGTGTGTGTGTGTGTGTGTGTGTGTGTGTGTGTGTGTGTGTGTGTGTGTGTGTGTGTGTGTGTGTGTGTGTGTGTGTGTGTAATGGCACAGAGAGGCAGACAGATAAACCTTCAACACTGACAATCGTAGAAAGGTACACAAATATTGTGAACTTTGAAATAACTTATATTTAGCTTCATTTGTCTTTGCACCGTCAATAAATTGTGCCTGCAACATGAGTCTCAACACCTACCGAGTAAAGAACAGCAATTCCACGACTCGTGACCACTACTGTACGTACGGCTCTGGCTATTTATAGCACACGTGTCATTAATTTGTCAAATTATAATTCACGAAAGGGCAATTCATAAGCATGCACATACTCTGTGGCATTTTGGCAGAGCCACAAAACTGTTATCCTGACAAGTTGCGTTGCGTTTTTTTTTTTTTACCTCGCACAACATAAAACAACCTTTGCAATGAGAAAAATGACTCTGAACAAATGGAAGAAGTTTTCAATTACACAATTTATAGACTTCCAAATGTCTACCAAATTCCCCTGTCTCACTGGCAGCACCATAAACTGAATTGATGGGTCTCCGTGCCTCAAAGTTGCCCGCTGTGGTCCAGGGAAAGATATTTTTTTAATACCTTGTATCCCTCATACTGTGAAATATGGCACCTTTGCACATATTACAAAAAAAGTCCAGAGGATGGAAAAAGATTTGTGTGGGTTAAAAGATGGAAGGAAAAACTATATGAAAAACAAATATGTCTGGTGAACAAGGGTCTGAAAGAGATCCCCTGAAACAGCAGCATTGATGTGCATTTGACGTTAAAATGTCTGCTAAATGAGATGCTCGGATGTTTTGCAGAAGAAAAGGCACTTTGTTTTTTCATTAAAATGTCTAATTTGGAAACATTTCTTCTTTTGTCTTCCAACTAGGAGGTCTGTGCATTTCCCAGTCTGTGAAGATACCACGTGAACCAAAAACCGGAGAGTTTGACAAGATCATTCGCAGGCTGAGTGAGAACCCCAACGCCAGAGTGGTCATTATCTTTGCCAATGAGGACGACATCAGGTGAGTGCAGTGGAATCCTAATTGCTGTCAGTTAATAGAACTATTGACCCGACTTTTAACCACCTATTGATTCTACTGAAAACACACTGCTATGATAAGTTGAAGTAAAGCGTTAAGAGTTTTCTTAATCAGCTAATGTCTAAATGTTGTTTAGTAATGTCTTAACCTGAGGCTGCCTCATGTACTGACATTAAAATGGCACACGTCTCCTGTGTGCATTAATATATTCAACTGTCTGCTACCCGCATGGAATTATTTATGAGTTATAAATGGCACATATGATTATGTTTGGGCGTATTCGCATTTTTTTTAAGGTTAGTCACTGTAGAAATCTAACTGAACACATCGTGTTTTTCTGAGCTGATGATGGAAGCAGCTAAGGAGTGAGCGTCCCACCTACTTCTTATCTCCGATGAGAGTTGCACAAGCGAGGGAGACAATGGTGGCAGGTAAAGAAAAAGTTCAGCTGAAGCGCAAGCGCGCATTTCAACTATCCTGAAAAAAATGCAGGACTTAATAGAGTGAGACTAAACTCGCCCTACTAAACATAAGAATTAACTTTAGTCTTTGTTCATATTTGATAGCTGCTAATAAATAAAATAAATATGTATAGGAGCAAATACAAATGGGTGTTTCTAACATCGTCACCCAGCTCTCCTTGCGGGGATGCGAATGTATCGTTTAAAATTCACTATCCATTATTAGGACGCATAGTCTGCATTAAGAACGAGGTAATTAGTTGGAGGCTGAATCAACACAGCACTGTTGTGGTCATTGCGAGGGGAAATGTTTCCCAGCAACCAGTTAGTAGGCCAGTGTATTCCTGGTGGAAGTGGGCAGTGATTTGGGGCAGTCTTTTGATGATGACCTGGGCAGAAGTCCCAGCGCTCATTGACTTAATCCGGTCCTGATAAGGGGTAATAGTCTGGATAAAAAGTAATGACAGAAAGCCAGGAGGATTTCAGCGCTACAGTCCTGCTCTATCCTTGAACCCAGTCAGAGTGAGCCGGCAGGAGCCCAATACCAGCCCCAGACTGTCTCTAGAAGGAATAACAGACTCGAGCTGTTTTGATGGAGCGCTATAATTACACGTAAAAATAAATACACTGCCTAGTTTCAGCTTCATAACGAGTGGGAGGAATTCCTTTTCTGTTGGTTTGCTTTTCATAATCTAGCCAAGTAGGTTCGTCCTTGGTTGCGTTGCTCTGTGGGAAAATAACATGCTTTCACAACGTTAAACTAATTATCATCTTGGACTGTGCGCTTCAATTATGTAAACATTGTATTCCTCCACCTGATTATTTTACACTTATTGCATATTTCACTGATCAGCTGAAGTTTTTACTTTCATTGTACGTTTTTTGGCAATCATGCCTTATTACTCACAGTTAAGACCTTTACATTGTGTTGAACTCGTCGGCCTGTCTAGTCACGTCTCCGCGATGCAATCACCCGACGGTGAGAAAATCGATTTCTATTTTTCCGACATTGAGCCCATAACTGCATCTTGAGACATGCTCATTTCACTAAATTACTGGAGAGGAGACTCAGAGAAAAATCATTGTCAATCAAACATGCGTGGGGTCATAAAGCTAATGTAAAGTGACATAAAGTTAGTCGGATGACTCATTGCTCGCCCACACAAAACAAAACATAACACAAAGTCTTGGGAGAGAAGTTAAGACAGTATGCCATGCAAAGGAACAAAGCTGATGTTGGATACAATAATATTTATCTTTTCTTCCAGCACCTTTGGGGAGATTCGAGGGTCGGTAATGCTTCACATCACATGCCAGGTGGCTGTGTTTAAATTTGATGTTGCTGTGCTCGGGCTTTCTTGATGTACCTCCGCTGCTACAGCAGAGCTCTTTTTACAGCTCCCCAAACTAATCTCCGCTGGCAACATGCCTGGACAAATATGACAAGGGTGTCATTCTGCCACAGCCGAGAAGAACTACCCTACACGGGGATTGGACGGCGCGGTGGCTTTTCAATTCTGTTGAAGTGCCTCGGTGCAACTTTGTCCGGACTCAGAATAGAATATTCTAGTTATGAAATCACCCGTATGGCCGCCACACTTCCTCTTTAGGGTGCATTTCAAATAGGAGCCTTTTTTTTATAGGCTATAGATCGCTGAATGTGCGTGTACAGTAAATACAGCAAATAAATGGCAACACAACATTATACGGTACAATCAAACCGCTGTCCTCCTCTGCCCCACAGGCGGCTCCTCCAAGCAGCAAAGAAGGCCAATCAGACCGGACATTTCATCTGGGTGGGCTCAGACAGCTGGGGCTCCAAAATCTCCCCAATACTGAACCAGGAAGAAATGGCAGAAGGTGCTGTCACCATTCTACCCAAACGACAATCCATAAAAGGTATCCAGAACACGCCCTCTTCACTTTACCTTGCAGAAGGCTCTTATTGGTTTATTTTGGTTTATTATTGGTGTTTGTTTTCCTTTTCTGGTTATTGTAGTCTATGTTTGCCTCCCCTCAACATTCAACATAAATGATTTTTTATGAGAGAGCTTCAGATGACCATTAATGTGTTTTACTGGCGAGTGTTTGCCACCGCTTTAAAGCCACATTGGACATTATCGCTGTATCTTACCTTTTATGTTGCTCAAACAAATATTGTGTCATATATTTCTTACGTTTTTATTGTTTATGTTGTATGTATATATGCTGTAGCAATGTTGGTGAATGTGAATATCGTTGTCTATTGACAACAGAATGGCCACTCTCAGACTTTAGCATAATGTAGCCATGTGAAAACAACATAAATATAGTAGATATATGCGGTATGCTTCAATGCCGTAGAAAATTATTCAGATAGCATGGATAGCGTGATAATTCATCAACGTCAGCACAGTGAAAATATGTTATGTTGAATCTTTTCATGGGTGCCGGAACTAGGGGGGGGGGGGGGGGGGGGGATGGAGCCCATGGTGAGAATCAGGAATCACTGCATCCTCTTGAATAACTCCTCTTTATTGGTGTTTTTACTTGTGATACAATGTGGTTTATGGTAATTGTCATGTGTGTGCTGGTTTATAGTTTTAACCATTAGTATACAGCAAATACTCAGAATCATCACCAAAGTTATCCAGCAAGACCGGAGACCAAAAGAGTTTACATTTTGCTCAGCATATTGAAACGTCAAAAGGTGATTGAAGTCTAACGGCATCTCAATTCTTTCAGGTTTCGATCGCTACTTCGTCAGCCGGACGCTGGAGAACAACAGAAGGAATATTTGGTTTGCAGAATTCTGGGAGAATAACTTCCTGTGCAAGCTCAGTCGGCACGCTGTGAAGAAAGGATCCGGCATCAAAAAATGCACAAGTGAGTCTCCACCTAACAGCAGAGAAGGCGCTCGGTCAATGGAGAGCACTCAATCAATGACCAAGTATACTGATTGGGTCTTCTGTGAATACATTATGCGTGCGTGTGTGCATACTTGGTGTGCATTAGTAAATGTATTTGTCCTCAGGGAGAAAACAATGGCGCTTCTCGAATTTAGGTTAAATGTAATGGGTGGAGATAAGTGAATGAGAATCTCTAATTTCGTCAGAGAGAAATTAATGTTCACATTAGTCGTCTGTTGGCTACTTCAATGTGCAGTGGGCGACAATAGCAATCATAGAACTCTGCCACCGCATGCGCTGAAAACCTAATCAACAGTAATTTCAATCAGCCCATTAGAAACAAGCTTTCAGGTTGTTAAAATCAGTCGGCTCCCCAGGCCTGTCTCATCCCAGTGTGCAGTGCAAGGCTGCATCTCAAGTAGTCCAGGCTGACGGATTTAAAGCTGGTCACCTGTAATGTTTCCAGGCGATACATTCCTCAAGTTTATGTTGGAGTAGCGTACAACACAAAGACCTATACGCTGTTCTCTGCTCTGAGAGAAGCCGATCGGCTTGTAGGGTTGCGGCTGTCCTTCACTGACCCATCCCTGGTGGATGACAGTGCTCATGGTAAGAGAAAAGTCCATATAAACTGTGTGCTGAAGCATGAAGAATATTATTCAGTTATACATACATATTTAAGGTGGAGAAATTTCGTTTTAGCCAATTTCTTCTGTTAACAAGTCATTTTTAAATGCTTTTTCAAGCTGAATTACTCATTTCGAAGACGCTTATGTGCACATCTCTGGTAAACACCAGATTTAAGGTGGTGCTTTTATGTGATTCTTTGCAGAGAAACTCAGTTTTACATATCTGTCAATAAAATCAACTGGACAACAAAATCGTATGAGTGTTCGTCCACTAAGAATTTCTTTGGTCCAGAACAGCATTAACCAGTGTGATAGTGTTAAGGAAACGTTGCCATCAATCACCAAGAGAGGGTAGAAATGTGAATACAAATGAGAAAAACTCCCACACACTGTCTCTACTGCTGGAAGATGAATCAATGACGCTTCTGACTTTTTGGACTTTCATCAGGTATCATATAATATATAAAGAGGAAAGGATTGTAAACAAATAATTGTGATAAAACACTACAGCACATTCCTTTATGGAGCCGCCAACTATCCAAAGGTCAAAAAGATATGTAAATAAGGGCAAGACAATAAATCTTACAATACTAATAAGGGGGAAAGTTATCTTAGCTAGAAACTCCCAAAACTACAAATCTGAAAAAAACATATACATATATAAAAAAGAAATACTTTTTATCTCACCAACCAATAACTTCCCCCATCCACCAGTTTTATTTTGTGACTTTCAGTTTAACATATGTTCCACAGCCTACTGTTGAACCATAATCTTGACTATTTAATATATTGTGTCGACATTTTGTCCTGAAATGTTTTATTTGGTTGTTTTGATTTGGTCTTTCTTATCCGACTAATATTGGACACTGCATCCTCAAAATGTCACCAAACACCACAGCACACAAACTAAATTGGAACAACACATGAATGGGCAAAGCTAAAGACAATTAACTCGAGATTTAATTGCCGCCTCTCAAAACAACAGCGTGAGAGATATGCTTCCAACAATCTACTTTTGCAGGTTTCAGGAGAATACGTAATCTTGAATAATTTCTTTATTTATCAGTTGTCATGGTGGCTGCTCTTGGCCCTAATTGCAGCAGGCCCTCTTTCTTCCTCTGAGTAGCCTCCAGGGCACAGTCTTTTTTGAGGTACAATCATTTCACTCAAGAGCTTTTCGCAAGTACTATCACTAGCCTCCGCTTGCTCCCTTTGAGCACTATCATTTCCTGTCCCCACTCATGCTTTTTATTTTTCTACTATAATACTGAATTGCAGGGGCGGACTGGGGGAAAAAAGTGGCCCGGGAGTTACTGTCAGACCGGCCCACTCAATACACGGCGCGCTGCCCACTCAATAGTCTATATCTATTAGATATAGTTTATATCTCAAAGACCTCAGAGTTTATTTTAATACTGAAGTAAAGGAAGCTATAACTGCTTATTTTGCCAACCTAATCTCTTCTTCAAAGAGAAATCCCAAGATTCTGTTTGACACAATTAAGAGAATTGTTTCACCGTCTGTCTCCACTTTACCATGCTATTCTGTTGACGATTGCAACAAATTCCTTACCTATTTTAACGATAAGGTATTAGGTATTAGGTCTGGCATTCAGCCTGGGATCTGTTCATCTACTTGTAGCTCCTCGCAATCTCCTGCTGTTCTGGACTCTTTCCAGCCTATCAGCCTTCAAGACCTGATGGACTTAATTAACAAAACAAAGCCATCAACTTGCCCTCTGGATATAATTCCATCTTCTCTATTTAAGAAAGTTCTGCTAACTATTGGCCCTGCAGTAACATCTATTGTCAATTCCTCATTGTCTACAGGAATTGTCCCTTCCTATTTCAAAACATGCCACTATCCAGCCCTTATTAAAGAAACCTAACTTAGATCCAGCTTTTCCCATGAACTACAGGCCCATATCAAAACTGCCTTTCTTGTCCAAAATTTTAGAGAAAGTGGTGGCCAAACAACTTACTGCTGCACTGGAGAGGCACAACATGTATGACAAGTTCCAGTCTGGGTTTCGTAAGCAACACTCTACTGAAACCGCTCTCCTGAGGGTTTTGTGTAAAAGTAAACCCATGTCCTAGACCTGCTCTTAAAATATGTTTTACGTTTTTATTTTATTTTTTATTATTTTTTATTTTCTCTTTGAATTTTTTTATTTTCTCTGTGTAGATAATTTATTGACCCTTGGGTCACATTGTGTTTTTTATGCTTTTAAATGTCTGCTCTGTTAAGCGCTTTGTGATACTACTGTCTGTGAAAAGCGCTATAGAAATTCATTCTTTCATTCAATACATGGCATGTATTTCGCCGGTCTACAGCGGCCATTCGCACCTCCGCCGGCCCCGCCCCGACCGGCGCCCGGCACGACCGCACGGCGCAGACCGCGGTTATGGAGAAAAGTTTTTAAAAGCACCGTAGTGTCCAGCCGTGCTATGGAGTCCTCGGATCGCGAGGAGCAGTATAATGTCAGTTTATACTGTTGATAGAGTTTTCACTGATTATTGACTTTCGGTATTAGAGTAAATTGAACGTGTTCTGTGAAGCATATAATATAGTCGGGCCGGCGATGTCAGAGACCGGCCCAAACCCCGTCGGCCTACCGGGGATTCCCCCGGTATCCCCGATGGCCAGTCCGCCCCTGCTGAATTGTATAGATCACACATTATAAATCGAGTTTTTTAACAATATATTTAATAAGTAGGAACGAGTAAATTCCTCTTTTGAAAAATCTGTGTAAAGCTGTAATCAACCACCATATGCTGCAGAATCCAATAATTCTGAAGTTTTCTGATCTGATCAGAGCACTCGCTGTACATCACACTATTTCACGCTGCTGAACCGTAAAATACGATGCAACACGAACGAGAACTGGCTGACACGACAGAGAACTAGTGAAGAGAGAGACAAAGTGGTAACAACAGAAAAATGTTGCACTGGATCATGGCATGAGATTCTCCATCACAGTTGCATTTGTCAGAAATGAGCAGGGCCGATACATCAAGCATGCTTTGGGGTGAGCAGAACAACTCAAATCTACCTGGTTGAAAGTGATACAGAGAGGAAATTGTTGAATGATTTACTTTTTGGATTGTAAAACATGAAACATGCTGGAAAGACAGAGAGAGCAAATCAATTTGCCAACAGTCCAGCCATTTCATGTCGCATTTCATGCAGCCTTTCCTCCATGCAGCCATTTCATGCTGCATTTCCCATCATTAGAGTTTTCTGACTGGGGGTTGTTGGCAACGACGAAAGCCTCTGCAGGTGCACTGCCTCATGTTCGCGTCATTCCGGCACACACAGCGAGGCTCAAAATGTGAACGGAGCAAAATTGTCTCGAGTCACTCTGTTGCTCTGCATCCCTGCGGACATGAGTCATCCAGGTCACCAGACACGGGTATGTGCCTGGACGCCTGCTCAATTGTCTGATGTCCATTGCTCACTGAAAACATCAAGGACAACAAGTGCAGCTCAGCAATGTTCTCTCACCCTATTTGATTCTCGTAAGCTGCAACACAAATAGTCAAGGTTCAAGTAAAAGAGATGCCAGACAACAACAAAGAGATGTTCTCGTCACTGCGGTTATTATGATTGACCTGCAGTGGTTTAGAATCATCACTCTGTATGATATTACGGGGGAAAAGATATCCTTTTTTTTACACTCAATGTCTTAGTTTGGATGATTCCTCATTCGCTATCCATAGCTTACAGCTGCAACAATGAGTCCGCTTCATATGACAGGCCGTGTCTTTGGAGGCTATGATGGCAAGCACTGCATCTATTTCTGTCCCTTGGGAGATGATGCCCTTAATTAGAACAAGAAAATGGGAGGGGCTTGTAATGGCTGTCAACCCAAGTTTGGCTCGATTCCCAATGTCCACACTTAAGGACTCACAGACTTGGAGGCACGTTCCTGCAGAGTCTGTTCGGGGGTTTAGAGCTGTCGAGTGCCTGGAGGAAATGCCCACCACTCAGCTTTGTGACGTTAAACACGGAGTTATCATTCGGGAGGGGAAAGGGCACATAAAGAGGAGGGTGCATGGGTATTCAGCCTTGCATATGAAATGTACACAGAAACACTACAAGGATTTAAGATTATACATAAAAAAGACATGAAATCATGGGCTATATTACATACCAGGTTTACAATTGTGACCGAGCATCTTGGGTTCGTGTATAAGGGCACTCTCTTTATTTTTGTTTCCCCCTTGGACCAGAGGCAGGAGTTGCCCCTTCGCTACGGCAACCCTCAAGGGACATATCATCTTCAACACCAGAACAACAAACATGAGACAGTCTGTTACACAATTACCTCTCGTTTGAAAGGATAAGTGACTGGACGTTCAAATCAGGGGGTAAAAAACATCGAATTAAAACCTGCATTGTACATTACATGTTTTGTCGTCGTCAAGGTAATGTTATTTGCTGCTAAAAAGTGCTATCCCACTCATATTTGTACTGTTTTAAGCTCTTGCAGCATTTCACACCAGGTGAGGGCTTCAAATGGCTTCTTTTGTCCAGACAACTGGCCAAAACACTCAAATGTAACACAAACAAAAGGTAGCAAATCCTAAAATTTGAAAAAGGTGGAAACATAAAAAACTGGTTTTCAGCAGATTTTTTCATTTATATAGAATAGTTTTCCAAACCTAACTTAATTAAAAAATATATATTCAATCGTGGACACTATTGACTAAAATTCTAAGCATCACAAAGGTTGCAAAATAATTTACATTTTCGTTTCCTGCTACCTCGAACGAAAAGGTCGCAAGAAAGAAACTATTTGCCTTAATTGAGACCTGGAGCTTTCTGGATGATTGTGCTCTTTCAGAATCTCAAGGTTTGATGAACACTCCTGGAGCCGTCACAAAACGCATACAGTTGCAAGGTTTGATTCTCATTTACGTCAATGCTTGTTTTGCACTGCTGACTAACCTTGGCGCAGCACATCTCCACATCCAGTTACCGTTGTCATCCATCAGACAATGGAGCCGCGATTCAGAGCACGAGCGTCTGAACACGCAGCGTGCGTCTGAATGTGGATGTGTTCTGGTAGTTCTTCAGGTTTTGAGGAAGGAGGAGATCTGCTAAAACTAAATATCAAAGGCACTACATTATTAAAGATTTATTAAACCACGACAACGGTGAGATCAAAAAGATTTGCGGTCAGATTACAACACAGACAGTGCAAACAAATTAGACACCTTTCAGAAATATAGATAAAAGACTCAATTACAGGATTATGTTTCGACAATGTAATAGGGCTGTCCTCGACCAAAGACATTCTTAATCGGCTCACACTCAATACGATTTTGGCGATCAGTTGATTTAATTGAATTGAACTAACAGCTTTGTAAAACTGAGTTTCTCCACCACCACACAAAAGCACCACTTTGAACTCTGTGTTAAGCAGAGATGCGCTCATTATTTTCCTGAAAGTAAGTCCGTCAGCATGAAAGAGCCTAAAAATGACTGCTCGACCTACAACATAGCTTAAATAACAGACTACAGGTGGCTCAACCTTATTGGATGCGGGACCCGGAAAGCTAGCATAAGCGTGGTCTTGTGGACCATGAGGTGGTGGAATGGTGTGTGTAACCAAACTCCTTTAAAAGATCTCCACCAGACATATTTAAAAAGGTGTATAAAAACAATCTGTCTTTAAGAACAATTCTGTCTGATATGGGTTTTTTTCATTGTTCATTGTTGTTTCACACATAATGCATACATAAGCACTTATACACACACACACACACACACACACAGAGAAAGAAAGCGTGTCAATGGAGAACTTCCTTTTCTTTACGACAGTCAGTCGCCTCTAACATTTCACTCAGTCAGTAAGAACAACAGATCTCAGTCAGATGTACAGCTGATATAAAAAGTTTTCTTTTCTCGCCCGGCAGGTTGTGTCGGGAAAGAAAATCCCTGCTGCCATTCAATTTACGCATGGAGCTTACCGGTGGCTCCTCTCTGTGAATTTCATTTTGATGTTACTGTGCATGCTGTCTCACCGTCACTCCGAACACTCGAACAGAACGGAGCCATCGTTTGTGATATTCGTAACACCTGGGCTTTTTACGAGTCTAAATGTCTGTGAAAAGGGCCTAAAGCAGAAATTGTCACAAACGGCCTTGAATTTTTCTCGTTTATTCCTCCTTTTCCGCACTCTATTCCACCCCTGATCTCCACTGAAATACTGTACTTTATAATAGAGCAGGTGGGGGAAAAAAGCTTTGGTAAAACACATATACGCACTTTACATACGGATTACAATCTTCAGTCTAATTTCGTGGCTCTCAAACGGAGATCTATGGGGTCACACATGATTAAAAGGATCAGAAAGCAAACAAATAACATTTCTGTTGCACAAAAATATGTGTAACTTTTAGTAGTTGTTTTATTTTCTTTTTTTCGTTGAATTCGTGGATGCATTCACCTGTTCACGGCCATAAAAATCCTTCACGTCCAACACTTTATGAGGTCATGAACTAGGGATCACGAGCACATATTGCTGCCATATTGCTACATTTTAACAGGCCAAAAGCCCAAAAGACAAAAGTTGGAAACCACTCTTCGTACTGACCTGCGTGTCTTCGGACAGTGAAGGAACACTGACGGAAACAAACATGCAAACTGCATACAGAATCTTTTGGCTGTTATCTGAACCTCTGAGGCGTCTTGCCATTAATGGGCCAAATGTTTGTATATTTGTGTAAACGAGAGAGAGAGAGTGATTCAAAGAGACAGAGAGCAACACATTAAAATGAGAGAGGCTGTGACAGCCAGAGAAGGAGACAGACTGTCTATCCATGCTTCACTTTGCCTGTAGCACACATTTACAGAATAACTGGGGCTATTCAAGCTGCTTAAACATTCAGAGTCTTGTCACTGATGTTAAATTGCCTCTTCTTAGCGAGCTAAGAGCACTGGGGGAGCATATAGATAACAACAAGACAAACAAAAACGATTCATCTGTTGAAAGCTGGCACTTGTTTTGAATGAAGTGTCGGTTGAGATAAGAAATGGCTGCCACAGACATCTTACAAGGCGTGCAAACAAAACCTGATTTCACTTTGTCAAACGCTGTACGTCGCTTTTCATCTGATCACGATGCAGCATGAACAGCGCCTTGTGTTGGGCTCGTCTTGCCACAAACCTGTGAATGAGAGTGGAAGGGCCAAGCATTTGTTGAGCTAACCTTAAAGCGATATAAAACAGTTTGTATTTTGTATCTTTGTATTGCCAATGTGTGAAAGGACTCTAATGTCATTCAAACACAGACCTTCACAGACTTTCTCGGTGGCTTGTAACCGCCTATGGACTGATTTCTATGTAAAGCAATTGGAATGCTTTGCCAGGTAAATCCAAAGACGTGGCTGGCCAATTGATTAGCATGCCATTTTCAGCTGATGTTACGAAGCTAAGGTTAGCCAGCTAGCTGTAACTTAGCTATGCAGCATGGATCTGGTGTTGGGTGCTTTGTAACCTCAGCTAATCAAATAACTTGCAAACGGCAAGCTTGTTAGTTTCATGGAGCCTGAGATCCAAATTAAATATAGGACCCTTACAGATATTAAAGTTATTCTAAATGGGATATATGATTGTAATGTAATGTCTCACCGTGCGTACAGAGTGTGAGCAGACACGCGAGCAACAGGATGTTGATTGCAGTTTATGGAGGCAAATCACTGTCAAAATCCGAGAGCGCAAATGAGATCCACGCGCGCGCAAATCAAACAGCCGCGCGCGTATTTTACTTTGACGAGCGCTTTTAAATCACTCCGCGAGGGAATTTTGCTGTAATTAGTTGCTGTAATACAAATTGTTCCATGACTTCCAAAAGTTTTTTTTCCCCTCAAGCTGAGTAGAGTTCAAAATCAGGGGGATTTAATCGTCCGTAAAAAGCTTCAGCCTTCAAAGCACAGGAAAAGTGACTGACACAGAGCATCTCCTGAGACACATGAACCCGTACAACAGGGTGTCAGTGGTTTTGGATTGACAGCAATAAGTTCTTAAGACATTTTCACAAAGAGTAAAAAAGTGTCAACTGTTATCTGTCACTTCAACGATCACTTGTCGTCGTCCCCGTTTCTGACTACAAAATATAATGAGACAAGAATACGAAATACTTGACTGCTGATACTTTGCATCAAAACTATTCATTCTGGCAGCGATGCCAATATGCAAAAGTTGCAGCACTTTTTCAATACATGATTTGAATGGATTCACACAGGTCTGTCTGAGGTAAATCGTTGTGTAGCCCAAGCTAATGCAAGTTACTTTTCGCGAAATTGTCTGAGTAAATTTGAGTTCTCTCTGGTTAACGGTTACCTAGTGTATTGTATATGTCTAGGGCTTTTATTGTGAAAGGAGTAATAACGTTGTCTGTCTTGGAAGACTGTTGTCTTTTCTCTCACGGGCTGCAAAGTGAATCTATGGATTCATTTTGATACTGACAATAAATAAATTTTAATATGAAGGTATGAGAAAGTGAAGATGGGACCTTTCGTTTTAATCCTTTGACCTTTGCTGTATATTTATTTATTCATATATGCAGTTGGAATTAAAATTGGACAGATTATTACTGTGGTTATAAGTCTGAACAAACAGTGCTTTTTTCCGACATGTGACTGACATGTTCAATTGCCATCAGATAAACCTAAAGAGGTGCGTGTCTGAGGGGGCTGTATTTCTACTCGAGCTACTTTTTAAGAGGTTCAAACTTTTCCAATCTTGCCGGTTGGTTTCTGTCAGTTCTTGCCGTTTCTTGAAGCAGTCACGGTGTCCTGCTGCCACTCAACCCATCTGGCAGGGCACTGGCTATC
The DNA here is from genome assembly GCF_949748355.1 of Melanostigma gelatinosum. Lineage (NCBI taxonomy): Eukaryota > Metazoa > Chordata > Actinopteri > Perciformes > Zoarcidae > Melanostigma > Melanostigma gelatinosum. The sequence goes on along the minus strand of NC_136641.1, from coordinate 22,388,776 downwards.
AAAAGCATTACGCTGCTAATTGAAAACTTGCTTGGCGGTTAACACATTTCCAAAGCATTAGAGCAACCGCAGCTATGATTCATATACACCTGTCCTAACTAATTACATTAATGCTGAAGAATGATTCGGCCCGTCTTGCTGCGTCTTCCTCCGTCTCTACTCCATCACACGCTGCTCTCTTGTGTAATGGATGTGAGGCGGCCTCGCCTTTCAGGGGACAAACACAAAGAGATCATATAAACAAGACATGCGAGCGTCCACCAAAATAGCCTCGTTGAACAATCTCGAGTGGCTCTTGTCGACGATGGGCAGACCTTTATGAGTGAGGTTGCACATTAGGGCTGTCAAAATTGGCCAACGATGACATTTGAATATTAGTTTTCAAAAAAAGCATCGGTGTTTTGTGCTGAACTTCTTTCTATGCATTCCTGTCACAACATAAAACCTGTTTTCTGATTGTTTACGTGACACTTGCTGTCAGGACACGGCGTCTCTCTGTGCGTCCAAGTTCTCTGCCATACGGTTGTTGAATTATTTCTTGTTCAGCTTCAATTCCCACTGAATCAAAGCACTTTCATGATATCAAATGCATCAATCGGCACTGGCTGATTATATTATGTATAAATATATATATTTTTTTATATAAGCGCCTGCGTTTTTTTGCTCATTTAGTGAAGCACACAAATATCCTGCTGTAATATTTTGAACGTATTAACCGTATCTATATTGATCGATAAAGGCTTCCAATCTTCCAGGCAGATTACACTCACGCGCTACGTTGGGAGGGGAAATAAAATCAGTAATCAATACCATGGAGGAGACAAGAAAACTATTTTGGTTCAGTCAATGTTTGCCGTCAGTCAGCCCGGTGAAGGCAGGTCAGCGAGCTGCTGTCCACTCAGTCGGGCAGAGACGTCTACGCGCTGCTCACGTCTGGCTTCCAGTGGGGATTCGCAGTAAAACGTTACATTTCCCTTTTATAATTAATGAAAGCGATGTTAACGTGGTGCATTCAGTGCGTGCGGAGCAGACAGCCCCCGCTATACATGAGACCATGTGGAGATTCTGTGATTGATTTCAAAAAAGAAATGGCATATAATCAACAAGCAATTCAACTCCAATCTCGAAAGAAATTAAAATCGAGTGAAAAAATGACGGGTTCACAATTGAATAATCGAGCCTCTTGAAAGGCTGTCATTCGGTGGATTTTACACATCTAGTTATCAATGTTCAGTTCTACATTTGTGACTGATGATGAAGCTTTTTTGTTCTGAATATTACGTCAGTCATATGAAATATTCTAGTCTTGACTCAGCATGGGAACATAATGTATGTACGTTAAAACTTAATCTGTGGTAAAACCTTTTGCAGTATTTATGAATTCAAGTGAGTCATGTATGGACTCATTTTCAAGAGGAATTTCTGTGTTGCCGTTTCCTTTTAGACCATGAGCGGATCGGGAAAGACTCGTCCTACGAACAGGAGGGGAAGGTTCAGTTTGTGATCGACGCGGTTTACGCCATGGCTCACGCTCTGCATAACATGCACAAAGATCTCTGCCCTGGCAAAGTCGGCCTCTGCCCCAAGATGGAGACCATCAACGGCACACTGCTGCTCAAGTACATCCGCCATGTCAACTTCACAGGTGTGTACTCCTGATTCCACCGAAGGTAGGCCCATGTGCAAAGCTGTATTCTACCTTGTATGTATTGCGTAACGTGTGTGTCCCGTTTGTTTTTGGGTTCACCAAACATGCTCATAAACAGTGGCTTCCAATTATCAGGCGACTGAATGCAAATTACTGCGAGCACGTAGAAGAGGCAGAGATCCGTAGGAGGGTTGACAGTCAGCAGCAGAACAGCGGGTCTTTATCACAGCGGATGATGTGCAGGAACTGTGCTCAGTGAGATTTCCCGCCTTATCTTGTCAGCGTTGAATTGCCCACGCAAGAGATCTTCTGCTCGAAGTGCGCTGAATGCCGAGTTAAAATTGTACATAAACGAGAGCACCATCTGAAACAGGCATCAGGAGTTCTCCAGTGGCAATGTAGACTTGAATGCTGACCAATTCAGTGGGCTGTCATCTCAAATTGACCTGACCTGATCTCGAAGTGTACCTGAGCAATACACTGAAGCCCCGGCTCCCCGGGCGCCTGTGATTGGCAGCCCACTGCTCCCTAACATACAGGGATGGGTCAATGCAGAGACAAATTTCCCCCATAAAAAGGGATTAATATAGTATAATAAATAAAAAAAAATAAAAATGTAATAAATTTGTTGGCCGATATGCAACTAGAAATTGCTGTACAGAAATGCCAGACTCGGTTTGAGGCAATTCTGAAACGTCCTCTCAATCCTGCTCTTGTCACTAGCCCTTCGTTTAACCTGCAGTGGTCTAAGGCTTATGGGAAATAGTGTTCTTTTAAGGCAGCAATAATATCATAAACAACAACATTAGACAGTCTTTTAGAAAAAAATAAAAAAAAACTATGTGGTGTGAACCGCACAACATACTGTGCAGTAAGTTTATGCACCAGGGCTGAATTTATTTTGGTATTTGTTCTGTTTTTATGAATCTCAATGTGATTTTAAATGAGGTGTTCTTATTTCTGGAACAGAAGTTCCTGTGTCACTTCGGCTTTCTGCAAAACTATGGAAGTGTTCCACCGAGGCCAAGTGGAAAGCCTCGTACACCATCTGTAACTGCTGTTGTTCAGCAATAATGAAAAATACATTTGCAGCATGATAGTGTTACATCTTACAATTCCACATTTCAGAGCTAAAGCTGCACCTTATTCTGTTTGTCGCCAGTCGTCCTGGGAACAACTACACCGTTTAGATACAAAGCAAAGACTGACTCAACTACACGTTATCTATTTCTGCATGTGTGGATAGTGCCCGAATAATTTACAGAAGACAAACGTCTCCTCTGCACATGTACCCTTTTGTGGATTTTGTGCAGGGGTAGCTTCATTGGCTGAATTGTTTTAGACACTGTTTTGTCTTGTGCCATTCATCTTTGATGACTGCTTTTTGGAAATCTTGGAAGAGGATGAACACTCAAAAACATTCAGCTCAATAATGTATAAAGGGACAGTTAGAGGACCCTCGTTAACAGTCTCGACACATAACACATAATTATAGAAATGTACCACTGTGACATAGCAACAAGACAGATGCACTTTGAAAAATTAAATCTGGGCTTACAGGTAGAAGCACGGATGCATATTTAAGGGGGTCATGACAGCAGCATGTGCATCTGCTGGCTAGTGAGGAAATAACAGAAATGTACACTGAGCGGGTTCTAACTTAGATCAGCGTTACTGGTTGGAACAACTTGAACTAATTATACAGCGGATGAATAGAGGGTCAAAGTGTTTATGCAATCATGCAGAATGTAAACCTGCGCCACCCTCACAGATGATTATACAGCAGAGGAACATTTATTTGTGTGATAATAACTGGGTGGTATCTTCAGGGTGAGGGGCGGTCACGCCTCTGAAAGTACAGGCAGGAATAATTTGATGTAGATGAGAAAAATAAATAGGAACTTCTGGATGAAGCAAAACACTTGCCCACTGCTGCAGAATCCAGAGCTCAGTTTGCAGCTTGGCTGAGAGCCTGAACTATCTCAACTATCACTGTCAAAGTCAACCAACCGTCAACATTGGTTTCTTTTAAACAGACCGTTTGATTTACCTTAACAAACCGTCGCTTCTCTTAACCACAATAAGGTTCCTTCATCTTAACCAGTTAGTCTTGGTGCCTAAACTGAACCAAACATGAACCATAGTGGTGTTTCTTTAATAACCACATGTATATGAACAGTATTGTCAGACAGCATTGGCCTGCTGACCGAAGCGTTTTATAGTTTTATAAATGGGTGACAAACAACATGTGTTGTTGCCTGGTTTGGATGACTCGTTGGATTCCATCTTTGTTTTGATCTGTTTTGTACATCATATTTTGTACATCATGTTTAGGGTTAGGAGGTTAAGGCAAGGCAGGTTTATGTGTTTGATAGAAAATGCGGATCTATAGGTTGGAGTGGGAGGGAGGATGTGGAGTTTACTTTATTTAACGTCTCCATCTTCGCTGCTCCAAGTTCCCCATTCCAACAATTAAAAATCGTAAGGCAGTCATTTGAATGATAATATCGTTGTTTCATGAAGGCACAAAGGGCAGAGAGAGGGGTGGCAGCAACAGGGGTCAGTTTCGTTGGTAAATAAATTTAGGTTATATTGCAGAAAATGTACAAAAACGTTAATTTGGCATTTCCTTGCTCAGATGTGGCGTTTGGTTTATTGGTTGATGTAAGAGACTTTTAAAGTAGACACAAAGTAGCGAAGGGACAAAGCAAACATGGATATGAATGTATAGTAGTATGGAGGATTCTTGTATTTGTATTAATGTAGTCAAAGTAACCTTTATTGTTGGGGTTGATAAAGGTTAACTTGACACTTGTGTTTGCAGTTACTTTTTAACCCCAATGGATATTGAAAGGAAACTTTGCAGCGCTCAGCAGTGTTTTACTGCAGGCCCCATCTTCAAAGTCAAAACATTGTTTACCTGCACCGAGCGTGCTCATTATCATGTAAGCAGGTCAGTCCTCGTTTGTGAAGAATAAAAAAAAGAAGATGGAATTGTTTACAGTTGTAAGTCATATTTGGAAGACAGATCTTTCCTCCCAGCACTGGAGTAAAGCTTTCATCTGAAGTACTGTTCAGCAGACTTGTGTTGAGGAATAAAACTGCAATTCTTTATGCATTTCTTCATTCGTGGTGTTGTATTACCGGATGGCTTGTCAGCACTGAAGTCGTTGGGGTTGCTACAGGGATGGCTAGAAAAATCAATGCTGCACATTACCGGATTGTTTCCTTGCTTTTAAGAGTCTTTTGGCAGAGAGGATTTAAAAAGGTTCGGAGGAAAACAACAGGAATGTCCACATGACCCCAGTGTATTCTGGGAATTCTCGACAGACGTCCACGCTGACTTAAGGAAAGAGAAAAACCAAGCGCTGCAGATACTGTAAATGAAGTGGATTCTTATCGACGCATGGCATTAAGATTGTGTTCCCATTGAAGCTGGTTATTCTCAGTAATGTATTCAGTGGTCGTCAATAGTTATCCTGAGGACATTTAGTTTTACCGAGTAACCTCGTGAGACATAAACCCGATAGTGCAGCCGTGTTACAAGTGTTGTGATTAAAAGTTGGCTGTAACATCGGGTTTACAATGTCTTTTAGATACAGCTTGGTAAAGGATCTTTCCTGTCCAGGGAAGTAGGACTATTAAGCAGTGCAGAAACTTGTGAGGATAGAGTTTGAGACTAAATTGTTCCTGAGGTCAGTGTCAGAGAGGGAACGCTGAAAAGATAATCAACCCCACGATCAGTCCTTAACTCTGGCCAATTAAACGCCTAATAACCATGTAAGACCCGGCTTCCATTTACAATAGAAATAACTTAGTCTCCGACGGCTCGGGATCTTTGTATTTCTAAATCAAAGCTTTGCATTTCGGAGGAAAACGTGGTCATTCTGTTTTCTTTCACTCGTATTGTTAGGTTTGCAGCAAATGCCTTCATCAAAGTCACTGTAACCACCTCTGTGCTTTTGAAATGCAACGGCAGAATCTGCATCTTGTTTTGGTTCGTTTTCATACAACATTTGGAAAGACATTGGATTTCTCGTGGCTTTAATGGCTTTTAATGGAGTGGAAGGGTAATTCTTTTTAAAACTGCAAACGTGACATATTGGAAATGACTGTTTGGTTTTGAACACATTATCAATTCTTAAGAGAGGCGGAGTAGAGCTTTAACTGCGTCTCCTTCAATAGACCAGTTTTACAATGGAGAGTAAACATCAGGTCAAATATAACTTTTAGAGATCACTGGTCACGTTTTTTAATACACTTCTTAGAGCTAATGTAAACATCGTCATAATTCATCTCTAATATCTATTTATGTTGCAGACGTCCTGATTGAATATTTTAACGATCATCAGTAAAACTTTATTTCACACTGATGATGAACATTAAACGGTGTAATTAGTCTGCGCTTCACATGCGTGCCAAACCGTGAGCGGGGGGATCCGTACGGGTCACAGATCGGCAGCGGTTACACAGCCAGTCACAACTACAAGGAGTAAATGTGAATCATATGTTCATTTCTTATTTATAATTGCATGTTTCTAAAAAATACAGTCAGTACACACAGTACAGTTGTGTTAGTTTAGCTCTCAAAAGCATAAACAGAATTTTACACACACATTTTTGAACCCAGTTTACACTTTAGAGTTTAATCAAGAAAATGTTTTACTGTGACCGTTCCATTTGTGGTGCATTTGGGCAGAGCTGCAGCTGCTGACGGTGTGGTTTTTCCCCCCTAAATCACGTGTTTTTTATTGCTGAGATTTTTGAGGAAACACTTGTTATGCAGCGTTTCCTCAAACATTGGACCTGGTTCATAAAACAAGCCGTTTGTCAATGTTTGCTGGCTCTGCACGAAAACACGCACCTGCAAGAGGTGAAACTAATCGATTAAGGCAATCAAAATTAGTAGTAACATACATCCCACTCACTTCCCTGTATTGCTGAGATGGGCAAGAAGAATTTTCATAATTGCACATGACCGCCTGCTGTTGTCTTAGACATGCCCTCTAGATAATGCAGCGGGAATACACTGATGCAATTAGATCCTACGGGTTCTGATCAGACCTCTGACACACAGAAATCTGCAGAAGGGAGAAAATGAACGTGGTCTCAAAGCCTGACTCGCAACCTTCCAACTCTGACTCAGAGGTTCAAACAACAATCAATACTGTGACCTATACTCAAGGCAACAACACACTAAAATAAACAATTCCCTTTAATGTTAGAACAGAGGAGAGTGTGTAGTCAATAAAAAACCCAAATGATGGAAAACACTGAGGTGGTTTCTGGACATGAGCATCCCTCTCCCTTTAGTATAGCTCTAGAATTTACTGTACACAACATTCAAATATTGACTGAGCAATCTAATACACATTTCAGCTGCACGTTAACGAAGGGCATTTATTCCCCCCCCCCCACGTGTTACAGGATTGCTGAGTGTTCGAGGGTCGCATTGAGGGAGAGAAAGCAAATATGGTAGAAGCCAATAGACAGAGAAGGGGATGCTATTAATGGTGATTTGCTCAGAGAAGCTCGGCGGTGGGATCCCGTGACTAATTCTGTGAATTTTTGCTCCCTTTCACCACGATTTTATCACACGTTGCGAAGCCGCAGAGGGGTTTTGTAGGTTGGCTCGGCAACAGGAAGCGCGGGGATGACAAGAGACCTCAAAGTGCTAATCAAAATCAGTGCCGTCATTCGTTAGCACTCCGAATGGGGGGACCTTGTGGATTACAAGCAAACGGGGGCAATCAGCAGAATGAAGGGGTGTGAAATGATGTGGGAACAGCAACAGACAGCAGCCCCAGCCCTCCTCAAAGGACCAGGACAACATGGCTGTCAACATCTATTTTGCTCCCATCATTAACACTGGAACAGCATTAGCCTGAAGTCCCCTTGCAGCCTCATTACATCTGACAGCATTGTGGGAACTGCTTGGGTTCGTACGGTAATGTCCAACACTGGACTTCAGCTTAAAACAACAACATATCTATATATATATATATATATATTTTTTTTTCATCCACAGGAATCGCTGGCACCCCGGTGGTCTTCAACATGAATGGAGACGCTCCTGGACGCTATGAAATCTACCAATATCAGATGACAAATAACGCCACAGAATACAAGATCATTGGCAACTGGACAGATCAGCTCCACTTAGACGTACGGATGTTTTAAACATTATTTCAAACATGTCTGATAGATTGATTGTTGGAAAAGTGAAGCATGCAGAGTGCCAGATGTTTGTGCTGGTGTTCATGCACATTATCTCCATCAGCATAAATAATCCACCAGATATCCAATATTTGGTCGTTTAGCATTTCATGACCAATTCAACTCTTGACAAAACACTTAAAAATATAATATTTAGCTCCACCAACTGGAAGGATGAATGTTGTGACCCTTATTCCTGTAGAAAGGTATGAAATGGAGGAATTCCCCTTCATCAATTAACAGAATAAGACAAAACTATCTCAACATATATCTTCTCATCTCAGCATATCTTCTTCCAACAGTGCCAAAGTGGCCTCTTAACCATTTTATGTGACATTTACAGCAACTTCAATGTTGCTACACGTAGTAGAGCTTCTTTTATTCACCTCCTCATAACGTATCACTGTTATCAAAGACGATGCTGAATGCATCTAGCTTACGTCGGGTTTTATTAGGCAACAGTCGACGGAATACTATTAATAATAAATCATCCTCTTCCTGGTTGGCATTAGAATTCATAAACATGCAGGCAAACAAATGCTTTGGGTCAACACATATAAACATATGCACGAACCACAGAATCTGTAGCTCTGCATGTGTTTATCATAAAAATTGCTTTGTGTTACATGCCAAACTTTGTGAGGAGCAATGTTTATGCGTCCTTTTGTTGTTCTGCATCATTTATACAAGAGCTCCCGGCGAGCCACAAACGGTTTAAGATTACTGTAGACATCGAGGTCCTGAGCCTCTGCTGCATACTGATCGACTTCACCTGCACGGCAGCATCACCTGCACACCGCATTGATAAAAAAATAAATAACATCAGTAATACAGCACAGGCACATGAGACTGCAGTAGCACGCAGACTGGATTTAATTTAGGTCCTCCAGTCAGTGCATTCCCCGTAAGTAATTAAAACGGCAAAGCCGCTTCCTGTTGAGTTATAATCCGATGGGTTAACACGATGATGCCCCGATAAAAAAAATAAACTGCAGCTTTCATGTGGCGAATATCCCATTTACAGTTTGCTCAGTCGATCATGCACTTCTGTGTGTGTGTGTGTGTAAACTAACCTACCAAGTGTTAATTGAAATGTGTCCTCGTGCATTATGCATTATGTAACTGGTGTAACGATAAGTAGTAAATGGTGTTCATGTTTTTGCTATACTGACCCTTACAGGTACTCTTTAATTACAATTGTGAGCTGGTCAATTGAGCTGGTCAAAATGTGATACTACTGAGTAATTGCCCGGTATTTATGCACCTTGTTTAGGTTTCAGGGCTGTGAAATATATGAGAGAAGATTGTTGGTGTGGTGTGGTGGAATGAACTGGTAATATCTCGATACTTTCCCCTCCAGACCAAAGAAATGCAGTGGCCTGGTGCAACGCAAGAAGTGCCGTCCTCTATATGCAGCCAGCCCTGCCGGCCCGGGCAGCGCAAGAAGACGGTGAAGGGGATCCTGTGCTGTTGGCACTGTGAGAACTGTGACGGTTACCAGTATCAGGCCGACACGTACACCTGCAAGATGTGCCGCTTCGATTTGCGGCCTAACGCCAACAACACTGGCTGCGACCCCATCCCCATTGTGAAGCTGGAGTGGAGCTCCGGGTGGGCCGTGATCCCCGTCCTCATCGCTGTCCTGGGCATCATGGCCACTCTGTTCGTCGTCGTCACCTTCGTGCGCTACAACGACACGCCAATCGTGAAGGCGTCGGGTCGAGAGCTGAGCTATGTGCTGCTGACGGGCATCTTTCTGTGCTATGCCACCACGTTCCTCATGATCTCCTCTCCGGATGTGGTGATTTGCTCCCTGCGGAGGATTTTCCTGGGCCTGGGTATGAGCATAAGCTACGCGGCGCTGCTCACCAAGACCAATCGGATCTACAGGATTTTTGAGCAGGGCAAGATGTCGGTCAGCACCCCTCGGTTCATCTCCCCGGCCTCCCAGCTCGTCCTCACATTCACCCTGATATCGGTGCAGCTCCTCGGGGTGTGCATCTGGTTCGGCGTGGACCCGTCGCAGGCCATCATCGACTACGAGGATCAGCGCACGTCCAATCCCAAAATGGCCCGTGGCGTTCTGAAATGTGACATATCAGACCTGTCCCTCATCTGTCTGCTGGGTTACAGCATGCTGCTGATGGTCACCTGCACGGTTTACGCCATCAAGACCAGGGGGGTCCCCGAGACGTTCAACGAGGCCAAGCCCATCGGCTTGACCATGTACACCACCTGCATCGTGTGGCTCGCCTTCATCCCCATCTTCTTCGGGACCTCGCAATCAGCAGAAAAGGTAAATATTATTTCAAATGTGGTGGAAGTTTTGCCTCATTTTTTTTTTACAAATGAGCTCTTTTAAATTTGTACACAGATGCCAATGTTGTCACTTAGCTTTCATCAATTTGAACTAAAACGAACACCATGGCAGCAGGTAAATTTCATTCACTCGTGCACGTTGCATGTCACTTTTCCATTTGGAGTTTTTATATTTTCGATGCGCCTCATTGTGAGCAAAATGGCCACTCAAATGCTGTTTGTTGTACAGCATCAGCCTCTTGTGTTTGTGGATACTGCCATCATTCATCATGAGACGATGGGCTTTGTGCGCCGCTGTGGGGATTACAAGGCTTTTAGAGCCGTCTTGAGGATAATTCATTAAACTCAAGTTTGCTTGGATATGTTTTCCGTAATTGTGTTTCTGTGCGTGTTTGATTCAGCTTTAGCCGGCGGGAATACCGAGTAGTCAATCACCGCACCTTCAGGCACACACAAACAGGTGATACAGGTTTGTGAAGTAGCACAGAAATCACTGTGGCTGATGATGTTGCTTGTCACAAATAACCTCTTACAAGTGCTAATTTAGAGGTTGCTCAACACGGAGGTACACATTAAGAAAGCAGACAGAGGAAAAGTCAAACTACTGGTAGCAATAGAGGCATCGGTATGGGAATACTACTGTTTGGCGCTGCTTAATAAACTTACCAGCATCCTTAATACTGCCAACAACATAAAAGAGTACGTTATAGAGCAACAAAATAAAGAGAAAATGTGTACATGGACATTTTGTTCTGGTAAAGTAAAAAGAGGCAAATTACAAAAAAAAAAGTAGTTTCTTGGACAAACTTTAGGAATGGGAACTCTTTGTTCTCCTCAGTTTGAAAAAAATAACACTATCATTCTTCCAAATGACTCGTTTGGTACTAAATGTACTGCAGCCCAACAACGATATTTGATAAATACAATGCAAGTTATGATTGGAAAATGTCACCGGGAACAGTTGCTTTCAGTATCAGCCTGCCAAGTAACACACGAGGAACATTTAATTATAGAGAGAAGAATTGGGGGAACGGTGTTTTCAAGTTTCCTTTGCTCTCTGTGTGCCGTGCAGCACAGCAACTCAAAGCTCAGCGTTAGCTAACACACTAACACACAAACACATTTGGAATAAGCTTGTGGCAGAATCCATTAGGTCCTCTGTGCCCGCTGTGTTTTCTGGAGATGTGGCGGAAGCCCTTCAGGATCAACAGGCGGCAGAGCTGTTGCCTTAATGCTGTGAAGCATGCACACAGCTTTACTCAGATTCTGGCCACAAAAAACAACTAATTAATGAAACGGGCAGCCAAATAGAAATAACCTTCACGTGCATCTCCACCACTGAAGAGCAGGTGAATAAACCGAGCAGAGAAATCATTCTCAATCCAATCGGCGCTTGCACAATTCAAAGACTTGTTACGTTGTTATAACAGAGGGTGACGGTCATATTAAAGTCCACCATGAAATAATACAATCTGTAATACTGATTGTATACAAATACTAATAGTTTGCAAATAATTTCATTCATCCATATTCAGAAAACCCAAAGCCCAAATATGTGGGTGCAAGGCCTTGGAGGAGCTGTGTTCGTGTCTTCCTGTTTGCATGCTTTGCGTGTAGGTAGGGACAGCTCTGGCAGCTGTCAGGACGAGCGATTTGATCCCTAATGACATGAAAAGAGCAATCCTGCTCCGGAGAAACTTCATAATGCCTGAGCCTTCTGAGATTTCCTGTCCCCGGCCCTGTTCCCTCGCTGCACCGATGGAGCAGTTTGGCAATCATATCGGCGTGTCAGAGAAAATTTATGTCACCGGGGCCGATGGAAGTGGACAAGGGTCCTGGCTCTCCTCGCAGAGCGACTCTACTCTGCTCTCCAGAGGGGTGGCAATATTGTTCCGAACTCACCACAGGCCACGTGTAATCTTCTCAGGAGAATACAACCCCCCCCCCCCCCCTTCACCTAGGACTGCTTGCATTGCAGTGTGATGGAACACAATGCCCGATCACTTCCATTTGGCTTTGACATCTTTTTTTTTCTCACTTGACACGGCTTTAGGGAACTTATTTTGTGCAAGGCGTCTCTATAGTTTTTTTATTACATCAACATATATCAGTCACTGTGCGACCAGTCATGCTATTTATTTCAGATTGAACATCTTTGCTTTCCCCCCTAGAACTGAGTGCCCAATAAGATAAGGTCCTACCTATAGTATGCACAAACAGAATGCTGCGATCGCGTAACGGTAGCTCGTTTCTCAGTCAAATTAACAATGGACATTGAACTACACCTTAAGATGTACCCACCTTTTTAGGCTGGCGTTTGAGTAAAAACCCATGTCCTAGACCTGCTCTTAAAATATGTTTTAATTTTTATTATTTTATTTTTTATTTTATTTTATTCTGTGTATGTAATTTATTGACCCTAGGGTTACATTGTGGTTTTTTATGCTTTTAAATTTCTGCTGTTAAGCACTTTTTGATGTCATGTCTGTGAAAAGCGCCCTATAAATACATTTCATTTCATTTCATTAAGATGGTCTGCAAAGGTTTGTTAAAAAAGAAAAAGAAACAATTATAAGCATCGTGAAATGTGAAGATAAATGTTGCACAAGCTGATATACAAACAGTCATGACCCCACAGTGGGAAACACAATTTACAACTGTTGACATGCTGGTGGTTCAGGGCCCTGTGGGATATTCCCATGCCAAGAGACTCAGTCATTTGTGATGTTTGCAAATGTAATGTCAGACAAAACCTCAGGCAAATCTCTCTGAAGGATGTCTGCCAGCTGTGTGCAGACTGTACCCTCTTCGCCTTGTGTTCATCAACTTCAGAGGACCGCAGCCATCTTGTTCCGAGAGGCAAAGTCAACTGTTCTCTAATTAATGGTTCTGACACCGGATCACTGTGAAAAGATGGAGCGGGATAATGATGAAATTCCTTACTTTGATGATTTTTCTTTTTTAACGTTCGTTATTGGAAGTTCACTTTCAATCTAAAGAAATGATGCTCTCACATTTAACATGAATGTGTCGACATCAAATATGACCTCATTATATGTTTTTACATGCCGTGCGCTGACTCACCGCATTCCCCACAACAAATCAGAGACGGACTGTGTGTCCGAGCTCTGGGATGATTATCATCAATGAAAAATCACTTGCACGCACTTTTGATATGCTGCAGGATGTTTCTCTCCGCTCCACAGCGGTTTGCCTGCGGCCATATATCTGCTGAAGCACTTTGAATGACCTTGTTGTTGAAATGTGCTATACAAATAAACTTGCCTTGCTACCCAGCTGTGAGCTGCAGCTGTCACTGGCTTCAGAAAGCACAGTTCTTATGCGGTTGCCTAAAACCTCGGTGGTAAAGACATCAGTACGCCGACTGCACAGACACCTAGCAGTGGGGCACTGCTATTAGTTGTGTATAATAAATAAGCAACCGCATCGATGAAAGCAGAGCTCAGGGGTGATGAGCCCAGCACGTGAAATTAAAAAAATATGAATAAAGGGCACTCTGATACAGCGTGCTGTCCAAAGTGAAGTTCTCCTACATGTGAAGCTGTGATTTACGTGAAAACGTTACCATCTAGTATTCATATATTACTTGCGTATGGCAGTGTCTGTCCTTCAGGCGTCGTTTTAAGAGCCTCAGTCCATTGAAAGCAATACATGCCCGGCCATCAGATGGCCCTCAAACCATTCTTCTTCGTGCAGCTTTATTCGAAAATTGGCTCCCAGAATAAAAGACATGAATTTGATTTTCCTTGATGGACTTATTCAAACTGTGCAGACTCGACAGTAAGTGTGCTCAATGTAACCTGATATTCCAGAACTAGGACGTCACTGCCCATCAGTCAGTGAAGCCTGGACAAATGATTCTGTTTGCTTGTGTCTCTTCCATAATACAGCTGTACATCCAGACCACAACCCTGACCATCTCCGTGAGCCTCAGTGCGTCAGTCTCCCTGGGAATGCTCTACATGCCCAAGGTCTACGTGGTTCTCCTCCATCCGGAGCAGAACGTACCAAAGCGAAAGCGCAGCCTGAAGGCTGTGGTCACCGCAGCCACTATGTCCAACAAGTTCAACCCCAAAGGCGGCCTGAGGCCCAACGGCGAGGCCAAGTCTGAACTCTGTGAAAGTCTTGAAACACAAGGTTGGTATCACACCTGATGGCGCAATAGCGAGAAAATAAAGAACTAAAATGTTTTCCAGAGAACCTCAGCCAGGAGCTGATTTTATGCTGATGCAATGAGCTGCTTCTCTGGAAAAAAAGAAAGTAGTAATGAACCACTACATCTACTTGAAAATAATGAAATTATTTTCTATGAACATAACTGATGGCAGAGTTATTTTGCACTTCAGCAGTTCTGGGAATTAGCAAGCCTTATGTGAGCATACAATCAATTAGGGGACCATTTCAGTGGCATTATATTATGGTTTCTGATCCACTGCAGAAAAAAAAAAAACTGTGTGAATAATAGGACTGACCTCAACCAAAGAAAACCTTAGCCTGTTAACACTAATCGACTACTTAATTGTTAGTAATCGACAGATCTGTACAACTGAGTATCTCCATTGACCAGAGATGAGCTCATAGGTGTCTTGGAAATAAGTCATTCAGCCTGAAAAAGTATAAAACAATGGACTGAAGAATTCTTAGTAGACTAAGATCCAAACGACCAATTAGTTGACTTATCGGCTAAGAGTGGGCAGTGCTCGTCAAAAACAGGAAGTAACTTTTCTGTTTCACCAGGATAATCCATGCATTTAAATTACATGAAACAGAAAAAAAATAATTCTATTCTCCCTAACAGACCACACTGGATTTGTGACAGTGTGGCCACATTATTCAGATTTTTGAAAAGGAACTAATGTGGCACAGTGTTGGGAAAAAGGTGATTTCAATCACCAAGAGGAAGCGTTTGAGACGGCCGTCCCTGTGTGGGGCCATGGTTACATCCAATCAGGCAGCCACACATGTTCTGATTACTGAAAGTCCTGATTCTCTACTCTGACAGGCTCAACAGTGTAGAGTGATTTGTATTGGAGCAAAAGGCCAGCGCCCACATTTGTAAGAATGCCTTTTTTCCGACCTCAGAATGGAGTCATTATGTCTCATCCCATTATAGAGCCCATTTATAGGTCCTGATCTCACCCTCTGGTTTGAACTGTGAATCTAACAACTGCTCTTTGTGCTTGTGTGTCAGACCATGTTGAGGGAGGGGAGCCTTGTGAGGGACTTTAGACTCTCAGGTAACCTGATTAGTCGAACACTTTGCCCTTTTTTAAATCTCCGCTAATGTTCACTACCACACCCGTGCCTGCCTATGCTACGCACAAAGCATCCCGGCTGACACAGCACCCTTGAATGACACCCGGCAGTAATCACACCCTCACAAATCCACCCTTGACTAACAGACATTGACTTGGGCCGACACTATTGGCGACTCGGTGCTGCGAAATTGCAAATCAGCAAGGTGAAGTCTGATAGTGTGGGAAGATGACACCACTCCGTCTGAGTGCAGGACACAAGCGATAGCCACGTGTCCCCTGCAATTTGTTTTCCCCCGTTGACAAAAAGAAGGAATTTGCAGTAACGTGACAACAACAATAAGAGGGAACAGGAAAAGACAGATGGGTCTGCCAGCTCCAATTCTTTCTGGACCGTCTATTCTTATTCTTTGTCTTGGCCTTGCAGCACCTAAATATTCAAATAAGGTTCATGAATGTCCCCCCCATCCCCATCCCCATATATTCGTACACCCAACATGGCACCAACAAATATACGGAAACATTTACCATTACATGTCTCTCCTCGACAGCACTTTTGGCTCTGGCTTTCAGCAGTCTTCTGATTGGATTCATCCCCTCTGACATATTCAATCAGCCAAGACTGCTGCGGGCAGATTGGTAGTGTGATTACCACCACACCCAGCATGCTCGCGAGGACAGTTTCATTAAAAAAAAAAGAAAGAAAAAATGCCGCACACGACATACTGCGTGGGCATCGGAGCATGGCTGCGCACACACACACACACACACACACACACACACACAGGTAGTGTACTGTGTGACGGTGGTGTTTCTGGGCTTGTTTCGGTCACGGTGGTCTGCCCTCCGGTCATCTGTCTTATTCACGGCTGATCAAAAATTCCATGAAACATGAACGAAAACGAATGTTAAAGAATAATGAGCACCATTGATGAAAAGACTTACAGTGCCAAGTCAGATCACATAATGTCTAATATGCTTTACAATTGTAAATCTCACGGTGATACACTGACTGCTGCATGTTCCGCTTGGTGCGCAGAGAAACCTCAGGTCTTTGCATGCGGCACAAGACTCACCGTTGCATTTCATACCGATGCTGTGAATCTGCTCGGTGGCTCTATTGACACAATCAAATGAGATAATCAGCTGTGAGGAAAACATTATGAACAGAAGATTCCCTGATTTCATTAATGCTGCTGTAATCGCAGGTACTTACAGTGATATGACCAGTGAGACAGCCTACGAGTCGGATTCCATCTGCATCACTGTCTTGACAAAGATTTAAAATGTCTGCAATGTTACCATGTACAATAACAACCAACACCAGTTATTTTCTACCCATATGCTATGAAGTTGTGTGAAATCTTTTTTTAGAGATGAAACAATAACTTGATGTATCGGTTAGTTGATGAGCAGAAAATTAATAAGTAACTATTTTGATCATTGATTTATCGGTCCAGGATTTCTTTTACAAGCAAAAATCCCAAATATTCTTTGGTTCAGGCTTCTTAAATGTGAGGATTTCTCTATTTTCTGTCATTGTACATTGAATATTTGTATTATTATTTGGTTGGACAAAACAGATGTCATTTTGAGCTCTGAGAAATGATGGTGTGAATTGTTTTCAATACATTTCTGGAGTTAAACAAAGAATCCATTAATTTGAGAAAGCGAGTGGAAAATTAATTAAACGTCCTAATCTATTGTAGATCTTTATTATTTTGCATCGTTGTAACAGTTTGTTCTAAATCAGTCAAATTTCGACTTCCTTCAGATTTGCAAATTCTGTTTCCCATTTCTGTTTAAATGCAACACAATGACAGAGGAGGTGTCATCGCTGTAGATACAGCTTCCCCATTACTACACCCTGCTGTTGTGATTGGTTCCACCTGCACTGATTTGATGAAGGTACCCAGAAATAGCGCTTCCCATCAATCTGGACTCCAACATG
Organism: Melanostigma gelatinosum; assembly: GCF_949748355.1. NCBI lineage: Eukaryota > Metazoa > Chordata > Actinopteri > Perciformes > Zoarcidae > Melanostigma > Melanostigma gelatinosum. The sequence continues at coordinate 22,371,366 of NC_136641.1, read as the reverse complement.
TGCACTGACAGAGTACCGTTGCGTGCCTACTTGAATCTCACCCGTTGCATTTTTAACCCTTTCCTTCCTTCTCCCGCCTCCTACCTTCACTTACAGCGTTGGCTTCCAAGCAGACATACATAAGCTACAGTAACCATGCCATCTAAGCCAGGGATGAACAGAGGAGGCGGAGCCAGCGCCTGCCTGAGGAGAAATCACCTGATTCTGGGGAATACTGGAGGACTTCCAAAGCTGCAACAGCAGAGAAGAACTGGGGTGGAAAGATGGGAATTTGTCACTCCATGAATAGAATGGATGTCATATTTTTTTTAGAGAATCAGGTAAAGGCTTAAATGGCGAGTTTATGAGAAATGAGTAGTTTTTTGCAGGAGGGAGATGTGTAAGGGAGATTGGACAGTTCATTTTCCTCTTCCCACCCTTTGCTGAGACACACGTGAGCGTTGACGTCTCCAGATGAACCACCCGGAGTCTACACTATGTTTCCCTTCTGAAGTGTAAAGCACACAATTTCAGTTCTGATCTGAGGCTGAATCGTTTGTTTCATTTCTATAAAAACAGGGGGGGGGGGGGGTGTGTTCTGTTTTTCACTCAAGTCAAATGCAGTCCACAAGATGAAACAGTGTAAAAATAAAGTCTAAATAATGTTTGGTTACTGATATTATTGGGGTTGAAAGCTGCAGTACTCTTTAAACTGTACATGCCTTACTACAGCACATCCAGTATTCCTACATGAGCTGACCATATCTGAAACACCTGGAAAATAAAGCAGTGGGTCATCCCAGTTTTTGTCTTTTGGATAAATGTTTCATAAAAACAACGACGATGATGATGATGATGATGATGCCATCATCTTGGCAAACCTAGTGTACAGTCCCAGAGCATGCTTGTGGGAGCATCACGTGTACTGTGCTGTGTTGTCAACGTGTTTGGAATGCAACATTTGTCATGGCCGTCATTCACAGTGGAGATGTCACTTTGGACCATCACCCACTGGGTTACCCTCTGCTGAGTCAAGAGGCATTTAAAAAACAAAAAGGAGCAACATTGCAGTGGAATACCTTCACCGCACTTCATTACTGTCAGTCGGGACCTAAAGACTTGTTGATGCATACTTTAAGCATCCCAGATTTACTGGCCTTTATTTATCATGCGCTTGTTGAAGCCTTTGCCAATTCTAGGAGTTCATATTTCGTTAAACTTTCAGCCCAGCTAATATTCAAAAATGGTACAATTCCTGACAAAACAACAACACATTTGCATTTGGCATTCCTTCCAATAAATTACACCAACTGGTATTTCAATATTATCCTGTGTTTTCTATATTTGTGTATTTTAATGTTTCAAGATATACGATTTACAAAAATGTGTTCATCATTTTTACAGCAGTGGAGCTGGAATAACCGTCTATTCTGTCACTTAACACTTGATTTGTGAGGGAATAAAACTACACATCGGTCCGCTGTCGTACCAGATATATATTAAAGCTTACAGTGTGATGGATGACATGGGGACCTCTTATGATTAGTGATAGATGCACACGTAATCTGTGTTCACGGCAAAGGATTTTATTCCCTTTCTGAGTCATGAATTTCACGGCCGCAGTGGAAATAGTTAATGAGAGTTTTAATAGTATTTTGGGTACAAAATTAGGCTCATGCAGCTACTCAGCATGAAGACCCATTTGGAAAAGGTGCAAACCTTTGAAATGTTCAAAGATAATGAAATGGATGACATGCAAAAGATCTGTGTTTTACCTTTCAACACACCCAATACGACCATTTTAGGGTTGACACGAGCTCCGTTTAAATATTCCCCACAATCCTAAAGAACATCTTTTTGGTAAATGTCAGATTTTCACAGATACAATCATGAATCACTTAATTTAGCCTGCGTTAAGTGACAGGGATGCTAATACATCTACAACTCTATGCAGCTTTTAGGTTCATAATCTATACATTTCTTTAAATTGATAATCCCTGCTCATTCTGTCGAATATACATCGTTCATTTTGAGATGAAGGGGGAATGTACAGCCACTTGATAAATAAAGGCCAGCGCCTTCATTCTGTGACTCGTTTCCATTAAACTACTCCTGCCATTCTTTCCATGGATCCTTCATGGTGTCGTTTCATGTTGCATCCATTCCCTGTTCAAACATCAGCAAGAGCGGACTCCGTGTACAATGTATAATGAAGTGTGTAAACTCCGTTTCTGTCCCAAGTCTCCAAAGTATTTGGCTCTGGAATTTATCTCATTTAAATGTTATCCTCAGCGATGCAAAAATATGTATGTTGCATGTCAAAACTCATTACAAGTCATGTGAACAATCTGAGAGGAACGGTGTAATGTCCAGAAGGAAAACTACTGCAGATGATTATAAATAACTAATACTTTGGTTTGAATCAATGATTCTCTCAGCTTCAACAAAAGTCGACGGTTTTGCCGCAAATGTTGTTTTCTCATCAGTTGATGAAGTATCGTTTGTGGGATTGTTTGTGTTTGTGAATATGATAATTTACCGCTTTTTTTTGCCACAACCCCCCCTACCGCCCCTTTATTTTTCTAAAACACTTTGTCTGTGTTACAAAAATAGAATATGTAAGTGCTGACTGAAACTAAGTGGCAAGTTAATGTACGTTATTACAATGGATTGATCCTGTCTGCTTTATGTACTGAAATATGAAAAAAAGAAAGATAAAAAAAAGAAATACAGTGCCTGGATATTTATGAATTGTCTATAGAAAAAAAAATTACAATGTGTAGAGCATGTTCATTTTTATACAAGATATTTCTAATAAAAGACTGTTTTGCTAATAAAGTGTGGCCGCGTGTTCTTATTAAGCATGTGTTACAAAGAAAAGTGCTTCCATCAGCTACAGGTAATGACCACAATCATCATTATCAGTAATTACATCATGAATACAAAGTTGGCGCTACATTGAAGACTAAGTAAAGGCATGCTGTGTGATTTGAACTGATGCACAGACGGGATGTTTGTCCTTGGACGGACATTTCAATGAGCGATTACCTCATCAGTGCCCGAGAACAGGTGTTCAGATTTCTGTTTCAATCAATCTGCTGGTCGATTGACAAAGAACAGATAATCTATACATTGTTGAAGTCATTTGTCAATCAAGAATTCTTCAATGTCAGGATGTGCTGCAAATGATCACTAAATGCATGAAATACACTAAACCTGTAACGTGTTCGGGAGGCAATGTTTAAGTCAGGCCTTATGTTGCCTTAGACATGAAAAAATGATGCCAGTCACTTCCACACATTGAGGCATACAGGTATTAGTTAAGTACTGGTCTCGGATCAGTACTCGGTATCCACTGATATCCAAAACCCAGGTATCCGTATCAGGTATCAGGACAAGCGTTGGATCGGTGCATCCCTAATTCAGTTTTTGTCAAGCACCTGGAGACTGATGCATAATTTATCAACATGATTTAAGAGTGGGCGGCCACATTCAGATCACATACAACGTCTCACCAATGCAATGGCCCAGAGCTAAGAGTTGTACGTCCCACGAAATAATCAGGATTCCTCTTTTTCGTCATTTTTACGGCTGAATCGCCCAGCCATGTGATTTGCCAAAAGGAGAAGCTGTCATGGAGCTGAGGAGAAATGGATTTCAACAGCAGCTAAAAATAGAACATTGGGAAGTAACATGGTGAAGATCTCAAGGCCACTACTGAGCTGAAACCTCTTTTTGAACATGCCCCTGTGTCATTGTATTGACAACAGAACATGTTGAAGTCAAAGTCGGCATTGTTTGCTGGGAGTTTCGCCAGCAATCAGGGCCTTAACCTCGGTTTAATGGTGGATCGATATGGTCAGCCACACTTGCAGCACAAGCCTTGAACAAATTGAGAAAATATCATACTATCTCTAAAAGAAATGAAAAGTAGAGCCGGTGAAACTATCTTTATAGTGCATTTATTGCAGGGTGGAAATGGCCACCTGGATAATCCCTGATACAACACTGTCATTAGCCCTGTGTCTTCTAAGTGGATCCCCTGCCCTGCACAATTAGCAACACAGCAGTATGAACAAGATTCTATAGTCTCTCTTTCGCTGCAATATATATATGAGACTTCCCAAGGAGGTCATTTACATTTTTCATGTTCTAATAAGGTTTCTCCTCCCCAGACCATGCACCACAAAGCATTTATTGGGTTTCATAGAAAAGCAGGTATTTTCTTTGCAAGCCAGTATGTTGTCCTAACTAATGTGACCACAAGAGTAATGAAAAACACAACTCTGGAAGGAGTGCGCCCTTAATCTGCAGGACATTTGGTCTCGGCTTCTGAATTTGCACCACCTCAGACACACGTCATAGTTAGCACACACGTCTTCTCAATAAAAACCGCCGTGCTGTTGTCTTTTGGCCTCACCTTACTGAGAGGTAATTCATTAGTGAAGCCTCCATCCACCTCCAGCTACAAATCACGATGTTATTTTTAAAATTTTTCCTACAAAAACATTCTACAGAAGCTCAAAAAAAACATTGCCAGATTTCCATCTTTCCGACAGTACATCATATGTGTGACGAACGCTTCAGAAAAAGCAACTGAAACTAAGCTTGAAATTGTGATATTTCATCAACAACATTTTATTATACATGTCTCATTTAACAGACATTTAATAAATAAGAGCCAGTTAAAAGAAATTTAGAAAAGCTGGTCCACCTTAAAGACCAGCCCACCTTAATTGAGCCCGAGTTGTTGCTGACTTTGGGGCTTACCCCTACACTTTAATCAGCAGGTAGCAAGCAAGACACAGGAACCTGGTTTGGGTCATGAGGAGTTGTCCCATTTATTCACAGACGCACTACAATTTGGTGGACATTTGTTCCAAATTTTAAGAAATTCCCTGAAGGTGTTCCGGAGATATTGCATCCACGAGAACGGACAACTCAAAAGCACAATGCCTCCGGGCCCTGGCTCTCAGCGGGGCAAAGGCATCATACAATGCACACAAGCTGCACTGCTATAGCAGAAAGCTGGAACGTTACCGGTGACTTCATAGTCATCGTCAGCGACATTGTGCCATGCTAGCGCTACACTGGTGGGAACCCTGACAGAGCAAATTGTATTGAATTTGCCACACCATATCCCGCCACTTCGTCACTGCCAAAGCATACCATCGTCTTCATCTCGTCTACAGGACACTGAAGTACTTGTCAGGCAGGTACAGAGTCGCTGTGACTGCAAGGAGGTCCCCCCCCCCCACCCCCACCCCCAAAGCACTGCGTAAGGAAGAGGTAGCCCATAATATAAACAGCTGTCTGATAACTTGCCATTGGAGACATACATCCGTGAGAAGCTGCTATGAGATCATTTGCCGTCAGTCATAATGAATCAACCCAATTAGCAGATGCCTGCCTTGAATGTTAAAGAAGAGAGAGGGGGGGGGGGGGGGGGGTGATATTCAACAAATGTTTCCTCAACCGGACTTGAACCAATTACAATAAATAGTAAACGTTGAGGCTTTAGAGCCAACATTGTATTAACAAGGAGCATATGGACAACAAATGACCTCCCATGTGATGAATTTGGCAAACGTTTTGGCAAAAATGTGTCTGGTGCCAAAAACATTGAAACACAGGCCTGATGTGAGGTGCCATTATAACCGTGGTGTTCGTTGTCACAGAGATGGATCTTGCGCTTATGTTTTACTGAGATGGTGAAGTCGGTTCAAGAAGTATTCATACGGCAATATCGAAATGGCCCAAGAAAAGAATAGTACAGCACAGGCATGGGTTAGGAAAAAGCATAAAGAAATAGGTCTTAGTCAGATATTTGTTTGGTTGCTATTAGGAAGGTACTACTTACGTGAAGGTTTTGTTTGAATTAAATTCCAGCTACTGCTGAATAGTTTATAACCTTGCTAACCCGAGCTACCCTTTGTCTGTGCTACTCACACAGTAAGCAATGAGATTCTGAATTGGATTTTTCTGTTCAATTGTTCATGCATGGTGTATCAGCCCAGGATGCCCTATTCTCCGTATCATTTCCTACAAATGACCAAGAAAAGAGCACATCTTTTCCCCATTAAATGCAATATTACCACGTCAACATTCCCATTGTGCAAATTAATAAGTACTGTTCATGAGATCATTTAAGGGAGTACATGCTGAAAATAAAAAGGTTTTTCTCCATTTGAAATATTACTTTAATATTTCCACTCTGCTGCTCTAACCAGCGAGCGGTTACTTTATGTCGTCCCCGGGAGGAAAGCATTAAAATGTGTCTGAGGTGTTTGTTTCTTCCTGGGAGTGGTGAAGATACAGACCATGATGCTGAGGCTCTGGTGAAGGTGGATTGAATGTGACCCTCCTGGATTGTGGCGCATCTCAATGCGCTTGATGAATGGGGTCAAAAACAATCTTGTCCTGTCTTTGTGGTCAAACACTATATGGTCGTCCTTCTTCAAACACTTGACGGTTGTCCTAACTGCTGCACGCAGTGTTTCATTTATCTTAACTCCACGCACGTGTCTCACGCTGTGTGACTGACGTTTGCACCAGACCGGGTTTATTGAGAGTGATGGAGCTGGAGGGCTGCGAAGCTCTAAAGACAAAAGGAATGAAACTAGGCCAGCTGGAACTACCTGTTTACTGTGTAAGGTTGTATTTTCTCATGATATAAATACATAGTGGATGTATAAATATTAAGGTTTCACATCCCAAAATACATATTAAGAAATAAACTATTCTCTTTGTCACATTAACCCGATACTTTAACCAGTTTTTATGAACTTCCTACAAGAAGGAAAAATAAAACAAAAGACTGGGGGGGGGATTTCCTGGGTAGCACAATAAATCACAAGGACAACCTATACACTGTTGTGTGGCCCATTACAGCATGAAGCCCACTCTCGTTTCTCCTCAAGGGAAGTGTGTCCTTACTCCAGTAAGGATGATAATTATCTGATTGGAGTAGCGTTGATCTGTGTTACCCTTATTCCACTTTAAATAATTACTCATGTGCAGGGTTTGCACTGGCCTGTTATTTTCTCAATGTGTCAAGTTCGACGGACCTGCACCGGAAGTAGAGTTAGAAAGGAGTGAAAGTGCTCAGGTTGTTACTTATTTTATTGTACTTATTCAGTCTCCATCCATCCAGTTCGTTTTGATGAGTACTATTTTGTTTCTGTCGAGTTTGAATGAGGTGCATTTTGATTATCGGCAAAGTGAAATCACTGGTGTCTGACTGGAGTCTGGTGGATTTGAGGAGAGCATATTAATTGTATATTTTGCAATAAATTGTAATAATTGTCCCTGTTGATTTTATCCATTATATTGTGACGTCAATGCGCATCACATAAAATTGTACCAGAAAAAAAGGGGGGGGGGGGGGGGGGGGAACAATTAGCGTGTCCACCCAGCTGTCATTTTTCCATCACTAACGCTCGGAGCTGGAGCCGATGAATAGCCGGGACTTCTTTCGAGTCATTTATCCCGGGATTGAATGCCGATTGTAACCTTTCCTACAGAAGACGAAAGCCAGATGTTGGTGGGTGATAGTGGGGGATTTTTGTCACGTTGCAATACAAAATACAACAAAATGTCAAATACCTCAGGCTTACCTTCGCCACTGGCTGTGAGGGTACAGTAAACCTCATTATGAAGCCAGGACATGAAGGATTGTGGGGGTTCAGCACTGAGGTATGTGCTGCAAATGTCCATCTATTAATCCCCATATGCACAGCTAAATGACACACAACGGTCTGAACAGGTTACCAGTGGCCCAAAGTGAACTAAAAGTGTTTTCAGATCTCCAGAACAGACTGCTATAATGCATCATCCATCCAGGTTGTGAAGAAATAAAACCAGTCTTGTGTGAAATATATTCGAGTTGGAAAACATTCGACCAATTAGTGTGTTTTAAGGACAGCCGGGTATGTGTAAAAAGCTTTTTGTCACAAAGGTTCATCAATTCAACTAGCGTTGCTGTTTTTGCACGAGATGTGTTTTTGTATTCGTATGTTTTTTGTCAAAATTTAGAACATTGCAAAGTACACATTCGTCATAAATGAGTTGAATTAAGTAAAAAACGAAATTATATTTTGTTACACCCCCCTTGTGAGCACAGCGTCTGCATACTGACACAGTGTAAGCACATATTCATCTATCACACATCAAAATCCGCCGAGAATATCTGATGAACACGTATCGTATTTGTCATTCAGCTCTTGCGATGGTAAAATGCTCATCTGGTATCTGGAAGGAGAGATGCAAACAGCTGTGACGTTAGCGAGGTATTCTCGCTGACATCTGTTCTTTGATGATATCCTACAAATAAAGTCTGACAACCAGGTCTGTTCCCAGCCAACCGTGTGTTCTACAAATGCTGTTCTTGGTTCAATACAGGGGGAAACATGCTTGTGTTGCCTTAACCTCACCATACGCCACCATAACGCAATTGGAAAAACAATTAATAATGTATAAATGTCATTCCTAGGAGAGAGGCTTGTTCTGGCACTCCATGATTCGTCATTGTGTGATTCTGTCAACAAGCACAAACCGAATACTTGGAGAAAATAATAATGCTAAATTGTGTAAATACATAATTTAAACACCCTCTAACCCCATGGGTGCATTTATATCAGCATGAAAGAGTTAATATTTAATGGGATTATAACAGGAATGTCAGGAGGATACACTGTAATGAGCTAAAGAATGAGTGTGTGAGATATCATGTCATCCGCCTGCTTCTTCTCTCTATACAGGTCAAATCCCCACAGTCACCTGAAGGCAAGCAGGACCGGGTGTGTGATGGATCAGCAGCCTCCAATTTAAAAAGAGCCATGATACAGCCCACAGTGTTTGAACCACGTAACATCGAGACGAAGCCACTGAAACAGTGACTGTAGGCTGACAGAAATATTTTTGGGTTAGCAGCAAAAGTAGAGGAAACAAAACTTCACCATCATGATAATATTCATAAAAATGAGCTACAAAAGCGGTTCGTCTGGACTGAAAGGCATTAACGGCTCACGCCTCCTCCTTACTGACGGACTTGTTCAATTTGTTCAAACAAAGAGCTTCTTTATGAATGGTTAAAGTGCATCTTGAGAGGACATGTGATATTTTAGCATGCATTATATGTGTAAGGCAAGGCAAGTTTATTTGTATAGCACATTTCAAAAACAATTTAATTCAAAGTGCTTCACATAAAACCATTAAAAGCATCAAAACACAAGGCAAAAGAAAAGGAGATTTAAAAACAATTAAGAACATTCATTAAAACATTAAAAAACTGTGTAAGAAATTAAATGCAGTCGTAAAATGCAGAAATGCAGGAAATTGATTCATATATGAATTGAATGTGGTTCAATTAAAGGCAGCAGCAAACAGAAAAGTCTTCAATCTTGATTTAAATGAGCTGAGGGTCTCAGCAGACCTGCAGCTTTCTGGGACTTTGTTCCAGATATGTGGAGCAGAAAAACTGAACGCTGCTTCTCCATGTTTAGTTCTGACTCTGGGAACAGAAAGTAGACCGGTCCCAGACGACCTGAGGGGTCGGGATGGTTCGTAAGGTAGCAGCAGATCAGAGATGTATTTTGGCCCTAAACCATTCAGCAGGATTTTAAAGTCAATTCTTTGTTGGACAGGAAGTCAGTGCAAAGACCTCAGAACTGGAGTGATGTGATCCACCCTCCTGGTCTTAGTGAGGACTCGAGCTGCAGCGTTCTGAATCAGCTGCAGCTTTCTGACGGACTTTTTACAGAGACCTGTAAACACACCGTTACAGTAGTCCAGTCTGCTAAAGATAAATGCGTGGACAAGTTTTTCCAAATCCTGTTGAGACATAAGTCCTCTAATCCTTGATATATTCTTCAGGTGATAGTAGGCTGATTTTGTAATTGTCTTGATATGGCTGTTCAGGTTGAGGTCTGAATCCATAACTACACCTAGATTTCTGGCTTGGTTTGTGGGTTTTAACATCAGTGATTGAAGCTGAGCGGTGATTTTCAATTGTTCGTCCTTGGTACCAAAAACAATTACTTCTGTTTGATTGACTTTGTTTAATTGAAGAAAATTCTGGCACATCCAGTTTGTCCAACTGTCATCCATTTGTTCAATGCAGTTACCCAGCCCTTGTATGGGATTATAGTCCCCTGGTGACATAGTTATGTAGATTTGTGTGTCGTCTGCATAATTATGATAACACACTTTGTTGTTTTCCATAATCTGAAGTACAGCATCTTTATTGTGATTAGTCCCAACAAGTTCAGGAGTTTATGGACACGCTCCATCAAACAGCCAAATAGACAGAATAAGTCTCCACAGTGGAATCTGATAATTGAAATTCAAATGCGCACACATCTACTACAAACATTTAAATCACCAGGGAAGAAACTCATTATGCGTAATAGGAGCCTTTTCCTGGACCTCTAATAATCTTAAACTGCATGACAGCATAATGGAACCCTGTTGAGGAAAGATAAATATTCCATCAGCAAGACTCCCTCTTTAAAATTGCAGAGACAAACAGAATGTACTGTTCGAGTTTGTGCATCCAAAAAATAAAAGAAAACTCACCTGGTTTTCAAGGTTTGAACTATATCAACAGTGCATGAATACAATTCGCATTTATTGTTGAAAATCCCTCAAAACTGAACTCTCTAACACAATTTCCCCAAAATTTCAAATACAAGTTGACTACAATATAAAACAGACTGTTGCACAAATGTTGAGGTACTTTACGTGAGTATTTCTATTGTATCCTACTGTATGTGTATCCCTCTTCTGCGGTACATCTCAGAGGGAAATATTGTACTTACTCCACGACATTTGACAGCTTAAATTACTTTGCAGATGGAGATTTAACAAACCAAAAATATGATCAGTCAATAAAATATGAAATATTTGTTGTTGAAAGGATTAAAAGTAGTGTCACCTGGATCCACTACAACATTAAAATATGCTAATATCACACTGTCCATTCTGTTGCATAATGAATCAATTTACTATAGTTTCAGTGCATTTTTGCATCATAGTACGGTTGTATTTTTAGTTAACTAAGCTTTTATATGCAGGACTTTGACTTGTAATGGAGTATTTTATGTTCAAGTATTACTATTTTTACTTGACTAAAGGATCGTAATACTGCCTCCATCACTGCTGTGCAGTACACGGACATATGCGCAGTATGACTTGCACGTTACAGTGCAAGAGACAGAATCATGTGTTCATTACCATAACTCCTTGCACAATAATAACAGCATGCTCACACTGACGGGATGAGTTAATGGACCAGATCACAGGATGAGACCTCTCATTTATCTCTGAGTATGTACATGTGTGTACGCGTGTGTGTGTGTGTGTGTGTGTGTGCGTGTGTGTGTGTGTGAGAGAGTGTGTATATAAGCTTGTGTTTGTGCATTTGTGTGCCTGCCAGCTGGATGAAAAGCCAGGTGATAGCCACACTTTGCGTTTGTAGATTTGCAGTACTCTGTTTTCTGTGAGGAGATGTCAATCAAATGTGTACATGCCCAGACAGGAATTTAGTAATATTCTTGCTGCTATTTTTAACCAGGCTCCACAGCTGTTTGTGCCGTCTTTTCTTGTCCTGCCTCGCTGTCTGGTTCACACATCATCATCTCACTGGAACAACCACACAGACAATATTTCAGGTTGAAACGACTGAAACACTGTCGATTTAAAAGGTGAGATATTGTGCTCATTTTCGTCATACGTCATGTGGGTTTTCTACTAGAACATGTTTACGTGCTTTAATGTTAAAAAATACTTCATTGATCTAATACTGTCAGCCTGAATTCACCTGTATTCACCCTCTGTCTGAAACGCTCTGTTTTAGCGTCCATCTCTTTAAGCTCCTCCTCCCAAAAAAAAACCAGCCTGTTCTAATTGGTCCATGTTTCTGGTCCACCGCATCCATGTTGTCAGCTTTGCAACATTGCAGCTGGAGAATAGCTACTCATTAACACAGCATCACTGTACCAGAGTTTCTACCATGGAGTTCGATAAAAGGTAAAACATTTAAATAAAGCCTGCTTCTAAACCAAAATCATCACAATCTAACCTGTTCAATCAGGAACCTGATCAGCAACCAAGACTGCAGGTTCCCTGATGTTTTGCAGCAGTACAGAACAGAGCGCAGTGAGGAAGAAAGAGGAAGAAAGCATTCGCTGTGAAAAGATACAGAGCTAACAGAAATAATTACTTGACTTCACATATTTTGTTATTTCATATTCAACATTCCTAGCTTGTAGCCCGATAGTTATCGTGAGTGTTTACATGACATACTTATGCTACATTCGGCTCCATGCTAACACGTCCATGCACAAAATATGTGGAGTCAACTAATTATTTCTGGTAAATAATTAGCAGGAAGAGGCCGCTGTTCACCCCTCATATGAAACAAGAAAGACAACTACGATCTATTTGTCAGTTAATTTCCATACTTCCGTAGTTATTTAAACCCAAACCACGATCTTTTTCTCAACTTAACTAAGTAGTTGTGTTGCTTAAACTTAACTAAGTAGTTGTGTTGCTTAAACTTAACGAAGTATAGTTGTGTTGCTTAAACTTAACTAAGTATAGTTGTGTTGCTTAAACTTAACCAAGTAGTTGTGTTGCTTAAACTTAACTAAGTATAGTTGTGTTGCTTAAACTTAACCAAGTATAGTTGTGTTGCTTAAACTTAACCAAGTATAGTTGTGTTGCTTAAACTTAACCAAGTATAGTTGTGTTGCTTAAACTTAACCAAGTATAGTTGTGTTGCTTAAACTTAACCAAGTAGTTGTGTTGCCTAAACACAACTAAGTTGTTTCCTGTGAGGTTTATTTAGAAGATACTGTGTGCATTTAATTGACACGTGTTGCTGGACTTTGGGGGCTTTTTTGAACAAATATTGATGGATGCGATTGTTTGCGAATAAATAAGCATATAGGCCTTTTTTAATATTAAGTCTCCATGCTGCCAGCCCATGAATATTTCCCTAAATCTGCCACTGGGTGCAGGTTATAAAACTATGAGCATGCATCACCTGTACATGTCACACACACATGCCACCGGCCTTTTTAAATTACAAATGTGGCTATTATGTTTTGTGTGTATGTGGATACGGTTGCTGCTGGCCTGGTGACACTATAACAGCTCATGATTTAGGACTGTCAAGACTCCATGCCATTACTCTGGTCCTAGACATCAGATTTCTCGCTCGTTCTCTGCTTCACCTGCCCCACAGTAGGTATTTACGTGTTCAGTTAGCTGCGCTACAGAAGGGGCCGGCCCATACGTCTCCCTGAACCCTCTGAATAATTTAGCCCAACAGCCATTCCTATAAAAACCCCATCTATATTAATGAGCAGCCTCCAACCATTTGGATCACTGTATGGCAGTTGTGGTCCCTCCATCATGCTTGAGGTGTCGAAGAACGCTCGCCTTCACCCGGACAATCTCAGGGTAGATACAGTGTCAAAGTCTGGTTTGTCTAAAATCACACCTCTTCCCATTCATCAACCATCTTTTGCTTTCACGTGACGCCACAGACACAGACTCTCTCCTAGAGCAGCCCAGTGTGAGGCAGTCTTTTTATTTCCTTCATCAAAAAGGTTTGGTTGGACTGTTCACGCTCAACAGTGTGAATGAGGCCCAATGTCACTGTAGACGTTACTGAGGTATTTCTGTGCTAACTGACAAGAAACATAATAACGTGTGCTGCTTTAAAAAAAAAGAAAAGACGAATGGTCAGTGCCTAGGCTGAATGATGAGTAGGGTATACAAATCCAAGTGTTTAATGTTGGGATTTTATCTGCGCTCATAAAAATAATAAAAATAGTTGTAAATCGTAAGACATAAAAAAAAAGTTTTTTCATTCTGCAATTCATTTGAGCGTCTTTGGCACTTTAATGATTAATCCTCATTGCAGAAAGACCGTTATTTTAAACTGCAGTGAACAGTTTTCCTGGATCAGGAAACACAACTTTTAAACTTTATATATAAAACCTGGGTGGAAATCAGCGTAAACCAGTGTTCTCCTTTTATTGTCCAAAAACAATGGAGGCCTGAGTGATGAGTAATAGAAAAGGTTAGTCACCAAGACGACACAAAATGCCTGAAACTGTACTTGCATATTGCCTCCAGTTGATTCACGAATGAGCTTGTTTCACAGTCCACCCCGGTGTTCTTGGGTGTTCATTAAAGATGAAACAATCGGTTCAGATTATCCCCCTCATGAAACATTTATAGCTTGTCAAACAAAAAAAAGCTTCTCCGCCCGCCGGACTGTTTGGTCGTGGTCCAGTGGCGGGAAGTTAACAGTACTCGGGGATCAATTTACTTTTCATCAGCACTCTGTTTGAATCATTAATGAGAGTTTGGATACCTCCTCCGTTCTGTCCACAGAGCAGAAGTGAGCTGGATTTCATTTGAACAACTAATATGCATATCCAACGCCATCAATCCTGCGTCAGAGAGGAATAGTACAAATACTGAAATCTATAAACATGAGGGCTGTTTTGTTCAAGTAGATACAGAGCCGAGTAATTACTTTGTGAAAGGGGATGATGTTTTTCATCAAGTGATTGGTGACTGATGTGGAATTAACTTCCTCCCTCAACTGTCAAATGACATAACCTCGCCGCCTCAATTTGTCACTTTCCTGCTTATAACTTTGGATCTGGAGCAAAAAAAAAAGTACATTTAGTTTTGTCCATAACAAGAAGTAGATCAAAGCGATTCTGTTAATTTCGTCTTAATTTGCCCTCAAAAGTTTGGGCCTCGACTTCTCTTTACCATTTACATATATAAACAAAAAGGTGTTTAACACTCGTGCACTATTAAATCAATTGTATTATTGGCTGTGAAGTACTGCTAAAGGATCAGCAGTTGTTATAATGCGTCATGCTCAAACAATGCTCCTATAAAGCCATTATAGGGGAAAACACCTATTGATCACCACTGGTTGGTGGTGTACTGAGTAAAGAGTGCAGTACTGTGCAGAAATTGTCTGTCTGTCTCTCTTGTTCCAATAAACATCCAATAACACTCTGTCATTCCTCAGCAGAGCATCTGCTGCCACGGCTGGCCATTTGTCTTTATGGTTAGTAATTCACTTACCAAGGGGAGCAGTGTATGGCCCAAACTTTCATCAGCAGAAGTGTTTTTTTCATTTGAGCACTAATGAAATGAACATGGGGAAATGAATAAGACGAGAAATAAAAAAAACGGAACAAAAAGAAAAACGGAAAAACTCCTTATGGTCGACAACAAAAGTCGTCCTGGAGTGCTGCTGTACGCCACAGTAACGGTGTTGTGTGTGGAGCAGTTATTCACTGTCAGCATGCAACAGCTTGCATGCAAGTTGTGTGGCCGGCATCCAGCTGAAACAGTTTGCGTTCCTGTCTACCACCTGTCCTGTCTGTGCTATGCCGACATATGTATTAGAAGAATAGGAGTTTACCCAGGAGACTATTCCTCAGTGCATTTTGAAATTGGCCGTCAGAGTAAAACCGCTGTAGTCGCCGTGCTGTGTCAACACACAACACGGCGGCTGGATTTTCTTCTGCCGACAAAAAACTACCATGACAAGAATCTCGTCTTCTGGGGCGGCAGCATTAATCTACTTCCTGAACACACAGTGTGTCCTCAGGTTCTCGTTGTTGCTTTACAACAATAGATGGTCAAAAGCAGCTAACAAGCACAACAAACTAAGCAAAGTGTGAAATGTTCATGTTGTAACTATATATATATATATATATAGTGTGTGTAGTAAGCAGAGCATTATACAGATTATAGAGCATTGTGTTTGGTTAAATGTTGTTGCATTTTATCATTTATTTTGTGTTTCCTGAAATATTGTTGCGTTTCCTGACATGTTGATGAACAGTCTATTTTCAGTGCTTTTATTGGAGGTATTTGAAAACGGTAACCTTCTCCACAGGCTTAACCAGCGGGAGGGAGGAAGTGACAATATTCTGATGCCGCATCACACACACACTGCCAATGAGTAATGTGTGGCAACTGTGTATTTAAATAGCACGCAGCGACAAAAGCAAACCTTGACAAATAGATATGACTCAATCTTTCAATTTCATGCTGATAATCCGCAACCTAATTCTTTATTAAAAGCAGAGGAAAAGATCGCTCATGTGAATATAACCTTCTACGCCTACAGGAAATGAGACATTTCAAGGCCTTTTAAATAGATAAATGTTTACAGATGAGATAAAAATTTATTTGAACTTCTCAAAGAAGTCTAAGTTACAAAGTGCCACACAAGAGTTCATCTTTCAAAGAATAACTGGTTTATCTGATTCATTATTTCAGGCTTTTAATTACAGGAATAACACAGGATGTTCAGTAGAATATTGATGAAGTATGGCACCATGTTGATGAACACAGAGTTACTCAAACAGAAAAAGAAAGTGAGAAATCAAAAAAGCTGGGTTTCATTCTTATCCAGAAGGCCTCGTCTGGTTTCAGAAGAACAATGAATAGGTATTGTTGTTCAAAGGATATAAGAGGGATCAGACAGCTTTGGACTCCATTGTGTAGCTGCCGGTGGATTAAAGTGAGTTTGCAAAGCCCGTCTTGGCCCTGAACTCCAGGAAAGATGAGAAGATGAAATATCTCACCCCGTGTAGTAAAATCCAATACAAGCCACAAAGTCACACAAGAGGACTCCCACCTGGGGCTTAAGACAGCACAGCATGAATACGTTCAGGAGCAAAGAGGCCGACTATAGAATCAGCTGAAAATAGACAGTGCTTAACAAAGCTAAATTTGGGTGATCATAATCTGGCACACTAAGTTATAACAAAATATACATTTCTCATCATCTGTGGCTTTAATTCATGCCTTCATTCCATGTGATCTGGTTTATTTTTCACCTTTTTACGAGCTATGGTTAACCTGATTTTAGAAACTAGACCGTTTAATATGGCAAAAAGCCCCAACAATAAAAAAGGATGTATAGGCGTATCCCATGCCACTCATTTCCAACATATTTGGCACCTTCCTTTTATTCATGACAAGCCCTCCTTTTTTTCATTACGCAGTATATAAGAAGTGCACAGTGAATTGAATTTCCAGTTTCTATTTTCATATATGTGGCTGTGTTTTTTTTTTTTTTTGGTCCTCACAGATGCAGTGCATTATGCTTGTTTGGAGCCAGGGCTTCTTTTATAGTGAGTAATGGTTTTCTGCAGGGAAGGAATCCAAGTCCTCCCAATAAAGTGGTGGAGGTATATCATAGCCCTCATTAAGCAGAGCTATTATGAACCTGCTGGTGCACAGTCCCACAAGACAGGATGAAAAACGGTCCCTCTGGACTTCCATTCCTCTGGCCTGGGTGAACAATGCAGCTTCCCTCTCCTCCCTCGATATCATTACAGCAGCTCCAATAAAACGGTTGCATATTCATGTTGTGACATTTCTGTTTGGCTATAAACCATCTGCTCCAGGTCGAGATAAATTCACTTATTTAGGGAGGACTTCCTGGGATTGATTTTTGGCAATGCGACAGTGTCATAAAACTTGCATTCTCCCCAGTCACAAGCAGGGGCGACTGCTGCGGTTGTATAGAAGTCTATGAGAAAATGACCCGACTTCTCACTTGATTTATTTCCCGAGTTTGTGGTGTTAAGTTTTCGTCAATACAGCATGATGGTCATTTATTAAATGATGGTCCCATTTAGAGTAAAATAGACCATAAAGCGGAGTATGCTTTAGGCGGGCGTACTGTGATTGACAGGTTGCTGTTGCTAACAGAGACTTATACGACGTCTTTACGTCACTCCTCCGCATCCCAAATATGGCAACGTCCGTTCATATGTTGCAAAAAAAAAAATCCAAGATGGCAAGTGCCTGGGGGCCCCAAATGAAATTGAAAGGTCCCCCTTGAACAGACGTTATTGATTTAGGTACATTGTTCTGAAAATGCCTCTCCTTTACTCTGCACTTGGAAAAAAAATGGATTTAAGAATTCACTTTGCCGTATTAATAGTTTTACAAATTTGTTTGGAGTGCTGCTAATAAAAGCTTTTAAAATGGCACTTTATCAAGTTTTAATATGTGTTCCTTGGAGCAAGTAATCATTTAGATTACTTGCTTTTTAGCTCAATTTTGAACATCAAATTTTAATGAAGGGACTTTATTTTCCAAATACAAACTATTAGTATTGTTTGCCATTTAGGAAATGAGTCACTGCGAGTCCACTTTTTTTCTTTTTTTTTTTAATGACAAAGTTTTCAGCCAAGTAGCCAGATGGAGTCATGTATCAAGATAAAGCTGCCTCAAAGTGCCAATATATCACATTGAAGTCAACTATAATATATAATGACCGACTGTATAATGACACACACAAGAGTGTGTTTTTACGGCCAACAGTTTACCCTTTGGAGAAGACAACAAGGGGAAATGGGTAATGAAGAGAGTAAACACATCAATATCATTAGTCCCGCTGAGCTCATTAGGATTTGCATGAGAGAGTCAACCTGAATTCATTTTCCAGCCTGATACTGACGTGATTCTGCATCATTATCTGGGATGAACATGAACCTCATTTAAAAAGCTTTTTTTTCTGTTTTAAGGCTTTACAACCAATCATCCAAATTTTTTTTATAGGAGAGTCATGTTTTCATTCGGACCGAAATAAGCTTTCGATTTCGATCCTCACAGTGAAAGGCAGCATCTGTTCTCCCAACACTATCCCAATAAATGCAGTTGTGCTTTTCACAGCAATCTAAAATAGATGATGACACGTTTAACTTCCTTACACAAGCTCATACATTATAAAACCACTAATGCCAAGCTTTGTTATTTTCGATCAAAGCAGGTATTTAAATAAAAATTGTCATTTATTTCCCAATCACTTGGTTTGTTTTTGTGCAAATAACTACAATAGATGACAGTAACAAAGGAAAAAGGAAAGCATTTAAAATTTCTGACAGTTTACTCTGACTTTAGTACGGTTAAAATGATTGTTCAGGATGGTTTTGGGATGGTCGTTAAAAAGAGACAGTGTGGAGCCGTGCTGTCAATTATAGTTCTTTGGAAGAAAAACAGAAACGGCAAAAAACGGATTTTAAAACATTTGTCTCATCTCTATGTTTTTGCCGCTGGGTGCTTTAATGTACTGTAACACTGCAGTGTATTTCATGTACACATTTCCCTTTGAAATATAGTATAACATAGGAGTAGAAAGTAGCACTCGTACTTAAGTACAGTAGTACTTCAGTAAATGTACTTAGTTACTTTCCACCACTGATTGATATCATGCGAAACAAAAAAGGGTGCAGCAAAATCATGTACTGTGCGACCAACTCAGAAAGAACTTATTCTCGAGCCCTGTAAGAGAAGTTAAATACTAAAATGTGGACTTCTTTGCCTCATTATGAAGAAATGTTACACTCTCTCAGCTGTAAGTGATTTATCCTTCTATTAAACATTTGAAGCGCAGCATTCACAAGCTCTGTTGGCGAACATGAATTATTTGGCTCTCGCATCTGCTCCCAACGATCCCCATCCAGGCAATGAAGCGAGGGGCTGCGGATTGTTTTTGTACGGCTCTAAATAAATGGCGAACACAAAATTCTCCTGTCATCAATATTTCAGGAGATCGACACTGCTCTCTGGTTGTCGCATTAATATAAATGCTATTGTTGCATAATGTTTTCAAGTGAGGGAAACCACAAAACAACGTTTGCCCACGAGAGATCAGTATTACTGTCTTCAGGAATAAGAAGAGGCCCGAGATCCTGTAAGGTCACAGCAGGTAAAATGAAAGGAAACTTTGGCATCTCCTGGTCCCTCATGGCATCGTCTTGTATCGGGCTTTCTTCCATGTTGGCCTTGTTACCCCTACTTACTTTAGGTTTGAAAGTGGAACAGACAGACTGTCTTCTCTTCCAGGCGAGTTTGCTTCGTAAGGCCCTCGGAGGTTTCACAGTCCAGCAGCATTTAATCACACAATGTGTGACTGACTGAACTCTCCGCACTCCTCAGCGTTTATTCTTTACATTACGCTCCGTCCTGTCCGCCCCTGAGGAGGGGATTTTACTTTCAAACTGAAAATGGAGAAAGGAAATCATTTTTCATACTTCGATTTGGATTCTGTCACAGTTAAATCTACCCTTAACTCTTTCCTTTACAGTTCATTTACAGCGAGTGCTGTGAATTTATCTGGTAAATATACAGTATATATGCTAACAATAAATGAGTTAATACAGCATCAAAGCAGTACGAAGTCAAATATCACAGATGGATATTTGAGCTAGCTTTACTGTGAAGCTTTACTTAGGCACAGGGACAATGCTAACATGCTAACGTTGGTGTTAGCATGCTAACGTTGGTGTTAGCATGCTAACGTTGGTGTTAGCATGCTAACGTTGGTGTTAGCATGCTAACGTTGGTGTTAGCATGCTAACGTTGGTGTTAGCATGCTAACATGTGCTAATTAGAGCGAAACTCAATGTACAGCTGAGGCTGATGGGAATGTCATTAGTTTAAGAATGTGAGTACTTCAACATGAAAAGTTTGAGCCGATAATGGCGCTGGATGAAAAGTTAAGTGATCACCAATTGAATGTAAATTGTGAATTTGATTACAATTGATCCTGAGGGGAACAGAAATGTCTCTCAAATTGAATGGCAATTCATCTCACATTCGTCAAGACATTTCACTCTGAACTAAAACTGTCAGGGATCAAATTTAAAATCCAATGTCTGTTGGAAAAGATAATGAAAAGCATAAAAACTCGACTGTCAAGGCAGACAGAGACTTTGCTTCCCACAATGACCAACCGCTTCTCCATTAAATTGGAAATTAAAATCCGGGCATAAGGCCTTGGTTACTTAATTAACAGTGAGTAAGGAGCACACTTACGCTCTAGGATTTCTCAGCAGAAATTGGAAAATAACACATTTCACGCTGGTTTTATCATCTGAAGTTGTTTTCCGGTGGTGATAAGATAAAATGTTTCCTACATTAGTTAAAAACCTATGAAGCAAACTCCTTGTAAGTGGGTCTGACTCTGTGCTTTGTGTGGACCTGCAGTCTCAGGGTTAATTGATGGGTCCATTCAAGCTGTTGTCCTGCTGTGGGAATTAAAAAGGTGCATCAAAATAAGTAAAAACCGATCCATATTCAACAAGTCTGACTGAAAGGGAATATTTTCTGAAATGAAAGGTTAGAACACAGGATTGCTCTCTAGCATGTAGAACTTTCAAAGCCGCACATTGAGGCTATAATTGCACCCACTATGAGGTGCAAGGATCAAAAGTCTCCATGTGACAGGGAACATGGTTGAAATGCTAACAAGGGACTTATCCCAACTCTCAGAATCAGATCGTTTCTTGCCGATGCAGGCAAGTCTAACGAAACAAAAACGATCAAAACGAGTTCAGTTTAACTACTAAAATGCCTCAAAACATAAAGAATATCACATTTAAGATAGCTTGCACAAATCGGTCCCACGTGTGGTAAAGCCCACTGAATTATTTAGAGATGGTGCTTCTTCACACCAATTGAACAGAGCCGTTTAATCCTGAGCTTTAAGTTAACCGAGCGGACGTAACAACGTACTGCCCATTATCCTCCTAAAATCTAATGCTGAAGACACATTTTAGTCTGTCTGCTCTGCAATAAGCGGTTTACAGAATGCTTTGCCTTTTCCCCCAAATTAACTACATTGGAGGTCACAGTCTCTTTCCGGGTAGTTCTATGTATAGCCCATGAAGCAAAGTCTATTGCAAAGACAGTAAGTGGCTGCTTATAATGTTGCCTAAAATCACCAGATGCTAAACACTTGTTTCCATACAAACATAATTATACAATATTAACTTGTGAAGATTGTTTTTGTCATTGGTTTTGGGGCGTGAAACCACTCTGTCTACACCATGTAATGATGAATAAAATGTAAATAATTTCTGAGCCTCAATGACCAAAGATCTCTCCTCATTATAGATTGCATCTTCTTCATATGATCGTTGAACACTGGTACACTGTTTAAAAATGTCCTTTGTCTTTAGTTTAACAATTCAAGACATCATATTCCTAATCCTCCTGAACTAAGTTCCCCTGCTTGAGAAATATCATGATATCAGTCATCAACAACATATGAGAATCAGAAAACATTGGACAGCAAAATGAACCCATCAACCAGAAACACTTCACCAACAACTGTTCTCTTAACGTCCCGGTGGATTTATTTTCTTAGAACAAACAGATGTGCTTAAACAAGTCTAGTTTATATGCTTGTGCATCGGATCAGACACGCTGGGTAAGATAAAAAAAACGAATGAATTATTTTGCTCTTGAACAACAGGATTAACATCGTTGATGTTGACATCTCCAGTCAGAATTATTCTGTCAAAGTCTGTACATTGCATTGTCAAAGCAGATGTTTTGCAATATGTATTCCCAGAAGCCTGGTTCCAGACCTTTGAATCACCTTTTTTACTTATTCGTCGAACACATTAGTTCAACGATTCACACAGACCTAGTGTTTGTGTTTATTGAAAGCAGTTTTCCCCAGTTGGAGAAACAATCACAGCTTTGTAGGTGGAATAAAGGCAACATCTTTCCACCTCCACCTCGCCAACGGAAATTGGCTAAAATGAACATGATAGACTGAATGCAATTTTGTGTCATTATCAAGCTATATCAAAACCCATTACAAACGTTATTACAGTTCACAGGTTAGGTTTCTGCCCAGGGCTGTGAAACTCCTCTGGTACACCCACGCTTCAAGAAGACGCTGAAAAAACCTGTGAAATGCTAAGATTAGCTTTTCCAACAAAATAATAAACACTGTTGGCGAGGAACAAGGAAAAAGAAAGCCCCAATCCCAAACTTGTCAGATCAGAGGCATGGTGGAACTGCTCAGCTGACAGCCAGTAAAGTCGATCCGAATCGTGAGGCCTTCCTCAGGCCGGCAGCCCCCCGGCTAAACAGCGTAAGGGTTCGCGTTTCTTTTGTTGCCACAGATACCGGGGTGAAGATGAAATATGGAACGAGAAATCCAGTTGGGATGCAGATCTTGCAGAAAGAAACCACACTGCGTTTTGTTTTCCTTTAGGGCAGCAGTGCACCACTGATAGATGGGCTTACATATTTACTATCAACTCTAGCAAACATATTTCAAAGAAAACATGTCACTTTTAAGGTAAGTTTGCTTGTTACTCCCGTGATTTCCTTCAGCTAGAAACAGCGGTGAAGACCACGAGGAGCAAATGCCAGGAGGGGAGTTTTCAATAAAACGAAATGACTGGTGTGTTAAACTGCACGCCACATTACTCAGAGCACACAAGGCCAAATTGCCTCCAAAGTTACCATATGACCGGTTGCTGACAAGCAATGTAGCATTTAACAGGCTTTTTTCTATTTCTTAAAAGGGAGTCCGGGCATAGAGCTCACGCCACATAAAATGCAGCAGGGCTCATCGTTTCGTGCAATCTTCACAGAGAACAATGAGGGCCAAACAGCATCACCGATCTGTTTGTACCAAATAGTCATGTCTGGTTCAGTTGAAAACACACAGACCCCTTCAGGGCAGTTAGCGTGCCGTTCACTGCGGAGCAGGTTTTTAACCGGTAGATTACAGACAACAGAAACTCACCAACGGCTCCACTACAGGTTCACAGCAGTGTGCCACTGCAGAGTGAATATAGAGGGGGAAACTGGTTAGTTCTGGGCTGCCAGAGCTTCCCGTTGGCCTGTCCGGGCCAATTATAGAGGAAACACTGGTACTGCAGTTTTAAAGCATTTCCCTTACTAATGCATCTGTACCATCCATGCATAATCTGAAACAATAGATGGATAGAAGGTTAGGGGAAACTCACAAATTATCATCTTTATTGATCTCTCACTCAATATTTGTCAGCGCTGATTTACTGGAAGATTGACCCAAGGCGGTTTCACTAATTGTTGAGGAAACCACAGGGGAATTATGAGGTCAGTAAAGTAAATTAAAAACGGCCCTGAGACAATCGAGAAAAACACAATGAAGTGGAGGACAGACATTAGACAACAATACTTTGTCTCAGATATTAATCATGAGAAGAAAATCCCTGAGGCCCATTGATTTAAAGTCAGTTTCATCTCTTGTCAAGAGTTTATTGATTTTGAGGACTATTCTGTTGCCTATACCAAATATGAACAAATATGAGTCAGCAAAAAGCTCCAGCATGAGTAACATAAGCAACTGATTCTGCTGAAACCGGGTCTGGGCATTCAAACCCATCCCACCCAGATGAGAGGTAAATGGGCTGTAGAGGAGACATCCACTCTAAGTGACACACTCCGATGCTCTCCAGTGCTCTCGCTGACTGACAGCCTGACCCACAGATGGGGGTTAGTTGTCTACCGGTCAGTGGAGTGCAATTTGAATTAAATTACCCTCCACTAAAACAATCCAACGTGCCATCCGCAACATTAAATGTGGAGGGAACTGAGTCATAATTACTGTTGAACAAACCCAGTGTCATTTCTGAGCAATTACTCCATTATGAAAATCTACAGCATCTTTACCTGACATTTAAGATGGGTTGAAAGCCGACAATACAATGACTACTTGATTATATGGAAATATACTGTTTGGAAATCACTCTGCATAGTCCTCCCGTGTTTGTAATCGCAGTATATACTGTGCATAGACATGTCTGTCCGTGCTGTTGGATTTACAGTAGAATAACTTTTACATGTGTAAACAGCTGTATGCAGGGACAGATGAATGATGTCTGCTAACATGAACAACAACAACAAAAAAAGATTCACTTCATCCCACAGATCAAATATGGTGTTCTGTATATGTATTGTATATGTGATACATAATACAGTCTACAAAATAGATGTATTGTCTGCAATAACGGTATTCTTGGGGATTATGCAGAAGTAGCGTGGGCTAGGTGCTGGGCACAATCGGACACACTTTTCTGCAGACTCGCAGGCTATAAGGAGGAAAAGTGAGTGTGGGATTGTGAAAGCCCCGAGGGTGGTGGTGAATCAAGTGACATTTTCTTCCGCATCGGTTCCTTTTTCTTTCCTGCATGCTTGAAAATGGGAAGAAATGGCATCTCGGACCATGCTATGTGTTATCATGCAAACTAATGTACTGTATAAAGTACATTCAGAAAGTACATTTTCTTACTCCACAATTTGTTATGTTACAGCTGTATGTTGGTGAAATCATTTAAATGAATTTAGCCTCATCAATCTACACCGGCGACGTGAAAACAGGATTTTAGAATTGTTTTTACATTCATGTCTGTCCAAAATGTCATCACTTCATCAAGATGTTGTTCCAGGTATTGTACCCTCCCTTTGCAGTCACTTTTCGAAGGCTTTGCAAATTAGATATCCGTCTTGTACAACAACTGGACATGCTCCCACTCTGCTGTTTTGAGGCTCTTTTTAGTGAATATAAGGCAGGAATGTAATTTCCCTCAATTGCACCTTTAACATTAAATGGGCACTGTTATGACAAAGTCACACGCAGTTCAGCCTTTCAGTCATCGGAACCAATTGTTACCAAGGATAATGGACTGCATTTACACACCACTTTTATCCAATGCACTTAACAACCTAACCATCACTCAACCCACACACACACCATCGCTGAGCTACGGAGTAACCACCGGAGGCAATTTGACGTTCAGTGTCCTGCTCAAGGACATTTACACGGCACTTTTATCCAAAATGTGCCCCCCATTAAACACCGATGCAAAGCTCTGGAACAGCATTTCGGATAAGAATGGCTTTCCCTGTCTGGTGCAGCAGAGAGGCTGTTCCCCACTAACGGAGACATAACGTCAACAGTAGTATTTGTATCGGCCATACATGCTTATTTAAGAATGGTATTTAATTAAAACAATATATGTACATAACCATTATAGTGTGTATTTTCATGGTGATTGCAGTATGTACAGGCCAGAAACAGGCACTGACGTGACAATGTCGCACTTGGTTGAGTACTGCGTAGCATTTTAGTCATTTTAACCATTACTTACAATGGAAAATGGACCGCATTTAAATACCACTTATACATTCAACACATGCTCGCCATTGTCAGCGACCATTGAAGGCACAGGCGTTAACCACCGCAAGCATCTACCTGCCGAGCCACGCAGGAATATATGAACGAGTTTGTGACACTGATGCATCTACCCATGAGTGGGTTAGTGTGAGCGAGAGACACAAAATACAGATTTTGCAATCTCATAGTGCAGCCACTTGTTGCACCACTTACTCTAATGTGCATAATATCACAACACGAGTCAGGATCCGTTTCAGCCAGCCGCTGCACACAAAGCGTACAATTACCTGCTCGCACAGTTCACGGCAGTAATGCATCAGCATCTGCATATCTAACGACGGTCGACGAGTGAGAGTGGTGCTCAGTGGTAAATATAATTCTCATCCAGCATTTTGCCACACAACGTTTAGGAATGGGCACATTTTTTAGGATGAATGAGGACAGACTGCCTCACTGACGCTGCATGTGCCCTGGTGCCTAAACTATACATGTGACACAGACAACCAATAACAATGCAGCATGTAGTGTCTAAAACTACAGCACAATGACTGACCTTTACATGTCCACAGATCAAGTTTTAATGACTTCAATTACTATAAAGTGAGGTATATTATTCCATCCATTACTGCGAGTCATCGCTAACTCAAAAGCTGCTGGATGTTTGAAGTTGTGACGCGACTGTTGGTTTGTGTGATAATTGTACAGTATTTACCTACTTCTGAAAAACTTGAAACCAGAAAATGAGAATAAAAATGTGTACCGGTGCTCCGAAGAAGTTTCCCCAGTGGCGATACATTAAATGTAATTACATTCTTTTTCCCTGGCAGGCGTGAAATTCCCCACAGCGGCCCAGCACAATATAAATTCTATGACGCTAATAGAGGCTCTGTTGTTGAATAAAATGAAAGCTTAAAAGGGTATTTTTATGAGGGCGTTTCTTTCATCATCATTGAGGAGCAGAGGCCCATTATTATCACAGGATTATTTGTGGCCATCATTCCCCGGCATCGCCTACTTAAGGCAGCAGCTGTAAAGAAGAGAAATGGCCTCCAAAGGGGGAGATATACAGCAGGGCCGCACATGACAAATGAGGAGCTCGGCCGCACGCTTATTTATGGCTGCTTAAAGCTGTCAGTCAGAGATGATGAAGGGTGACCGCTTGATTAGAAAGTGTTGGATCGGTCCGGTCCTTGTGACCCGCGACAGGATCGGATGAGCAGGGGAAAGGTGGCGATGTTGTCGGTGAAACTATTTCTTTTTTTTTCTTGACAGTTTCACCGGTTTGGGTTTTTTTGGAGACAAGAAAAAGACGACTGAAGAGGATATGGATGTCAAGTAGTCTTGAGAGGTGCGCTTGTCAGCTTTATTTCCTTTTTTTTGTTATCCAACCTACATTTGTTATGACGTTGAGAGCTGAATTTGGTGTCATGCCTCTTAAGTCCTTCACGTCAAGTGATTCTGTGGGGAAAGAAAATAAATTGCGAGATGAAAGGGAAGAGAACTGAACATAATGGGAGGTTGCCTGTAGCTCTTCTGGGTGATAGGTGAAGAAATTGATTTGAAAAAAAAAAAAATCAATTTGCAATCACCTTCATTACTGTGTTATGACCTTTACTTGGACATTTCAAATGTGGTCTCTAAAGCGTGCGAGGGGTGGTGCAGGCTCCCCATTTCATTGTTTTTATCAGAAGATTCAAGATAACGAACCAGTAAGACAAATGTAATAATTCTGAGGTGAAAAAAAAATGAATGGATGTTGCTGCAACTACAGCTGCAACATATATGCTAATAGAGATTTTAGCCTCAGAATTTCAAATGACTTATCCGCCATCTTCTGTATTAAGTGAGTCTTCTGCTGCAATGCAGTTAGCACGAGCAGTGTAGTTCAAAGACTGATAGGCACTCTAAGCCCCTGTTTTTTTTCTGAATTGCAGCTGCTGTGCCATCTTGTTAAGTGGATGGTTAAGTATCATGATCTCGCTGAAGCGTGTTCTGCTGGTTGATGGACCAGGATTTGCAGAGAGATAGGGAGCCACAGACGCACGACAATACCAGCAACCATCTCTCTAGTTTGATCACAACTCAAACAGAGTCTTCACTCAGAGCCCATTCAAAAAACAAGATTAAACCCTGCTGTTGTTTCTTCTTCTGTTGTGGGGGAACCAGCCAAGTCTTTCAGTTCAAGAAAAGGATATTTCAAAATAAAAGAATCCTATTTCTTGCCCTCAGTTGATTAAGAAGCCAAAATAAATACATGCCCTTGCTCACGTTTAGGAAAAGTTATATAAATCACTCGAGGCATATCAATGACTTTTCTGTTGCTCATGTATTAATCAGCTGTCTAAATGGTTGCATTTTATCATCATTTAAAGTTCATAGCCTCTCTCCTTGATGAGTTTCTGATAAATAGATAATGCACCTTAATAGCCTTCATTAACTTAAAAACACCCTCTAGTCTAAAGGACAGGTCTCACAGCAGTATAGCGGACACAGAGAAGACAGTCCGTTACATTTACGTCTTCTTAAAATACTTGCCTTTCACTCGCTTGACTTCCTGTCGCGATGATTGACAAGAGAGACGCAACAGGAAACAGGTGGGTTGCACAGATTGTGCTTCAGCCACACGTCTTCCCAGAGCCCAAGGTGGCATCCTAAACAGGTCTTGATTTGTCTGACCAACAGTTCAAAAATAATAAGTTCACGGTCATCAAAGGCTGAAGAAACACCTTGATATTGACATTCGAGAAGCAGGAACCAGAGATGTTTTGGCTTGAATGACTCACGATTCATTTATGTGATTCGTTCTTTGTTAGAACTCCCATTTCACGAGCTGTTTACACAGAAGAGAAAATGAACATCAGTTCAGATTTGCAATTTGCTAATTATGTTGACCACTGCGGGTTAATGTCGGTGGTCATACACGCAGTGCAGATGTCACTTACAGCACCGGGGACAGGAGGCAGGCGGAGCTTGAAAGCTAGCGAGTGGCAAGCACCTCTCCGTGGCTGCTGGGAATATTAGAGAAAGTCGATTTGATTTCAGACGCCACGTTTGGAGCCTGCTCCATCAGAAAGACACCGACAATGTGAAAGTGGCAGGCCCTGTTCCTCAGCAGCACTGCTGTGCACAGTGACCATAAAGATGTGGGAGAGACAAACGGGGCCAATTGTCTCTGGAGCCTCGTTACACTTTAATATGTGGCACAGACACATTTTCAAATTTGAGAAATCAGATTTCATTGCATTTCCCCAATGCAACGTTTTTGTTTGTTTCTTACGAGTATTTGGTCAGTATTTGACATTATAGCGAAACTGTTGTGTTGACTGTCTCTCAAAATATGCTGATGCATCAGAGTCAACATAATTGCTGAAACTGGTTCCATTGAAGATTGAATGGGCAGCATGGTGATCCTGCCAGTCAGAGCTGCAGGGTTTGAGGTTTCTGCTCAGCTACCAACAGTTGACCGCCTCACATTTCTGATCTCTCCCCAGAGCCTTTTTTATTTCTCTCATGCGATCGCTTTGCCATCATATCGTGCCTTTCTCACAACCAGCTCAATGAAAAAAAGCCATTCAATGGCCTGAAATTCAATGAGGAAAATTAATGCATTAAATCTGGATTGAATATAATGTAATTAAATGCGTCTCCCTTTTTAACAACCTTCTCTCTTTTTTGCAGTGGTCCAGCTGAATTTATGTTGTGGTTCACCTGGTGAAGTACAATGCACTGAAGCCTCTCGAGAAAGAAAATAGATTTTAGCACAACACATTGATCAAAAAAGCCTTATGTCACAAATATATGGAACTGCGCTATACGCTGCTTGATAAGTACACGATAAAACATTCATGAAAGAGAAGGTTCGTCGTGTTGTTAAAGGTAACAGAGAGGGTTCATTTACATGTGGTCTTTACAAGATACTGGCTGAAATTTCACAATAATTGCAAATGAAGGAAATCTACTGCCATCTTCTGGATATCTAAAGGGAAAAAAGAGCAACCTGGTTGTCAGTTTAAGTCAAATGAGTAACACTTTAGGTCAAAAGCTGTGCTATTGGAACCAAAGGGAAGCTGCTGGTCAGGACTACGAGTTACAGAAAGAACCAGCAGCAACACACTTTTCTACTTTGCTCGGTATGACAACAAAACGTATCCTTAAATGGTCAAAACAAATACTTCTGATCTGACTTAATACCCTGCATGCCCGGGTTGGATTTGTTGTGTCTCAAAGAGCATTACAATTAGTCAGTACAGTGACATGTTCAGTTTGAGCTGTACCAGACTTGGGGGACTCATAGCACACGTTGTGCATGGTGAACCAGAAGTTATTTTTGCTTCACGGTCTACTTGCAGAATGTAGTTTGTGCAGAGACACCTCCAGTAATTTAATAAAAAAAAATGTTAAAATGCCGAGTGCTATTGGCACGATCCAAACCGAACTGTGTGGTGAGACTACAAGCTGAATATTGTATCTGATGTTGGAGACAGGGCCACTCTTTGCTATTGTTGTGTTGATCCTAAACAGATGAGGAGGAAGGCTACCTCTAAGGGAGCACTCATAATTTTGTAATGGAAATTGTATTGAACGCCATTGTGCTTAAGTATCCGCTGTCAGGTACGTACAGCTTTGTTGTGATTGGTCAGCTCCGCTCTAAAATACATGACTCAAATGGAGCTGCACCCAGGGAGCTTACAGCAAACGATCAGAGTGCCGGAGTGTTGAAAGCACACAGATCATTTGTCAGTGAGGAGAATTAATCAAGCTTGGAGCCTTTGGAAGTGTGAGTAATGAGGATGTAGATGGGCCACCAGGAAGATGTGATCAGGATTTAGAATGCGATTCACATCAGGGAAGTACCCGAGTATTTCTTTATTCCTCTTCTTTCTTGCCAGTAGACAGTCATATCCCTTTCCTGTCTGATTTATCTCATACAGAGGATCCGGCAAGTTCAATAAGGTCTCTTCCAATCACTTCGAAGGTGTTGAACACATTACATGACTAAAATCAGACGGTGGGTTTCCTGTTCCGTTTTTCATATTCATCTCTTTACGATCTTAACTGATGATTACCAGCTCATAAATAGAAGCAGATGTTGACTGCAAAGGGCTAACTGACGTGTTGTTAATGAGAAGCTTTACAACTGCATTAAAAGTGTTAAAAGGGGTTTTTGACTGGGGCTGAATATTCCTTTAAAACTGACATATCAACGCATTGTATCTTAATTTCTCAAAATATAAAGGCAGCTACAAATGGCAACCATATTTTCAGTTACGGCAACAAGAAGCTGATGCCTGGTTGCCAGACTGGCACCCACTTTTACAGTGTTTTGCAATAGCTTACATACTTGTTGAGGAAGCTGGCTAATTGTTTCAATACGCTATGGTATGGGTATATTTTTGCAATTTGAACAGAGGAGAGATTTCATTCCTGAACCTGTGTGTCAAATGTCAGAAAAAGCGTGTAGAAAGGCATATTTTCCCACAATTAAAAAAAAAAATTCTAATTGAGATTATTATGACTGATTTTGCAATTGCCATATGATATGAGATATAAGAGCGAATGATCATTTTTACTTATTTTTTAACATTTTCACTAAAAAAAAACAAAAATGATTCTTGCGGCTATCTGTACCAAACAAAGATGTTTCTTTAAGTCTGTAGAATATGATGTGTAGCCCAGGACATCTAGACAGCAAGAGGATTCATTCAAAATTGGTACTTTGATACAAATTTTGCCTTTAACAAATATTGTGCCTTCTGCGATATGAAAATTGCCGTAGGCCATATTGCAATTTTGATAACATTTAGATTATTTGTGCAGCTGCTGGTAGAGGTTGTTGTTACAATTTAACAGAGCCCAGATAGAAAGAAACACTATTCTAGCATGTCACAAATTCAGACTATCAAATTTGTGAGTCTCATAACCGATGCATTATTCCTCAAGTCATTACCGAGTATCCCATTTTCAACTCCTTAAGCCCTTCAAATCAAAGCGGCATTTGTTTGGTTCTGTTGTGGACACCAGATCACCTCTGATCTCATCTCATCAAATCAAACCTCATCAAAAATAGCTTTTCATTGCTGACCAAAGGCGTCTGGGCGGAAGCCCAGAATTCAAAAACCCAGACTGTATGGTTCACATTGCCCCTCCTGGCTTTCTTAGCAAAGGCCTGAAAAAGGCAATCTACACCTTCCATATGGCCCTTCCTCTCATGTGGAGATGGCACTATAATAAATGCGAGTGTCAAACACACAGCACCTTCATTGCGTTCTTCTACACATTGCGCCGTGAGATCACTGTGATTTATAACCATCAGTGGTCCATCAGCATTGCGGTGGGCATGTGAGAGGCACCTGATGGATACGTAATCATAGCTCTTTGAGGAGACATGCTCTATGGCGATGATGGAAGGGTGACAGCATTTAGACTATAAAATATGGTGAAGCGGCAGGCAGCTGTATTAAGGTCCGATTACTGAAACAGTGGTGAGGAAGTCAGATTTTAAATTTCTGGAGACAACATAATAGCAATTACACCATCACCAAAACGTCACAATTATGAATTTCTCAAAAGCAAGAAGATATGTCGGTTGTTTGAATAGCACCCGCCCAGACCATGAGCCTGCCTTAAAGATAAAATCGGTAAGCAAATAACCTCACAACCCTCTAATCAAAACCTCAAACAGTCAGTCCACATCGGGGAGAATAAAGGTTAGGCCGACATGGCATTGAAGATAAATAATTGCCTTGAAGTAATAAAAACCTTAACTGATGGGATAACATAGAAATGCAAGAGCTATTGAAGAAGCCCATACCGCAGCTTCATACGTCTCTATAAGTATGAAAATGGGAACATCTTTTGTCTGCGTGGAATTCCAGCAGACATGTATATTGTCTTCTGGCCCACAAATAAGTCACTTACTATCAGACATGCTGCAAAAATGTTGTGAGGAAGTCTTATCTTTACCCAGTTAACATTTTTCTAAGCCCCGCCCACAACTGCTGCTCAGTCAAGCTGTCAGAGCTACCGTGGAGCCCACACTGTCACTAACTGCACTGCCTGCATGGATCTCATCTACTTTTTGGATAAACAAAAAAAGGCGATTTCAGAGCGAAGCAAACAGAAGGGTCCGCAATATGCGATTGAAGGATATACCCAGGAAATCAAAGCAATTCTGGAGCGAAAACTAAATCTATAAAAAGATAAAGATAGAAGCTTAAGCCTACAGATCACAGTAAGCCACTGCAATCGAGACAGAAGACGATGGAATGAAGAAACAACACCGTTTCTGTAATGCAGGGAAGGTCTACAATCATTAAAAAGCAGCATGCGAATACATTCAGCAGCTTGCGTAGCATAGAAGCTATGACGCTAGTTAATGACATTCTGGCAGCTTGCCTGGATCTTTTTAAATCTCTCCTTATCCATATTGAACATACCGGCTTCATCGATGATCCTCATTGTGCTCAGCAGTGGTTAGAACTCCACACTCTGTCTTGATAAGAAACAGAGGCACGTGTAAAGGTTGTCCACGTAAAACCCTGAGGCATTAATGCTGACCTACTGCATTTGAGTTTTATACCCTGGGAACATGCTGCATGTAGTAAAAACATTATGTTACACATGGGACGGATTTAGCGTGATGAAGTGACATATGGAGCGATGCACTAAGTGAAACATGAAGGAGAACAGAGAGTCACCGTGTGTTCTTAGATTGTCTCAATTTTTAAGGGCTTGAGAGTTTAAATATTTATGTTATTACTTTGCTCAAATTTGAGAATTTCTGGAAGCATCAATCTTGGTTTTTGCCAGCTGACGTTGCTGTGTAAACATTGTGTAATAGTGAGACTCGTTTCCTGGAGAGGTTGGGAGGCAATATACGTTTGTAAAATGTTACTTTTCTACAACAAAACCTGTGGAGCTAACAAAAGCAGAGTACCGTAGCACATCATCAACAAGCGTTTAATGAAAATCTGCGAAATATCTTGTAAACAAGCTTAGTAATAGTGTTTGATTTTAATTCAAAACTGATTTCTTTTTAGTTTTGAGGGTATGTTTTAAATTTGTTTAATAATTATTATCTTTTTTTTCAGTTAACCATGCTTCACAAGCTACTGAAGATGTATCCACATGGTGGTTTTGCTTTTTAATGATTGTAACAGTGATTAAAGACAACCATTGTGCCATTTACCATTATAAACATAAACACGTTTTGGCACACGCATGAGGACGAGGGCGATAAAACACCTGATGAGCTACGTCGCTCCCACACAGTCTATACAGTCTATGGTTACACACAGGCTTCTGTTTCGAAGCGGAACTTCTTGCTTTTCATTTCGGCGCCCAAGTTAACAGATTAGAACATCCGCACAACCAGAGTGATCAGTTGAACTGCTCCGGCTCGCACACGTGTGGGTTCCACACAGACAGCTTTGCTGCTGCGGCCCTGCTACTGTAAAAAAAAAAATTAAAAAAATAGGCAACACAAGCTGAAATATGTGAAAAACAACACCAGGTCTGTTACTGCTAAGTCTGAATGAATCACATTACATTTACATTAAGGGAACTCATTTTCATTCTTATATTGAACCAATAAATACAGTCGTATTTTTTCTTTTATCTTCTTTTATTCAAAATTGAACCCATAACTTAAAAGTATGAAAGACGATTCAAAATATCTCTCAACCATCTGACAAATCAAACAAAATATCAAGTTTTGTGGAACAACATTCCAAACTTTTAAACGTATGGTATTTCTGACAGGATGACGTAGTAGCAGCAGGGGTGTTGCATTGCGAAGGGTCAATTGTTTTCTATATTTACTGCAGAACATCATCTTTCTCCAATTAGTCTGAGTACCGGTGCTGAAAAAGCCTGATAGCTTGTTGGGATCAAATCTTTCTGATTATTTAGAGGTGAGGATTTAGTGCCTATGAGGCCCAATTAAGAATTCCTTCACTCCTTGTTGAAGAATGAGTGACAAGGCCTCTGCTGATGGACTATTGTGGTTTCCCCTCAGAAGATCAATCTACACTACAGAGAGACAGGCCGGGCTGTCAAGTTAACACCTCGGTGGCGGCTTTCTGTGGTTCCCCATGACTGGAATGAGAGCAATGCAGCATGACATTTCATTAATATAAGGAGGGTTGGCTGAGGGGGTTTAATTCCTAATCCTGCTGGTTTATGGGGGCTCAGGCCTACTCAAGAGCCCATTCAGATGCATTAGAGGTACAGCACGGGGAAGGACAAGCATGACACGACACTGGCACCATTTGAACTCTGTGCTAGTAGATTCCATGTCCTGTCGAGAAAGACTCGTCTGAAGTGTCACAAGCCTGTATTTCCATGTATTATTCAATCCACAAGCAGTTTCCACGGTGTGCCGTGTCACTGGAGGGGACAGATGGCTCCGTTAGGTTTTGTTCAAAATCAGAAGGCCCTTGAGACACGGGATGTACTTTTGTTAGTGGTGAAGTATGTTCATCCCATCTAATCCCGTGAGATTTAAAAACGCCAGAAAACTAAATTGTTGGAACGATGACGTCAGAGGTAAGCTTGCGTTGGTAGCAAATTCAAAAAGGGTTGATCCTCTGTTCGATAGCCATTTTAGGGAATCTCAGACTCAACTTGTCAGACATTGGCAGAGATCTCTTCTTCATGCATGGCGACATTCTTACTCTTCGTGTTATGTGTTTGCGTTTCACACGTTAGCATGCTGACATTAGTAGCCTATGTGACCAGATAACGTAATGGAAACTTTCTATTGGTGGCGCTAGATCAAAAGTCAGGGATCGCCAAAGTCATAACGAGTCAGCGCGAGTATCACAATTGGTGACAATCCGTAGTTCGCTCAGTAGTCGTCCCGCTGGAACAAAGTGGTCGACCGATGCACCAACACACTGACGGACTGAACAGCATTGCCAGGCTGCTAATGGGACGACAAAAACAAACTGGTTTCCATGGAGAGAACATAACAGGATCCACACATAAGGAAATTAGATCAGCAACTGCAAAAACAAATTGTGTAAAAGTCAACCGTTGAGGTTTATCGCCTGCTGCAGTGACCTCTGTTTTATGTCATATTTTCTCATGTATTAAAAGTGGTGTGCGTTACACATTGTAAAAAATGGCAGAATGTATATAAATATATTGTGATGGACGACTGGAAGAGTCTGGTACTTCACCTTGAGAACATGAATGCCTTGTTCTTCATTCGACCTTCCCTTTCCCCAAATCACAACTGCCTCAAAGCCACGACAAGAAGAGCTCATACCACATAAACGCCATGGCTTCGATTATGTAACATAAGACGTGCCCAGCAGACACGGGGAGGAATGCCTTGTTCACAGTGTGTGATCTCCAACAGCAAGAGTTTAGCACAATTCAGGATCAAACTGTGAATTAGTTTCAACAACATACTCTCTTCAAGTTGAATGGAGAGTATGACTTCAAAGAGAATGCCACGTTCTTTGATTAGCTTCACAGTCCAGATTAATAGCAAAGCCCGTCTTGAGCCACTTCACCTGCTCGCCACCAGCCAATGAATTGCCATAGTTTAAGCAGCTCTTAATTAATGATGCACGTTTCCATCACAGCCTGGGGTAACAGCTCAAACTCTAATTCATCTTTTGAAGTCGTTTGCCTTTACTTTTACCAATTAACACTCTACTTAACAGAAACTGAAAGCACTACTAACCCCATGATGGTTAAACGTGTATAATATCTGTAAGAATAAGACACCAGACAACCCGAATGAACTCCGCAATCGTTTTCTTGTCAGCAACTGTTCTGTGAAAGATGAGTCCGCTGTCGTCATGTGATTAGTGCAATAAGACAAACTTCACCACTGACTTGTCATTGGTAGCCCTATCTCTCTCCCTCAGGCTATTCATCCCTCCTTACCTCATGCAGTGCCCACACCGCCCCCGCCCGCCCCGCTCCCCCTAAATAATAACCCACCAGCTTTGAGCATCCATCTGCCTAAACAGAAGAAGCCTCTCTTTGACAGTCACCGTCTAGGCAGAAGCTTGCAGGCAGCTAAATCAAAACGCGTCTTCCCAAAGGATTTAATATCCAGTAAAACCCAGAGGGCAGCAAGTACCATCTATAAACCAGTCTCAGTGGGAGTGAGGACAAAGCTGTAGACAGGTAAACCCCTCTTCCTCCGTGTTTGTGTGACCGAGGGCTGCATCCTGACCATGGGTCAGTCCTCATTTCTTCACGATATCCAGGTGGATTCAAGTTCATCAAACTATAGTAGAACAACTGGGGTTTTACAGGACGCTCTTGATAGGAATCAGAGGTTTCTATTTAAAGGCAGTCTGGATCAAAAAGTTGATTTTCACTTTTTGTTTGTTCTGCACTGTTGGCTTGGTGGTGTATGAAAGATTCTTCTACCCGTTAATTCCCTTCTATTTTCCATCTGTGATAAAACACAAGCTGGTTTGACATTGGATGCAATTACCATTGTAACTTTGAATGTGAACAGACAACGAAAATATTCAGCTGCAATAAAATGAACCGCCTCCGGCTGTATCTCAGCCCCCTCTCCTCTCCCTGTGTGTCAGGTTATCGTTTGATTCACCATTGGTGTACTTTAAATACGTTGATGAATTGAGAGCATTACATTCTGAGAATTCAACCTCTGAGAATTGAATGAGCGCAGCCTTGGTCTGCAATAATGCCGGGTGTAACCATACGAAGGTATTGTAGGGTCACAGCTCTATAGCCGGGGAGCTGAGCACCATCAGTTTGTTGTGCAATATGCCTTGGCCTCTCAATGACCACCGTCTGAATGTTTGCAAACCCTCACTCCTCCTATCTCCTTATGTCTTAAGTACATAAGAAGCGACGACTATCATCCCTTTATGAATGAATTCATGAAAGCACCCAATACTTCAGTAAACATGTAAAACAAATTCAACAAAGCTTTTGAGCTGCATTAACTGGATGAATAAACACTTTTTTTGTATATAATTCACACATCAGGTACATGTATTTCCCACTGTGTGTAATGCCCACAGAGACTAGCAAGCAATATTTGAATTTTAAGTAATTGAGGGTTTACAAGGATTTTGTCCGTTTGAGCGTAAGAGGTATCGGTAAAATGAGAACCGAGCAACTTGCTTTAGTATTAAGGTTATGTTCCCTGAAGGTGCTGAAAAACTGCATTTGATATCTTGGCAAGTAAGAGGCTTCACAGTGATGAAAAACTATGAACTATAAAAAGATCGGCATTTCTACTTCAATGATTCTTTCTCGTTAAAGCGAATACTGTATTGTTGTGTATTTTTAATGATGTGGACAATTTTAACAATATTTTTTTTGCAAAGATATGCACATCCAGAGGAACATGAATGCATAAAAACCAATGACTGTTTATATGCACAACAAATCCAGGTTTTTTCCCGTTATTTCACATTATTACTACCAAGCTGTTTGCATGCCTAAAAAATGAATATCCCACTAATATTTCTGTTGACAGTGCCACTTGTGCCATTTCGCTTCTTTGCGTCAAAATAGGATTGTTTTCTAAATTTCTGCTCTTTTCATTGGTGCTAATGTTTACATTCTATCTGCAGGTCACCCTTTTGACAGTTAACGCTTGCCAAAATGTGGAAAAGACCGAAGAACGCAGCGTCCACGACCAACCGACGATGTACAGTATTACAATTCAGCCTTTTTCTTCACATCTCTCTTTTTCATGCTTATTCCTGTCCCATTCTACTGACCTAAGCAATCGTTAAGTGGTCTGGTGTCCATCTATTGCCAACATAAAGTGGTGCCGCAGCAGATCGAAGCAAACATTGTTGGATGAACTTTAAGCTCCTTATTCGCCTTCACTGTCATAAAAAAACATAATGTAGTCCCTGCTGTATTGTTTTGTAAAGGAAAAAAAAACATGAATGAATCATATAACACGAATATTAAAAAAGACAACAGTGACAACATTGTTTACGACAGTGTTTTGCAGTGATTATCTGGAATGAAAGCCTACATTAGTCTTTGGCGTCTCACATAAACTATGTGCAAGTTAATTCATCACTCAAAGTGAAGGAAAATGAGCTGCTAATCCTGCCAGAACACAGCATATTGCTGGAGTCAACAAACAACTTACAGAAACATGAAGGCGATGTATCATCAAATTGAGTAATACTTAGGCTTCAACGCCACCTTGAATATCTACTACTACCACCATCTTATGTTTGTATTCATGTGGAGGTATTAAAAGGGTATTTTTCCTTCACTGTTGAAGACAATGGTTACTGTATTGTTCAATCTCGTCAGTTCAAAGCGGTGTCCCTGCTGCCAACATGGGAACATAACTGAACATTTGTTTAATTAAAGCAGCGATAATCAATATTTGTATAATCATGTATCAAATGACAATGTGACAATTGTGATAATGTGAAAGGGGTAGCAATGAATCTACACAGAGTTTGTACCATAAACTGGAGCTCTTCACAGTTTTAGGCAGCTTGATAATGTCACTAGTTTTTTAGCTGTCCGCCCCACAACCGTTTTGGTACTTTCATAACGTAATTTGTGGCATTTTTAGCAGCTAAAGGGTCAAACTTCTGTTACTGCATGTTAAAAAAGATAATCATCGAAACTACTACAACAGTTTACATTGTATCTGTGAAACGCAACGTAAACAAACTTTCCCTCCAACCACATGATGTACAGGATCTCCATCAACTTTTAAAATGCATAAGAATTATGCGAGTTGGAGTTTGCCCAGCTCATAGGCACTTCAAAAGCCAGTGAGCTGAAGGTCTTCTCTGTCAGGCCTCGGTGGTGAACTGAGGATGAGAAGAAAACAGCGCTGGATTAAGGTTGCCTCCCGGCTGCCCTTTGCTGTGACCCTCTCAGTGCTTCAGTTTATTCACGCCTCTACGAGCTTTCCTCTTCCACATTATGGCCGACCGGGTCACTTCCAGCCTCTCCGGCCGAGGGCTATTTCAGTCTCTCACTCAATTACGTCTGTCTGTCGGCCTCTCTCTCTATCCATCAATCACTTTCACCCAGAAGTAAATAAATGCTTCACCTGGCTTGGATAATCATCAACATTTCCAGAAAATATATAGAAAATGTCTGCAGGATATAACCTATAAGTTCGCAGAGGTAGCTAATAAGGGACAGCTCCTGTTGGACACGTATTGCATAAATAAATA
This sequence comes from Melanostigma gelatinosum, assembly GCF_949748355.1. Classification (NCBI taxonomy): domain Eukaryota; kingdom Metazoa; phylum Chordata; class Actinopteri; order Perciformes; family Zoarcidae; genus Melanostigma; species Melanostigma gelatinosum. The sequence continues at coordinate 22,331,181 of NC_136641.1, read as the reverse complement.
AATATAAATATATACACACACACACACACACACTTCATGTCCTACTGTAGCATTCACTCATGTAGCTTTAACTGATCTACTGTCATTTCTTTCCACCCAGATTTCTCACTCGTCCATCAATACATTCAGCGCTTCAATCAGGTGTCTGGCAGCAAGTCAGGTGAAACAAAAGAGCTGCTTTATTTTCTGGTAGAAAAACATAGAATGTCTCATTGAACTACTGTACGGTTTGAATACAATACTGAGCAATATTCATTTTTACCAATAAAGGAATTCATATTGAATAATACATGAGGTATTATTGAATACCGTGTCTGCTTCTGGCCTGTCCTGCCTTTGTGTTGATAACATGAAATATCTAATTTACTGCCGTCGCCAAATCAGTCGCCCTTGTGTGACAGCGTGGCGTTCCACCCATTTCAGTCCTCGTCGTGATAACCTGTAATCCCCGGATTAATGTCGTCCCTCATCGACTCCTGTGTGATCCTCCATCTTCGCACATCCAAAGCCCGATAAGAAACTGTTCGGCTGCAGTGCAGGTGGACAGAGGATCACTGTGTGGAATGTCATGCGCTGCCGTTTGAAATGCCTGAGTGAATTAATCTGTCGTGTTGTCATTTAACTCTGTGGGCACAGTGTGTTGAATATGCGTAAAAGAGCCCGAAAGGATGAGTCGATAGACAATAACCTGCTGCTACTTTAATAAAAGTAAATTTGTATTGTTATTTGCTATGTATTCCGTACTCATTTGCTGCTCGTCTGTTTTATATCATCGTAAATGGAATACATTGTATTGACGAAACGATTAATAGAGAATAGAATTGGCAGATTAATACAGCATAAGATAAGTTATTTGCAGACATTATGTGCAAATCCATACACAAGTTACTTTGTTATAATACAGTGTCAACAATGTTCAACATACTGTATGAAATGTGTGAAATGTGAAATTGCTCTTACACTTACATTATTTTTATTTAATTTTACAGTTAGCATAAAGCTACCAAGTTGACAAGAACCTAAAGCAAACTATATTTGAGATGTACAGTCTTTATCATGACTACCCTGACGTATTTAGTGAGCAATGAGCTGGAACAATTGGGTACAACAACCTGTCAGGGCTCATTGGCTGAAGTAACTTTAAGTGAACTCAAACAGATGATCGATTTCCATCTTTTAGTGAGTATCTGTGGGAGGAAAAAAAGAATCACTGGGGATACATTTGACATTCCTGACATCTGCTGGTAGCAAAGAAATAAATCAGTTCAGGCCGACCCACTTGATCTGAATATATTTAAAATCCACTTTTGTGGATTTGTAAAGTACTATGCTCGTAATGAAGTTTATTTTCATTGTTTTTGCTGGCTTTGTGTAGCTGTCATCCGGAGAAGATCTGAGACTCCTGGAGTAATGATCACGCAGTATGCAGTGGACGTACCAGAGGGAAAAAGCACCCCAGACTTTGAGAGTAAACCGATCCCAGTATCTATCAAGGAAGGTGGGTTTCATCATAACAGCACTACGACGGTCATATTGATGCCATTGTATTGTGACCTAAGAGAGATGTGTGGCAATACATGACTAACTGATCAAAGAAATATGATTGGTTGGGTTTCATGGCACTATTTTCTAATTGTGAAAATAGATGTGAAAATAAAGATGCAGTGTTTTCATATATCCTTTAGGGCAAGTGGCCAGTTTCAAGGTTTTGGTGAAAGGGGATCCGAAACCAGAAGTGTCATGGAGAAGAACTAAAGGGCCTATTACAGACATGAACAAATTTCAGAGTAAATATGATGAATCAACAGGAGAGCATATATTCGAGGTGAGTGACCAAATGATTTCACAAACAGTAACAATCCATGGAGTATATATCACTAATTGTTTTAGGCAGGATCACGATCCACAGCTCATAACAGTACAAATAAATGAATTTCCCCATTTCAAAAAAGATGTCTTTCAACAGAACACACCAAACTAAATGATGTTCTCAACACGCAATAGTTGTTTTTAACGATGCATCAGTTACTTTTTCAAAATCCTCATTACCATTAATTGACTCTCCACTGCTCCGTTTGAGCGTGGAGAGCGACCATGGTGAAACAAAAGCTCTCAAACTACCAGTGACAGTCTGCTGAATGTCGGCAATGTCTGAGGGTGTTCAAACTATAATCCTCACTCGTCCCCGACTCTGGCTGCATAAAGTAGAGATAGCAGGTTTATTGATTTTGGGGAGATTTCTATATGCATTGGTGCTAAACATTTAGCAGCAGTGCTGCACGGCTGTGTGCAGAGGGGAACAGTGGAAGCATAAAGATGCAACAGGTAGTGCACATGCTAACGTCGTCTCTGTAAAGGCGGATCGTTGAGATGTTTTAATCGTTCACAATCTAATATCAAAGTGCACACCCCTCCCTTTGAGTAGTTGCTGCTCATGCTGCCTTTTTAATATCACAGTAAAACAGTGTTAACAGTAGAACTGCAGTAAAATGCATGAATTCAATACGTACATCTGATAACTTGCCATATCGCACCTCATTTGTTTTTCCAGATTATCAAAGTGTCTGGTGAGGAAACAGATACATACAAATGCTATGCTGCCAACGAATATGGAAAAGCTGTCTGCACAACAACATTAAATGTGATTGAGGGTAAGAGTTAAAGCGACACAGTTCTAAACTGATTGAGAATATTGGTTTGATGGCAGGGAGTCGTAAGTCTCTAACTGGCGTTGTAATTCCCTTCGACACTTCTTCTCATTGTGTGTTTTTAAATCATTGAAAAAAATGTGTAGTTCCCCCAGAGCTTTATCTGACTACAAATCTAAAGTATAGCTGTAAAAGACGAACAAACTTCAGATGAATTTGTTGCTTTCAGCTTCGAAAAATCCCACAGACTTCAGAAAACTGCTGCGGAGAACGTAAGAAAACATACATCATGATGATAAAATATCGAACCAGATGTGTGAGAATTGTATCGTTGTTGTTTGGCCAAAAATTGTTTTTTCAACATTTGCTTGACACCTTTAGTAAAGTCGTGGAAAAAGCAGGATGGGAAAACAATGAACGATTCTGGGACGCAATGCTGAATGCTGACAAGAGAGACTACGAGCGCATCTGTACAGAGTTTGGTGTTGCAGACTTAAGTTTGATTCGCAAGAAACTGGACGAGAAGAAGAAGGAGAGGGCGAAAAACGAGGTACAAAAAGATGCATTGATCTCCATCAGTCGTATTACAGAGAACATCTGGCACTAACTCACATATTATTGTTCTGTCTTATGCACAAATTAGACATATCAGTATAATCCTCAAAGCTCACACAAAGGGTGAAATGCAACCCCAACTGCGCCGCCAAGCAAATGGCATCTCTCCCATTTGCATTAAAATTATGTGATTTCCATGTATTTGGCACAGACTTTCCCCTTTCTATGCAAATGAGCCTAATGCAAAAACAGTCCAATTCTGTTTTGAAAACACATGAAGGATGGCTATATCATTTTTCAAACAAATAAACAAATGATTCCTTCCCTCTCCCTCAATGACGAAAGGCAAATTCGAAAAAAAAAACACTCGCTGCAAAACATGATGGGCGTGTCTGCACGTTGTGCAAATACCTTTGTGAATCGGCCCTTGAGCCGGGGAAGACAGTGGTTGCTCGTGATGCCCCACCATTGGAGTGTCACACACAGAATACTGGGTGTGAACAGTACGCATTGTATATAGCCCTGAAAGATTCCCTCGGTGCGTTCTGACAACTATACCCTGATGTAATGTTCCGAATTGTATGGATGGACTTTACCTGGCAGCGACGGTACAAAATGACGACAGTGTAAGTGTCCTCTGTGTACTTGGTAGGATGGTGGGATTCCATATGATGGAGATGGAACCGAGAATCACAGCCTTACGAGGGGTGGGAGGACGAATAATTCTAATATTAAGGGCCTGGTGCAAAAGGTGGATGAAGAGGTCAAACTCCTCCTCAACACAGGGCTGAATCTGACGGATGAAGAGGCCAGCCTTATCTCTACAGAATTTAAACGTAGGTGCAGGGATTGAACGTTTTTAATGTTCCTTTAAAGTCCATTTCATGATGGCGAGATTACCGGTTTAAAGACAGCAGTGCATTTTTAACTGTGTACAAACATTGAAAAGGAAAAAAGTCACGTTAAGTAAATTCTTTCCTCGTCTAATCTGAAATGATGTCACTCCATTCTTTACCTTCAGATTTATGGGAAAGGTGACAGTTGATTTTGGTTTTATGAATATGTATAGATTTTTCTGGTTCAGCAGTGATACACACGCCGAGTATCTCTCGTTAACTGTAGTAGCTTTGTGTTCCAAGATGAATAGACGGCTCACTGACTTAATTGTGTTGCTTTTACAGTTTCCGATGTGGACTTTGTTGTCAAAATTCAGGAGCTTAAAGCTTTAGAAAGAGAGGACGCCCTCTTTGCATGTGTGCTGACACACCCACGACCTAAGATCACATGGCTGGGCAAGGGCAGCACCCTGGAGGAGGGAGAGAAGTACAGCATCACCGTGTCGGACCAAAAACTGATCCACCGACTGCTGATCAGAGACTGCAACCTGCTGGACAAAGGCATCTATTCAGCTGTGGCTGGCATTACGTCCTGCAGTGCCTGGCTGGTTGTTCTAGGTAACACCCAACGCTATAATGCACCAATCACAAATTTTTCAGCGAGTGCTGAGGTGATCCTAATTGCCGCCATGATTTCCACAAATAAAAAAGGTGAATTATGCGTCACTTATGTTGTATTTCATGTCCTCTAAGCTGAGCGCGACCCTGCATCTGCCGAGCTGAAGAGAGCTCGTAAAGCTACCGTGGCAAGTAGAGCGCTGATCGACCTCGAGAAGGTGGCCAAAGAACAACAGATAAAAACCAGAGAGGAGATGGAGAAGATTTTAGCAGCGGTGAAAGCAAAACACAGAGAACGACAAGTGGAGGAAGGGAAGTCGATAAGTGGAAGAGATGGTGCAGTCACTGGAGCTGGTAAAAACAGAGGAGCAAAGACCGGTGCCAAGATCAAAAACTCAAAAGGAAATGGCTCAGAAACTAAACTAGATGCTTCGGGGCGTCTTATTGGTGACCCTAAGAGCAAGAAGCACATCAGATCAGGTCAAATGGATTTTGACAAGGTAACAGGTAAACAATGCCAAACAATGCCAATCACCGTCAGCACTGCAGTGAGTAGTGGTTTAAATGTGCATGATCAAAACATGCAGACTTGCTGCCATTTTTCTTTGATTATTTATTACTCGTATTATAAAAAGGAATCGAGTGGATTCATTTATAACATGATTGGATCTCAGCTAAAATATTGTGTTTACCCTTTGGTGCTTGGGTTCAAAATTGTATGACTTAAGAATCTTGATGATAATTGATCAGCAGTTTATCACCTCAATCAGCAGCTGATTGTTTTGGGGCCTGTTTTTCTGTTCACCAAAGATTTTAAAAAAATGGTACATTCATCTTTTGTTCCTGTCATGGTTTAGCGGCGATGCCCTTTAAGTTGTAATCAATAACTTTTAAATCACAGCTGTAAATTGAAATGGCCGACAAAGTGGTTTCCACACAGCAAACCTGATCAACATCACTCCGACTGCTGAACTATTCTACCATAACTGACATTCCACAGATACAGAAGGATATTCTGAAGACGATGAGGACTTTCCTGGATCTGCCAAGAATTCAAGATACAGAAAACATGATCAAGAGACAGAACATGAACAAACTGGTGAGATAACGTGGAGGAAATGTCCTGCTCCATATTTATGTCAATGATCCATTTCCTTCCTTGTCTACACTTTTTGAGATGTGTTCAGTTAACATACCGACTGATTATTATTGATTCCACCGATTGTGTGTTGTTTTCTGTGCAGAGTCCAGCTGTGGAGATGTTGATGCCACAAGTGAAAACGACATGGCCGATTGTGATGGAATTCCAGACTCTAGTGGGACTGTCAGACGGCCAAGGCGCACAAAGAAGGCTCAACGGAAACAACGTACATCTGGTAAGAAACAACAGGTAACATATTGACTGCATGGAAGAAGCTGCACCCTCATGATCACATGTGGTCATTTTATTTGAGGCTGATCCAAACAAAGAAAATGAACTGAAAGTTCTTCAATCTTTCAAAGTGTACAAGACTGAATAAGCATCCCGATACACTGCAAACAGGACTATTTTCTCTTCAAATGGGTGTAATGTAGTTTTAAATGTTATTGAAACATCCCACTGCTGGAGAAATAGTTTTGATAATGAACTTGTGAAGTAGCATGGTGATGAGAAAACAGCGGGCACGGAGTTCTTGGGAGGTAACTCAGTCTGCAGTCCTTGTTGCTCTGCTTCTAGGGCAAGATCCAAATGAACGAGCAAGTGACGATGAAGAAAGTGGCGGTGATGAAGAAAGTGGCGGTGATGAAGAAAGTGGCGGTGATGAAGAAAGTGGCGGTGATGAAGAAAGTGGCGGTGATGAGAGCGAGGACTCTACTGGTCAGCTCAAGCGTTCACGTCATTCAAAGCGAAGCCAGCAGCTACGGAAAGCAGTGAATGGTAGGAGACCACAATGTGCATTACCACATGGAAGTGCAGTATGGGTAAATGGCCAGAAAATATTTTTTGTTTTTGACATTTTAAAAAAAAGGTGAGAGTCCATATCCTGAAGACCACAGCGAGTATGACGAGACTGAAGATGCAACTGACACAGCCACACGTTCAAGGCGTAAAAGACAAGGCCCCCTGATAGAAGACGTGCTGATTGGTAAGCAACCTAAAGGGCGTCACTGAATCAGAGGAAGAGGCTCCAACATCACCAAGTGTACCTGCTTATTACATGTATAGCTTCTCATGGTAACACACATCTTAAAGATTAGTTTCCATAGTATGCTTTACTCTGTATGCATTGAATCTCTACTCCTGATATTTTTGTATTTTCTTGTAATTTAAGAGCCTGGAAGTGTAGGAAACCACACAGTGCCGAACTGTTCATTGTGTGTGTGTGTGTGTGTGCGTGTTAGATCCAGGAGTTCACTTCATCTGTGGTTTGTCTGATGTCAATGCCATCATCAATGAGAGTGCCGAGTTAACATGTAAGCTCAGCAGTGACGACTGTGAGGGAGCCTGGTTCAGAGACGGCAAAAAGGTTAGTCGGAAAAGGTCAAACTCATCATTTTCTCACGTACTATGCATCTGTCAAGAAGGCGATTATATATTTAGTGATAATAATTGTTGTTGTTCAAGGATAGTTACAGCGTGGGAGCTCAATGACTAAAACACGCAGAGCTAAATAGTAGAAAAATACATTAGCATTTTCCTTATGGTGGTACCTGTAAATGACCACATGTTTCATAAGTTACGAGTGACAGACTTCAAACATTTGCCAGATGTTTCTATTCTTTGGGCGTTTTTTGGACACAACCGAGCAGGACCCTTTTAAGCCCTTTTGGCCATGCAATGTTTCTGATTTAAAAGAATGAATTCACAGTTGTTGCTTGACTTGCTTATTATCATCTGTCTGCACCTTTTCCTATCAGATATCCCCAGATGACAATTTCAGTGTGAGTAAAGACGGCACGATCCATAAATTAGTCATAATCAGGTGCGAGGAAGAGCACTCTGGGAAATACCGCTTTGAGGCAGATGGTCGTAAAACAGAGGCGATGATCAACGTCAAAGGTTTGACAATTTGTCATGATATCAACAATGATGTGATATTATCTAGTATAATTAGTCAACCGAAAAAAAAATATATTAGCCACTGAACGTAATCAGATCACAGCTGAACACCACTTAATTGACAAACTGGCCCGTTTTTGCAGATCCCCCGAGGTTTGACCACGAAGACGTCATTGCTTTCACCGAGCCTGTGACGGTTAAAGCGGGGCACAACGCCATCTTCAAACTGCACTTCGTTGGCCACGAACCCGTAAAGATTAAGTGGTACAGGGAGGAAGAAGAGCTCCTCGATGACAACAACACAATGATAGAGAAATCTGCACGTCACAGCCGCTTGCTCCTGAGCAGGTGCCAGAGAAGGAACACGGGGGAGATCAAGATTAAGCTCAAGAATGAACATGGCTTCATTGAGGCCATTTCACAGTTAATTGTGCTCGGTGAGTGAATGAAGGACAATGCAGGAATTCAATGCAGGAAAATCTCTTATCATGAGCAGATTTTCTTTTCCTTATGCTATAACTCAACAATAACAAAAGGTCAGTCAATTAAAAGGCAATAACTCAACATCCAACTCCTTCAATACAAATCTAATGTTTGCAGATGCCAAAAGATGTGATTTGTGCAGCAAGTTGTGTCGTAAGAAGTACTTTGCTGGAAGATCTGAAGCAGAAAACAGCAGTGTCGTTAAACGCTTCACAGCTCATCCACATAGCCTAATTGAGAAAATCAGAGCACTCTTTTCTCTAGCATGTGAAAAAAAGGGGCACATTTCACTGAGCCCATCTGTGCCTGGACAGATTTGGGTACTTATTTCCCAACTGCAGCTCGTTTTTGTTCTACTTGAAGAGGAATCCCAGTTGGTGATAATGTGACAGGTTAAAGATGCGTTTTTTAGAATACATTTCAGTGCGTGACAGAAGTTATTGCGTTGAAACTTCTGCTCCATCTGCCATCGCTGCCAGCATCACAACTGTCAGATTATCTCTTGGTGAAAAATGTTGTTTCCCATCGTATAATTCACTCTGACTTTCAAGTTGTAACAAACACTTTTCTGATGTTTCAGACAAACCCACCCCACCCCTGGGTCCTGCAGAGCTAACAGAGAGCTCAGCTGTTTGTATTGAATTGAAGTGGAGGCCGCCTAAGGATGATGGCGGCTCACCAGTGACCAACTACACGATTGAGCGACAGCAGGTGGGACGAAACACCTGGAAGAAAATGGGGGAAATCCCAGGTGTGCCCAGCTACCGCGATACAGACGTGGACCATGGCCGGAAATATTGTTACCGTGTCCGGGCAGTTACTGCCGAGGGTACCAGTGAAGCGATGGAGACTGATGATATGCAAGCCGGCACACGAGGTGAGCCAAACTGGTACTTTTGTGGTGTCCGTTTGATCCACCAACTAATCTACAATCCTATGATAACAGATGAGCAGCTGCACCCTGAGCCTTCACATTTCATCTCAGTGAAACATAACTGAACACTTTCATTGTCAAATGACAAAAAGTCCTCAAACGTCCATTCTTCTCTTGGCATTACCTGTACAGACAAAATTCCCCCACAATACCAAACTAAAGACAATGAATCCTGCCAATGACAAGTCACGCGGCAAAGCAATAAGAATGCAGTACAGTCACTTTCATTGTCCAAAAGGCTTTGGGCAACATTTGGGCTAAATAAAGTAAGACAATGCCACAACAAGCACAGGCCCTGTACGGCGCAGAGGCCGACACAACACAAACAAAACACACGCACAATGCAGAAATACTGACTTGCACTTACTTATTGAGGTCTTGAAAAGGAATACTCCATCGTCCAGTCCTTCCTTTGTGTGGTGTTTGAGTTCTCCGTCAGTCTCCCCGGTCTAGAAGACTCCAGAGAAAAGTTGAAAGTGGTCCTTGACAAGTCTGAAGAAGTCCTTTTTCCTCCAAAAGCTGCTGTTGGAAAACAGTTCACATTTAGTTTGGATTGCAGATAACTTTATCGCTGCTGAATAAGTCACACACCGGTCTTTCATCTCACCATCAGTCTACCTGCATATCTGCAACAAACTGCGTTTTTTGTCTCCCCTGACCCCTTCTCAAAACATAGTTTTCCTTTAAAAATCTGGTGTAAAAAACTTCTTCACTTCATTTTTTCCATTAGATTATTGGATTAGCTAGTTATTTGTCACAACTGAATTTAGGGGATCATAATGTTAGTGAGCAAACAGCGCTAACGTCAAGTAACCTAGCACAGCAACCATTTGATGCCTCTCACGTGGTCTAACAACACTGAATGGAACAGGCACACTGTGTCATATTGCTGAAACTGCCAAGCTGCTGATGTTCCTGCATCCATCATCAGTCTAATTATTCACACCTGTTCCTCTCCCGCTGTGGCTTGTCACAACGTGCCTATTTCAGCATCAGTTGATTTAGTGTCATTACTGCCCCCTGCTGTGCTGCATTACTTCTGAGGCTTACACCCCCATGTAGGCTATCACAGAGCTTATGAGGAATGAAACACAAGTAAAGTCAGTCTGTCTTTCCATCTATGATAATTATAATTATCATTAGTTACATTCAAGTCAAATTGCCTTGCTTTTTTCTGATCAGCAACCCAAAAATATGAATTAATGTATCAATTTACAATGATATAAGACAAAAGGTGCAAATTCTTACACTTGTCGAATCAATTTCTTTCACTCGACTGATCAATTGAGAGGCTGATCTTTTCAACAATGGGCTGATAATAATAACTACAATATGAATAATAAAGTTTACATGTATACTGCACTTTCCCAAAAGCAAAGGATTTACCTTTGGAGTGTAAGTCAGAGCAAAACACTCCACAGATGTCAGATATTTGTAACATGGCCATGTTATGAAGTGTCTTGGTGGATTCTTGTTCATCAATCCTGCATTGTTACCGAACTAAGTAGAGTATCACACTAAAAAAGAGAGTTCAGCCTTTCTGACTACAACCTTTCCAGTTATTCTCTGTATCTTTCAGCTTTCCCTGGCCCTCCAGCACCTCCGAAGGTGGTGAGCGCCTACGACGACTGCGTCAACATTTACTGGACTTCACCGAATAAAACTGGAGGTTCACGTATCCTGGGCTATATTTTAGAGAAACGCAAGAAGGGGAGTAATCTCTGGGCCGTTGTCAATGCCATGGATGAAGTCATAAAAGGTCTGTACTTTGTAGTCGTCTCTCTTTCAATCTGATGGCATTGAAGACCACAACAGTGATGTTTTGTTGTTTTTCTGAAATTACTTTCAGAGAAGAAATATGCAGTGAAAGATGTCGTGGCAGGAATGGAATATGAATTCAGAGTCACTGCCATAAACCTCTCAGGAATTGGTGAATTCAGCAACCCCTCAGAGTTTGTTTTTGCACGGGATCCAAAGAGTAAGTGCTGCTAAACATTGCTAAACTCAACAATAAACAATAGATTGTATGCAATATATTCATGTATGATATTGCAAACTGCATGACCTAATGTTGTGTACCTCAGAGCCTCCTGGTAAAGTTACAAACCTGAAGGTGACAGAAACTTCTTGCACCCACTTGGTCCTGACTTGGACCAAACCGGAGGATAAACCAGAGATACAGGATGAAGCAAAGGGATATTTTGTTGATATCCGACCTGCAGAGTGCCTCGAATGGTGCCGCTGTAACACCACTCTCATCATCACGACTTCCTTCAGCGTGAAAGGCCTTAAGTCCATGAACATGTACTGGGTGAGAGTAATTGCGACGAATGATGGGGGAAAGAGTGCTCCTGAGGAGCTGGCCAACTATGTCCTTGCAATGCCCTCACCTGGTATGTCAATAAGTCAAAAGAAATGAAGAAAGCAAAGTAATATGCTGCTGGTTAGTTGTGCTGTGCATTAACATTTAGAAACTTTCCAAAGTCCATTCTGTTTCTTTCCCGTATACCACGTATAGCTCTTAATATTTATCATTTCCTAGTGCTGCTCTTCATGATCTGTATAGTGTTGTATGTTAACAGAAATATTTTCAAGGTACTGAATCACTGACCCTTCATTTCTTACTCTTTAAAATCAATATCTGTATGTTCTGTATTAGAGGATTTTTGTTTTCCCACTAAGAACCTTGTCAAGTTAAATATTTTCCAAAGCACTTGCCGTCATTGCTTTTGCTCATTATTCTAGTGAGGCCAAAGTTCACAAACCACAAGATGAAGAGCTTCTTGGTGGTGAGGGCAGGGAACTCTGTCAGGATCACAGTGAACTTTGAGGTGAGATTTAAACTTCAGGCTAATTTTCGGCCACAGACTGAGGCGAGCCGTGATTTGGAGGGAAATCCAAAGGTTGTTACATTCGGGCCTGAAATATTCAAGACAAGTCATTACTGATGTCCTTTTCTACAGGCCTCCCCTCGGCCACATATTATGTGGGTGAAGGACAACGTGCCAGTGACAAAACGAGTCACAATCAGCAACTCTGATGGCTCATCCCAGCTGCTGATCCCCTCGTCTGAGCGCTCTGATTCGGGCATCTATTCCATTTTGGTGAAAAATCTCGCAGGACAGGAGACATTCAGTACAGAGGTCAGGGTCACAGGTAAAACTAAAATGAAGACGTGTTTTTCTTTTGCTACATCAATGTCCAAGTGATGGATGAGCCAGTAAAAGGATTGTGGTTACAGATGATCCAAAGCCTCCTGGACCGGTAGAGCTGGATGAGAACGTGCCCGGCACGGTGACGGTGATCTGGCAGCCTTCTCCTGATGAGAAGCGCGATGACCGCCTCCACTACACAGTGTCCAAACTGGACTCGACCAGACGCACATGGACAACAGTGGCTGAAAAACTCTTCAACAACAGGTTTACAGTCTGCAACATCATGCACGGGAGGGAATATCACTTCCGGGTGTATGCCAAAAACGACATGGGAGTATCTGCGCCGTCAGATTCACCAACCTGCGGGAAGGAGAAGAAGAAAGGTGCGTTCGTGGATCACAAACAACCTTGAATTGCCACTTCTTCAGGAAAATGTAATCTGTTTCTCATTCCTCGTAGACAAATTTGTGGTGAGCGTACCGGCCAGAAAGGACTGTGACTTGCGATGTGCTCCAACCTTCATTGTACCTTTGAAGCTTCACACCGCACCCAAAGGCTATGAATGCTATATGAGCTGTGCGGTGAAGGGAATCCCCAAACCTCGCATCACGTGGTATCGCAATCACATCAGCCTCAACACCGACACCAACTATTACATCTCCAACACCTGCGGAGTTTGCTCCATGTCGATTCTCCACGTAGGCCTCAAAGACATGGGGGAGTACACCATCGCTGCAGAGAACGCCCTCGGACGGGCCGAGTGCTCCACCGTCCTCAGTGTCAAAGGTGAGAGAGAAACACTCCTGCACTGTAATCCAGAGGATGGGTGGAATATGAAGAAACATATCTGATCATGCAAAATGATTTCATCCTTTTCCCAAACAGAGTGAAGAAACTAAAGGCGCCAAAAAGTTTAGATCGAATACAAAATGTTTGAGTTGAAGTGGTTGTGCTGCTGTCATGCACCATTTGCTACAATAACAAGGTTGGACTGTTGTATTACTTGGACTGCTAATAAAAATAAGAGTATTGCTCAAATAAAACAATGCATTTGGTGCTTTTGAAGATGATTTAACTTGGGGGGTTCTGTCTCATGGTTCAAATCAGATCATCAATGCACAGCATGGAGATGGTTGCGCTTCGACATTGTTTTTCCAGCTGCTTGTTGAGATTAGAGGCACAGCAGCTTATGAAACCACATTCATCTAAAAGCAGATAACAGTGATGATACTGTGGCTGTTTGTTTAGACTCGTGCCCTTGCTGAGTCTTTATTGAGTTCATCATAGTTTGGAAGGCAACACGGTGGTGCAGTGGTTAAGAAGAGTGTTTGAGAGCTGAACTGGTATGACAGGAGAAGTCAAGAAATGGACGCCCTTCCACAAATCAGCAATGAAAGGGCAATTGACGACATGAATACAAACTAAATAAAGGAAAATAAGAGATCTGTAAAATGCAGTAGTAATGACAATAATCATGAGAGAGAGAGAGAGAGAGAGAGAGAGAGAGAGAGAGAGAGAGAGAGAGAGAGAGAGATTCTATCAGAATTGAAAGGAGATTTAACCAGAGTGCACATTCAACACGCATTAAATCCCTAAACCGAGCTCAGATGAATACAGCTGAGATGTACAAAGGAATCAAAGGCCATTCCACAATCTGGGCATGAATATGACTCATTTTTAAAGGACGCTGTTGGCTGCTATTGTCAAAAAAAAAGAAGGAAGAAACTATTATGAAGTGAATTGATTGATGAGGTCAGTATAAACTCATCCATAATAATAATAACTGTATTTATATAGCACCTAATAGAGTTTACAAAGTGCTTTGACACACAAAGCAGCAAAAGCAAGGCAACAATAACAACAATAATAATAATAACAGAAAGCTCAGCAGTGAGGCCTAACAAAGCACGACAACTAAGGTAAGAGTTAAACCACATAAAACAGAACAATAGATGGAAAGGGAAAAAAACTGTCGACACGATAAAAATGAGCTAAAAATAAACTAAATTCTATAAAATAATTTAGTAAAAAAAACTGTAAAATAAACAAATAAAAATAAAACAGTAAAGCGACGACATCACATCAGCCAGTCTGTAAAAGTGTGTTTCAAGAAGTGATTTAAAAGACATTGCTGATGTTATAGCCCATGTTGTAGCGCAGTCATGTCACACCATTATAACCCACAGTGCGACAGAAGCGTGCAGCTGCAGCAGGACACATGCAGCGCCGGGCTCAGCTGCAGTGAAGAGGCAAAAATAGCGCACAGTAAGCGTACGTGTAGTTTCTCCATTAGATGACAGAAGCGCACATGGTCTCTCTCTCTCTCACTCCCCGCTCTTCGTGAATGGACGATCGCGGTGCCTGCGGTCCACGCCCCCCTCTCACTGCCTCATCCTCTGCTCTACCTCTTCATCGCTGCAGCCTCTCGGTACTTTATTGCGCGCTGATTGAATCCAGCTCGGTTTGCGTAACTTTTAAGGAGCCTCCTGAAGTAAAAACAACGCTCACACTACCAGTCCAGTCTGTTTTACGCACCGGGCTCCTTTGGTATCACTTCTCAGCCGGGCAAGAACATTGTGTCCTTTGTGGGGGTGGAAAATGACGGCAAAGCATCGAAGAGGGAAAGGCAACCAGAAAAATGAGGATGGCTTCCTCAAAAACGACCTTGTGGAGTCAGAAGTTCGCGCTGGAGTCAATAGTCACGCTCTCCACTTGGTTTTATTCCTGCTGATTGTGATTAGCGGTGCCACTGGCGCGTGGTTCTGTTTCCAGCAGCACCAAACTTTAACCTACTTAACAGACAATCTCATGGGCATGCAGATGAAAATAGTGAAACTACAGTCCTCCCACGAAGAAATGCGACAGTCAATCCGTGAGGTAAGAAACACAAATAAATCAAGTAGATTGCAGCCACTAACGGCGCAATACGCAGACGCGCAATACGCCTCCTGTGATATGTCACATATGTGCTATTATGAAAACAGCACCATATCTGTCCTTGAGCTTCTGATTCACACTTTGACGAAACAAGAAAAGGCCGCAGCACATGTCCCCACTGCGCGTTGCCACTTACAAGTGAGACCCGCAGGCCTATCAGATTTCAAAATGCCAACAGCCTGACTGGAGTGAGTAGAAAACGCTGCATCCACACAGCTGCTGACGTTTGTAATGAGGATTACTCTTGACCTACTACTGCAGGGGCTTTTAAGCACCGACTCAAACACTGCGGATCTGCTCAGTGTGTCAAAGTTCTCTGTGGAAAATGTCTTGTGTTTCTCGAGAACACAATTCTCGAGCTGTGCAGAGGATGCTGCCAAAACAGTGAGAAACAAGACAAGTAGTGAGCCAGGGCTAAATTTAGTCTGTAACTTTGACACTGACCACCAGCTCAGAGGCTGTTTACAGGCCGTATAAAGGTTGTAGGAGAACAGTGATGATTGTTTCACATTCAAATACTGTGTGGGAATAGTAAAGTACGACTTGAAGAAACCTGTATTCCTCTTGTTCTATGTATCTGCATGAATGAACTGACTCTGTTGAGTCACTGCAAACAGAGGTTCATGGCTGCCTTGAGATACACTTCCCTCCCCACCTGTGACGATAGCATTCCAACTATGTTGAAGTTGCTGCAGGCGACTCCTCGGAGATTTCTTTTCTAAATATGAACTCAACCAAAACCGACCACTCCTTCCCTCTCTCATACAACCCGCCTTTTTAACGAGGCAAACACTTTGCATGAGAACAGCTCTGCCAGTCTTGTTACAGACGTGGTTCCTGTTCCAGCGGTAAATGTTTTTTTTTTGTAAGTTTATTTGGAAAGTTTTACCAACTCAATGCTGGTTCTCTAATACTGTCCTGAGTGTGGCTCCTAATGAACATACTTACCTGAGAAAATCACTTCTTTGCATTACTTGATGGAAACAAACAGAAATATGATATTTACCATATATATATATATACACACATACAGTAACAGTTATCAATCTCAAGTCGCAAGTGATGTTTACAAACAATATCGGTTAAAGAATATGTGTAAGTACAAAATAACTAAAATATCAAAAACATTCAAACATTTAAAAGAAGTGCGATATCATAGTTCTGCAGAGCTACTCATGCTTTAAAGCTGAACTAAAAGGTTATTGCAGAGTAATACAGAACAATATTACAAAGGTTGTAGTTTGTTACAGTTTGTTCCACGTGACTTCTTGCAAGGAAGTAAGGTTTCACTGAGCTGTACATGCATGATCAGACCTGTTTAAAGAAATGATTTATTTATTTTATGGACTGAAATACCCTGATATGGGAGGAGAAATGTCTTTTTTCTGACTTTAATTCTTAGAAAACTAGAATTTTAAGCATCTTTTGCATCTCAGAAGTTTGGTAACATGATGTTTCCTTTATAATAAAGCGTAGGTAAGAGACTATCGAAGCACCAGCTCAGTCAGAATGATTGTCACACCAAGTGGCTATCTTGAGCCAACTTCGCTCCCCTCTGTCTCTTTGCAGCAGCACGTGTCGGAGAGCCTGGAGACCCGCCTGAATGCCCTGGAGGATTCTTACGCACTGGCCCAGAAACAGGTGGGCATGGCCTTGGCCACGGCTGAGCAGCTCAAGAACTCCGAGCTCCCCTCTCAGGTGCTGTCGCTCCACACGGAGATGAGAGCCCGCCTGGCAGCGATGCAGCAGGCCACCGTGTCCCTGGAGCAGCTGAGCCAGCTGCAGACCATGCTGCAGGGGAAGAGCGAGGAGTTCGAGGGGGTCAGGATCCAGGTGGGCGGCCTGGCCGCGCTGAGCGCCGAGCTGTCCCAGAAGGTCGGGGTCTTGACGGCGAGCGTGGGGGAAGCGGAGGCGAAGCTGGAGGAGAGAGTGGGACACGTCGACACGCTGAGCGCCACTTTGGACGGACAGGCCGCCGAGGTGCTCCGACTGAAGGAGCAGCTGGACACCTACCAGGCTCAGCTCGAGGCCAGCACGCTGGAGATGGCTACCGTCAGGTGGGTTGTGGAAGAAAAAAAACAAAAAGGCAACAGCGTTTGGAGCTGTGGAGGAAATAGCTCACCTCCTCTGACCCACAGCTTTATTTTGACTTCGTCAAAGCCTCTTTCGCTGTCACTGTGTGTTCCTCGAGTCCACAGTCATCGGCCTCGTATTGTAAGATGTCCCTGATCTGTATGAACATTTCTATTGCAGAGATGATTTTTGGAGCTGAATGGTTTGGCATTAAACGTCCTTTGAGTGTAAAATGAGCGCGCTCTTTGAAGCTCATGTAAACATCATGTAAAGAAAGCAGCCAAATGAAGCCATTGGTGCCAATACTTTAACAATAAGGGGCCAGGCTTCATGGGGCTGGACAATTAATTCTACAACATCATTCTTATTATTATGTGACAATGTCAAAACCATAATTCCACTGACTGTCTTTCAGAGGGTTGATTGAGAGTGAACAGTCCCAGCGGCTCCAGCAGGCCAGTGTGGCGGAGCAGCTCGATACGGTACGTCAGAGTCTGGAGGATCGCCGATTTTCTCTTGAATATTTCGTTTTTTTTTATTCATGCTCAAGCTATTCTTAACTCCGCCCACAAAGCCCTGATTGGACGATTTATTCTCCAGCTGGCGGAAATATTGGTCAACACCAAGAGAACTTTAATTGCTGAACAAATCATGAAGCATGTGGCGATTCTGTAATCAGACTAAATCAGACCATATCAAATAAAGAACTGAATATGTCACACATGCATTTTTAGGAGCAGTTGTGTATCATGACATGATTCTAGATCTATTATGGCAGAACATGCGTGACATGCCCCAGCACACGTACTGTCAGCACACATGGTCTCTTTGCTATTTCTGTCCACTCTTGTGCCCAAAGGGAACCATAATGAGATTTTCATCTCGTTAATTTGAAGGAGCTAATTGCCAGGCATGGAGTCTCTGATGGAGTTACATTCTACACTTACATTGTCTATTACATTTCCTATCCAGAATCCGGTCTACTGTGAACTAATATAAAGTATTTTATTGCTTTCTATTGCTGTAGCCGGTGGGACAGGCAGAGGAAGAGACAGCTCCCGCGGCTGAAGAAGAGGAAGCTGCAGCAACTGAAGACGCACTTCCTGCTGATGTAGAACAAGAGGCGTCCAGCCCAGAAGAAGAGGCAGAGGCAGATGAAGGAGAAGAGGCAGCTGCACAGGATGAAGCACCTGTCGAGCAGGAGGACTCTGTGACAGATGAAACTGCTCCTGCAGAGGAGGTTGAGGCAGTAAAGGAGGATCAGACGGAGCAAGACGAGCCAGTCGCCCTATCAGAGGAGACAGCAGAGGGGGTGCGGAGTGAAGAAGAGCCTGAAGAGGAGAACCAGGAAGCAGGCGAAGAGGAGACACACAAAGCAAAGGAGGAGGAGGAGGAGGAGGAGGAGGAGGAGGAGGAAGCAGAAGAGGAGGTGGTGTCTGAAGCAGCGAAGGGACTGGGAGGGGAGGAAGTGTCAGAAGGGGAGGAAGTGTCAGAAGGGGAGGAAGTGTCACAAGGGGAGGAAGAACAGCAGGATGTAGCAGCTGAAGAGGAAGCAGAGGAGACGGATGAAGAAGAGGAGCCATTTGAAAATGATGCTTTACCAGAGGATGAATGTCAGTAAAAATATATCATGAAAACAATTTGATTTTCCAATGATCTGTATTGACGTCATTGCATTGCAAAATGCTCATATTTTCTTGTTTTGATGTGTTTTACAGAGAGCATGTCACCAGAAAGGGATTTTCTTTTTCCATGCCGGACATCTCCACCAAGGGGAATGGGAACTGTCTCAGAATATTATATAACAACGACTGTAGGAAGGCATTATTGATTGCTGTTGTTTCGGTGCAGGATTCAGTATGTGGTTGCTCGTTGGAAGGCAGACCCCGGTCAGAAGAAAGCAGTCACTTCGCTGGATTCAAAGCTGAAACATTTACCTCAAAATATGACGTGGCTGTTAATTAAGTCAGGAAATTAGTAATTCAGGGGTTTCCTGCCAATAACAACCTCAGAAGCCTTAATCCATGAAATAATAACTTTCTACAGAGCATTTTTCACTGTTCACGACTCACACTTTGTTTATTGACAAGGGTAATGTTCTGTACTAAACTGGGAAAGATAAACAAGAACAATTCCTGAATGTTTTTAAAGTCAAGGAAAGACTGTTGTTGATAGAATGTTTTTTAAACTTTTTACAGTACTTGAACTTGAGGTTTGCTTTGATTCAACACTTTTTAACTGATTGTAAAATGCAGTGGTCCACAGGTCCTCTACCAAGAACTGTTTCAGCATCATTCTACTGCTTTAATACTTTGTAAGTTCAGACTTTACATCCTTTAATAATTTAACAAATAACAGCTGCATATTCTATGCATTAAAGTCACGACTAATAATGTTTTACTGTTAGTGGAAAACATGCGGTCGAACCACAAAACTGCCTCTGATAAGCTCCTAAAACAACTGGAATAATGTGAAATCTTAAATAACGCAGAAAAAAATGTGCAATCTGTGATTATGGCAAAGAATAAGATCAGTTATTAATACCATCAAATATATTGTTATAATATCAGCTCTTTTTAGATGTGACAAATGATGTCATGCTCGTTGTCGGATGTGTTCTTGGTAGTATTGTCAGACCTGGACACCACTGGACTTTTCACTTTTACAAAACGCACTGTATTTGCCAAGGCATTGGTTAGTATGACGCTTCTCACATTGTCATGCTTTTTAAAATAAACCCTGGTTCTTTACTTCTGTACACTTGATTCTGTGCTGTTTAGTGCATATTGCTTTCACGGTGCTCGGTGTATGGTACTTGTATAGCCAAAGGCTGACATAGATTAACCATAAGTGCAATATAGCTGCACTGGCTGATATGTTCTTTCATTATGATGGAAACGCTCACAGACCCACAGCAGGAAATAGTCCCAAACAAATGCACGATGTACCCCTGTTAACAGTTCCCAGATGTTTTATTATGTCTGCATGTTTCATGTGGACGGAACTGACCTTTCAAGAATGAGCATTTTAATATACATTTAGCCGCAAATCTTAATGATTATTAAATTGAATGTCCCAGTTGCAACTTAAATGTCACCTGAAGAAAAGAGGCAACCTTTAACTTTTTTTTTTTTTTTTTTACTACTGCAACACGCTCACAATGGATGCATTCATACAACTTATCAAATAACACCTGAATCAAGACATCAGTTTGCTGCACACATGTTGAACTGAAGTGTGTCAAGACTTCGCTTGCATTGGACCTTGGTAGACAGGAAGTCTCAATCGATTGTGTGTGCATCAGATGCTCTCTCTCTCTCTCTCTCTCTCCCTCTCTCGCTCTACTCTGGCCGGTTACAGTCATTTTGTTCAGCCTCTCCCACACATCACTGCTGCAGCGTCTCGGTGCATCAGTCTCTGACCTTCTAAAGGGACCATGCAAGCATTTG
Source organism: Melanostigma gelatinosum (assembly GCF_949748355.1). Lineage (NCBI taxonomy): Eukaryota > Metazoa > Chordata > Actinopteri > Perciformes > Zoarcidae > Melanostigma > Melanostigma gelatinosum. Next base: position 22,310,453 of record NC_136641.1, on the reverse strand, counting down.
TTCCCAGGTGAGTTTCAGAGACACTGAGTCATGCTGTTCTATTCCTGGATTCTTATTTCACCTATTTCACCTTCAGCCTGACAAGTCACTGTTTTGGCAAAGCTCCTCGACCTTCTGTTTGTCATCTTAATGTGAAGTAACCATGCTCTGTACCGGTACTGTAGGCCTCTTTCAACTGATGTATTGTGCGCTTGCAGTTTCTTACTTTAGGGACTGAAAATTAGTCATTCTCTTTGATGAGCTTTTGTATGTACATTGGTAATTATTAGCTTCGGGATATCATTCTAAGCAACTACTTTAACGTTTTCATTATTAACTTTTTTTTTAAGCGGACAATTTTGCTGTAAAGGCCTTCGGGTTGCAGAACTGGGTGGACAAAATCGAACATCCTTTGCGTTGCACATTATACAGTAGAGTGAGCGGCTGACCAGCCCGTTGACTCTCAGTCAGGATTCAGGGTGACTCCACAACTGAGAGATCAATAGCAGTAAACGCGTGGCAGAGGAGGGCCGGGCAGCTCTCTGGGTAAAACATGAGCCTCGCCACTAACGCTCGCTCAGCTCTTTCTGTGTCTGTTAAGCCTCTTGTGGGAATTGAGCTCAGGTCTTCAAGTGACAATGAAAATGCATTTTCAGGGCATCTTATCTTGCCTTCTTAATTCAAAGTGTTTCCGGTTTAAATGTGATATTGTGGTGGTGCATAGTGCAGGGAGAAATCAGTGGGATGTTACACTTGCTGATGCAGCATGAGGTTACAGTTAAAGATAGACATCTTTTTGCATTTTGTTTTCAGAAAATGAACATATATATAGATACTGTATATACATATACACGCATAAATACATATACTGTATATAAATACATATACACACCATACATACATATATATATATATATATATATACATATATACATGCGTATACTGTATGTACGCATGTATATGGTGAAAAGATGAGGGGTTGTGACTGTTAGCTGCTAGCTAGCGTTAGCTCCGTGTTAGCTAAAAGGGGAGCGCAGTGAATAGATTGCAGTTGTTTTCTTCATAAATATATATAGTATATATATACACACATCTATATGGCCTTGTCTTGTGGAGTTGCTCCTATTTAAGAACAATTTTTTTTATTTTTTTTTAGTTTATGTTGAAAAGCGAGTCTGGCTGTTGGAGTTTAACACTGATGAAGCATTAAGTAATACTATACTATGTTTATTAGATCATGTTTTGACTGTTGACTTTCACTATTCGGGTCAAATTGATCTCATGTGTTACCTGTTATTGTTTCTCCTTTTGATTCACAGTGCTTTTTTGAAGAGTTATTACTTAAATCCTTGTGGTTACCATTTGTTTTTCTCCACTCACCCAGGTGCTATCTGACCCCAGTCAGGGATGAGGAAGCAGAGTCTCAGAGGAAAGCGAAGTCTCGTCATGCCAGACAGACCCGCAGGTCAACCCAGGTAAAGGTCAAAAGGCTGACGCAAGTTCAGGTTTCATTGGATTGGGTTTTGACTGCAGATTATGAAGCTGTATAAATGTCCTGCAGGGAGTGACTCTGACTGACCTGAAAGAGGCTCAGAAGACCAACAGCCTGTCTCCTCAAGACAAACAGATGGAGGAAGGAGGCACTCTGGCTGAAAGGAGCTGTCTAAAGAAAGGCTTGACGGATGACAGGAGATTCAAAATCGGCTCGACAGAGACCACGGAAACAACGGAGACCAGCCCCAAATGGAGCAAAATGGACGAGGTTAGTAGGGGGAATGCATGCAGACTGGGTATACCGGCCTCTGCAACAGTGGTTGATTTGTATTTGATTTGGAGGATGTTTGTGATTTATCTACAAGTTGTGTATTTTTGCTCTTATTTTGTACAGCAGGGGAACATTGAACCCAGGTTAGAATCCCTCGCTGAGTCTCCGATACCAGACCTTTCATATTCCTGTATTGCTGGATCCCGTGGCCTGTTTCACTGCAACAACTCCTTCATAGGTCGGCAAAGCATTTTTTATTCATGTGTGTGTGTGTGAGAGAGTGAGCGAGTGAGTGAGAGAGATATTAAAGTGGAAGACCTTCCCTTCTGCCAAAAACTGGGCCTGTGCATTTGACGAAAGAGACAAAATGCAGAATTTTAAGCATCGTTATTACACCAGATAAATAAACATTTAACGTTACAGCACGTTATCCAACATATCGATGCTACTTATGTGTGAGGTTGATTAGACACCAGAGGCTTTACTCTCTGCAAACTGTTATGAAACTCTGATGGACTTAATTTGAATTTGGGAGGGGCAGTACAGAGATGAGAATCCTTTGTATTCAACAGTATTTTTTTAGATTTTGAGATGCCTAAATAAACATAAGCAATCATATATATTCATCAATCTTATGAATTGTGTTGTCAGTTAATCTGGTTTATAAACCATTTTCATGAAACGAAGATAAAGGAACAAGGTGACAAAAACAATTTTCGGAATCTATTTTTGGGCTAAGAAAGTGGGCTTGAGGTCTACAGGAGCCCAGGCAGAACATTCAGGTTCAGTCTGTCAATAAGTGTTGTTTATCGTCAGCAGCGATTAAATGATAAGTACACAATAGAAGTATTTACTGTATTTGTGCAGCTGGTGAGGGATGGTGGAGAGATGAAAATCAGAACCGTGTTGAAGAAGAAGCGCCGCTGACCTTTGCAACAACTCGAGAGGTATGTGGAAAACCTCGGCGCTCTTTTTATAATCACAGAGAGAAAAGAGTTTTTTTTTTTAGTTACCCTGCATGATGGCTTTTGGAATATTTTCCGTTGTCTCCCCCTCGGTACCACTAGATGGAGCCAAAGGATTTCCTTATGTTTTCACGCCTGGTGATACTGAGGAGAACTGAGTATTTACAGTTCACTTGAACATAACTACTGTCTAATACATTTAGATCCCTTGAGAATATGTTCCAGTGCGCTCATGACACACTTTGGTTATCAACGGCTATGTCGTATTTATGAAAAAAGCTATCTCGACATGAAATACTTCCACAGCTTGGGATCTCATGCCATTTTTATTCTTCAATATTCATTGTTTCATCCTGTTTCCCACCCGAAAGCTAAGTATGCTTCAAAGTAGGCAGCCAAACTCTGGTCTCTGATGCAATGTTTTGAGACCCACCGCAATCGTGGATGTGAATCATGTGTTCAGAGATTCTTTTAACTAGAAGTGCTGGTTAATATCTCATAGAAAGACATCCCAGGAGGACCAAACCCCCACCTCCTCCTCCTCCTCCTCCTCCTCCTCCTCCTCCTCCCTCTGAGTCGCTTTCCTTCCTCGCATCACATGGCTGAGGTGTCTCAGCATACCATACCATATTGGGCGAACTGAGACGCTCTCCGCTTAGTAGCCTTGGATTCAGAGGGATTGACTTTCTTTTCTCTTTCACCCTCTTAACTGATACTGTGCTCCCTCCACCTGAGTAATTCCCTCTACCGGGTGAAACCTGGCGACCCACTTGAGTTTCAGTGAGGATATTCTATTAATCTGTGTTCCTAAAGAGAAGATATAGATGCCGTAGGCAGGGAATGGGAAACACAGGGGACACATGGATGATAAGGATATAGATTATAGATTGTCTTTGAGCTGCCTCCAGGTCAGTGGTTCAGCTGTCCCCCATGGTGGAACTCTGAAACGGAGATCTGTTAGTAACATGAGAGTCTCATAGCGTTACGCAGAGGACTATATCTGTCTGTGATAATTATACCGAGCGGCGAGGCTTCATCTGGAAGCATGACAGGCTGCCCATCACCAGAGCCGACCTCTGCATGACTCCATGATGATCTGAGCAGATTTTCCACAGCGACTTCCAGCAACAGAGAGAGGGAGACAGGTGTAGAGATTCTGCTACGTGTGAGATTAGTGGCGATGGTGGCGGCGATGATAAGGGGGAATTAACGAGAGATAGAGCAAGCAGGAGTGTCTCTATTGATGACTTACACAAGGATAACATCCAACATGGAAAGTCCTGAATCTCAGGGTGAGGATCAGACTGGGCGAACTCCAGCTGGGTTCAACTCTTTATGAAACTCTCCACCAAGTCATATTCTCTTCAGATGGAAGAACATGCATTACAAATATACTTTATATACAAGATTTGGGTTGCATCTCAAACCATCTGTCACAAAAGCCCTCACAGTGATGCAATACAAAATCGTTTAGGAACCAAAGAACATCAGCCTCTCTTTCCTCTCAGTCTCTCTTTTTGCTTCCTCTGTGTTTTTGTCGTTGTCTTTCCTTTAATCTATTCACAACCAGCAAGTGTGAGGGAGTTTAGGAACAACGAAGTGCTGCGTACCTCACTATAAAAGGAAGATAGCACGAGCCGGCGTGTGCAGAAGACTATGGGAAGAAAGTGTTGGGGGGGGGGGGGGACAGTCCTACATGTTGGGAAATACCCTTATATTGCCTTCTTGCTGAGAATTAGTTAAGAAGATTGATACCACTCTCTCTTGTCTGTCCGGTAAATATGAAGTTAAAGCCAGCTGCCGGCTAGCTTAGCTTAGCATAAAGACTGGAAACAGCTAGCCTGGTTCTTTCCAACGGTGACAAAATCTGTGTACCGGCACCTCTGACACTCACTCATTACCCGCGTCATATCTTGTCTGTTCAATTTGTACAAAAACAGAAAATCTTTGCAACTGACTGGCCGTTTCCCTGTTTCCAGTTTTTACGCTAAGCTAAGTAGCTACAGCTTCAAACAGCAGTTATTGTTCAGACATGAGAGGTATTGATTTCCTTATCCAACTCTTGGCAGCAAAGCAAATAATCCAAAAACTATTCCGTGATTAAGATGGTGACTTCGTAGAAAGACCTCATAAAAGGCCACAGCATGAACATTTAACCAATGCCTCGTAAATATTACAGGGCTTAAATGAGAAATAAATTCAACACCTTTTGGTGAGAGGAAACTGTGTAGCACTCCTACTGACAGCATCTCTCCTCTCCATCACACTGTGGGGCCAACACAGTTACTTGACAATTCACGGTTGATGATGGCTCCTCAGGTAATGCCGTGTTGACCTTCCAGGACACAAACTGCTGCACCCCCCCCTTCTCCAACTCTGGCTTTGTGCTCCACCTCCCCCTTATCCTCTTCCACGTCAGTGGACAATTTTAGCCCTCAGTGCCAAGTCCAGCCACAGCAGAGCCTCTGGCAGATTGCCAGCACTGAAGAGAGCAGGGAGAAGCGTGAGGGGGTGGATGGGTGAGGGGGGTGGAGGGACTGGGAGGGCGACCAAGCAGCGAGAGGAAAAGGAGAGAGGGAGTGCGTGTATAACTTTGGGAAACATAGGAAGAGGCAGCAAAGGGAGCAAACTTTTCTCTCCTGGTTGCTTCATTTTGGACTTTTTTTTCTTTCTTTCCACATTTCATCAAAGACGTCAGTGTTGAACAATTAGTTTGCTTCGAATAATAAGAGTTATTTCTCGGCTTTTCTTATCAGAGGACAGTGTGTTGTTCTTTGTATTTTCATCTGATTATCGCTTCATTGTCTGGGCTTTGAAGAAGGCGTGACCACACATTTGGAATCTCTTACAAACTTAGCTACAGATCTCTCCAGCTCATGGGAGTGTGAAGCTGAACTGACAGACACACACACACACACACACACACACACACACACACACACACACACACACACACACACACACACACACACACACACACGTTGTTGTTGAGGATTCCCCGGCAGCGCAGTCATGGGCATCTGCGTCACCGTTGCTTGAGGGAATCTGCGCAGCTGTTACCTGCTGGTGGTCCTCGGTGAATGTTACAGTAGACGTTGACCTGCAGTCCAGAGAAGAGGGGAGAGATGTCATCCTACTACCCGCGCACCAAGGACCTGACTCGCACCAGGAAGTCAGTGACAGAGTCACCGCCGTCCTCTCCGTCCCCGACAGACATAAACTACAGAGTAAGACCAGAAACTTTTCTTAAAGAGAAATGCACATTTTTGGATTTCAAACTTTATGGTTTCACCAATGCAGCAGGATAGATGCTTCTAATTACATATATCTATATCTCTAAGTGCAATTTATCTTCATGAAGCTGTTAAAAGTATTGATATTTGTGACTTTGTATGTTTAAGCTTCTTCAGTTTCTGATGAACATAGCAGCTTATTTCCTCTGGGTGTGAATGACTCATAAACCAGATATTATTTTCCATGGATTCAGAATAAATCTTTTGACAGCACAAGCTCTGTCTTAAGTAGAGTTGATATATAATCGGTGAGTCAGTCTCCAAAAATGGTTCAGCAATTTTCAATAATGTAATTTCTTTTTTCATTTTCCCAGCAGAAATAATACATATTCTGTGATTTCAGCCTCTCAAATGTGAGGAACAGTTTCTCTCTTTTACAGTTTGTCAGATGCAACAAAAAAATGAAAGAAATCAAATTAGAATTTCTTTCTTTAGACATTTTTTTGGCAAAATAACTGATTTAAATAATTGTTGCAGCCCTTGTTAAATATGTATCCGGACATGTGCAGTTGTGAGCGTGTTCAGTCAAACAAGCAAATATGTCAACATTTTATTAACAGGATAAGAGTTACTCCCTAATTTCTACATGATTATGTGCATCTGCATGAACGATCCGCCACTGATTCACCAAATGAGTTCATTACAGTGTTGAAATAACTTGTGAACCACTCGTCAGCTCAGGCTATTTGATTACATTTTCTCGGAAAAGACTTTTGGACCGGAACGTTTCTTCTGTAACTTCCTGTTTTGTTTTTCTGTATAAGTGGCTTATGGGCGTTGTTTGACTGGCAGTGCAGCAGACTCATCTCTGTGACAGCCACATTTAAAGGGGCAGAAATAAATGCAGACATGTGAAGCAGCGTTATTCCATCTCTTTAGAGACCTCCACATTTGCTCATCCGATGTTGTGCAACACTACAGACACTCATTACAGCACAGTTGCTTGCGCCATTCTGCTTTCTTTATTTTCAAAACATATCCACGGAGAAACTCAGGCATTTATTTTCCATGACGTCGGCCGAATCTGAAATGGTTTGACTTTTCATGGGGGAGAAAATGCAATTGAGAGGGCGGGTGGAATCAGGTTGATGCAGTATTCTTAGCACTGGTCACAATGTTTTGATGAGAAGCCGGTCCTCGTCTGTCAACTACAGTGTGCGATACAGCTGTGAGAAAAAGGAAGTAGTATAAACAGGAACACATTTTATTGGATGACACACACATTTGGCAGATCTTAAGTGATGGAAAGTAACAAAGTACATTTACTCAAGTACTGTGCAAAAATACACCACATCTGTACTTTATTTGTTTCCATTTAATGCTACTTGAGACTTTCACTCCACTACATTTCAGGGTGAAATATTGTACTTTTTTCCTCTACATTTAACAGCTATAGTCACACACATTTTGTTTATGAAATGTAACACATGAAGAACAAACGCTTGGTTCCCCACCTTTTGCTTGACACTTTCTAAGAAAAACACACATTGTTGTGGTTGATGGAAGCAGACGAAGAGCCAGGCTAACAACGCAAAAGAAAAATAAACAAGGCAGATTACAGATGAACAAAACTCTATGTGAAGATGAACAGGTATATGTAGTGAATGGCTGGCTGGGGAAGTGAGAACAGGTGAGCAGGAGGTCTGGTGAGTGCAGGGCTAACGCGGGACAGGTGGAACTAATCAGGGTACAGGGCAGGCATCCAAAACTGGCGGGAAAAAACATGCAACTGCAGGAAGTGAAGTTAACTGGAATGAAAGGAGAGGTGATGACAAAATAAAACAGGATATAAATATATCACAAGAAACAAAGAAAACATAGAGGCAGGACAGATTATGACGGAATTATTTCCAACCCTCAAACTTCCCTAAAAAAAGCCAAGATTAAAGAACAAACTAGACTAAACTAACTGTCGACAGTAAAATACTCCACACGCATTGATGCATTAACAAGCTAACAATGTTCCATATAAGTCAATAACAGATATTTCTCTCTTTTATTTTGGCTTCTAAATACTGTACAGGATGTTTACTTGTAACTAAGTATTTTTGCATTGTGGTATTAGTACTTTTACTGAAGTAAAGCATCCGAGTACTTCTTCCAGCACTGGATGGGATTCATTTTGAGTCAGTGCTCTTGAAAAAGAAAACCAGGAAGTTGCTCACAGACGAGCTCAGATGCTCTGTAAAGAGTTAATAGCAGGAGTGGCTGAACTGGGCAACGGTGAGTGAATGTTGAAGAAAGGTATTTTATGGTTGTGTGTGCAGCCTCAGTTCCAGCGGAGGGGGTGAAGAGAGAAAGTTTGTGTGTAAACTCAGATTTTCCTAATGCAAAATCCAGTCAGCTCTGTAGGAGTGATGCTGTGACAGAGCGAGGGGAGGAGGTGAGAGGGAGAGTGAAGACTCTCCTAATGATGATTTCATTGGCTCTTGCAGACTGCTGTTAACATTATCGCTTTTTATAATGTAGCAGTGAGCTCGTGCAGGAAGCCTGCCTCCGACACCCCCCTGGTGTGTATGATGTTGGTCCTGGGAAACCATAAAACTGGAGGCAGATGTGTTTACAGAGCGCCCGTGGTTCAAGCATGCGTGTTTCCATCAGTCTGACACCCTGTTGTTTTTCTCCCCCCCCCCCCCCCCATTTGATTGTCTCTGTTATATCTGCTCTGCCTCACGAACTTTGCTGCAGAGCTACATGTGCCACTTCTGCCTCCCTCTGTCTCTCCTAACAAGGGAAGCACATTGCAACTGCTATCAGAAGAAGAATTTCAGCGAGAACTCATTTTCTGTCTTTTTGGTTAAATTTGAACAAAAAGCACCATGATGCAGACATACATGTAAAAGCATGCATTAGTGCAAGGATTCCCTCTTTTGCTGAGAAGCCACTGGGGTCGCTTTGGATGTCACTGGAATTAGGTTTAAAAAAAGAAATAAAAAAAATCGAATTTCCCCAATTTGCTCATCCTGTAGTGTGAAATAGAACTCATCATCTTGAAAGAGTTTTTGTGAAGCAGACATCACGGTGATTTATTCATGAAATCAGGGGTGGGGGGCAATCAGTTGATGAATGAATAAGCACCAAATATGATCGAGGAATAATCCTCAGCGTTGCACCAAGAGCTTGGAGTGAGTGGGAGCTCTTCATGGCTCCATCCTTGGCCCTTTTTTCATCTCAGGTCACGGAGGTCTGTTTTTTCCTGGGTAGCTCTCTGCTTAAGCACATGACCACATAAGGACAGGCAGCGCTGGCTCAGTTATGTAAACACTTGCCGCGGAACAGCTCCTTTGACGCTGCATGAAATACACCCCCCCCCCCCCCCAAAGTCTGCAAATGCGAGCAGAGGAATATCTGTTCGCTCTGTCCCTCTTTGACACAACTTGTCCTCCTATAAAGCCGAATACTTTAATGCGGTCTCAAGCAGCTTGGACCACCAGCACCACACAAGACGTTTATTGCCGTTTATTTCTAAAAAGGTGTTTAAAACCCTCTTTTCCTGGCGAGACAGCGACTCCAAATCTTTAAGTTTAGGAGTAAAGTTTACAAGACTCCATTCAAAAGACATTATCGAGAAGTCTGGCATCATATTGTGACCTCTTCTCTCTCCCTCAATGACTCTTTTCCAGTCTCCGACTGATCGTAAACACCTCCGGTCATCATCCTCTCATGTGCCACGTTTATCAGCTGATGGCAGTGAGTTATCTATTTGTTCAGTTTGGGTCAGAGCAGAAACAGGTCTGGGTGAAAGTCTGGATAGACACAGATTTTGATCGTGGAGACCCTTTGCACACAGTGTATGAATTGTATGACATGTATATTAGCACAGGGAGGCAGCAGACATAAACTGATCCTACCAGCTAATAAATTATAGGCATATCTTTGAGGTAATAGGATTTCTGAAAATAGACCAGAGTGAAATCAAGTTTGAGAAAAACACACATGCAACTGCTCTTCGTGGAGTACACTACCCAGACTCCTTGGTGAAGTGGAAACAAATTCAGTGTGTTATCACAACAGGCAGAATAAGCACAAGTCGGCAGCCGTGTACACTGGGCTGGTCGTGGCAAACCACTGCCAGGACCGCATGCTGTCAGTCTGCTGTCTGAGGTCAGACGTCGACCCGTCACACAGGAGATACTTCACGTCTGATGTCATCTTTGTGCTGCAGGCATTTGCGTGGCAGCCCCCTGTTCTGAAAGATTAACCCGGGCTCACCGGGGAGGGTTGACCCACGTGAACCCTGTGAGTGCAGTGTTTGGCTGAATTATTTATCACTGATTGCATGCATTTCTCCCCCCCCCCCCCCCCCCCCGGGACTTGAGGTCTTGGAAGTTTTGTTTTTCCTCCGTTGTCTCAAAATGGAAAATATTTCACCGCCAAGCCTCTGGTTGATCTTATCAAACAAACAAATCTGGATCTAATCACAGCTGAACATTGTTTTTACACTGTTTTGTTCCCATGCTGAAGTATTGAGTGATCAAACTAACATAGTTTGTCGTTTGTTTTGCAGCATGACAGATTGTCAAGGTGAGGATTCATCTTTTCTCTTTTTAATCTCCTGCAATACAGAACTGCACTTCCTGAGAAAAATCAAACAATAAGTGCCCTGAATAAAGTGGCAGCGTGTACTGAATGTGTTACTTTTAGATACGACTCCAGTGGGGAGAGTGCGACAGACAAACCATTGGGCCGCACCAGCTCTTACACTCGGAGGGAGACGAGGCTGGCTGCGCTGAGCAGACAGGACCAAGACTCCACCACCAAAGACTATAAGAAGGTAGTAAGTTACTTTTACCTCAGTCTGAACAAGCACAATCCCTCCAGAATGAGTCATGTGGTGCAGAAAGCCGTTGGATCAACAGGCAGGTTTATCTATTTTAATAACATTCCAATGAGGACAAGCAGATGGAGATTTAAGAGGTCTTTAAGATAATAAAAAAAATATGTTATCTATTGAATATTTGAATAGAAATTCACTTCAGCTATTTTTTTTTATATTTACAGATTTTATGCTTTGACTTGTGGAAAGTGTTATTTAAAATGTATTGTATTGACAGCCGATTTTGATATTTCCAGTCATAAATGATGCCGACTAGTAATATGTTGTTATCGGCTGTCATGGCCCTTTTTTTAAGTCTAGAGGAAAAAGCGGAGACTGTAACATGACAACCAAAGAATTCAAAAGAGTCTCATACTTGCAACGTTAAGGTTCTCAATATGTGGGGAAGGACGGGACACAGTCGTCGTGCCAAATATACAGAAATAAATCGAACAGAACTAGGCCTGGTTTTAAGGCCCAGTTCTGTCAAAAGGATGAGGGAGAGGCTGACCAAGAGAGATCGTGTCTGCAGGTTAAATGACTAAATATAAAGAACTCCTACCTCGGAGGACAAAACACAAACAAAAAGGCTTAACTTGCGTACCTAAAAATAGCTTCACCAAAACAAACACAGGGGCGGCATTGTCCGATAATCCCAGGGTCCCTGGACTAAAGTGAACTACGTGTGTTTGTGTCCCACCACAAACCTTCAATACAAGTTTTCAAAAAACAAGAGAACAAAAAAAAGAACATGATCTCCTCAGGGGCTTTCTCCTTTTATTGTTGTTTTATTGGCCGGCTCGAAGTCAGTGGAAACCAATCAGCAGCATTACCGGCCTGCACAGGTGGAAACCAATCATCCTGTTAGCACCTGGAGAGAAAACAGGGGAGGGAGAGAGAAAGAAAGAAAAACACATACACAGGCACGTTGTCACTGCCTGGCACACGAGAAGGCTACATCGGATTCAGACATTGGTCTGCTTGTATAAATGGATGGTTATACAAATAACTGAAAGCAGGTTTTGGATAATATTCAAGATAGATTTATATATCAGTTTGATTTCATCATTACTTTATTTATTTGGCACGGAACATTTTTAATATTAAATAAATAGCTGTGTAATTAAGGAATACTTTTAGTAAGCTGTAAATCAAACACATTCAGCTGTGGCTAGCTGGCTAACGGCCGAAGCTCGGAGGTTAATTCAGGGTTTGGATTCTGAAAAAGTTCCTCAGAGAAAAGACACACAACTCTGTGAGGAACATGAAGACGTTGTTTCTCTTTGGACGCTGTAGCCAACATGAGCTAGCTAACAATGGGTCTTCATTTTGATGCAGCCTAGTTAGCTGGCTAGCTGGCTACATATACTGTGGAGTGGCTGTCACTGTTTAGATGGTTGGGTTTGAAGTATAAATCTCTCCTTGGGCTGGCCGTGGTAGAAATCAAAACAGTGTTTTACGACTGACTTGGGCAAAAAAATAAAATGAAAGAAAACTTTCTTCGTTTTTTCTCCAGCTACTGACTAACCGACTAATTATAGGCCTAAAATGAAATATAAAAATGATTTCCAATAAATTATTATTATTATGGAAACAAGAATGATGAAACTACACAACATGCTCACAATTTTTTGAGCATCGTATGTATATGTGTATATACACATATATACTTTTTTTTTTTAAATAGGCCTACATATACTTATGGTTTTATTCTGAACACTTTGTGGTTTCATACATTTCCATCATAACTTTTTGTTTTCTAACCTTCTGTTGTGTTAGACTGTTTAATGTGTTATAAAATAAGTCAACTTAGTATGTAATAGTAATAATGTGACCATTAAAAGACCAGAATCTCTGGAATAAAGCTGTTCCTTAAGATTCACCATGTTCACTTTCAGATGTATGCAGAAGCTCTGCATGAGAATGAGAAGCTCAAGTCCAGGTTGCACGACAGCAAACACGAACTGGTCAAGATCCGCTCCCAGCTGGACAAAGTCACTCAGGTACAGAAAACCCAAAGAAGAAAACTGTCAATTCAGTTCTGTTCTCACGGTCTCACCATCAACCTTTTCCCCTGGGTGTGCAGAAGGAAGGGCGTGGCTGATTACTTCATGCAATCATGTTTCAAAATGAATATTATTCTCCCAATACTTACAATAACAGCACCGTTCTAACTTCTAGAGGCACGACAGACTATCAGAGAGATCAACAGTACTTGAAACTGAGAAAAGGGTAAGTGTCTTGGCAACATTTGGGAATTTTGGTATTTTATTTGATGATCAAGATGGAATGTCCATCTCCTTTCTTGCTCTTTTCCCCTCTATTTTTACTGTTACACTCTTTCCCCCCCCCCCAAGGAGGTATATTCATTTCAGTTGTTTCTTTTTCATTTACAGGAAAAACAAGCTCTTGAGAAAAGAGTGTCAAACATGGAGGATGAGTTGAAGGTCAGTGCATTCAAAAATAAATCATGCATACTCACCCTGGGTTTGAATAGCATATTTTCTCTCTTATACAAGTCGTGCGTCATTTATCTCAGATGGCTTTTTTATCCCTAACATTGCAATAACACTAACAGTACTTGAAGGTACACACCTCCAGCCAACCCCCTGTTGCCCATGCTAAATCAAACACGCCTCAAATGTTTTCATGGAGCAAAACACATATATAGCCAACACATTCTCACCCCAGGGTTGTTGTTTGCCAGGTGGGTTGGAAGTCAAGGAGAGGGAAGATGAATGCTTCGGGCTCATTACCCACAGTGTTCTGCTGGGCCACTTCCTGCCAGGCTGAGGAGGAGCCTGTGCTGCGTCTCTCCTGCTCCACTTATCCCACTGTTGGGGTGAACATTGTGACCTAGTTCTAGCTGAATACCAAACCCCGTCCAAGAGCAAAAGACCTGCTTTTGTGAGACATTCCTGCACTGCGCTGGGTGTATTCTGCTTCACAAAGCAAGACAGGGTAGAGCAGCAGAGAGAGTTCAGACTTGAGTAGACGTGGGCCTGCGCCGCGTGTGTGTGTGTGAGAGTGTAGTTCGTGCGAGCTACCACAAATGACACAATGAGAATTTGATTGTAATGGCAGTGCTATCTTTCCCAACAGATAAAAATCACGGCTCAGGTCTGAGAACGTATATAATACGCAGGCAGAGACAGGGACGTTATCAATAGGACGCATAGGAGCAGTGTGGTACGTCAGCAGCAAATGTTTGACCCCCTCGTTGTCGTGGTTCCCTTCAGCAGGACGCCCCGCTGCGGTTCCGCTGTGGGTACCAGCCCTGAGAGCAGGGTGTCTCAGGGGAGGGGGGATGGTGAGTGGTCGCTATGACGCGGAAGAAGTGATTGACACCTGCCTGTCACCTCACTCCATTCTGCTTCGTCAGAAACGCGGGCATGTTCACACGTGTGGACGCACGGCTACGTCACGCAATGTACACAGGCACACGACTGTTTTACTTTTTCTTGAGATGCAAAGCACGCCAGGGGAGCTAGTTTGTCACTCACTCACAAAGTCACTTGTTTAGATTGGCCAGACGAGTGCCAACCCGTGCCACCTACCGGAAAGGAGAGATACTAGCAGCAACAATTAAGACCTCAAGATGCAGGAATGACAGCGTTGTCTTCCAGTAACAGCTGCTGCAATTTAAACACATTACAACTGCTGCTGCTGTTTCGGTATTACAATGACTGCGGTTGTGACACTCTGCAGGTGACAGAAGCCTCAACATTGCAAACGCCATCACACTCCTTCCCTATAGATGGTGCACGTAGGCATGGCTTGATCTCCAGTAGGGAGGCGCAGGTTGGATTAGGACTCCCTCCTCAGCTCAGATCCTGCTGGTCTGTAGTACACTGGGCCTGTTTCAGGTGCTGCTCATCAATAGCACTGTGTGTCCTTGTTTTCCCTTTTGAAATAGTCTCTCCACTAGTGATTACCTTCCAGGATCTCACATTTCATGCAGAACGCTGAATTATTCCTCTGAAATTTGATGAATATTAACTGTGCTGATTTATCTGCAGGACTGGAGAGTTTGGTCAAATCTAATTTAATATCAAAGAGCTTAATTTTAAGAGAGTCATAAATTCATTCAAACGTTGTGCATTCTCGCTTCACTCTGTCCTTCTCTTCTTTCTCGCCAAGGGCACCTCTCCAGAAAACTGCACCTTCTTGTTCCGATGCCAAGAGAACATTATATGCATGAACTGTTGCGTTCCTAACACAGGCTGGCTTCACATTTCTTTCATAAGTGTGTTTTAGTGTTGTAAGAAGCAGCTGGATGTCCTCTTTAAACCTCAACTTTGGCCTTATTCACGTCGACGCACTTATGTTTGGGTAGGCTGAAACCCTACAATTGCCCTGTGTGTGTGTGTGTGTGTGTGTGTGTAGGTGTGTGTCTGTGTGTGTTACGTGGTTTGCCCTCAGGAATCGCGTCAAGCCACAGATGTTTCTGTCGAACCACATTGAGGTTCACCTCAAAGAGTCAGGCCAAGAAGAGAAGAAGGGGAAATGAATCATTTCTTTTGCTTTGACTTAAAACTGGCGAGGCTCGTGTGCTATGTTTGAAACAGTAGAATTTAAATTATCTTAATTTCTTTTATGGATTTTTTAGTCCCTATCCTCCACAAAGCTACGCATATAACGCTTCAACAATTCTCCACATACAGCCCAGGTTTGATGAGCTCAAACCCAAAGAGAACTGGCTTCCTTTGCTTGTTGCAGCTTTTGCCATTTCTTCTCAAAATCCCCTCTGTTGTGTAAATATTCGTTTATATAAGTTTTGCTGATGAGTCCATCCGATCTGTTGTTCTTTCCCTCTCTATCTGTGTGGGTGAGTGAATATGTACACTGTCTCTGTACGAGTCTTCCTCTTTGCACACGGCCTGCCTCCCTGCATGCGTTCTCTGTCTGCCCCTCTCTGTATCTCTCTCCTCCTCTGTGCAGGCTTTCCCCGCTCTGGCTCAGGTCCAGACCTTGCGTGGGGTGAACGAGTGTCTCCTGGCTGAGAACAGAGCCATGCTGCGAGTCCTCGCCCGCCTCTCTGAGACAGCCTCCATGCCGGAGACAGAGGACCTCTGATCCTCTGATCCTCTGACATCATCTGTATTCCTTCTCCCCCCCCCCCCCCCCTCTTCCGCTTCACTTCTCAGACACATAACTTCTACACTCCCCTCTCCTCTTCTGGTGCCTCGTCCTCTGCTGTGTTCCTCTCAGGCAGGTCTTGCACCCTCCAAATGCCCCCCTCTGCACTCTTTTAACCCAATCTCCTTCATGGCCATCAGAGGCCAACCCTGCTGACCCCTCCCATCCCAAAAAAAACCCATTTCACATAAGCCTCCTTTGAAGTGTCGTTTTTAGTTACATCCAAGTTGCATGGGGCTTCACAGAGTTTTTTTTTTTTCTTTGGTTATTATCTAAATAAAACGTCTACAGCAACAGTCTGAACGATAAAGAATAAACACATTTATAGTGGCTATTGATCTCGCAACTGTCAAAACGATGTGGATGCTGTGTAATGTGCTGTGTAATCAATGCAAAGTTGTTTGCCGAGGAAATAGCCATTCTAATCTTCCAAAGGAAATGAAACGTGGGAGCTCGTTAGCATTCAAAATGAGTCCTGAGCCACTGGCTGAGACACTGGGTGCGTTTTTCGGTTCGCGTTTCCCAAAAATATGAGAGCAGGGCATTACCGTGAAGATGGTCAATTTATGTACAGTCATTTCGGTTACCATTCGGTGTGACAAAAACAGCGAAATTAGAAGATAAAAGGGGCTCTAAACATGTGATTTGCAACAGGGCATGAACATGTTGCCACGGGGCTTTGCTCATTCACCAGTTTTCGGTAATATGTCACAGCTAGAGAGCAGAGGGTTATTGTTTGTCTCTAGTGGAGGGGAAATACTTTGGCAAAGAGGGTGGATATTTTTAGTCATGCTCCTCATGAGAGACATGACCTAGATTTAGGAAATTGACCCTCTCTCAGTTTCGCTCTCTTTGACTTTGGTCTCTTTCACTTTTCACATGCGGAGCATATCGTCAAAGTCACTCACCACTTGCATGACTAAGTACCATGAAGCATGTCCTCATTGTTTGGCCTCAAACTTTACTGAAAGTCCACTTGTTGTTGGTTTGTGGTGATTGAAGATATTGTACCATCTGACAAACGTCACAGTGTCCACAAACCATTGAACATATATATATATATATATATAATGTGTGTGTATTATGATGTCATGTTCTAAAATACTTTCTTTACTTCTGCGGCCCCAGGTCTTAACAGAGCTCAAGTCAGACAACCAGAGGCTAAAGGATGAGAACGGTGCTCTCATTCGAGTCATCAGCAAACTGTCCAAATGAAAAGATGTCTGAAGCTCCTGTTCTGTGTCTGTGGACGCCCCGACCCTGATGGCAGTTTAATCATCCACGGTGTCCCAAGCTGTCTCTCTGAGCTACGAACGATGGCTGCTTTGCAGAAATAAATTCCTGTTGGGACTTGTGAAGGTCCAAAGAGAAGTGTTTAAGAGTTTCAGTCAAATTTCACCACGTGTGATGATGGAGTTACGGCAGTTGTTCCTGCGTGATTAGTTATTTTCACATTCACCAAATAGGGACCAGTTGTGCTGTTTGAATAACCTGTCAAGGCACAGTTCAAACAAAACCACCGGTTTGCATGAAGGTACTATTTCTGATATTATAACCACACGTTTGTTGTTACATCGCCCACTGCAAAGAAGCATTTTAGTGTTGTCTTAATTGTGAAAGAGGAGAGAAGCCAAGGGGAGATATGATTGTTGTAATTTCAATCAGAATATATGTGCACAAAGGTAATATGAGGCCAAACCAAACAGGTGCTCCGGTTCCAGAAGCAAAAAACGACATATTAGTATGAATCCAGCAGGGCATCTGAGTGGTACGATCTTCTGATGGATATTTGCACCAGACTAAAAATGTGTTTTGTACAACATTTTTATCTCAGATGTTATATGAAGGAAATTTTCAAAAATGTTTACGCTATGACAAAGATGTTCGGGCTTAATAAGATGCATACTTTGGTGTGTTTTTTGCCTTGATTGACAACTTGCTCAGGTCTGTCGCCCAGCTGCACCTGCTCACCACACAACGCCTCTGAAATTAAGATTTCGTAACTCCGGCTTCTGTAAGCTTCCCTTTAGCAAACCATTTCCAACTGGGTTGATGTATTTTTCAAGACATTTCAGTAAAAAATGTAATTTTATGTTGCCCACTGTATTTGTTATGTCTTTCTTGACTGGTTTTAGTTTCCATGATAATTTCACGTTTGCCAAATTCTGTTCATCGGTTCTTTGTGTGTTTTCAGCCATTCTTCTTTCTTTTTTTGTCCTTTTGCTTCAAAACAGCAGAATGGTGGTTGAGTGTGTGTGAAAGAAAGTGTCCTTTCTTCTGTAATAGAGATATATTTATTTATTTATGCATTTCTTCGTTCTAATCTTTAAACTTTGTTTACTGGCTTTGTGTATGGGGAATACACCAATTGTCTTTGGGCGTCTCCTTGGCCTTCTTTCTGTTAGGTGAGGAAAAAATGCAAATGCCCAAATCTTCCCCTGGGAGAGGCGCTCTAAACCACTCCTGACATTTTAGCCTGCACAATATTGTTTGATTAATAATGAATAAATATTGAGCACAATAGAAGGTTCTGAGGAATAAACGTCCTTAGAATTACATAGATTCAAACTTTGATATTGCCACGATAGATTAAGTTAAATTGAATTAATTATTGCCCAAAGGCAGTTGCCAGCTTATTACTGGAGGTAAAATACCTGGCTGCATCTAATGCGAACCAATACATTCCATCTTTTTTTGTTCTGGTCATCTGACCATTGAGGCCATAATTAAAGGTGCTACTGCATTGTGTTGCAAAAACAAAATGTAAAATGTTAACGAGTCAGTCTACTTAATGAGAAGTACAAATAAAAGCATGAAAGAGGCTGCTGCCCTGAGTGCAATCACCTTCACTTTATTCATAAAGAGGTTACGTCATCCCTGGTTCAAAGCATTGTGGTTTTTATCATATTTCTGCCAGACTCAGATTGTATTAAGATTCCTTCAGCTGAGTTGCTAGCAGTGATGAATAGTGTGCCGGAGACATAAACGATTTTGGTATCGGTCTTCTCTTCACTTTAATCGACGAGTTGACGTCGTCCCATAGAAGTCCCCAGTGTTTGATGTATTCCTTGAATAACAGTGTGATGGTTTCGGAGTCCGACCGCGGCCACATGTGCTAACATCAGTGTTATCTTTGATCACGTCCAGTAATTTACTCAAAACTACAAATGAGGCACAACAATTTCCACACATGCTGTAGATATATTGAACTATGCAGCATCTTGTATTGAAAATGTTTGTAATGTGTTGATGATTACATAACACACGCACATCTGTTTACTCACTTTGCTTAATAAACTGTAAAGGAACGGAGATGTTTCTCAGTGTGACGTTAATGTATTATCATCATTAGCATATCATCGGAGGCACAGAGCTCATTAGGGAACACTTTGCGTATTGAACACAAACAAATCATGGTAATTAAAAGGCCTTTATTTCCTATTTGTTTTTTTACAGAACTGGTAACACATATGATAAATTTGTAATAAGTTATTTGGTTCCCTTGATAACTTTATAAGGATCCCCAACGTTTGTCCACATAAGGGTCAGGAGGAGTTTGTGAGCAACGTTTGTGTCCAGTCAAGGGCTAAAGCATGCGATCCACAGTAGGCACAAGTACTGACATGAACACGCGCACCACGACACTAGACACGAAGAAACACAGCTAGAGGACACGTCCTGACTGTCCTCCGACTCTTGAAAAGATGAAGAAGAGAAAGCGGGGAGAAAAAAAAGAAGAAAAAGAGTCTTGAGAATACAGTTGCATCAGGGATGAGAGGAGGAGGACTAAGCGCTCAAGGGGAGAGTTTGGTACGGTCCTGCATGTTTGGCAGTATACGGTATATCCATGTAAACATGAAGGCCGGCATTCTTTACGCTCATCAAAAGCAGATTCAGTGGAGAAATCGACGAGCCTGCTTCCCATTCAGCATAATGATACTGGTGGGACGTAGCTGGTTACACATAAACAGGACAAAGACGCAAACAAAAAAGCAACCGTGATTCTGGCATCGATTCAAACACAGTTCTACATTCTACATTAGAAGTATACATCACGAAAAAAACAAATAAAGACAGAAGGAGTGATTACACATATGCACAAGAATACAAAGAAGAAATACAGCGAGTAATAGAGGAGACAAGACAACATGTTTCAAAGTGGTGTCTTTACCCGCTGAGAGGCGCCTCAACACATTTTCCGACAGGGTGGCGAATGATCGACTGAACTTTGGATGTTTTCCCTTTTTAAATCCCAGCGTTTGTTAAAGAGACAAAACAAAACAAAAAAAAGCTAGTTCTGCGAACGGTGCTCTAGAACTGCGTCTGCACAGCTGAAACAGCTCACAGTCTCAGCTGCAGTTGTGCATAAGGTATTGTCCATCAACACAGCTCGGAACAACCCCCATGTTTCAAATAGAACTAAGATTGTTTGAGTATTACGGTCATACACACAAAGATGGACATTTAAGAATGAGTGATGTGTCCCATGCATGCAGACCTGTACTGTATCTGGTCTTTATTTTTTTTCCAGTGCTGTGTTATTTGCACCACGTCTGTTAAAGGGTCTACACTTCGTCTACTTATCCCACAAACACACACACACAGCTCCCAGTCTCTGTCCCCCATAGAACTTGGATGTCATGTGACTGCAGTGACCCGAGCAGTAAAAAGGGAACAAATCTCTTTAAATGTGCTATAAATTGACCTGTAGTCACATTTGCCTCATCATCCGATGTGTTCCGCTGGCCTCCGTGTGAACTGATATTTTGGCTTTGGAGACTCTCACGGCGTCGACGAACGCAGGCAACTGTGAGGTGAGGTGCTGGCAGTATTTTGTAAAACACACTGAAATCTTGTATTTGAATTGTTGTCAGTGCATCTTTTGGTCACAATCAGTAACAAATATGGGACAGTGAATAACTATAATATTGCTTTTAGACAATGTACAGCGTTGCACATCACATTGAAGATTGTTGCCAGGATTGGTAGATGGCAGGTGGACGTTTACTTCAGAAAAAATTCAATGACTGAGGGGTAGTTCAACATTTTGGGAAAAAAGGCCTATTCGCAAATAAGCTAATTTCACAAAACTTGGAACTACTACTTCTTTGTGAAAATCATAAATCTATGCATAGTTCTATGGGAGGGATTTAGGCCTAAAACTTGGGTGCCACAGTTTTAAGTTTCTCTCTTTTTTGCTTTGCGATTGTTGGATCTCTATCTACTTTGTTTTGTTGCTTGAGCAATATGCGAAACAAACCAACAAAAAAGCGTCAGCGTGATCACCAGCGGTGTGTTGTTGATTGTACATGTGGTCACCATGTGGTCACGAGTAGGCCTACAGCGTGCCGTTAAACCATAAGAAGAGACACTTGACTCGGGACCCAGTTTGGTTCATAAATTGCACCCAAGAAAAGAACACACTCTCTCTCTATCTCTCTCTCTCTCTATATATATATATATACATATACTTTAACTTTAACAGTATTATTGAGAACCTATTGTGATTGTATATATATTATTTATACGATCAAAACAAGGCATATACGTTACTAATCACAATACTGTAAATTCAGCTACCTCTATGAAACAAGGACGTGAACAGCTTGGAAAGTAGAAAAAGACACACTCGCTCTATTAAAGTCACAAGTGTTCTCAAAGCTCACGTATACAGAAAAGTGGATTTTGCCCTCTTGATGAACAGAGACCTCTGAACTGAATGTAAAAGAGAAACACTGGCCGAGGAAAATGAAGACACGTCAAGATTTTTTTTTTTCTTCATAAATAAACTAGCTACTCAGCGTTAGTGCTTGAGTTTTATGGCTTTAGTTTTATCTTATTCATTTGTCTTGTATACACGTAGACGTATTGTATAATAAACACAGTAAAAGAGACACAGCCGTGAAGGGTTTCAGGTCATTTAAATACTGTAGAAGTGAAAAATAAAAACGTCCAAGTAAAGAAAGAGAGAAGAAGGGATTCCAAGTCATTTGTGTCCACTGGAAAGGGATATTTCATCTTTTGGCCTCTGGAAATTCATTTCATACAATGATATGATCCAACAGACTTCACTACTGGCACACATAACGACTCCTACGATCCACCTACAGATCGCAGAAATATTCAATCTTCCTCTCACAAATTGTTCCAGAGCAACACCGTGCTAAATGTGTTAGAGAAAAAGTCGTATTATAGACTTGGAACCCCCCCCCCCCCCCCCCCCCATCCCAAAGATAAAAAATGTAAAACATATTACTGCAATAGCAATACAATTCTGAAATAAGTCAAACATTGGCCTTCAGATAAGTGCTGAAACAACATGGCAGATAAATAAATCAAATAAAAATGTTGATCACAAGGAAGTATATAGCAAGCATCCTACATGAACTCACACACAGTACTGGACGACACACTTGCTGAAGATTTTTAGGCGTGGAAAGGTTCTTATTAGTAATAGTACTCTAATATTTGTAATATTTGAATGACATTCTCTCCAATGACCCTGATGGAAAATAAATACACATTTGTTTCATTTAGAAAATATACAGTGCGTCTTTTTTTCCCCCTTCGTTTGTGTTGTTAAAATGACAAATGACACCCATTTACGTACACAAGATATTTTTGCTTCGTCTCTAAAACATGCTTCTATGTACAGTATTTTGTATAAACATGCAGTATCAACGTGTATGAACTATGTAGTATATAGGCAAAAACTACACACCAATGGGTTGCTTGATTGCTTCCACGTTGCCTTTTCTTTAGTGCCGCTTCATCAACAGAGGAAAAAAAGATTATATGTGAGAAGAAAAACTGAAAAATCTGAACATGGTCTATGTTGGTTATAAAAAAATAAAAATTCACAATTTCCAACAGAGAAAGATACAAGAGCCAGCATTCAGTCTACATTTGATTTAAATTGACTTTGCATTTTCTTGCAGACAGTCAATGAGTAGATTTTGCTGTTGGAGCTCACGGACAGCACTGATTTAACTTAATAACTAAACCGGCAAGCAGGTGTACCTGGGCCCAAGCACCCAACTCAAATCAGGATTTCAAAGAGCAATTTATTCAGCGTTAATGAGTTTGTGTCAAACAACAGTTTGGATTTTGTCAGAAGTAAAAGTGCATGATTCCTCTTCAACAGATTCACAAATACACTGAGCCAATTACATTGTGTGAAGGAGACCAGGAGCATTCGATCGCAATGTGTCCCTTTACTTTTCAGAGGAGTCCATTTGTATGAGGAGCGCTTTCTGGCATGCCACGTGTGCCACAGAACAATTCAATCTCACAACATTGTATAAGTAATGAAAAAACTCTACACGGATCGAAGAACAGTGTCAAATTACCACAGAACAGAATAATACCCAGTAGTGCAATTAAATTCAACAGTTTGGTAAGCTGTGTATAAAGTACACACGGATCAGTGCCTTCTTCCAGTCCATATCCTTGCAATCAAGTGAGAATCGTAATATTCAAACAATCAAAACACAAAATACACAAAAAGCTGAGCCAAAACAAAGCAACAGCAACAAAAAAACGGCGATAATGCACCCCCCTGCTTTTTCCCCTTCTCTTTCTTAAAACCAGCAGTTATAAATAACATAAACAATTAAAGCCCTGGTATCTGAGGGTACTTAAACATTTGGATTTAAAGTGCACGAGGAGTAAAAGTATTTGAAGTGAAATAAAATACAGCTGGATAAATAAAAGGAGAGAGAGAGAGAGATAGAAAAAGTAAAGAAATGAAGAGAACAACACCGCTTACTGGAAGGCGTCCCTGGTAGTTGAAAATTGCTTATTTTGTTACTTTGAAGGCTTGTCTCCTTTATGACTGTAAGACGGTTATAGGGATTCCTTTGGAGTAAAACCCTTGTATCAAGTCCATGACTAATGGCAGTAGCACAAGTGAGATACAGGATCAGAGGCGTTGGGAGGGGAGGTGGTAGACTGCAGGCAGTAATCGACACCTTGTAAATATCATGTCATTGGTTGGAATCAGTCTCTGTTGTAACCGCTCTGATATTTCCTTGCTTTTTCTTGTTCAAATGACAGACACGTCGCCTTTTTGCCAATATCAAAAAAACACGCAAATACCCGCCCCCCTTTTCTTTTTTTTTTACCAAAAACCCACCACTCCCTGTTCCCTAACGTACCATTCCATGGATCAACTAACACCAGTCGCGAGCCTTATGTGACCGAAAAAAAAAAAGAAAAACAAGCGCTCAAACTTTTGAATCCAACGTTTCGTTCTCATCATGTGGAGTATTTGAATAATAACAACCCGTTTAGAAAAAAAGGCATGGAGTTTCAGTTTCCTCTCAGTTTTCCTGAGACGATGGGCGGAAGGTTAACTAATCAAAAAGGCAGTGTGTTTGTGGGTAACTGGACATGTGCCTATCCCTACTTGCTACCCAACTCTAGGAATGTACTTCAAACTAACAGAATCATCTAGTATGACAACTGGCAGGTGTAGAACATGGTGCACAATACACCTACGGAATGGACCTGCTTGTGTTATTTCTCTATCATATGGCAGTATAAAGCATTTTATTATTAAGCACTAGTCTAAGCAAACCGTGTCACTAAAGGGAAGGGGTGAGAAGTACAATGTGAGAGAATGTATGTTTTATCCCCTCTATCACCAGATTCCCATATAGCACTCTTACTGGTCTTTGTAGTCTACTCTGTATTCTTATTAATGGAACCACAACCCCAATACAAAAATAGATCTAAAGGAAATCAACGGAGTATCTGTCCATCCTGTAACTTGTCTTCTTTTTTCAATGACATGATTTCATATAACATGATGCTTTTTTTTAAACTATGTTTCCCATCATGTTCAGTGATATCGATGGATCTTTTGTAAGGAGAGAGGAGGAGGGGGGTTGGGGGGGGGGGGGGGGGGTCGGAGGGAGCAGATGTACAGTTGGGGTGTTCTTCTGGAATATACACTGATATGTGGGACCTGGGGACATGATGGGAAATGCATGGGTGGGTAAGGTGGAAGTGGGGACGATGTGTTCAGGGGTGGGTGGGGGGAGTTTACTTCTTGGCATTCAGCGCTGCGAGGGCGGCATCCACCTCCTCCTCTGGCTGCAGCGGATGCCACTGGGCGATGGGGCGACGGGGGTTGGCCAGCATGTCGGACCAGTGTTTCAGCCCGGCCCCCGTGCTCTTGCTTCCCACCAAGATCTTCCCAATGGCATCGTTCTTGCCAATCTTGTCATAATCCAGCACTGTGATCACAGCTAGGATTTTCTGGGAGGGAAAGCATCACAACAAGGTTCAGAACGCCACGGCGATTACACGGACATGAGGGCTGGAAAGAATTTTGCTCAAATACTTCAAGTATTTCAGTTGATGGCGCATCGTGCCCAGTGTTTGGGTGTGCAGTGATCCTATTGTGGAGGCTGGTACCAGCAGGGACTTGCTTTATGTGGATTCAGAAATGTTCAGTGTCTTGCTTACTTCTATCTTCATAAATATTGAAGATTAGATTGTTTCTGCGTTTCATATTGTAAAAATACATTTTTTGATAAAATATGTTTTTTTGCATGTTTGATGCTGATTTGTATGCCACATCAACAATGTAGAAAATCAATGAGCAAAGCATTCTCCAAAGAAATGACAGTACTTCTTGCTTGGAAAATGAACTGGCATTTAAACAGCGCCTTTCTCCATACTCTGATGGCAAAGGCTGCTCGACAGGATCTACTCAGATCATGATGGTTAAGCCTTCAGGAGCAATTTGGGGTACAGTATCTTCCACATGTGGAGTCGGGGATCAAACCGCAGATATTCCGATGATTGGATGACCCGCTGTACCTTGCTCAGGTCTGAGCTGAGGCTATCTGCCCGAGGTCTGAGCCAGGTAGCCACAGCATATATATATATATATATATATATATATATATATATATATATATATATATATATATATATATATATATATATACTGTATGCATGGCCATGAACAGAAAATCTCAAGGTTCCAGCAACAGTTTAACGTAACAAAAATACACTTAGGTGCTTTCTTGCTGAGAGTTAGATGAGAAGATTGATATTATATATTGTTTGTTTCATGTGTACAAAAAACACAGAGTGAAAAAACAACAAGGTTTTGCGCTAGTTGGACGATAGCAGAGACTTCCTGGAGTTTCTACTGGTTCAAGACTTCATGCTAAGCTAAGCTAAACTGTCTTCTGGCTACAGCCTTATATTTACCGGACAGACGGACATGAGTGTGGCACAGATCTTCTGATGATCGAACTCTCGAGCAAGACAGCAAATGAGCTTGATTCCCAAAGCGTCAAATTACTTTACAGAGTGAAATGTGGTGAACATAGCAGAAGTGGAGAAGAGTCATGAAGCCAGCAAACTGTCTCAGTTGTGTTCGTTATACAGCGATATCGTTCTCAAATCTGCTAACATACTCGCTACTGGTCATAACAGACCAAATGATGCTGCGGCAGCAAAACTCAAAGAGTGTAGTTAACTGAGCATTTTACTGCTCATGAATTCCCAAATCGACCAATTAAAAGATGATGAAGTGACAAAACGATGGTTGCACATACAGGTGTGTTCCCATCCCCGGCTTTATCTTCAAGAGACCGCCTGTGGCGCGTAACGGTATTATTTGTGTCCATATAATTGCCGGATGATAGATTGCTTGGGAGGGCTCAGATCTGGATCTGGGTATACAATTACAGTGATTAGTAAAAACTATTTTTACCTGTAAAAAGGGCTTTTTTACACCAGTGCTTCCTTCAGAAGGTAGTCTTTCCACCCCTGCTAGCTCCTAAATGATGTTAACAAGGTAGGTAGTCCTCACCTGCATTTGGTCAATAGGAATCTCAAAGCTGAAGGACTCATTGTAATACGGATTCAAAGTGTTCTTCTTCACTGTCGTCTTCTTCTTCTTCAGCTTCTTTCCATTTTGCAGCAAGTTAATTTTCACGTAGGGATCTGACAAAGAAAAGGAAGAAAGAAATCGTGATAAAGCAGATGAAAGAAACAGCCGAGCACGTGCATGTCTGGGTTGCAGTGCTGCAATGCACCAACAGATGGGGCCAATGCTGAAGCACTGCAGCGTCAGCACGTGAGCAGAGCAGGAACGACCTAATGGCTGCACTCACAGGCGCGTTCCTGTATCCACTGCAGTCCCACTGCAAGCATCCAAATGCCACATTAAGCTGAAGTGCTGTTGTCAAATGGTGCACGCTGAAACAGTGTCAAGTGCGATGGCGTGATAACGAAATGCAGTATCTGATGCTCGGCTCTGTGTGTTTACCTGACAGTCCTCCCACGTCCATTTTCTTCAGGTTCTTGGCCTCAAGAATGCAGATGGTAAGTTTGCCAGCAGTCGGGACGTAACGCAGAGAGATGCAAATGTCACCCAGCTTCTCCGGCTGTTAGGAGGAGGAGGAGGAGGAGGAGGAGGAGGAGGAGGAGGAGGAGGAGGAGGAGGAGGAGGAGGAGGGATGGGGAGAGAAAGTTAAAGATGGTCTGACGCAGAATTGATGTCTTCTCTCTGATGTACAATACACTGCACAAATACACAAACTGTCCCTTTGGAATCACATTTTAAAGACACATCGTCAATCCAAATAATTCCTGCTGCAATTACTTTTGTCTTGTCAGCAGAAATCAGTACATCTCGTTGGCCTTTTCAAGGTAAATAAATTGATCCGAGACCGCAAGCAACTGAGTGATTATTTTATCTTAAGGTGGCTCTGGGGACGTTTCATTGATTAAAACCTGTTTTTCATATGATGGTGAATTCACATTACAGGCTGCATGGCTACAGAGAAAGCAGTTGATTCGAAAAAAAGAGTGTCCTTCAGCCCTGTGAATCTCATTGGTAAACAGACAAAGTGGCCCCCTTGTGCCCGAGGGTATTTTTGTATTACGTCATCAGCTGAGTTAGCTGTTCATGCTGCTCTATATGAAGAACTGTGTTTCAACAGTCTTTTACAGTTGGCAAATACAATTATAAGACTTCTATCGGCTGCTATTAGACTGTCACTATTTACACATCAAGCAGTTGCAGAGCAACATTATCATTCATTTGGAGTCTTGTTGATGGCCATCTGGTGAATGTAAGTCATAGTCACTCTCTTTTGATCTCCATCAACTCCTGAGGCAAATCTGGCTCCCAATTAGCTGTTAAATAATCGATTATGTTCGCCAGCTCGTGGCTGTCTGTCTGCCGTTTGGTGCTGCTGAGCAGGAAGTATACAGTCATTTTTTTAGAGCTTGTTTGTTTTGCTGAAAACAGCTGCCTGCTGAGGCTGAAATAAAACACACTGTAAGAGCAGTGACAGTGAACTAAACAAGCAAATGTGCGGGCCAAACAGCTAAATAATGAGCCTAAAGTCATTATAAAGGAGCATCCACCTTCTACATTGTAAAACTACAAATGATAAGCTTGTCGATATTGGTATTGGCCTCAACTAGCAAAACAGGCATCTCTCCAGCATCAGTGGAGGTAGTGGACTTAAACGGCAGCGTGGTAAAAGTAACACAGAGCACGACTCTTACCTCTTCTTGATCCGCGCTGTCCAGGTCTCTCCACTCCTCAATTGGCTTCGCCAGGTCAAGGGTGTTCATGGGTATTTTAATCTCTCCGATGACATCATGCTTGGAGAAGCGATCGAAGTCATAGACTGACATGACCAGAGACTTTCCTCCCATCTCTTGGAATGGAATCTGGACGACAGAAAGTAATCCCGTTTCACTCATCGGTGTCGGTTCTAGGAGGGTTTTTCTTTTCTTCCTTGCAGCATCATATCAGAACTATACAGCAGTATGGGTTGTGACTTTGACGTGGCTTTACTCAATACCATGCAGCTTCAGCAGAACTAGCCTGACTTTGACAAAGATAAAGGTGTTGGAATTGTTTTTCGACAGAGCTGTGTCAGCAGGCAAGCTGCACCAGAGGTGGCCCTCTCCTTTAATTTGATTCCCGACCACATTCTCCTTGTCACAGACACCTTGAATACGTCTGCTGGCCCGAGGTATTTGAGAAAAAGAACTCAGATTCAAAGTACTCGCAGACATAGAGAACGATAGGAGGAGACATTCACCTCGAACAGGACTACGGATCAAGCAGCCGGGCGTGCATGTTGTTTTAATAAGTAATAAGAAAAGGGGTGACTGCGAGGAGTTTCAGCTTACCTTGAAGATGAAGGTCTCATTGAAGACAGGATTGAGCGTTTTCTTGTGAACCTTTGTGTCGTACTTCTTCTTCTTGTCAGGGAGGACGAAGACCTTGACGTAGGGGTCAGAGGTGCCGCCGCTGTCCATGGAGAGCAGATCAGCTGCTTGCAGGATTCCCACTGTCAGCTGGGGAGGCAGGAAGTACGCCATTAAAAGTCAGTGAGCATTTCTCCGGCTCACGCGCCATCACTATGTTCATTCTCTTGTTCGAATTTTTTTTTTTTATATTTAACCGTGGAGAAAAAAACCAAGAAAATGTTAAATGAACCACTCAAGTTCTTGCCTTGTTCTCCTGGAAGTCATAATCAATGGAGTACTGCAGCTTCCCGAGCTTTTCTTTCTCCTTCACTTCCTCCTCTTTCTCGTCTCCAGTCAGTCCGGGTTCCACGTCGTCTTCTTCATCATCATCATCCTGTTGTTTCTGCACACGGACAGAAGGGGAGGGGGGGAGGGGGGAGGGCAGCAGAAGAAGAAGAGTGAGAGGGCGTTTCTGAGGTGGCGGCTGTGCTGAACACTAAACCTCGGGCATCAGCGGCCGGGTTAGCCACAGCACCTACCTGCCACTTGCCCACGCTCACCCCGGTGTTACGAGTGCAATTCATCGATGGCCACAGTTGCAACTTGACTTGATTTCACTATTTCTTGGGTGACACCATTTGCTGTTTTCTTTTTTCATGAGCATTACATGTACAGTATGTTAAAATCTGCTAAAAGTCTGATGGAATGCAAAACGTTGTAGAAATGCCATTTGAAGAGAACTCTGTTGTTGTTCGAAGAGTGGAGAGCGATAGAGAGAGAAAGAGTGAGAAACAGAGAGAAACATCAGAATAAAAGCAGTCATTATACAGGGGGTGGACAGAAAAACAGGAGCACCTTATAATATACGACAAGCTAACACAACAGCTAACACAAAAACCTCTGGAAGTTCTCCTGTTTCACTCATTAAAACGGTGATTTTCAAACGTTTTCAAATCAATCAATATGACCGTGTAGCTGCCTGTGATTGGGATGTTACAGGGTGTGGACAAAATAATGGGAACTCTACATGAAACAGGACTTTGAGGGAACTGCAACGCGGTTACACAGGCAGCTAAACAGGCAGCTACACAAATCCCAAATATGACTCATGCCAAATGACTCATGAGTCACATTAACTTGTTAAAAAAGTCTACAAAATCGTGTCGGCATATCCCACACAGAGGAATACTGCACAAGCAAAGATGAGCCAAATTCACAAGTGAACAAACTGGAGGACATTATGGGATATTGTTCTCAAAAACACCACAAAGTTCAGTCTTTTTGACACAAAAGTGAACACTTCAAACCAGTACTTACTGCAGAGCGATTGCGCTTTATTGCACTATACTGCAAGGCGTTCTTGTTATATTGTCCACCCCGTGGTCAGCATTTCAAACACAAGCTGTCACAAGAAGCACAGCGTCCTTCCTGAGAGGAACTGAAGGACAAGATCTGCGAGGAATCGATTTGTGGTCCTATCAAACTCCTGACGCAGTGATTCCTGAACACTTTTCTTGAAAAGCTCTCAAACTCCAACTGATAACGTCAGCTGTTTGACAAACAATATAACTGTCTGCGGTTCATCTCCTCCTGACATCCCAAAGTGTCATGAATGTGTTTACACTGCTATTGCTGATTGAACTCCGGCCTGATTATTCTAGCGAACTGAATTGCTGGTAAATTCCCCAATTTATTCCAAACGGAGTCCAATTTTTTTCTCAGCTGATACTCAGATGTGAATTATTATTCTTGATGAAGTTCTGGAACAAATATCAGCAGTTTACTGACAGTTAACTGCTCCCGAGATAACTGATGATGAAGATAAATCAATCTTGCCTTTACATCTCACACCCAGTGACTCTTCAGTCTTACGTCTCTTTTGGAGGCGGTCGTGACGAATCGAGTTAAAGCAATTTGCTCTGATATGAATAATAAAGTAAACTTTCATTTCTGATAGAGTATGAAGCTGGATAACATCTCAGTATGGCCTACTTTCCTATGGCTGTCTTCTTGAAAAAACACTGATGTCTTCGTAAGACTGGAGGGTCCAGTTACTCACTGATGAGCTGGAAGAGGAACAGGGTACACACACAAATAATACACACACCATCACACCCACCATACTTTACTGTGCACCCACCCGCACACACACACGCAGACACACGTTTTCTTACATGCAAGCTCTCATGCATTTAAAAAAATGCACTCTCTCTTACACACACACACATTCTCACACAGTATCCGTACATCTTTATTGTCGTAAATGCTTTTCATTCAAGCATGCCAGGCCACACAATGCAGGATCCACGTTTCTTTCTGACGGCAAATGTAAAATGAATTAGCTCTGGAGACGGATAAAAGTACGTTTTCTTTTTTTTTTTTTAAACCCCTCCGACAAATTTTTACACACGTGTTCTGAGTGAGATGTATAGCCATGGAGGGATCATGCCATATTGAGAATTTCCAGCTGATCCCAAACTTCCAGTGGGGGTTCAAAGACAAAGACATGGTTTGTCTGAATGCGTGCCCTTCGGTCAACTCAATGGGGTAAATTGCGAGCTCGGCGCTGAAGTTTTTTGAAAAGACATACGTGTTAAAACAGCCAGTCGATTGTGGCTTTAACTTTGCGTCGACTGAAATCGGGCCGAGTCAAGCGTGGGCAAACATTCTGGCCCACCATTTCTCCTCAGTGACACCCAAGTGCTTCAGGGAGAGAGGGCGTCAATGACTGTCACCTAGTAATGTCAGCAGCATGGGTCATCCAGGAAGGTTACTCTCAAGTCAAGTTGTGGCCATTCAATGGTACCTACTGCAAGGGAATATGCTGGTCTTTGTCAAGAGACACAAACAGCTTTATCTGTCGTGGAACTCGGAGCGAGTTTGCACAAGTGGGGCACGGCACGTGAATTTCAGACCCACGTCAATGTGTCTCCGGAGAGAAATTGTTTGCAATGTGTCAATTTTTTGGTTGCGTTGCACAGTCCAGGCCTGTCGTGGTGGAAACATGCTCGAAGCTCTCGGTTAGGTAAAGTTCCAGCTTATTATTTGACAAATATCCAGCTTACCCCTTGCACATGCATACTAGTGATCTCCAGTGAGTTGCTGAGTGCACTCGTCATTCAAAGGCTCAACCATAGGATGAGTTTCATGTTCATATCAAACCATAGACACTTAAACACGGCTTTGCTCTGTTGTTGTTTTTTGCCCAAAAAAAATTGCAATCTCTGGATAATCAAGACATAGCAGTTGTTGCGGCATATCACTTCAGTGGATTTTGCGAAGCAGCTAAATCGCTCCCATAGATTCCTCAAGCACCCGCAGCACCTAAGCTTGCAAAAAACAAAGGAAGCCATAGCACTCATTGTCATCATCACTGCAGTCCAACCCCTCCAAGCCCAGCCCGCCCCCCCCCCCCCCCAGCCCTGGTCTGCGCTTACTCAGAGCGGCCAGATAGGGGCGCCGCGTGCTATCAGACCTACCGTAGGCCGAGAAGTCCACCACAGTCAAGAAGACACAAAGACACAAAGCAGGAAGGAGGAGAGCAGAGACAAAGGAAGAGATTGAACTCACAGCAGACACCAAAGAAGTGTAATCACAGCAAATGTCGTCAGCTACACTGTAGGGAGCGAGGAAAATGACAGATAAAGAAGCCTCCTCATTAGCACAAGTATATCTCGTGCAGCAGCGCCGTTGGGTTTTAAAATAGCTCCACTTTTAGATGTTTTCTTTTTGTACTTTGTCAAATAATCAATCATGTGTGTGGAAAGAGAAAATGATAATTATAGGCCCACAAAACAACGGCATTGTACTAACTACCGGTACTCATTTTCATAATTGCTCTTTAATGACTGGGAAAACAATGGTGGGGCTGAAAAGATAAGAGTCCTGTCATTTTCCACTCAAATCCCGAAGCAAAAGTGAGAGAAAGAGCAACAATAACATTAACGACAAACACATTAAACAACAACAACAACAAAAGAAAGAAAGAAAGAGAAAAATGAAAAATAATAATGGGCGATAAAGAACGTAATTAACACCTGTGGAGAATACACTGACTGGGTTAGAAGGCCATCAAAGACAAACAGCGTGTACAGAAACAATATGTCATCTAAGACATTTCAAACAGGAAACTTGTCACGAGAATAAAATGTGTAACACGAGGACGACTGTTTGCTACATAATTAGCTGAGTCAAACGTATCACTGTATGCAGGCTTTTCTCTCTATTCCAGTACAAAGCTACACTCTAAGCCACACGGCTGTTAGATAATAGGCTCACGAACAGGTTGACCGTGGTTTGCCTAGCTTTGTGCACAGTGTGGGTGTAAATCCCCTCGGCCGTGATGCGACCTCCCGCGGAGGAACATACCTCTCCCCCTTTCAGGTTCTTCATTCCCATGTCACCCTTCCCCTTCTTGCCCTTCTTGTTCTTCTTCTTCTTGCAACAGCATTTCTTGATGATGCAGAAGCAGCATGTTAGAATGAGTAAAGCAGCGACCACGGCAATGGCAATGATGGCCCAGGACGGCACTGAGGAGAATACACAGACCGATGGATAGACGGCACATCCACACCCAGAAAGAGAAGAGAGAAGCAAATACTTTGACATTTGACCAACCAATCATTTAGCCTACTCCATGTCATGTCCTGGGCCAAATATATTTCGTATGAGGCGCTATATTAGCAATTAGATTGGGTGAAAATTAGATTTCTCTGCCATTAGGAAGGGCAGCCAGTGATCAATACTGAATAAAGACATTATGAGGCTGCCAATGCCTGCAGCTAAAGAGAAAATCTAATTCCAAAACATTGCTTAGAGTCACATCAATACACATCAATAAATTGATCGGACCAGGTTTGGGTTTCGTCTGGCACTCACGTGGGATCTTGTCGATTTCATTCAGGAACTTGTTTTTGATCTGGTCGAAGGCATCGTTCTTGTTGACCGGCTCGGTGGAGTTGTCAGCGGAGACCAATGCGACGGGGGCTGGAGTCACAGTCAAGGCACTGGCCCCCGTTGGGTTAGCAGCGACCATGGGCGTTGTCTTATTCAAAAACAAGTTCCACTTCGTCATTTAGGCTGCACACACAGTCCCTGGAGAAACAGCATGAAACCAGTCATTAGGAGAGGCCGGAGCATCCAACCATCACTATTTCCCACGTGTGTGTCAACATGCACATGCTGATATTGACGGTTGGCCAGTGAAGGGTTGAATGATTCAGACAATTTTCACATTTTTGGAACCATTTGAAAAAGAGTAAATCACACACAGGATTCAAGTCGGTTGATACTTATTTTGGAGACAAAATAATTCATGAAAAAAAAATATGATAACACACAAGTTCTGAAGTTCATAATATTGCATTTAGGCACCAGATAACGATCAAAAGAGGGAATGATTTACTGTCTACTTCCAAAATTAGACCTGTTCTAGTTTCTCTAACTTGTTTCTCTAACTTAAGCGCCTTCATGGATGGTTAAGGTTTGGTGAGTTACATGTTAATACAGCTGTTATAAGACATCTAAATTAAACACCAAGCAGAACCACTTCACCCTCAGTCTTCTGAAAATCCTCTAAATAAGTAAAAAGGACCAAAAGGTGGTTGAACACTGAATCCCAAATCCATCCTTATAGTAAGTGTGAATGCATGGGAAATAAATGTTAGTCATTGAAAAAAAATGTCCCAAAAAAGGTAATGAAATGTGATTTGGGAACACTGGAACAACAGATTTCCTGTATCTGCTGATGGTATCGAGAGAGTTGATCTTCTAAAGGCCTGAGCCATTAATTCTTACATGCATCTGCCACAAGAGCAAACACAGCCAGACAAACAAACCGAAACTGGTTTGGCTGGACGTGATGTGTCTCCTGTTCCATGGATAATGCTGGTGAAATAATGGATGTTTCCCCCCTTTTTTGCAATAGTCATGTTGTAATTGAGAGATTGTTATGATAATTACATTATAAGACAGACCTGAGAACAAATTACAAATAAACAATGTCACAAAAGGACAATCCATTCACACAAAGCTGTCGTCACATGCAGAGGCATCAATTAAAATCTGCAAAAACATAATTCAAGATATAAAGAAGCTTGAGTCTTCCAAAGGAATGAGTCTCTAACTTCAATATATGATGCAGTCCATTCGAGTAGTGAGGTGTAAAGTACAAAAAACAAAGATATGGAGTTAAACCCCAAAACTTCATTCAAATCATTTACATTTCAAGTTGAAATATTTTTCTGACACAAACACCCCATGGATATTATTTAGTTCTTACCAGTTGAATGATAATAATAATAATAATTATAATAACTTTATTTATATAGCACCTTTAAAAACAGTCAAAGCAGCGAAAACATGGCAATAATAACAACAGCAGAAAGCTCAGTGAGACCGTTGGATACGTTAAAAATAAACTAAGAAATTAATGATTACAGTAAGACCCAAACTGTGTATTAAACTTTAATGTATCCAGATCAAATAATTTCTTGCCAAAGGCCTCTCCTTACATGCACTGTATATCCATGTCAAAAACAGAAACAACAAAGAAAGCTGGAAGCGCATGGCTTCCAAAAAAACAACATAATAGGCACACATCACCCTATAATATAATATAACATGCAAGAGGCAATTACAAAGACAAATCGCACCTTCATACCACAAAAATAAAAACATTCATTTTATGTTCCATGTGGAACTCATAATGCTCCAAACCAAAAGGTCCTGTTCTGCAGCAGTCCATGATATCCACAGTATGATAAGGTGTTACGCATAAATATCAATATCAAACTCTTAATACACGGCAATACAGGAAGTGCGATAAAGTTTTAGGAAAACATTTTTCCGACCTTCGACCTTGAAACATTCAATGCATTTCCATTGAGGTGAAACAAGAATTTATTTCATGAAATGATTGAGCGAAGCAGTCTGCCTCTCTGCAGTGTTCTCCTAACATACTGCAGTGTTGTGAGGGTCAGTGGACAATGACGTGAGATCAGTTACCGACAGTATTTATGAGGAATAACTATCAATTCTCAATTTGCCGCACCTTTGTTCTGTTTGGAGTGGACGCCGCCCTGTACTCAAGCTAACAGCGCCTGACCAGGAAAGCCATTTATCCGCAGGAACAAACAAAATGAACAACTACAAGCCATTCTCCGGTGGTGTTTCCACAGGCCAAACAAATGTTCCTCCAGAGCTCTTATCGCTTCCAGAAATCAAAGTGTGACAAGTGCGGCTGAGAGCAGCCTGCCGACGGAGTGGTGAGTGATCGGGCGAGACCTCCGTTCGGAAAGCAGAGAAAGATGACAAGCATAACAAGAGCTGCTGCTGATTCTGTGAAACTCATGTTGATACGGGCAAAAAAGAGAGGAATTTCCTATTTCGTAAGTGCCAATTCTCCAAGTTGGTGCCAGAGATTCTGCCTCTATTTATTGCCACATATAAATTATTGAAATTGAGGCTGACAGCGGCAAGGATGAGCTTATATTATTCAGGGGCCAGTAGCAGCTTATACATCTTAAAATATGTGTCTCTGAAATAGCTCGCGCTGCTATTATGTGGACTGATGTTACAAACAACCAACCGCTTGTAATAAAGCAGTGAGATGGAAACTGAACTGTTATACAAACGCTGTTTAGACTCAAAAATCACTTTAAACCATTTGAAAATGAGTGTTGCTCGACAAAAGCAGCAATCAGAGCCCTCACTGTCTCTCGTCTCTACTAAACAGCACTGTAGCTGTTGCGACGTGTTAAAAGCATCCACTTACATCTGAGGTTTGTGTGAATTTCACCCTGTTTGTCCCTCACATCAGGCCATGCCAGACCTATTCAATCAACATTCATGGATATCTGCGACAGTATTTTATCTCCTCCACTCGGAGGGCGACAGTGAGGACGGACAGAGGACACAGACATAGACTGTTGTTTTAGACTGTTGTTTTAGTCCCGCTTCACAGTCTGCTGTTAGTGGTCACTCCAGACAAATCAACGATATAAACTTTTTTTTATACAGACTTTTACCTTCTTTAGTCTTTTTTGGGAGGAATTATCTGCTTACTGAGGCTGCCAAAATGTACAGGGTTTCCAGTTAATCAGACTTAACCGAATAACAAGTAGGTCAATAGCTCTATCCGGACATCTCCATTTAAACTGAGGCAAAAAAATGCTTCGTAACAAATCTAGCTGTTTTGATAATTCAAATATAACAGAAACAAGACTAAAGAGGCACACGCTGCAGCGCAACTGTCATTGCTAGTTTCAGACCGACGCCGTTGTCATTTTCTTTCCCAATGCCTTCGTTGTGTAACAACGTAAAGTAGCAAACGCATTTGCATCCGTCTGTGCATCTTAAAATGAGGTGTGGTCAGGCGTATATCTTGAGGCAGGAAAAAACGATTGTGCCATTGACCAACAAAAAACCTGGCCTGAAGTCAATGGTATTATATATATGTCAGTATTATGATAAAAATTTAAGGGATCCCTACATGATTACAATGAAACCGGAATACATCAAATCATTGTTGAGACATTTAACGAAAAACCATACACGTCCACCTTGAGGTGGGACTAAAGGAAAAGCCAGAAAAGTCATATCATGAAATTCTTTGGGAACCATGACTTCATCTAAAAAAAGTATATATGTGCATATATCTACAATGCATTTAGTAGAGATTGAGATATTTCACTGGATAAGAGACAACTTTTACCATCTGGTGACGCTAGAGGAAAAGTCGGGGGGGTCAACAAAGTCATTAGGATTCATCCTCTGAGGAGCACGAATGTCTGTACCGCATTTCATAGCAATCCATTAAATAGTTCAATTAGCTCAAGAAACATTCCCTGTAATGAATACAAGTTAAAAATAGACCCCTAATTCAATATGCATTTCATATAATACTCAATTACTGAAATCTGTGGAAGCTGTGAGCTCCATCGCCCAATGTGTATCTCATTCCGTTAGCGTTTGAGTCATCACAATTAGTTGCAACAAAATGGCTCGGCTCGACCCAGAGCAGATCCGGTCCTTATCACTACACACGCTGCTGGATGGGGATCAAGCACTTTTATCTTTGGCGCACAAACAAACAAAGGGTGTAGCAGCAACCGCACGTACTGAGTTTTACTGAGAAATGAGCTGTGATACGTGAAGGTTTGCCAGGTCTCTGAAAGTCTATCAGCTGAGACATGAAGGTGAAGACAGATAGCTTCAATATTTGTCAAAAAATCATTGATATAGACTTTGAGGATAACATCAGTTGTGTGCTTCTTTAATTTGAAAATAATTAAACCGATTGCTTTTAAGAACACATCCATCTTCAAATGGATTAAACAACCAGCTTTGCTTTTGTAGTAGAAATAACCATAACTTAAGTTGCTGCTGTTCCCAAGGAATACATTTAGATAACCACAATCAGAAATACTTTACCCTTCACAAGGCAATGGAAATGTGTCTTTGGCATGGCTCTAAAAGCACATATAGCGTAAAAACTTGCTGTATTATTGCTGATACTAAAGACATCCTCTTAAAACAGCCAAATTATTCTCTACTTGCACCTTCTCCTCTATGATTGGTGGTACAGCTTTAATCAATGAGGACGACTTTTACCTCTTGGAATATATCACAACATGTTCTCACAGCTTTTAAAAGATGTATCTTGTCTTGCAGCATATTTGTAAGTATTTGTTCAGGTATTTATTACAGACGGTCGAGAGATGACATGAGGGACTCGAGCCAGCCTCAAATCACAGGCGTTGTGTTTCGTGGTCGTCGTATTAATCCCCAACACCTCGCAGTATATTTAACGGGCGGATGTTCTGTGCAATAAATAAGAGTACGAGAGATAAATAAGATTATCGGGAGATGTATTCATCATACTCACGCACACTAATGGATTATCATATCATATGTTGTCTTCATCATCATTGGAGAAAAATATGAGTGACTGGAAAACACTCGAATATGCCTGCAGGCTGAGTGCTCTTACTTAATTACCTCCCACCTGTCGAACTAATTATCATGACTCCATCTCCTCTCACATACAAACACAAGACGAAGAAACGCTGCTTCCCTATCTGATGCCGTCATGCGTGATGACCCGCTGACCACGCAGTGTGACATCATCTGCAGTGACAGGAACCCCCATCCTGCAGATAAGACAACTCCATGTGAGTGTGGGGGGGGGGGGGGGGGGGGGTTGTGTTTATTGCGGGTTTATTAGCACCCAGGTCAGATACAAAGAGAAAACAACCCAAGGAGAGTGAGCTAAAGTCATGCAGCTGTTTCATTACACGACAACAAGTACCCTGAACGGCAATTAATTAACAATCTGCAGCCAGACGGTGAAGTCCTTTTGTTTCCCCCCAGCCCTTACAACTTGCCTCTATATACTATTACACACAGCTGTCTGCCAGTGGCCAATCTATACGCGTACGTGTAGCCTTGTGGATTTCATTACGAATGCAGCAAATGCAAGACCAAATTGCTATGAACGTCTCTGCAGACACTTTCAAAATGGCTTCTGTAAAAGGAGAGGAACCTGGTCGTGGGGTCATGTGCCTGCAGCTCGGGGCAACAGTCAGGAGCAGTGGGGCGACAAATTAAGGATTGAATATTTGTCACTGTAAAAAGGTTGTAGCGTACAAAGGGATCCGACAGCAGCAATGGCTCCTTGGTGGCCGCCAGACGAGCAGGGTTCTCAAAAGATGTGAAATAATCTGAATAATGTGACCCCGATGAAATCATTCAGCCCCCACTGAGGCCCCTGCCATCTGTGACATTACGCGTTATGCGTGCGTGGGTGGAGCGCTTGGCCTCCAGCTGTAGTAGCTGTGCATCCTGTTTAGCTTCATTTCCTCTAAGTCTCACTAATGTGATTATAGTAAACTGGGTAGGGTTATTTTAAAAACATACGAGAAGTTAGTAATGTCTTTAAACACTAAAGAGACTCTTAATTTGATATTTTCGGATTTAGGCAAATGCAACTTTTATGCAAAGCGGTATGTCTTTCACAGCAGGGCAGATTGGGTTTTTTTCAGAGAAGCTGCATGTGTGCGTGTTTGTGTGTGTGTGTGTGTGTGTTTGCTCTAACTTTGTATTTGATACGCCGAGTGACTCTTTCATCTGAATCCCACCGAGCTATTTTTAGTTGTACTTAGAAGATATCGAGGCTAAAATTCAAAAGGTAATTGTTGTCACGCGCATCTCGAATTCATGATAAACACACTGGAAGAAACGGGAGGAGAATATTGGCTGGACTACCGCTGAGTCACCGCTGACCCCTCTGGGCTGTCTGGACTCGATTCCAGCTTGAAAACGAGTACTGGAACATCTAGAGAACAGGGGGCATAGTATTTTATGAGATCCATCAGAAAGAGCATTACTGTAGCCGGAAAGCCGAGCTGAGATGGTGGAGTTGTTTCAATTAGAGATAATGTGCAGCTTTGTTCCTGAACTCTTGCTACTCTATGGTAATTCACCCCCGCTTGTGGGGCTCCCACAGTCATAATGGTCTCATTTTGGCCAAGTTTTAATAGGATTACAGGGGCGATACTGATGGCTGCATTGCTTGTTATTTACCACTGAAGGATGAGAAACTGTGTGGAGCTTGGCCTGAGCTAAGAGTAATCAGTTGCAAAAGCAGAACAATTCATCGTAATAATAATAGATTTGAAGCAAATGCCATTTCTGTTCATCAACTAAACTCATTGCTGATAAAACTTTTTCCAAAAGCTCTGAATTCTTTACCGCAGCTTGAATCTAAATATTGAGTTTAGAGGTGCTACTGACTCTACAGCATCAGTACATTAACATTGCAGTCTTTACAGCTGCTGACAGTTGCATCTTTCCATGCTTATTCCGTGGTCTTATATTGCTGTATTGAGCCACGCTGCATAAAGATATCTCTGCTACGTCACTTGTGCACATCATGTCAGCATACGGTCCCCGACAGATCTCAGCTGGCATGCACAGTCAAATAAACGGCAAGTGCGTGGCAGGGACAGATTCCTGCAAGGTGGCCTGCAAAGCTATATGCCCCTATTTTGTCATTTCATGGTAGAGAGCCAAGATGCTGACAGAAGCCCTGGCAAATTCAGAAACAAAGCACGCGGTTCACAACATGCGCCAGAGGAAGATTACAAAACTCCTAACCAAGAGCCTTCAAGTCTCCTGCCACAAAACATCGGTGGGAACGTGCCAAGCATCTGTCCGGATGCTGTAGTGTGACTTAACAGTAATTAAGCCATTCAATGCAGCTAACAAGTTGCTAGCTTCAACATCCTGCCTCTCTTTTTAAGGTGTTTATGTCCCCTCAGTTAA
Organism: Melanostigma gelatinosum; assembly: GCF_949748355.1. Lineage (NCBI taxonomy): Eukaryota > Metazoa > Chordata > Actinopteri > Perciformes > Zoarcidae > Melanostigma > Melanostigma gelatinosum. The sequence continues at coordinate 22,268,933 of NC_136641.1, read as the reverse complement.
TGAGGGACATATGGTCTAATATTATAGAGCTAGCCTATGATTTTGGCATTGTTAGCTTTGACAAATCTCACCTTTTTAAGGCATATTTCACTGGTGAAAACTTGCTTTCTGATCTTCAACCGAGAAAATTTATAATTTTTTGTAATTTGTTTTATTTTTAGGCTAAACGTGTTGGTATTATCTGTCCCAGCAAGCAACCGATCTGCAACACAGTCAGCAGAACTGCTTATGCAGCTATAGAGGACAGGACATTTACAGAGAAATCACGCCCTTGTGTTTTGCCTCAGGGCTGCACAAATGCTCAGAATGCAAGCATATGTGAAATGAGCGTCCACAAGAGAAGACCGTGACCATCAATCAGAGAAGTCAACATGGCGATTATACCTTTATGTCGACAGAAAATGCAGGTGCATCAGGAAATCCTGCTGGTGCCACTGCTGATCTGAGAGCAGCGATCGAGATAAGGATGTCAAAAAAAAAGGTGCCATGCATATCATCTCACTGAAGAGAATTAGAGAAAAGCCTCTCCCTCATATATCTCATTGAGCGCTGACCCAAAGGGCGGTCCAGAGAGGCTCATTTACAAACCTGCTGGTGTAGATAAAACAATGCTTATTCTCACCTGCAGCTGAATGTGACTCAGCTACTATCAGGAGGGATCCTTGAAAAGGATCCCTCACCCCCTCAGCACAACCCCGTTTCCCTGTCCCCTGATAGGTTGATTAATCACTCTGTCACAGAGTTAGTGACCCAATCTGCATGTAAGGCTGTGTGGAGAAACTGTGAAAGAGGAGAGGGCCTCTGCAGCACGGCAGATAGGCCGCATCGAGACCCACATTCTTGTTTTAAAAAGGAAAATATGGAGACAGCGAGATCTCTTTTGAAGTTAAAGGAACAGTTTGACATTTTGGGATATCCGCTTTTTCACCTTCTGCTAGAGAAATATCACTTTCATGTCCATACATTAAATATGAAGCTACAACCAGCAACCCAGTTAGCTTAGCTTAGCAAAAACACTGAAAACAGAGGGAAACAGCTAGCCTGGCTCTGTCCAAAGGTAAAGGACAATCCAATATCATTTGTTTGTAAAAAGGACAATTCACCATGTTACGAGGGGGTTATGTACCGGACTATTTCTATAGGCTAAGAGCAGTTACCAGGCAACCAGCAGAGACTCCAGGAAGTTGCTGGTCCCAGCCATGAGATAGTCTGGCATATAACCTGTGTAAAACAAAGATGTGTCGTTTGTTTTACACATGGTTTTAGTACCGGTTCAATAAACAAGATAAAACGTATTCATTAGTGACGTATTTGTTACCGTTAGACAGAGCCACGCGAATCGATTCCCCCTGCTTCCAGTATTTGTGCTAAGCTAAGCTAACCTGCTGCTGGTTGTACAGACATGAGAGCGGTATCAATCCAATTCCCCACCAGAAAGCGAATGAGCGTATTTCCAGAAATGCCAAACTGTAACTGTACTACTGAACGACTGAATACATGAGCTACTTTCCATGCAGAAAACCTCAGCGTGCATTCAAAGGATTTGCAGCAACATTGTAGGAGTTACACAAAACATCTCCAGTATGATGAAACACACTGAAAATGTATTCACTCATTCTCTACAGGGTGTGTTACTCTGCTCTCTCTGACCATCACAAATCCTCTCCTCCAAGAAAGCTAGATGTTGGGTAAACAAATGCTGCCAGACTTTTCACGACAAAAATCTGCATGTTTTTCTCACACAGAAGACAAAAGACTGGTGAAAATGCCCCGTCAGCGCAGCGGGATGCTGTGACTGGTGACAGCGTCGGACCGTTTAACACTGAAGCTCTCTGCCATCGTGTGCCAGCAGCCGGGGCCAGGAAGGCTCAACTCTCACCTGGAGTGAGAAGCTGACATCGGCTGAGCAATCCCACGGATAGTTGTGCTAATGTGTCAGCGGGAAAATCACTGACTCATTCTCGGAGTCCAGTACTTTGTCATTTTGAACATACTTCTGCCTAGGAATACTTGGAATATAAGCAGATGAAGAAATATTTGGGGGGGGGGGGGGGGGAAGTGATGTGGGTGCAAGAGGGCACACCCATTCGAGCAAGACACTGTAGGAGGCTGCACAGCTAGAATAAGCCTCTTTTCTTTCTCCTCTTCTTTGAGCTGTTCTCAGCAATCGGGCACCAGCTGCCTTCTTGGAGGGGGGCCAAAAGAAAAAAAAGAAATAAGATTGGTGAACTTCAAAGCGTCCTCTCATTTTTCTGGTTATGTATGAGAGCCTATGAGAGTATTTCTCAGTGTGAGAGCCAATGGGAGCGGCAGCCTGAGGTACGGACTTAATGAGCCTGCCTGAATGTTTTAGTGCCTGACAAAAAAAAGATTCCGATCATGCTCAGCATGTAATAGTCTCCTGCACTCCGGATATTGGATGTATGCATGTATAGCATATATGCAGCCTTATCTACATTGTTTACTACTCTCCTGAAACTGGAGTGATCATGTGACCGCTCCAAATACAAGCCCCTGACTGTATCTGATGACACCGAGAATCTGGGGAAAGATTTCAAGATGTCACTTCAGGATGCAAAGCAGAGAATACATAATTCTCATTCTGCATAATGTGAAAATGATGTTGTATTTGGATTTGTTTTAAAACTGCAGCGCTTTACACAGAGCTATAAACCTCGCAATAACACTTCACAAATTACTCTAACATCTGTTCATAGTCAGTTTGTCAAAAAGGATTTCATTTAGATTTAATGAAAACTCTGTTGTGCTAATGATGAGCCTGATGCCTGCAAGAGTCAGCATTAGGTAGGAAGAGGGATAGCAGCCCAAGAAAGGTTTTGTCCTTGGTACTGTCACCTCAGTGCTGCCTGTGCTATATGTCCCACGAGAGACAGCAGAAAAAAAGAGCATCCTGCAGCACTTTATAAAATCCCCACCCTCTACTCTCTATACTCCTCAGCACAACTGTCAGCCTCTTTTCATGTCCGACTTCTCACTCTCAGAGAGCACTGTGCCGTGAATGCGTTGTGTTACATCGCGCATAATATAATACAGTTAACCTGAGGTATTTCTTTGGCTTCGGTTGTTTGTTTCTGTGTGTTCAGGGAGGGTTTGCCGGCGTGGCTACACGAGTAAGCGGAGCATCTGTCAGCAGGGCAGCCTCCTGGACACTCTCGAGGAAAGAGGTACTACACCCGCTGGGCAGGCTAAATGAGGCACGATCAATGAGGATAATCTGGATCCAGTGCTACACTACATCCCTCCCTCTTTTCTAAAAGATGTTGAATCATAATGGATTGCACACAAAATGGTAGAAGACAAGGTTTACACCTGGGCAGATGCGGACCCAGATAATGCTCAGTATTCCCTTCACAAGGCTTATGATTAGCTTTGAATAAAGTTTGGACCACATGCACCAGGAAGTAACATGCACACAGCTCCTGAAAAGGACACGCTAAATCAGGGACATCCTGTAAAAACGACAGCATCACACCCCAGCCTTAAATGCCTATCACTCTAATGCAGATTCTTCAAAGGAAGTGTTCAAGCAACGCTGACAACAGAGTTGAAATACGCCCTTACCAGCACTACCGTAATCCCGAAATCCTGTTCTCCACAAGAGGCAAACCCATTCACCAAAGAGGCACTTAGGGTTAATGTAACAATGCCTTAATAACGTCCCTCGACCGCTCTCCCATCAGCACCAGAAACTGCAGTCCTCTTCGCACTGTTTCCACTGCAGCACTACTTGTTCTCCCACACACACACACACACATGCGTACACACGTACACACACACGCTCACTCATTCTCTTGGTGACTACCCCCACCTCTGCTTCTCTCGATCCCCTCCTCCTCTCCCTCGCTCCACTCTTTCTATCTCTGTCACTGAAAGGATCCCCCTCCCCTTTCCCCTCTCCCGCTTTCTCTCCATCTTCCATCTCTCCCTCCACTCCAGCTCTCACTACTCTGCCGGCTGATTTGTGATGCTGCTCACAAGGTGCTGTATGCAGCAATCTGTGCCCCGGTCCAATGCATAAGGGCAATCCAAAACCATCCATGTGCTCTACTGTCCGACCGGCACCCACACCCTCGTTCATGCAGCACAGCTGCTCGGGGACTCCACAAGGCTCAGATATGTTCCTGAGCTGCAGCTGCATGAAAAAAAGAATGGATGTAAATAAGTAAACAAGGACAAAATGAAAATACTGTAGCTGAGACCTAGTTTCGATAACAAGACAAAGACAAGAAGAAGAAGCCCGTCTGCTGCTGAGTCTCTTCCTCCCTTGCCATCTCTATCCATTTATCTGAATTATGGCTTTGCACTTGCACCACTCCCACTGTCATCAAGGAAGATTTTAATCCTACGAAGCAATCTTTGGCATGACATGAAAACCTTTTGCTGACCTCACACTGCTAAATGAGCATCGGAAGCTCAGTGAAGAGAATTTTGAGTGTGCTCTTGGGATAATAGCCTCAAACAATAAATAAGTCATTGTATAATCAGAAATGCCACCCAGCTCCCTTAGCTCCCACTGCTTTTTCCCCATTTACAGTGAGCATGTGACTGCGTAAATCTGCTTGTTTAATGACAAGATGTGACGCACTCTTTAGCTCAACACCAACGCTGAAGCAGACAGTTTGGAGCCCTTCGGGTATAACATGCGTGTCACCGAGAATTATCATCGTCCCCTAAGTGAATCACCCTCCTCACTGGCCAGCAATAAGCACTTAAACAAGAAATCAATGAAGTCTCAATCTGAGAAAATGGAAGGTGGAGTGGGATGGCTTTTTGTAATTTCAAAACCTACAATCGGAGAGAGAGAGAGAGAGAGAGAGCGAGAGAGAGAGAGAGAACGAGAGAATAATGTAATTTGTTTCCTGTCTGTGGCCATACCATTTCTCAGTGTTTAGTCCAGGCAGCAATGCATGGTTGCTGGTTTTTGAATTAGAAGTGATCTGGTAATTATAAGGGAGGTGAAGCTGTCCCAGTAAAACTCACATTAAGAAAAATGATACACGCACAGTCTTTGACATCTTCACATCTTCACATTTGGATGTAAGCTGCTGGCGATTTTTATGGATTTTTTGTTCAAATAAATCCCATAAAAACATCAAAACCAACAATGTGGCAGTCCGTCTCTCAATACTTCCCCACCCTGTCTGTGGCACTACGCTCATTTGTTCCCATGGAGGACATAAACCGTTAAATGTTGTTATCAGGATCAGTTCAGCGTTGTTTCCAGTGCTTCGTTTTATCAAGTGAAGTCCTGAAGCAGTGAAGCATCGTTGCCGCTCCCCTGATCTCCAAATCGTTTTAGCGAATGCTGCCGTCGTGTAAATGTAGAACGCTGTGGCTGGTTGGCAGTCGGGGATTAAGATCTGCTTCTGTGTTAGGATGTGATGCTACAGATGGGAGGAGGTGCAAAAATGAAATTCTTTGTGTTTCATTGCGTTGGCCCATTTAAGATTTGGCATCGTGAGAGGGAAGCCCCTCAGCTCGAGCCATCTTTCTATAATGTGTCTCTACACCGCTGCTCAGAAACCGCTACAATGTGTGTTATTGCAACTGAAGATTGAAGGGGAACTGCAGGTGAAAGCGCCAATTCAGGATTTAATGGCACATTTTCAGATTGTATCTGTTTCAGTGGCAACTGTGGTTTTATAGTTTGTTCAAATTAATACTCAGAACATCACCAGGTGCTTGATTTATTTTAGCAACAATAAAGGTAATTTTAATGATAAAGAAATTATGTTTTTTTAAGCTTTAAGTGTAGAGCTGAAACAAAAAATGTCATCTTCCAACATAAATGTATGCGTTTCCTGGTTTCAGCTTCTAAAATGTGACAATTTGCTCCTTTCCACCGTCTTACATTGTAGCAAACTGAATTTCTTTGTGTTTTGTACTGTTGGTCTGACAAAAAAACAAAACAAATGTACCTCATTGTTGTTTCTACAATACATTGCCACATGACTCTCTGATCTCGATGGAGCATCTTTCATCTCATTATTTTGGTTTTTCCGCTTCGCAAAACTGCAACCTCTCATGGTGCTGCGTATCCAAACAACTAAGTGTGCACCACCAATTCCCAGAGCTCCAACTCTCATTCAGTGGATGTTGAGCAGATCAATGTTAACAACGAAGAGACTGACAAAGGGCAGTGGGGGCTACACAATGGCAGATAGCCGTAGTAACAAGAGTCGGTGTAAAATGTGCTGCTAGCAACAGTCCTTCAAGGCGTGGCTGTTGTCCGCTGGGCTTTATTAGCTTCCTGTAGCCTCTGAGGCTCTAGAGGTTCCATCACTCATGGAGATGACTCTGATTCATCAGTTGAGTGCTGGAGTGTGCATGGTATATGCTGGAGACCCAACCACTCCGACAGTCAATCATGTTTGTTCACAGTGGGCTGCACCTTCATCCTTCGCCACGCCTTTCCTGCTCACTACACACTGCAGTGGGCTCCCTCCTCCCTGGCACATGCAGAGCTTTCCTAAGAACAGATGGGAGCGAGGGGAAAACCCAACACGCAGCGTTTTTTGCTGACATCTAGTGGAGTCCAAAACATGTGATTACACAAGTCTATTTACATGTATATTTTGATTTTTGGATTCCATTTTTAGCCCCAAAAATACTGCTCTGAAATCATTTGTTTTGACGCATGAATAAGTCTGTTCTTCAGGAAGAATTCATTTCTACAAAGCAATTATAGGTAATCATCAGCATTTTCCTTTCAGGTCAATTAGTGCGTCAACCCACAGCTCATCAGAGTGTTATATTACTGGACAGTTAAAAGTCTGCCATCTGGGCCATGCCTTCTGTGGACAGTGAGGACACAGAGGCAAGCCTGATTTCTCAAAGGACGAGGAATGGGTGATATTTCTGAGAGGGGAGCTGCAGAGGATGGAGGCATCCAACAATGCGCAGTGATCCGTGTCCTCTCAAAGAGGACGGTCACAGCAATGACACCGGACTGCTCTGATGGAGGATCTCCTCCTCCCTCCTTCCCTCTCCATCTCACAACATTAGAGGTCACAGCATTTGGCTCAGAGCCTCGACTCGCGCCACACGGAACACCTTCGCTGGTGGAATACTTACAACCAAATCTTGATTTCTTGAAAAGCGGCCGGAGGTAATCACAGTGAGAATGTTGTCAATCAGGAACTCTGAAAGAGAAAGACAACGTGAACTCAGAGAGACATAGTTCCATCGTGGAGTCAAAGAAACATCTTTGTTCTATTTCCTGGAGAAACTTGGCAAAAAGGTCAAACCTCTCTGATTATGCAAAGCAGTTTAAAGTGGTGTGTGTATCTTTTAAAAGATAAGCCAAGAGAAGAATATTGATATGTGTCTACCTGTCACATAAACAAGCTGATAAATAGCCGAACGTTTTGACCCACTTCGGTGCAGGACCAATGAATTATGACTGAAAGCTACCCGTTGCACATTACGCCTCACCAGTTATTAAATATAATTATGGGCATAGCCGTAGTATCAATCCAATTACTCTCTGAAACTGTCTGCGAACCAATGTGCTGTAAAACTGCTTTCTTACAATAGCTTTGAGTTCACACAATAGATTCCTAAAACATGAGGGGTTAGATTAATTAAATGAATCAGCCATTTATAGATTTTCCATTGTAGCATTTGAGGTGTTTTATTGACAAATGAACACCACCACACTAATGACTGTGTTGGACAAATGCTGGAAAGCATCAAAGCTACACATTTCATAATCTTTGTGGTTTAAAGAATTTTAGGAGAACAAAATCACATTTAGTGAATAAAGATTTGCTTATTTCCTCGCATGGCAAGATGTTGGATTCAATATCCAATTGACAAATTTAGCATAATTGATTACTTAAACAACTACTTACTGAGCCAAGTCAGACAACCCTGGTGGTTGGCTTAGTTTGGCATAAAGACTGGAAACGGGGGATATGCACACGGTATATCACGGTTCTTTAACCTGTACAAAAACCTAAGTGGACTTCCTGGAGTATTGTTGTCAGGGGGTTACCAGGGAGCAAGGAGATAAAACGTGTTCATTAGTGAGCTTTATAGGTGCTAGTATAGGCTTTCCCCCCCCCCTGCTCCAAGCGTTTCTGCTAAGCTAAGCTAACCCTCTCCTGCTTAGTAACCATACAGATATGAGAACGGTTTCAATCTTGTAACGATGAGCAAGAAAGCGATTTAGCATTTTGTTTTCTTCTTCAAATGCCACACTATTCCCTAAAGGTACAACAACCGGCTCTGAGTCACTTTCTGAGCAGCATGACCAGGGACTTTCTGCTGCGCCCTTTCATTCGTTTGCAAATCCCAATGTGCTGAAGAGAGAATTAAAGAACTTTTATTGTCAGTCGAATTCTGTCCGTGCTTTCATGCAGACCTTTGTGGATATTCTATTTGTGGCCCAAGTTCCTTCTGCTTTTTTGGAAAAACAATAAATTTCATGATTCACTGGACTTAATTGCTTTATTGTAATTGTATCATAAAAGACATCCACGGGGAGCGCTAACCAACTTCAATTTGTGCACTTCAGTGAAGGAAAACATTTCACACAACGAATCTGAATTGAACGCGTTATATTTAGATTAAATGGTTTCTATACATACTTAAAACAGTTAATTTTGACATTGAAACATTTAATTGAATAGAACCAAAGAGACCAATCCATCAAGGCATCACTGATGCCATGAAATCTATGATGAAAGAGATTGTTTTCTAGACCTCACGCCGGTGACCTTTCAATTCTAACTCTAAATTCTGAAGCGTTTCTCGACAACGAGACGGCTGATGAAAAATATTGCACTGAAGGATAATTTCCTGGTGCATGGAGGAGAATATAGACTGGGGACTCTTTAGGTTTCTGCACAGTAAAATACCTGCAGTCCTCATGAAAACACGATGAAACTGTCAAAGTGAGTTGTTTGCAGTTAGCTGAGGCACCACAGTGACAGGGAGGGGAAAAGCAGTGCTTCACACTGCAGCACTCCAAGAACACAAGTGGCATTTTATTCCAAACAGAAAGGTCAACTGACAAGGACTGGATTCAAGATAATAAAAATGAAAACAAACCACTCATTGAAACCGGATTAGAAACATAAAGGTTCTTGCCTGTTATAGATGTATTAAATAGCATAACGTCACAGCAGAAATAAATGTTATCCCGCAAAGACACATTTAAGGTCAAATCTCACTCAAAAAAAGGAAGAAAAAAAAATCTTGAGAGAACATAATTTGGCTAGCTGACAGCGGCGACAGGCCCTGACGAGCAGATTCTGAGATACAATCACGTAAAGGGAATTGCCTCTTTGTGAACATAATTAGATCTTTCACACACCTATTTATGTCCCCGAGGGACCGAACTACGCAGAGGAAAAAGGAAAGGGGATTTAATGAAGACTTTTTACTTTGGTGTTCATCACAAGTCCACGTGAGTGAACCATGTTCTCATCAAAATGTAAGTTTCGAAGCCAAATCATACAATGTCACGATGTATTGTCACCAGATGAAATAATTCCTGCACTTCGAGGAGGAATGTTGAACGACTCCAGTAGATCTAACAGGTCTAAATAACTTCATCACGCGACAGCAGTTTAGGTTATACTGAAATAATCTCTGGAGATATTTTACAAATTTTTTGGCAAATTCTAAACAAAATTATTTTGTAAATCTGCAATATTGTGATGGACGGTAAATTAATATCTCGAAATGGCCCTTAAAGGCCCTGGAGAATTGTTCATCCTCTACATAAAAATGTGTTCATCTTTTAGTTTACGACAACAATATTTCATAAAAAAGTTCACATGAGAGATTTGTGTATTTCTCCTTCGACTGGTCTAAAGTGGGCGTGGCTCAGTTGGAAACAGGCTTATGTTCCGTACTTCCGTGAACCAATCAGGATTCAGCAACATCTGGATCAAAATCTGATGAAAGTTGGAAATGTTTGATCACTGTCAATCAAAACTGATCAAAACAAAGAGCGTAAAACTAAACCTAAATACATTGACACTGATTGCTGTTTATTTTGTTATAAATATATCATGTTATAAAGAAATAATTAAGATTTGATGGCAAACTAGTACAGTTGTACAATGTTCTCATTGGCCATCACATACACTTCAACAATGATTGTTGCTTTAAAGTACCTTGTCTTCTGAAACCATTGTTGTTGATGTTTTTGCCACGAAACCCCAAATCTTTTTCATTTTCTCAACAGTCCAAGCTTTTGTTTTTCAGCACTCTTGTGAAAATGACTCCCAAAAGCAACGTTTTAGCTGCTGGTGTCTTTATTGACTCTGTGCACGGCTGTAAGTGTGCCTCACTGACTAAACCAAGTCCAAGAGACTTGAAACAAAGCTTTCTTCTAATAGTCCCACTAAAGTCACACTGCTGTCCAAGAGAAAGAACATTCTCTGATTTATGTTCCCTTTTATCCTCCAATTGGTCCCCGTTTGATGAAGAGGGCAATGTAGTCCAAACAACTGGAGAAGTCACTCAGCACCAAACTACAGAGTCTTTCCATTCTAAACGAGATTACTGTGCAGCTTCTCAGACAGCACTTAACATTGCAGAGCCCCCGCGGATCCCATGTTCTCTCTCTCTCTCTCTCTCTCTCTCTCTCTCAGCCTCTTGTTCTCTCTGTCTGTGTCTGTCTCTAAGACACGTGGCTCTCCATGACTGCTTCTCCCACACAGAGAGGGGAGGGCGGGGACTCATGTGGGGCAAAGGGAGCCTACAGGAGACTTTTGGGGGCTCTCAGCTGCCCTGCACTCCCTGGAGCGTAGCGCATGAACGCTGGAAGACTGGCATGTGGGAGCGAGGAGCTTTCTACGCAGGAGGAGATCTGGCCCAAATTTAATCTCTCTCTTGTGAGGGCCGTGCCTGCTGAAATCCCACTGGCAGTGCTGCAATGCAGGGGTTTAACATTGAGCCAGAAGGTAGGCGAACACATTAAAGAAATGGCCCTGTGGTTGCACACATTTTTCCACAAATACACACGGATAGACGAATGCATGCATGCACACCCAGTTTGATCTGAGACACCTGCATTAAGAGTGTTTGACAGTCAGAAGGAGTGATTTCAATGTCATAAAAAGCTGTGACGCCTACGTGGAGTTGTATAAAGCAGCTCTGCTTTAAGCTTGGTCAAACGTCATATCTCAGTGCACAGGTATCAGGGATTTGCTTTACGCAAGTCTTAAGGGAACAGTGTGTACCATTTAGGGGGAGCTATTAGCAGAAATGGAATATAATTTCAAAGGTTTTTTTCCGAGGAATAAAAATCGCTGCGCTGTTGTTACCTTAGAATGAGCCATTAACAAAACACAGAGGGGACTCCGTTGTTTTGGTCTCCAGGGCCGGAAAACAAAGCTCAGTAAACCTCTGTTGGTCTTGAGGAGCTGCAGCATTTATTTCTGCACAAACTGGAACTTCCGCTGTACATTCACTTAAAATCCTCACTGCTAAGCTAACTCCCCTGTTTGGCACACGGGAGAGGTTTTAACAGGTTGCGACCTCACCACTAGACGCCATATCCTACACACTGGACCTTTAAGTATGTCTCCATAATACCTAGTAAGAGGCAATCAAAGTAAAAACAAAACAAAAACAGAGTCATTTAGCATTAATAACTTATTCATCAGGACTGTGTGGATGCGGTTTGGTGTTGCTGAATCTTTAATGGTGCACTCAAGTATGTGACACCGCTTGTTTTCCATCTGAGCCCTGCCCACTTCAAACGAGTGAGAAAGACAGAAAGCTCTCATGTGAAATAACCAAAACGATTGCAAGAATGGCAGAAGGTATGAATCCCATCACACGTAGTAAGAAGCTGATTGAGAAAATAGGGCACTTAAATGTCATTCAAATGATTTCCGCGTGAAAGGTTTCATAAATGCGCACATTGCACCATTTGCCTGAATATGAATCGAAGTGGGCTTTTCTGTTTATTGTCCATACAGTTTCCCAGACTGTGAGAGGTGAAGAGCGTGATGGGTGGTTGCGTACATGACAGATTGCTGACTGCGGGAGTCTTTTACAGTCAGCAGAAACAAGCAATTTATGACACTTTGGCTTCTTCACGCTCTGATACAGCCAGTACAAAAACAAGAGAGAGAAACTGTGCTGTCCATCCAACAGTTACTAAGTTTAAAGGAACAGTGTGCAGGATTTAGTGTGCAGGGTTTAGCAGCATCCAGCGTTGAGGTCCGCTCTCGGGCGGAGGGGTTTTCAGCTGGTTGCAATGTGTGTCGGAGTGTCGGAGAACTACGGTGGCCTTCAGGTAACGTGAAAAAGCAAATCGACCCTCATGTAGATATGAGGGGCTCATTCTTAGCTCACTAAAACACAACCATTCTTAGTTTCAGGTGGTTACAAACTAATGACAACATAATAACGAATATTGTTTTCCATTTCTGCCAATAGATCCCCCTAAATCCTAGACACTGCTCCTTAGAGTGATTCATTTGAATTTGAAACTGAAATTCAACATTTGTGCTTGTGGATTTAAGAGGATAGCACACATTAAATCATATTCATAAGTAACATGTGCAGGATTTCTGACTTTGTCATCGATGAAAAGAGTCACTTAGCCCGGGGCAAAGCCTCTGCCCTCCCCAGCCCAGACATGTTGCTGCTTTATCTGTAATCCCGCCAACATCATGCTGTCATTATGTTGCCCCCGGAGAAAATGTTAGTGAATGAAAATGGCTTCCTCTACTGTTGCTAGCAGCAAACCCTACTGGCAGAGTTCCACAGCAGCTGAACTGAAAGCGTTACATTCACCATTTTGTCAGATCTGTGTCAAAGTAAATACTGAAAGGCATTTTTTATCTACTCCACAAATGCGCTGGAGCATGATCTGTAGGTTCTCCTTTGATTACAGCCGTTTTGTAATTGTTAATTTCAGATTTGGTAGCATTTAGTTTTGCATGATCAGTTTGCTTCTACTCTACCATCTATGCTGCAGCATCCTCAGTGACTGTTGAATTACTGTTGGGATAACTGCTGTGTATTTTACTCATTACTGTTTACTGCTCTTTGTGTGTGTTTACAAGATTGATTCCTGTGTTGTACTTCCTTTATGTTGATAATTCCCCTGTGATACTTTGTCTCTTCCTGACATATAGAGGACAATAGCCTATAGCATAACTCTTGTTTATGGAATCTTATCCTTTACTGATTTGTAATCACTATCAATGAATTTGTTCCAATAAATGTGTTCACAGTTTCACAGTTGCGTCCAGTAAAAACCTCAAAGGGCATGTCCTGTCCTCGACCTGTATTGTTATTACCTCTGCCAGGAGGATCATGTGCGTGCGTCTGCGAGTGAGTGAGTGTGGGTTGTCTGTCCACAGATTGCATTATCTTCTGGGTGGCCAGTTGCGGCTGTATACTCAAGGACGTCTCGTAGATGCGGTAACTCACACTTCCTCAAAAAAAGCTGAGTGCATCACCCCCCCCCCCCCCCCCTCATCCACTCCTCTGCGCCCACAGTGGGAGAAAACTGTTTGCAACAGCTAACGGAACTACCAGCACACACACACTGCTGAGTTCCTCTTGGCTGCTGCTCTGTGGCTCACTTTTATTGTTTTGGCCGGTGTGTTTGGCTAACTGCTAACAGCTAACTGAACTACCAGTTCAGGCACTGCTGTACCTCACCCCAACTCAGTGGCTGGCTAAGCGGGCACACAGCTTGGTGAGCTTAATATTGTTTTTGGCAAGATTGCATGACGTCTTATAGCCGGTTGCCAGCATAAGTCTCCGCTTGCTTATGAGTTTGTATTTAGTGTATTTTATGAGTTCTTACAGCCCATTGGTGTCGAGACAGGAGGTTAGTCAATTATAGGTTGTATTGATTGATTTATTCATTCATTTAATCACACAATACAGCAGTGGTTGTTGCAGACACACCTGGCACAGATCTGCACTTTATTGCGTGCGCGTTCGAGTGAAAGTGTGTTTAGCGCTCTGCTGAGCATCCACAGTACACACATAGTGAGGGCAGACAAAGGACTGTGAGCCAACACCCTTTAGCTGAGATCAAACCGTGATGATTCCGTACTGTGTCGCATTAAGCCCAGCAGAGATCGTCTTCACTTTAGGAGGCCAGGTTCAAAACAATTGTGTTGGGGCCACAGATCTATCAGAGTTTAAAATGGCTGCATCAAATCAATTTCAATGTTCTGCCTGCGAGCAGTTAGAAAGCGATTGCTCCATCAGCCTCATGACACAGCGTAAACACCAACAAGAAAGAGTTCAGCTTTTGCCCCATTTTTTTTGTTCCTCCAGTCTTAACATCATTTCCGAAACGATAATCTTACATCACTTCTTCAAACCAAGTGCTATTTGTCACAAAGCTATACTGTCCATAAATCCTACTTCCCTCCGGCTACCTGCTCCACGGAGAGACGAGACCTGTGTTTATGTGCAGCAATAAGGCAATTCGTCATCCAGTCCCAGAGAAATGGTCAACGGCTGGGACGAACCTGCACATAATTCCAAATTAATTGCTTCCCTACTTTCCTGCCCGGTGAATGAAACATAACACCACAAACCACACTAGACAGGGAGAGGATTAAATAATATTGAGGAAATAATGAAATGTATCAACTCACTTCCTGCTTTTGATCATTAACATTGCACACACCTAAACGATTGACAGATGGAATGCATTGTGCAATGCATTGAATTGTGCAATGCATTGATTGAGTTAACAGATTATCATCGTAATGGAAATAATTGGTTGACAATTACGGAAGAGGACAATCTGTGCAAAGAGAAGGGCAGCAATACTCAAGCGCCCCCAGACCTCAATGTCTCTGAATTATATGTGGCTCTAGAAAAACAACAAACTCCCCAGGGGACCAACAAACTCTTATAAATGTCAAATAGGTTTTTCGTGATGTGCTCTGCAAGCTGCAGTTTCTCGCTCCTTGTAATGCGGTCAAAGGTAATGTAGGACAAATGATAGACAAGTGGCAACCAGAGTGTCTGCTCATGGGGATTGTTCACCTTCACATCGTCACCAGTCAATTCTATTACAAGGCAGGCCCAAATTTTTGAAACCACCGCGCCATTAGTCAAACACAGATTGGGTGTGACAGCTAACCTCTCATGACGATCTCCTTGCACCACATAAAAACTAACTCTCGTTGCTGCGTGATGATGTTGTACTCAAATCAGTCTTACTGCAACGTTATAACAAAGAAATAGACACTTTTTTCTCTCTTTTATATGGAATAACAGGCAGACGGAACATTTCAACCATCTAATAAGTAAGTTAACTGCAAAAAATCGGTCAAATATTAAAGAAAATGGAAAAACTGTTGTGGAAAGATTTGTGGAAAGATTTGATCATTGCAATATTTAACTGAGATCATCTGTAAAGTAGACAGAGAGTCATTTTCAATTAAGCGCTCATTAGAAACTAAATTAGAGCTGACCTTAGAAACATACCAGCACAGGGAAGAGGAGAGAAAGGGAGACGAAATACGTTAACTCATCCATCTCCGATTGAAATTCAAATAAGAACTGCAGTCTAATAGTACATTAGCAAAAGTGCCTCCTAACGACAAGCACGTCTTAATCACACCAGCTTCATCTAGTCATTAGATATACAATTTAAATGGTCAGAAAATGTGTATTGCTAAATATCTATTTTCCTTTTTATATGTGCACGCTGAATTGCACGGATGTCTAGTGGTTAGCAATCAACTCAAGTGTAGTGTTGCTCAGTGCTTCTACTCCAGAAATATCTCAAGTGATCAGCTGCACAATAGCAATATTCATGAACAGCAACTTGTACTTGCATTTATTTATGAATGAAATAATATTTCTGAATAAATCCCTGAAAGAAAACGCAAAATATTGTTGACTTTAATCGCAGACGAGACGACGTGGGGACGTTCCTGCAGCCAGACAGTAGTGTATTATCACCTGCCCTCACAAAGCCTTGTAATCACAGAGCGGCATCGACAATCAATGGCGGGAGGGAAAGAGAAGACAAGACCGATCGATGCCTGTTAGAAACACAACGATAATTGTGCACTTATCAGTTTGGAAACAGCGACCTGCTATGAATTCCTAAGATGACGCTTAAGTTCATTTTCAAAACAGCCACAAATGTCATAACAAGTGTATGCCATCAATGTATTGTGTCCCTTGTATTTACTGGTTTATTCTCTCCTGGTCAACATGCTAAATGCAATTTATTGTGACGCTGAAAGTGAGATTTGATTGTTGTGATCAACAACTGTTTCCGAAAATGTCCTTTTTTTCCATATACCATTCGGTGTAACATGAGCAGTTAACAGAATAGGACAATTAAAAGATCATTATTGCACAGTTGACCTTTTAAACAGTCCCTCTGTATAACTCCATACATGTAACAGGCCATATTACATGAGGTTAGAAGCACAGGGAAGCTCGTTAACAGGTAAGGAACTAATTATAGCACCGCCGAGTGTATGACCAGGTGCAAGTGATTAAAACGTATTACTGCTGAAGAAAATGTGAACACCCAAACAAGTGTCTCATGAAGAGAAAACATTTTGTTGATGAGGAAACAATGAATCAAGAGTGTCCAGCCTATTTTCTTTCCTTCTTTCCCAACAAGTTAGATTTCAAATCATGCAGCGGGCTGTGGACTTGCTGTTTTCCTGTGTTCAATTCATTTTTAAATAACTGTTGAAAAAAATGCTTGATTTAGTTTGACATGATTTGGTCAGTTGAGTCACGGTGGTAGTTGTAAAGGTCAGTTACATCAGGCTGGGTGTGGTGATCTTGATGTGGGTGTATGATGAATATTCTGCATACTGCAGAAGCAAAAGCTGTCACCCAGTTCACACCCAGTTGAATCTTGTATTTGTCTCGCCTTTTTATTATTGCTAAACAATCCCAGGTTTGCAGCTATAGCCGTGGGATTACTGCATTGCATTAAATCAGGTTTCACCGTAACAATAAGCATAATTTCTACCTCTTACTGCATCCTAACAGATGCACGTTAATGACCAAACAATTAAAAACCAGAAAGCCTTGAAGAAACACATAACACGGCAAATCATTCCACTCAATTAACAATATGTGAAATCCTACACAGCCAACTGACAGTATTCTATCAATTATTCAGGAGGAGTAAGGCTCACAAAAAGTACTGCACCCCCGGCTATGCAGCAGTAGATCACTGTATAGCAACCCATCTGCTGCTTGTCAGAGCCAACGGTTGCTGTGAGCGCAGGAGTGCTGGACAACATTGATCCTTAAGTCAGGGTTGATTTCCATTGTGAATCAGAAATCAGAAAGTGCAGGTGAAATGCTGTCTGGGTCAAAATGTAGAAACTTGAGAAAGACCGACATCACATTTCCAAAGGCATAAGTGAAAGAGTAGTTTCACAGTGTGCACGCTGTGAGCAGTGTGATATTTCTGAATCCATCTTGTGTGACTCACGTGGGCCAAAGGATGAAAAGAGTATAAAAAAATCGGGACGTAAGGATGAGGAGGGTCCTTCAACCTTGCTGATGTTTCAAAGTGTGACCTCATCCAGAGACAACATGTCCCACATTCAGACTTCAATAATGCGACGCCTGTGTTCTTAGGGCTCAGGGCAGGCTCGTCTGAAATCTGACTAATCGCTGACAGAGCCATAGTTTCAGTTTGCAGAATTGCTGTGCTATTTCTGGACAAATAAACAACGTAATTCTCCACAATATTCAGCAGCATCAGTGAAAGTATATGGCAACCCTTTTATAACATGGGAAGGGAACATTCTTTTGTACAAACTGACACTTTCAAATTGAACTTTGTTTTTCCGGGTTCCTGATTTCGTGACAGTTTTGACTAATTCACTGTCTTCACTGCACATTTAGTAAAATTAGCATTTGCAATCTGTCAAAGGACTAATGGCATCGATGGCATCGTCCAGAAGTACTCATTGGGGAGAAAATATGCAATAGTCACAACAGCATTCAGGAAACTGCATTATGTCCCAAACTGCTGATATGTCAGCAGAACAAAGTCACTGCGGGTTCTCATTATGTTGTTGATTATCAGTTATTCTGCGCGTCAAGCTCAATATTTTGTCAGCCAGTCAAAGAATGACCCGACTAATTGTTGACATTGGTGTTTACATTTCCTGACGTCTCTGTGTGAAGCACTTTGACTGACATCTGCACCAAAATGTTAAATGTACCAAAAATGTCCTAATAAGTGTCTTATAAATACAACTTTATACGATTTAACGTGTTTCAAATGGGTCACAGGTGTGAACAATTTTTCATTCACCCCCGATTCAGTTACATTGCCCTCCTTTCGTCCAACTAACAGATTAATCGTTGCGCTCCAGTTGGTCAGACCAGTCTTGTCTTTAAGAGCGATTTGAAAGCATTTCCCCTTTAAAAGAACACTGTGCCTCCAAACAGCATCACTTGATCATAAGCTGCACCCAATTTAAAAACATTGCATCATTTGGACCAGGACCGCTGGCGCTGGCAGGGTTTAATGTGATCCAATGTTGTCATTTAATAAATACTGACATAGCTGTACAGGATTTTAGCTTTTGCACAGTTAGAGGAGAAATAACCCCAGCCAGAATACGCTCCGTGTTATGTGTCATAACTGCCTGATTTGTGGGTGGTGCTGCTTGAGTCTATAAGGAACAACAGCGGCCATTAAAAAACAAGTCATATTGAACTTCATTTTGAATTTGTCATTCACTAGAAGTTGTACAAACGCTACAATGCACATGTTTATAAATCAAGGGCTCCGTTTTGCAGCTCCTAAATGCTCCAACATTACGGTTGAAATGAAATAAAAGGGAGTGGCAGCTTAGCTGGCAGCACCAGCAGTTTAAAATGTGCACCAGCACATAATGCACAGTTTCCACCAATTTGGATTCATTTCCTCATTTTCATAATATGAAAATGGTGAGGCTGCAAAAATGAAAAGAACGTTTGTAAAAAGATTCTTAAACTTTTCAGCCGCATGCAGAGAACTAGATAAGAAGACAATGTCCCATTTCAATGTGTATAAATTACTCGATAATAGCGGTACGCAGTTTCACTGTGCTTTCAGACAGACAGCAGCACAATCAGACCCCATAAATCCATTCATTTCTCATAGAGCAGAGGCAGCGGTGGAAACCCGGCCAACGTGGTGTCGGACAGCAAGCTTGCCAGCTGAGATAGAGCCAAGTTGAGAAGTCGTTCCCCTTTTTCACATACAACAGTCAGATTTCCACAGTTTCTTGTTTTCCAACCTACTAAATTGTTACTATTACTATTACTATTACTATTGTAATAGACAAGGTTCTGTGCAGATGCAAATACAGCGGCACACACATCTAATGGCTCATAAGTGATGATGGAGAGTAATTATTTTTGTACCAGTCTTTACATCGTTTTTTGGGGGGGTGGTGGAAATTCTACTCATCGGGCATTTAAAGGTGCAAAATCCAATTATTGGGAGCTTTTCGAACGCCTCTCAATGGCTCCTAGCGTGGCGATGCCTGAGCCGGCGGCTCGTAGCCAACTGTGTTAATGGTGCTAACGGCACAAGCAGTACAAGCTTCGGCAAAAATGCAGAGAGAGAAGTGAGAGAACAGTGTTAACCTGAGGGCGAATCAGAGGGTGGAAGCAACAGATGGCGTTAAAAGCTGTGACCGTCATATGAGAGCAGTGCACAGTGAGCTAGCCAGTGGGGCACAACCCCTCACAACTGATATGCACGAAAAACACTCGCAGCCAGCCCGACAATGTCGACAATGTCAACAAAGCAAGAAGAAGCTCGGCTAACACTCACAGAGGGAGAGTGGCTTCATTCTCTCTTCAGGTGGGTAGTTGTGTGCTACTATATTAATGCTCTGAATGTCATATAGTAGTGGTATATTGCTCCTTGAAGCAGGATTTTGAATGAAGGAATTTTACTTGTAATGAAGTTATATTATAATGTGGTATTGGTACTTTTACTCAAGTGAACGATCTGAATACTTCCGTCAACACTGGTAATAACTGTCAACATCAACAGCTGATGATGATCACTTCTATTTATCAGTAACAAAAAAAAAGACGTGTCTCCTTGTTCTTTTTCCCCAATGTGGAAATGTCAATTGAATCGCCTACATTCTGTGGTCCTTGTCAATGCTAACTCCACTGTGTCCCTGAGGACAGTGTTGACAGCAACATGCTTCCTCCATGACACATGGTGTAACACATTTAAAGGTCAATAATATCCTCCAGATTTGCTCAAAGCAGGCACCCCAACTAACCCATAGGAGCCGCAAGTGCAGCAGCGAGGACATTAACTCTCTCTGGCTCCCCACCCACCAACATAACCAGTTGTGTTTCGAATGCATGGCCGAGCTGGAGCTGTGCCCATGTCTCTGCAGTGGTAGGTGAGTGTTTTGTCCCTGCACCACCGTGAATTTCCTGAGTTAATTTATCTATTGTCCACTGTGTTCATAAGAAGGTCTGAGACAGAGAAAAAAACATCTTACTATCAAGCTCACTGTCACAACCCCTTTGACGCATTTCAGTGAGGGGGCACAAACCAGCAATGCCCTAGATAAACGGTACCCTGCAATGCATTGAAAGACGCTCTACAGCATGCAGGTTTACATAACAGCAGACGATACACAGGGATGCACATCACTTCCAGAGCTCCATTTGAAAAATGCAGCCTAATATGCTTCTTGTCCCTCAGTTTAAACACGGCTGAATCGGTTTGGTGCAATGTGTCCCCAGTGTTGGGCTGGCTAAAGGGTCAAGTGTGACAGACCGCTGCTTGTAACTGGCAGACTCGAGAGGAGAATCTGAGAGTGGGTCAGGCCTAACACGAGAAAGGAAAAGGAAAATCTTGAAGACAATAATGAACAAAAGATATTTGAGTGACACGGAGGTGGTGTGTGTTTCAATATGCATTTTGTGAGAGAAGTCCATCAACAGCATCAGCAAGGAGGAAATGTGATAACAGTAATAAAGGTAATGCATACACCAACATGAAAAGAATAGAATGCGTGGTGTAGTGTTGACCAATGAATGATCCCTGCCTCATTGCGGTTGCATTCACTCGCTCGTTGACAGCCGCACACAGAGTCAACCATTAGCTTTCCAATGCTAGCTAAAACCAAGATGTAACCATCGGGGCCAGCTCCTTCTTCTTATTACATCAATGGTAGGCCACCATATCTACAGTGCTGTAGCTATAATTTAGTCTTGTAGTTCCCTTCCAAGCTTAAACTTAACATACTAACATACTACATACTAATATACGAACATTAGCTTGATGCACAGCTAGCATTTCGATTTGTAGCGCTCTGCTATGTTTTTGTGAGTTAAGGTCTGGGTGCCATGGTACATAAAATGATTTGTTGTGTATTCCTGTTAACCATTGTAGTAGTATACTGCTGCGGCTTGTGTGGCATTGGCAGGTGCCAATCCCCATGGGTATAAACTGATTGTACCAGATGTATGCAGAGGCCACCTGTGCCACAAACTAAGTTTCTTCACTCACTGTTCGTTCCCCTCTAGCACACCAAGTAGGGGCGGTGAGCTGGTATACAAATATGAACTGTCCTTTTATTCTGAAAGTTGTAATGAAAGCAAGGGCGGGAAGTACAAATAATAAAGCCTTGGAGGGCGGAGGTGGATATACCCGGTTAAAGAGCAACCGCCCAGTGAACGCACCCGCAACAAGGTAGGGAGCATTTCATTGGTTAAAACTACACGTGCATTCTATTGGTTGGGGAATTTCGACTGGGCTATTGCACAAAGAATTTTGATGTGTCACAAACAAACAGAAACAGCCTGAGTGTGAGGAGAAGGGCTGAAGCCTGAGTGCAATAAATCTGTGCAAGCAACAAAATATCTGAGTGCAAGCAGAACAAATTCATGCGCAAGCAAGTGCTAATTGAGTACGAGGACATGGTTTTGAGGGACGGCATTACAAAATCTGACCATGACATCAATGAATCATTCTCACAAATTGAAAGACCAAGCACTCTGACACGCAAAGGAAAAGCGGTCTATACTACAACAGCATGGAGAGAAAAAGTTAGACTCTCGTGCTTCACCAGTGCTTCGAATTAATGTGCAGTTCCCTCAAGCATAGAGGAGGAAACAAGACCACTACAGCACTTGATATTTGTTTTTCCTCCTGAGCTGTCAGATATTATACAACCACTCTCATGCAAGCTCTTGGCGATTAGCCATGCAACCTTTCAAAAAGCATTATTATCTAACCAAAGGAAACACAGTGGATCTCTGTATCGTGAGGCTTTGTGAAATGATTCAAGAAAACTCTCCAGATGAGAAGGAAGATTGCAAAAAATGTATTTCTGAACAGCTTTTAAGATAACAATGCTGTGAGTGGACTTATACAACCGGGCAAAAAGATGGGAGCAATTGTTTGATCAATATAGCACAATGAATCTCGTGTCCTTCTTGCTGGTCCCAACTATTACCAGCCTTATCATGGAGGAAATAGATTTTGCAACCCTCCATCATGCTCTTGGAGACGCCAACCAATTTGCGGTCAAGTCAATAATCTATCTGGGAGAGATCGAATCTGCAAGATGTGTGCAAGTTGGCTGGTACACACTGTCGAAACCCAAAAACAAAACAAACGTCGCTTTAAAATCAAAGAGACGTTAGACTAGTCGGAGTTTGTTTCTTTTTGTTGCCGACACTTATTTTCAATGCAGTCTGACTGGAGACAGGTTTGCTGAATACAAATGGAATCTTTTATTCTGGGGATGGCAGCAGCACAATGACCTGGAGAATGAGTGAGGAGGATGGCTCAACACTCTGTGGAGCACCTTCAGCTTTACAAAGCACCATAAGTGACCTGCCACTCACACAACAAGTTGTTCATTCAAGTCACAAAAAAAACTGTGGCAATGCACGGGAAGTAAAGCAACTACAACATTGTTTGTTAGTACTGAGGGGTTTTTTCTATTCAGCATTTAAAAAACTGCATTTGTTGTACAGACATCAACCGTAAATCATATGTCAAAGCTACCAACACTAAAGCATGCTCTACTGGTAGTGTGCATATTTAAATGTACTCATGCCAGTCAGCACAACACAATTCAGTAATACATGAGTAATAAATGTTTTCCCTTTTACTTTGAATTTGTATTATTTGTCATCTCTCTGGCTTACCACAGCATGTAACACTACTGTCAGAAGAACTCACAGGGATTTTTCATTCTGTATGCCGTGTCCGTCGCCTGCACACTGGCCTCAAACAACTCAAAGAGAAAAGAAGCAGCCTTCATGCTGAGCACCTCACACAAAAGCAAAAGTGTTCTCCTTCCTCCTCTCTTTCCCTTCTCCTTGCTTATCTCTCTGGCTGGTATTACATTCCACAGTGTTCCTCTAATGAAAAACATAAATTATTTTATACCTCTGATTTATAAGCAAACGAAAAAAGGCACTGAAGCTCGCAGGTTGCACGGAACAACACAATTACAAAATTACTCACAACCACCGCCTGCAGTTTCACCTAATTTCAAGAAATGTCATAGTACGACACACAGATCAATTTCAAAGCCAGCGTCTAAGTTATAGTTATATTAATGTTTCTGTTGATGTTTGCACCGCTTCAAGCAAATTCTCACTTGGCAAAGCTAAGAAATGGCAACTCGGCTCTCCGACTTCAAAAATACCTTTGGGACTGCAGAGAGAGAGAGAAAAAAGAAAATGTCTCCTCATCTCTAAGATTTCAGGGGACAGAAAATATATATATTTCTAGAGGCTTTGTGTTTCTCAAAGCAGAAACAAAAACTTCGGATTCTGCTGCCAGATGTCTTTTGGGGATGGGCTATGGAGAACAAATGGGGAGGAAAATACATTCAAAACCTTTGAACCAGCACATTTTAAATCCACTGAAACCCTGAAGGTGTGTTTCTTCATTCAACTGTTGGCAGTCCACGTCATTATTTAGACAGATTAAATCACTGTTCCTAAACAAGTTTTATATTCCAGCTACAGGATGCACTTTGGGCTTTTATCTTCAAAGTGTGATTGTATTCGCCTCACTGACAATGTCGAGGTTGTAATTTAAGTGTGATTTTGTGGCTCTTGGGGGGACTGGGATGATTACCAGCTTCCTCCTCGCTGTGCACAGAAAGGCTTGGAGCCGACACAGGGTGCATTTCAACAGCCTCTGTGCGATCCCTCAGCCCTTTTGACAAGGACAGATCCCTCCAGTAGCTTTCGGCAGACGCTCCTCAACAAAGAGAGGCGCCGCTTTGATTTAAGAAATAAAAAGGAAATAAAAGATACTCGATACAAACGTATGGACAAACACTGAAAAACACTTTGGTTTCACAAGCATGCAGAGCTTCACCATGAAGCAGAGAGGACATGAAGGCCGGGGCATGTTGCAGCAGAATGGACGTCAAGAACTCTGAGCAGCTACAGTGATGATGAGGTTAGGTGACAGGGCTGCAAGCGGCATGGCGTGATATCGATGTGATTACCGGCCAGGCAATTCCGCCCTGGAGACAGAGGAGCTAAACAGGTTCCAGAGCTCTGACGGCACCAGAGACCAACACGCTCATACATAATATAGCCTTGATGCCTCCAACAAACATTTATTCACATCCAATGGAGATCATGTCTGCACCTTCGTCAAACGCATGTGCACGCATGTGCATACCTGAAAATACATTGCTTGTATGTGTGAGCTGAACACTAAAAACAGCGGATCTTCTGGAATGGCTGCCCTTTTATAAGCAGTCAGCACAATCTCACCATGTAGAAAACACTGAACAACAACCTAGAATCTGGGAAAGAGACGACTAAATATAACAGCATCCTGCAGGATAAAGCCACTCCTCTTCCTACCTCATGGTCCAATTCAGACGCACCAGCTGAGTTACACCAGATGTGTCATATAGGAAGCTGCTTTGCTACAAATTGGATGATTAACAGAGCCGTGCAGCCAGCGCTGAGGCACTTGGCTGTGGTACGCAGCTCGGTGGAGAGTGATTGGCTTTGAGGGCCAAGGGGAGCAGATGGGACAGGGACTCAGAGCTGGACCAAACAACAGAGTGAGCCTCCTTAGTCTTGCATCGACATGTCACTTGTATACTGGCTTGTACTCAAGAAGTGATTCAACCACCCCCAAAAAAAGAGCCAGCTCTGTTTATAGTAGTATTGCAGCCACATCTCTGCCCTTAGCTCCACCCCCTTAACATAATTATGCAGCTCAATGCAGCACTCCAAATCCCCACTGCAGCTCACCCACACAACAATACTCTGCCGCTTTCTCCCACTCTCTCTGTCTCTGTCACACACACACACATCACACACACCACAGTGTTTATATTTTCCCTTCGTGACATTCTGAACGATCCATAGGCAAAGATAGCAAGAGAGAGAGAGAGAGAGAGAGAGAGAGAGAGAGAGAGAGAGAGAGAGAGAGAGAGAGAGGAGAGAGAGAGAGAGAGAGAGCGAGAGAGAGAGAGAGACAGAGAGAGAGGGAGAGAGAGAGAGAGAGAGAGAGAGAGAGAGAGAGAGAGAGAGAGAGAGAGAGAGAGAGAGAGAGAGAGAGAGAGAGATGAGATAGGAGACGAGAGAGAGCGAGGAGAGAGAGAGAGAGGAGAGAGAGAGAGAGAGACAGAGAGAGAGAGATGAGAGAGAGAGAGAGAGCGAGAGACAGAGAGAGAGGGAGTCCACGCCACGCAATGTGGGGAAGCTCTCACGTTTCAGCCGTCCACCTCCAGCAGGCCTGTGTGAGTCATTCACGTATTCTGTGCACACTGCCTGACTTTAAACTGAATTAATGGTGTTTTGTTCTGTTTCTTCTGTAAGGTGAGAAGCCACATCAGATAATTTCAGTTCACAGGGATCACTATTGGTTATTCGCCCCACAGAGCATCATCAACATAATGTCAAACCACAGGCATACAAACGCCAGCTTTTTTTAGGATACGTGTTGTTCGTTCCCTATTGTTGCCATTTCAATAAGCTCAATAAAGTGTCTGTCTGTGTTTGCAAAGATGCCATGTCTGGAACAAAAGCAAACAGTGGGGCAGATGTTCCCTGACGAGCGAAACATGGCCGGGGAAGACGGGTGAAGCCAATGTGTTAGTTATACGCTTACATAATCCAGGGGGAGCGTGAATCGACTACTCCCTCTGCCTACATCAAACAAATGAGCCGGGCAGGCGCAGGTCGACTGTTTTGAACATGAACGTCGTGTTTCCATGAAAAGAAATCTGTCCATCTTCACATGTCCAGAATGCACAACGGTGGTCTTTGTGAGGCTGCTGCTCATCAGCGGGCAGCCTTCTGCGTTGTGCAGCGCTGCTGCTGCTGCAGGGGTCTTTTCAGTGCATGGAACCGGATGGTGAGCAGAGAACACAGCGGGGGCTGGGCACCGCAATGTACTGCAGTGCTCGTAGCTCTGCGATGCACACCCACTCTCTTCCATTCTTGCTCTGCCTCTGACAATATCTCAATCTCTCGCTCTATCTCTCGCCCATGCTTGGGTTGCTTGTTTTACAACACCCCCCCCCCCCCCCACCCCCCTCCACGTACCTCTCATTGCTTTTGTACGTTTCAAGCCCATTTTTCTCCTCACCCTTAAAGCTGCCTGATAAAGTGTCCTTTTCCTGGTTATGGAGAAGACGAGGACACACACACGCACACACACACACTGTTATTCAGACACTTCACTGTATTTATCACGGTGTAATTCTAGTATCACCAACAGACTCTGCTCACCTTAAACATCTGCAACGTTTCATCTGCACAACACAGGTGTAACACCATTTTACAGTAGCTCTTCTCATCCCAATATGCAGAGTTGGGGGATTGTTGCTCACTGTAGTATGTCACAGCGACAGACGCTGTTGCTCCGCTATGTTGCCTGCACCATCATTTACAGGGGCTCACTAAACGCCCATGTCGCACAGCCTGGGACAGTGGGTGTCATACGCGCAGGATGAGCAATGACAAGCCTAGCAGCTGCTCCCTTCCCCAGAAAACTCCACCAATCTTCGAAAGAGTTGGAGTACATAATTCATATCGACACATAAGAACAGAGAAGAGGGAAACCGTGAAGGGCAACTTGAGTTTCCCAACAGCAATCCCAATCCAGCACTTGCATTCTTGCACATGGCCAGGACTGTTTCTGTAGTGAGGCTGAAATGCCGGATTCAAGACGCTGCTTAGGTTTGAGTAAATCACAGCATACAGGTCCGTGTGTTCAAACTAGTCATTCTATCTCATTAGGATCGGTTAATCTCCTCCTCCTCTGACTCTCGCTTCCATCGTAGAGGGACACTGGCTCATTCTTATGAACAGTGAGGGGTCTCATTTCCGTTTGCCATTAAAGAGCAGAGGTTTCTAATCATTGCTACCCGAATGAGTTTCTCAGTATGTCGGCTGCATCCTGCAGAGACACTTTCCTGCTCGCTCTCAACCATGATATGAAACGAAGCTTTGTGTGACAGCGGGTGTCAGAACTATAACGGCCGTAGCCAACACATGTTTTACATGTTTCTTTTCAATGAATTAACACCGCTGCCTTTCAGCGCCTCCTCAATTATTTTTTTAATTGATTTCTTGGAGACGTAATGACTTACAGGCCAGCATCGGCGGACCAAATGTATAATTCCTGTCCTTTTAATAACATCATCCTCTTGATTTTGTATTGCCACCCAAATAGACCCGTGTAATAAGGTGTCAAACCCCAATGGTTTTGCTGCAGCAGTCAATTTCATGCCACAGTTGAATGTGCCTCTCGCAGCTTTGCAATGAAAAGGAAGACGGAACAGAACCACAGCAGTGACACTCCCACCTGGAGCATATAATGGTAATACAGGTAGACAAGTACAAGGACACGTTTTTTTCGATTTTTTTTTTCTATGGAAACAGCTGGGAGTGTTTTTTAACTGGGAGTTAAAAGTGTTTTCAACTGAAAAGGCAAAAGAACAGATGTGCACAGCCAACTGCCATCCTGTCGTATCAAGGACTTTGAAATGTGGACAGCCAGACGATTTATCAGGTCATCTAAACAAACATTTTTAGTAGAATTAGCTTTGCCTTTAACTCTCATCCAATCCTCTCTACAAAACACCGGGTTTGCTTCACACAATAGGAGGGAAGCTCTGTCCATGGTGCTGAAATGACTTACATTTCCTTCCCAGCCCTGCTCCTTATCCCCCAATATAACTCAGTGTTGAATAATTTAAACATGATTTAAAACCTGTAACAAGGATTAGTGCCATTAGTGAGTCCGGTCAGCTCCATGATTGTCTTGCGCTTATATCTACTATGTGAGGGTGAAAGGTATTTCGCCGATACTGCTTCGTAATATGAAAACGCCAGTACATAGTGTACTCCTCATCCTGTCTGACGGAGTTTT